>NC_089876.1:73703797-74304581 GCF_040182565.1 Anser cygnoides
AGCCCTAGAAGAAACGCCAACATGCTATATTGAGTCATTGGCATTTACATGATGAAGAAGCATCCCTACACTAAAATAAAAGTTAAACGGTCAGAACGAAGGCCTAAAAGGGCTAGGTATTTGCAAGCAGGTTTTTTTTTTGGTTTTGTTTTTTGTATTTTCACTGGTGCCTATTTTTAAAATCAATACAACTTCTGTGCTGACTTGAAGCCCAGTACAGATTTGATCCTCCATTTCACAGCCTCAAATTAAGCTTCATACCTGAAGGGAATCTACGACTCCACGATTTCACTTTGGATTATTTGACTATGATTTCTGCACCACAGCAAGTTAACTATGAATGGATTATTTATAAGAACAAGTGAGGTAGTTGTAAAGAATACTGTCTGTAGTATCCACTGCCTTGGCAATAATGATAGATTTAGGCAGCTGCTACTAGAAAACATCAGCTCTGCCAAAATGTCAGATGCTAATGTCTGAGGCAGCTCAATTAAGCTACAAGACGCAATCACTTTGTTCTACCAGGGATGCAGGCAGGCATATTTCAATCCATATCTGGAACTGACAGAAGCATTTAGCGAAGGAACAGATCAAAAAACTGCAATACATACAGCCTTACATCTTCACCTTGTTTCAGAAGTCTCAGTTTTTAAGCCGCGAGTGATTCGACTTATTATGAGTTCTCAATAAAGCATGCAAAATAGCTGGAGCAGTGTCAGCTTTAATCAGCAAGCCAATTAAAGGATTTAATCAAGTTCACTTTAGCTGTTCAACAGTATGTTTATATCAAATTATTTTTTAACAGAAGTTTAACATGGAGGTTCTCTATTCTAATAACATTTTCAACAGTGATATGTAAAGGTAAATAACTGCTACAATAGTAAACTGCACTCATGCATACACTGAGAGTAAACCTAACCACTTCAAAAATTATAGCAAATACGTCTTCATAACGTCTGGTTTATTTATTGAGTCAAAGAACTGCCTTACACAGCCATGTAAAAGCAGTGTAGCATCATTTGTTTTAAATAAGGATGCAAGCGTACAATACAGTTAAAGCAGCTGAAGTTACTCACAAGTGAAAGATACCACTACTTGGCTGAGGTACAGAAAACGACGTTACATGGGACCCCCAGCACCCTGCTCAGGGTGCAGACCCCTGTGATAGCACCACAAACAACATTAAAGACAGCCTTTAAAGATAATTTTAATGAATGCGATATGGCAAAGATGGGAAAATAAAAATTCTTGTGATTAACACTTACCCTCAGAAGCAGCAAGCATCCAGACTTCCGACTAGCATTAAAGCATTTAGGCTTGGCGTCTGAAAACACCAGCTACTTGGGAGGAAGTTTTAGGATTTGACCATGCAAATGGTTTTCTTCGAGACAAGTAAATATTTTAGTTATAACAGTGTCCTGGAAATCCAATAGCGTCCTCAACAGTAATCACGGTATGTTAGGTTTAGAGTATAAATTAAATTACTGAAGTGTGAAATAGAAAAGTTTTAACTAAAATTGCTTTTACTGAAATGTTAATTTCAGACAAACTTTGATGTTGTGCTAATATAGACAGACTTTACATTACTTGTAGGCCGCTAATAAGCGATCTTGTTTATTTTCCATGCTGGAATTCTATCTCAAACTGCTTCAAACGTAAAAAACAGAAAGAATTGTTTTAGTTCAGCTCTTCAATTGCATCAGATCATTTAAATGTGTGCTACAGTTTGAGGCCATTTTAAGCATTATTGCCTTTTTACTATAACGTGGGCATAAATACTTTTATTAGCTCATCTTAGCATTCATCACTGTGTAAGCGTAGAAAGCTTCTAGCTAAAGTTCTAACTGATGCAGTTTAAAGGAGAAATGTACGTGGAACATGAGGAAACATTCAGGCCCAGGAGGCCTGACCATCCCATGGAATAATGCCTCTGGGGAATATCCAGAAGCCTCAAAGATCACAAAGGCACATGCTGGCAGGAAAGGGCTTTCCCTCTATAGTTTTTATGAGCCTACAATCCAACAAATGATTCTGACGGTCACCAGAGCTGCTGCGGTTGTTCCCACATGGGCCATTCTCAGATGCCTACAGCCTCCCCCCAGCCAATCAGTTTCTCATTCAAATTGCTGAAACTCTGTGTCCTCAGTACAATACAAACATAGCAAGCAAAACAAGTATTTAAGTTATATTTCTGTACCATTCTGACATTCAACCAACCCAATGAAATTGTGCGCCCTCTCCCAAAGACAGTACAATGAAACTGCAAGTGTGTGCGTTATCCTTTAACATACTTATATGCCTATTGGAAATGTGTATTTACCGACCTTAAATTATGCAATGCAAATAACAAGGAAGGCTCTGCAAGCAACAGTGTTTTCTGTGTGTCTACAACATCTACAAACATGCAAACTCCAAAAACTAGCACTTGTAGAGGCAAACAACATAGCCAAGGAACAGACTATTTCAGAAAGCTTTGCACGCAGGATAGCACACGGTAAGTGCATTCTCAACAAAGGATGTGAAAGTTTAGGTAAAACAAATATATGATCTGGTTCTATTTTCCTGTTCTTCTAAACGAGAGACTGAGAGATGCTAGCTCCACGCCATGCCTGCACGTGGCCTGGCTACTGTCACCATGCCAGAAACTGCTGTCATTGCTACTGCTGGTGATGGTACCCAGGCAAACAGAATTGAGAATATCTGTACACAGGCAGCTAGCTGCCTGTGTAATGTGGGTGTATTACATATAAGCACCATGTGCAAAAATGCACAGGTTTATAAAGATATGTATGACTTAGATTTTTGTGTTCTTAGTTCACTAGAGGAAACTTTTCTTAGCAATGATGGGCAGAGACTAAGCAAAAGGTGCATACACCGAGTATACAATGAGAGATGCCACATGTTACAGGAATAAATGGAGTACATGCTAATTTATTTTAAAATATTTAAACAGGAAAAACAGACTTACCTTAAAAACCCCAACACAAATCTCTTACAAATTTATTCACTTGTGCTATCATATATACAAAAGATATGGTATTTCCTTTCAGTATCTGTAAAACTAACAACGTCTTCAAGAAACAACTCAAAAGGTGAAAAAGATGCACAATGAAATATATTAGACAAACCACTCAAGTTCTAGGTCTACTCTGGAGTTGATGTCGTTTAAGAAGGTATAAATTTGAATCACAGAAATGTTAAGGTTGGAAGGTCATCAAGTGCAACACACTAGACTCAAAACTGAGCCAATTTCAAAATTAGATCCAGCTTTAAAGTTAGAATTGGCTGTTGCCATCAGTTACTTTACTGTTGAAATAAAATCCTGCAATATGACCGTTCACTTCTTCTGTTTTATTAATCTGGAGGGGATGGAATAACACCATTTAACCTTTTGTAGAGATTTTTGCAGATGTAGGAAAACAACAATATATCGTGTTTCAAAAGGTTTTGTTGCTCTGAAAAGGACCTGTGAATTGAGGCCCACTAATGACAATAAATCATACACCAAGTAATTAAAGAGAACACTACAAATATGATGAGGAGAAAAAACCCTCCATATGTAGGATGTGACAAAATTAAGGTTTCAAGTACAACCTCTCTCGCATATGCTACAAATTCCTTCATCATATTGTCACTTTCCACCTTTTTCAATGCAGTGGACAGAATAAACCATTGACAGTGACCAATTTCCAAGTTGTGGTCTCTTCACTTGCATGAAGTATGCTTTAGTTACAAAACTTTGATAAACCCTGGTCTGAAGACAGCATGGTCAACTTGCTCACATCCTTTCAACACCACTCAGCATAACAGTATCTCATTACTTCAAAAAGACACGCATGACTTACTGTCTTTGCAACACAAGCGAGCCAAGGGGTCTGTTTTACAGCTTGGGACTACGCAAGACAACATTCCCTTCGAAGCCTCTACCTACAGTTGTTTTTTTTTCCTGACTGAACACATTCAAAACTCCCCAAAATTACCATTTTATAGATAATGCCACAGAAGTCGACACATACACTTGTGCACTGAAGTCAAAGAGGCAAGTGCTCAGCACGCAGGTAGGAGCGTTCAATGAAACGCATATAATAAGGCCATATAAAACTATTCAGGCAATCCTAAATCTGGCATCCCCAAGTGTTCTTCGGTGTCACTCCAGTAATATTGCCATCAGGGAGGTTCAGAGTTATGCTTCCTTTTAGCCTTTTGAAAGAACCAATTAAAAAGGAGCTAATTTCACCACAAGCCATTATATTGCTAAGTACATAATATAGGATGGGGAATTCTAAGGCTGCTATACAGACATCTTGCATCTGAACACTGAACAGCTGTAGGCTAGTGGTACATCAACCTCATCGAGCCCATGAGCTTAAGAAAAAGACCACATGCCTCCAAGAGAAGATGGTGTAGATGAAGTCAAACAATTCAAAGCCATGGAAGGTGGCAGCATCCCCGTTCCCTTGCTGGCTGCCCACTCCCCTGGGGATGAAGGCTGGCAGGGATACTTACTTCCAAGGTGCTGCAGGCACCAGACAGCATCCTGGTAGCCCAGGGTGCCTGGCTCGCTTCTTCCCCAGGCTAGGGATCTAGAAGCCCCCACAACCCTTGTGGAGCCCACGAGACAGGTCTGTGCTGGTAACTGCTCCTACCACAGGCAGCTGCCACCGCAGCCAGGCCCACACCACCATGTGCCCCCTCCGCCTCCCAGCCCAGGTGCCTTGCCCAGCTACCCCAGTACCCCGCCAGCCTCCTGCTTGGCCTGCACAGCCACCAGCCATCGCCTGCTGCCTCAGCGCTCTTGGCTCCTCATTCCCCTCATCTCCCAAGCTTTCCACCTCCATCACGTTCTCGGCCAAGACAAGTGGCCAGTCTCAACCATTTCCCTGCTCTCTTCTGAGCAGTCCTTGGGACCATTTTTAATACTTACTTTCAGCCTTCCCCTCTACATAGCTTTTATTATTTTGATGCAATTCTCTCCATCCTTCCAAACTCACCTTCAAAAGTCAAAACAAAGTTGCCTAAATGCTTTCCAGATGTAAAAAGAGATCCCTGAAAGCATGGACTTGGAGTCTCTTCTTAGCTCAGGCTCTGGTCAGACTCATACCAGCAAACAGCAGCCCTGAGGAACAACTGCGGGATACTTCACCTTGGTTATAAGCCAGAGCTGTAACATACATACATGCATAGTTTGCGTGTAGCAAACGGTAGGAATTTGAGCTAAAGTCTCAAAATCAGGAGAATTTGGAAAGCCCTGACAAATTTGAAAATAAAATATATTAACTCAAAATGACAATCATATTGGTACTTCCAGCTCACCACTGAATCAGAATAAGTTTTACACAGATACAAAATAATGGATTATGCATTCCACATTAAGACTCTTCGCAGAACCTCTGCCCCATCCCCTAATTATACAAATCATCTTCACCCTCCAATCAGGGTCTTCTATGTACCCTCTATCTCATATTACTACTTATAAGCAGAACTATGATATTTTTTCTGAGGAATATTATCTCGCCCCTCAAAATGAACAAAAAGAGACATTTCAAGCTAAGGGATAGCTGCACAAGGCTTCAAGAAAAATAAACTTTTCATGTTTTTTAACAAGTATCCAATTGCACTAATCCACAATGCTCTTATTTCAAGAGTTAGTTTTCTCTCTCCCCCTTCCCTTTTTGATGATCATCATCTCATCAACCAGCTACAGGGATATGTTTCTAAAAGATGAATGCATCTCCCACAAAGAATCTCATATTAATGATTAATGACTGACACTCTTCAACAAGACTGCCTGCCATGTCTAAAATCTATAAATTTATTCTCTTCTCCACTATATCAGTGATTTTATTTTTCTGTATGCTTGAAAAAAGCCTTCCTCCATTCCATAGTTATTTCTTGATTGCCTGTATACCTTGCACTTCCACCACGCCATCGGTCAACTGATATTCTCATTAGCCAGTCATCTGCTGTCATGCTATTCATACAAAGCAAATTGTCAGGCTTGCAATGTCTCACAAGCTTTGCCAACCTCCCTTCATATTTTTTATTTCTTTTGATGATCACTTTCACAACTCCAGCTTTCATGTTTGTTCATACAGAACATTAGCACTTCTCAGCTACCCCACTAACAAGCATTAGGAGTCCAGCCTTCCTACGCTAGCTTAAAAGAGAATACCTATCAGCTACCCTGAAGAATGCTGCAGTACCACAATCATCGCATAAGAATAATTTCAAAAGCAAGACGTAGGCTAAACTGAAAAAAGAATCAAAGACTTAAATTATACCAGTGATATACAATCGGGTAACCTTCAGGAGATTAATCGCCAAAATGCAATTCAAAACAAGCCACACACCTTCAAAAGCATTTAAGAAGCAATAAAATTAATGTTCTTTTTTTGTTTGTTTTCAAGTATGGACTTATGGAAATGAGTCAGGACACAGCAGACCTATCCCACAGTCTCTGTCTCTCAGTAGGTTAAATATTCCACAGAAGAGCAGGCAGAATTTCTGCACGTCTGCCACACAGTTACGGACAACGGTACTGCCTCTCCACAACTTATTCCATTTAACATCCTGAACAGCCTGTATTCTCCCTTCAAAGAAAATGTCTGTTGAACACTATTCTCAGTCTACTCAGGGGATCCTTTTATTCATCCTATTCCCTTTATTCATCCTTGAGCTGCAATATGATTGACATCTTTTCCATCAGAATTGTAAGGCAGCGTGACAAGCTAATTATTACATAAGAGATGATATACATTACCTCTCCAGGTCAGCCCAGAATCCCTTATTTGGATGTCATTTTAAAAATTATAGGCTTTAATAACTTCTGCATCATTCTAGTCCAGACACTATGCTCTTTGGTGAGAAGAAAAGTTTTCCTGAAAATGAAGGCTTTCTATTTCTATGTATGTTTTTGTGAATGCTACCAGTACAAGACAAATACCGCTAACCCTTCTAGGTTAGAAAGAATAAAGAAAATATTTCTTTGACTTTTGTTTGTTTGCTTGGGGAGGTGAGGGGGCCTCCCCAGGAACAAAACAAGTGACAAAAAGACTTGCCTTTTTAAACCAAGTTTATGGTTTGGTTTCACAGTTTAAGCTGACTAAAATTAGTTATCTTTTGCCCCACAACTAACTTTCTGTGCCACAGATAGATCTCGTGCCAAAAATGTATTAATATCTGAAAACAGCAACAAAACAGGGGAGGAGGCACATTAGAACAAGCAAATGCATTCATACGTTCAGAATGTAGTCGAGGCAGGAGACAATTAGAGAAGGAAATTCAAAATATAAGGCATTTCCTGAGGATTAATGAGTGGGTGGTAGTATTTGATAGTCAAGGGCAGAATGGGTTCTGAAGCCAGCACAATTCATTAATTCCCCAGGCAACACAAACTGGGACTCTGTTAATTTTTTTCCTTTTTGCTGTACTCATTATTTTCCTCAACTTTTAATTAAAATTTCCATTTACTGTACCACCATCGTTCCTTCAGAGCCAAACTGTGTATGTCTGAATAGTGCCACTACGGTAAAGGACATCTATAACATTTTTGGATTAATTCCTGGTACAAAAGGCCAGACACCTTTTTCAAGTTTAAGAAAGTTCTTCTAATCATCTCATACAGGCTAAAAACATTGTCTGATTTAGAAACATTGG
Organism: Anser cygnoides; assembly: GCF_040182565.1. Classification (NCBI taxonomy): domain Eukaryota; kingdom Metazoa; phylum Chordata; class Aves; order Anseriformes; family Anatidae; genus Anser; species Anser cygnoides. The sequence goes on from NC_089876.1 coordinate 73,711,454, forward strand.
GAGTTCAGCAGATATGATCATCTCCTCTCTTACAAGCTGCTTGATGGCCTCCATTATCTTAGCGCTAAGAGTCAAAGAGAGTATAAAGAATTGAAGAGCGTAAGTTATTTTCAAGCTTCCTTTCAGCTCCTTAGGAAGCTGCATCCACTAGTGTATTATTTAACGCGTCCTAAAACAACAACCATCACCTCCACCATCATAACTCCATACTAACCTGTGACTGGTGCATCTATGTCCAGCAAATTTTTTTCCTGACGAAGAATTGAAGCTCCCTCTGTTATTATTCTCAAAGCAACGCTTTCTTCCAGTCTCCCTTCTTTCATAAGGTGTGCCTTTAAGATATCCACACGGGGTTTTCCATCATTATCAAACACTTCCTTAGCTGTGAGCCGGTGACTTGGAGGAAATGGGACAGCTGCATGAAGAAAAAAAAAGTGTCATCACTTTTTACAGTAAAGCCTCTATTACTAATCATGACACATTTCAAAAAAAGAGTCATCTCTACTGCTGAACAGTACTGGAATGAATTTTCTACTGCCTCTTATATCTTGTGGGTTAAAGGGTACATAAATGAAGATATCACTGAAGCATACGTATTCTGCAGACTGAGTTATCCACGCATACGAGAATAACTGTTTTGTGTTTATAACAAAATTGAAAGGAAGACTTATGCCACATTTACAGATAGATATGTGCAAGCAAAACAAAAAAAGGCATGGGGATTTCAGGGAAAGAAGGGAGTGGAGCTTCCAGTGCTCTGGTAGCACTGCAAAGCATCGACATGGATGCACAAACCAGTGTGATATTTAATTTCTGTGCACAGACATGCACAGATACACTCCAATTAAAATGCTGAACTCCAAGACTGTCCTCTCTGTAATGACTTGGGAGGAGGTAGAAGATGTCTTCTCCAGATCAGTTACACGAGACGCATTCCACCACCACCAAAGCACACCTGCACGCAAAGCAGACCACTCCAGCAAAAGCTGCATCGGCCTGGAGTTTTAAATAAATTAATAAATCAGCTGGTTGCCCTAGCAACACGGCAACGACTAGCAATCTGCGCACTGCCGTCACGTACGGGCTCGGCCTTAGAGCAAACTTCAGACGCTCACGCCTCCCCTCTCCCGAAGCCAGCTGGAGCGAGAAGGCTCCGAGGTGGTGCCGTCGGCCGCCAGGATGAGGCTGGAGCGTTATCCCAGCTTAACCCCCTTTCCCTCACGGTTCGGTCAGAGCAGCATTAGGCACTGCCTGCTGCAGGGTAATTGCACTGCTCCCCGCCACAGCTGCAGGACAGTCAGATTATAGGGGAGCTCCGAGAGGGAAGAGGCAGCTGCAGGGCTGAGCTCGGCCCTGCATCCCCTGAGCAACCTGGGCCCTGCCAAGGGCCTTTGTCCCCTGCCGAGCCTCTTCCTGGGAGCTCTGCTACACTGTGAGAAACGAGACACAGCAGACCAGTATGTCTGTTGGTTTCAATTTTCTTTACATTTCACGATCCCTGTGCGTTGGAAGCAGCCCACAGATCACACACATCGTTTAAAGCCTGACCCAAGAACTTCTACCAGAAGTAGCGGAGCAGATAATAAACAATTTCATTCTGTGCAGTTGTTTTCCACTGATACTTGAAACACACATGCCTTCAGAAAACACTTTCTTTTTTTGTCTCAACTTTTTGCTGCCCTGACTCCAGTAGTCCATGCACTGAAATACTCTGGTGTGGACTAACGAATACGGGTCTATGAAATTCACTGAAACCGGAGAACAGACCGAAAAGGGAACAAAATCGGGAAGAGGTGAAGTGCTGTCAAGCCCCAGACCCCACCTGGATTCATGTGTGCAGTGAACAACGAAGTTGAAACGCAGCCCTTGGTTTCAGAAGGGCCTTCCCCAGATCCGTTACAGTTTTCTCACGCAATCTACAAGAACTCCTAAACTGCTTTAAATTAGTTCATGCTTTGACTGCTACTTCTATAATTAGAGTTAAACTGGTAAAGACCAAAACCTCATTTTACTTTCTGCAACTACTGTGGTTAGGCGTAGCCCACGACACTCACAAAAATCAGGAGGTTTTGTGCTTTGCGTCTCTTTCAGGTATACCCACCGTAGGCCTCAATTCCTCAAAAGCAAGTCAACGATCTACACAGGCTATGTACAATTCGTTACACAACACGGAAAAAAAAAACAAATCATTGTGAGATAAATGAAGGTGAGGGAGAACTCAGCAGTTCTCCACGTCTTTATCGTCCTGCTGGAGAAGAACTTAAATAAAAGGCCAGCTAGTTATAATAATCCTTCATCCTTCCTGAATGGGGGAAGGAGAGGAGAAAGTTGTTGCTTATCTCCAGTCCACGTGGCTGGAAGAAGCGCTACCATTAGCTTGCATTCCTTGGCAAGACAGCAGCCTCTCTTCTTCCCCTAAGGGATCGCGGTATAAAAACCTATGCAGCATATTGCTTCTTGGAGGTAACCGCCATATACAAATGCATGCCACGAGGAGATTTTTACATTTATAAAGACAGAGAGCAAAACAAACAAGCAAGCAAGCACACAAACAAAGCAAGCTATAAGATGTTACCTACTGATTAACAGAAAAATATGGCCCACACTGCAGCACTGGAAAAGCTCTGCAGGCAGATTTCTAACAAACATGTACCAGTGGCTAATTAAAGAAAAAAAGATACTGTTCCAACAGCGGATGATTAATGATTAATTAGCACAAACATGAGCGACTGAATAGAGCACAAATTGCATCTTCCATTATGAGAATATTAATTTTGTATATACACATACACAGCGCTTCCACAGAACAACATAAGAAATGGTCATGTTCATGGGGAAATCAGTTAAACAGAGTTCATTACTGGAATCGCCAACAAATGCCAGGATCAATCACAGTCCTCTTATAAATATAACAAACATTTAGTTTCCATTGCTTTATACAGCGTTACCATCCAAATACACAGACATCTATCAGCTTCTCCACACCTGCTTGCTTTTTCTACTTTTCCTTAAACCTATGATATTAGTGCAAGCAACAAATAACTCTCTCTCCCCCAGTGGTTTTGTATTTGTCAGAAATAAAACTGAGAGCCTAACCAGACGGCAACTGTGCACACAGCATGCACAATAGGGAAGAGTATGTAGCTAAGACAAAAAAAAAAAAAAAAAAAATCAGTTGCAACCTTTTTTCCCCTCTTTACAAAAAAAATGACCTAAGTTTTGATCTCTTTGTGAAGCAAAATCTTCTGGTACTTGAATAATTCTCTGCTAGATACTCTGATTATCTAGAGGTGAGGAAAAATACTGCAGCAGCCCCTGTGTTAGCAGGAAAAAACCCTGGGAGGGAAAATGCTGGAGGCAGAGGCTGGGGAGAGCAGAGCCAGGACTGGGTGGCTGGCAAAGGCTTTGCTGGAGGAGCCCTGGAGAAGAGCCCAAGGAGGTGATGGCTGCTTAGAGCTGCTGGCACTGCCCCGGTGGGTGCTTCTGTAACGAGAGTTGGGGCCTCTGCCGCACAAAGATGGGGATGCAACCTCAGATGAAGAAAAGGGAGAGGCCATAAAACATGTGTGCATATAGCAAATACGTTTTGAAGAAGTTTGATGACAAATCCCACAAGAACACTAAACAAAGAAGTCATGCACGCTATCCATACTCTGGAAAATATAAGGCCTGGTCACTACCTCCATTTATAGTTGTTTGAAACCTTTTAAAGGCACACCATTTGTTTCCTGGTAGTGGCATTAAACAAGAAAAACTGCTCGCCATATGAAATACTATCACCAGGATGTGGTAATAAAACACAGACCATAGCAAAAAGCAATGAAACAGATTTTTAACCCTTTACCTCACCGTGTCAGCAGCATCCTCCCAAGACCTGAAAACACAAGAAAACTGTTGAGCCACTCGCTGTTTTTTTTGGTGGTGGTGGCAGTTGTTTTTCTTGTGCTTCCCGGTCTCTTGAACGTGTTCCAGCAAATGGAGAAAAAGATCAACCTGCTATTTTCCTGTTCTTGCAGACTCCTGCAGAACCCATCTTACTGATAACACAGCCACGGTAAAGGTCAGACACATTGTTACTGCTTCTCTCAAATATTAAGCAGCCTCTCCAGAACAAATAAATAAACCATAAAGAGCTGTGCTTAATTAGTGTTGAACATGTGCGCACACATAAATAAAATACAAGCACGCGGCAAAGAATGCATTATTGTGTTTATATATTATTCATTTCTAAATGAAGCTGTACACTATATTAATACTCTCAGAGGAGGCTGCCCGTAAGAAAAACTATCTTTCATCAATATCCAAGTTCCTTGCATTTTATCTCCCCTCTGTAACAAACTTTGTCCTGTAATTTCATACAACTAATGCTGTATGTCTATTTGTAACTATGGCTAGAGCATGACGGACTTCTATGGGAAATAAGTAAATGCTTTCTTCTTCATTTGTAGGGGAAACACACCAGTGCCTACCATCATCTCAGTATTACAATATATTGCCTTTGTTTGATGGCAATTTGCAATTCTGCACTTCAAGAAACATTGGCACAGCAGCAGTGGTGACAGCACGGGTTCGTGAACAGGTCGATGCTTCCTCCACACGCAGAAGAAAAGCTCACAAAAGGGTTGCTGCAGCTTTCCCCACCCCACTCCCATCTACTTATTCATAATCTTTGGACCCAGATACATGCAATGTCTCCCTGCCACCTCAGAAACTCCAACAAAACCGCGTTTTCCAAGGACAGTAACATTTTTAATAGCTACCTAAATACTTTTTTCAGGCTGACTTTGAAAGTCTACCCCCATTTCACATACACTGTGCACGGTCACGCTGGCCAATACATAAAGCAGCAGACGGATCACCTTTCGACCTACTTTTAACATTTTGTGATCTGATTGTCTATGTTCTTATACATTTACCTGTGAATTTCTGGCTTACAAGGTTTCTGTGAACCAAAAGGGAAAGAACGAAGTAAATATTTTTTTCCACGACTTACTTCAGGTGACAGATAGGAGCTAGAGAATGAGTCACTGTCACTGATAGCTGACAGAGGAACAGAGCGAAGCCTCCCAGGCAGCACAGAGCTCACCAAAGCAGGGAAAGGGGGGAAAAAGCACTGCCAAAATCTCTCTTAATGCTGACACGTATAGAAAGTGCGCAGAATTGCCACATGACAAACGTCCCTTTCCACAGATTTCCTCAGGCAGCATATAGATGGATGATGTTTTTATCTCCACATACAAGTTATCCAGTGACAGATTAGCCATTCAATCCAACCAGATCACTGTGATCTTCTCTTAACCTGCACATTTTCCTAGCAGGTATTTTAAGGAGCAATAAACAGGAGAGTGAGTTACTTAGAAGACATCATTTCTTTAAATATAAAATTTTGTACAATAGCACTTTTAACATATGCAAGTTCTTGTTTTTTTTTTTTTGTCCATTTGAGTTGAGAGTAAAAATGTCATTAACTGGTAAAAATCCAAATATTCGTATGAGAGTGAAAAACTCAACTCAGAATAAAATTTTCTCAGAGGAACTACAAGTGCAACTCATTCTGCTATTTTTGAAGAACTCTCGGGTTTCACCTTACAATAGCTAGTTTCATTAAGGCTAGGCACAGCTGATGCAAACCCTACCTTGAAGCTATTACTGACTCTGAAACATCACTGGAATTAGCAACACATCTCTAAAAGATCCAACTCTAATGCGCCGTTTTAAGACATTATGTACCTGAGGACTACTACTTTATTTATTTTACTAAACACGTTCATCAGATTTTCACAAAAACAGTTTGACTAAACTAAATAATTGCCAATACGGTGAAAACAGCAGAAACTGAAGTCTGGAAAATGTATCTACAGTATAAAATAAACTATGAGGATTACAAATTATCTACAGAAATTTAGCATCAATTTTCCCATGGCCAAGAAGTTCTTGCAGCATAGTTGGAAGTGCTCGGCACAGATGTATTTGTTTAAAGATGTAATTAGATCAATCTCCCAGAGAACAAGGCATGCTACTTCACAGAAAGCTGCCTGTTACCAGGGGCGAGCTAGTCAATAACCTATCAAGAAACAGTCCATCAAAAAGAAGGTGCTGCTACATGAAGTCACCTCAGAGTAACAGCATCTGCAAACCAAATCAGGAAGCAGACGGAAGGGTCATTCCCCAGTCAAGCCCACATATACTGAACTTACGAGAAAAATAGGAAGAAGAGAGTTCCTTCGACAGATACGTTAAACAGCTGTCTCATTTGGCAGCATGGAAAGTGGGGCACTTGAGAAGAGGCGATAATACCTGCAGCACAAAATTAACCACCACCAGTAGAGTGAGCAGTCAGTTGTGTTAAAAATAGTCAACTCATAGTCCTTTTAACATAACACGTGTACAAAACCCACCACGGCAGGGTTGCTTTATTGTTGTTGAAGAGGTTAACCAGTTTTAGTCACTTATATCATCACCAAAAGGTACTACGAGTTGGCACGGAAGTTGCTGCACAAAACAGACAGAGATGAGTTGTGCTAGCAGCATTTCTCAATATCTGTAGGCTCAGAAAAAAAAAAAATAAAATAAAAAAAAAGAAATAACTAGCCAAGACACTTCATCAAGTATTACAGCTCTGAGGAGTTAGCTCGCTATTTTTAATACCTTTTGACATTTCAATCACAACTAGAGAACACAACAGCGACGATGGGAGTGCCCCCGACCAGCTTGCCTAGCTCTGGATGGAGGCTGTGCTGGGAAGGTGTTTGTAAAAGGAAGGCCTGAGTCCGTCACGCAGCGCCCTCAACCTAGCGCCAAGTTGTTTCCAGACGCGAAGGCTCTTGAAGCGGCCACCTAATTAAAATGCTGAGTTGTGCACTTTCTCTACGTGCTTTTCTGAATTAAGTTATCAGTTTCACTTGGAATAATTGCACTTTTGCAGAAGATTGATCCCTGAACTAAATCGCTGGCAGTTCCTTCACCTCCACTACTTGGGCAACTTTTCACCTTGAGGTTGGAAGCTACGTGTGAGCTCAGGAGCCAGAAGGCCACGTGGCACATCCTGTAAACAGGATGAACTGGAATCCCTAGCCACAGGAACAGGGGCAGTGCAAGCTCCTCCATCCACCTCTAGCCAGTACACATCACCTCCTCACCCCTCACTTGCATTGCCCTACTTAAGTCAATCTGCCCGAGCACACCACAAGCAGTCCTCATGCAGCATAGCTCTGTGATACACATAGGAAGACAATCCTTGACACAAAGCACTTCTGCAGGATATGACCCTCAAGCTTGCAAAGGAATGACCCATTCTCCCCCCATAACACCTAACCCTCGCTACTTTACAGGAGAAAGTCGCATCCCACCAGCTGCAAAGCAGGGACTGTACTTTTTTGTCACCTCTCAATGATGAGGCTACATTTTGGACAGGATAATCTTGTCTCAACTACCTCTGTTATTTGAATAGGCACAAATGGCCCCTGCTGCAAGCATATTTGTGACACAGTGGACAGAAAGGACACCAGAAGTCCCCATTAGCTTGGAACCCACAGAACAGGGCTGAAATTCTGTCATTTCTGTTGAATTATTTGGCTCAGCTAAGAGATTATTTTCAGCAACTTCAGATCTGAATTACTGTCAGTCTTTCCATTAAAGCTACCCATTCTCATAGCTATCAGGCAAGACGATTAAATGTCACAGTGCTACCCCCTTCCACAATTTCAAGAATCGGTCTGGTCTTTTCATCAAATTATTGGCCTCTTCCAGACCTAACAATAAACCAAGTACATAGCAACCCTTGTCTTCAATTCTTCAAAAGAATAAAGACAAAATAACCAATGCCTTCATAAACTCCTCATAAAAATCTTACTTAAGAACAACCATAAGTAGCTATTCCAATTTAAGCCACCACAAAGAAATAGTCATTAAAAACAAAACAGAACCACCCACCAGTACAGAACTGGGTATAATTTATATTCAATGTGGGAAACCTTAAAAGCCATATAGATGAATTCAGATATAGGGGTTCTTTAAAGAGGTTAGAGCAGTGAAACATTATTCTTACTCAGAGCTCTAATCAAGAGTAATAAAACATACCAAGACCTGGATAAACACAGAAAACTGCTTTGGTTGTTTAATTTTAGTCTGATGAAGTGATTGACATGTATCCATCCCAACTGCTCTGAACATTCTTCGTATCAGTAACAAATATAAATTTTCATTGCTGCTAGTTGAAGCGAAGGAGTTTTTAGACTGGAATCATTACAAGCCAAATCTAACTCGAATCTTGCCTCCACAATCATTATCAATCAGCAATAAAAAAAAAATATTTTCTCAAGAAAAAAATCTAAAAAGGCACAGAAAGGCATCTACAGGCAACATACGCATCACACAGAACACCCTGGGAACGTAGGAAAAAGTACACATTGGAAAGGGGAAGGGAAAGAGGTACACTTTTTAAAAGCTGCCTTAAAGGAACGTTTCAAAAGTCAAAGAACTGGGTTTGTTTGAAATATAAAATTGTAGGGTGTGTGGTTATTTAGCAACAGCATTCCCAAAGTATCTTTTGGCCAACTGTTGGAATAAACAAACAAATCCTAACAGTCTTACTGAGCACAAAACAACATGTGTTCCTGTAAAATATTATAAAAATACATCCTTTCCCTATGTTCAAGATCATACATGAATATTTTTGACATTTAATGTTCCCTCCTGTCCACAGTTTATGGATAAAAAACAACTACAAAGTAAAAGAGAGAGGAAAAATTAACTTTTTCAGGAAACCTTTCCAATTAGGACCAAAACATACAGCTAAAACTGGAAAATGTGATTGTAGCTTCCTGGCCTCATCAGCAAAGTTTGTTTTTCTACTTTGTGTTACACCCAAGTTTTTCCATAGGCCTCCAACTGCATACTGTTGAGCTTTGTTTTTATTAGCTTTTGGAACAGAGAACAATCATTATCCACAGTTTAAATTCCTTTATAGGAACAATTCATTTGGAGAAAACAAAGTCAGAGGAAAAAAAGCCCTGTAACAATGGAAAATACCAAAGATCTTCCAAGACTCAGATAAGGAATCAGGCGTACTCCTCCATCCCCCAAGATACTTGAGTGATGGATAACTTCTCTTCTATGGTAAGACTGAACTATTGTTCCCAATTGGAAGCAATTAAGAAGCAATCGCATGTGGGTAATAACTGAAATTATTTAAATATATTGGAAAAAAAATATCAATTCTTGGACCTGAATAACCTACAGGTATCAACACAGATTATGGAACTGTTTTGCTCTGAATTTCTTGTTCAACCCATTTCAGTCCATAGACACTAACAAATCTATCTCAGTCTCGTATCTGGCAACACATATAGAAGAAGCACTGCTGACAATTCCTCACCTAGAAACCAAAATCTTAGTTCGGTCCCTCTCACAGATTTTGGGCACCATGAGGTACCATAACCAAGTCCGGCCAGAAATCAGCTTAGTTCAGGTGAAAGCCTGCTGTGCGCCATGCAAAGGGGAAGCAAAGCACACATCTTTTCCTTTCCAAAGTTGTTCAATCAGGACAAGGCTCAACTACAAGGAAGTTTCAGCATGCAAACACTGACCACTGTGCATTATCTCACATTAGTCCATAAAGTTGTTAAAAAGGGTCTTAGACAGAAAGATGAAGAAGTTATAACATTTATGGTTAAATGTTTTATTGCAGAAGTTGCTTTGGTTAAACATCATACTACAAAAGTCACTTCCTGGAACACAAAACAGTAGCTCACCTATCCCTGTTACATGAAAATCGTGAAGCTATTTACCAAGCAGAAGAAATAGAATTTCCTGCTATCCTTGCAAAGTAATCCCTTAAAAAAAAAAAAAAGTACCTTTATGTTGTCACATTTCAAATTTAGGATGTTTTGGCATCTAGCAATCAACACATTGCCCAAAGAGCCTGCAGCCAACAGCACAAAGACACTGGGATAGGAACACTAACAGATCTTGGTGTTAGTCTGACTGCTTCTTCCAGGCTCTAAGCCACTAGTGCTGACCAATGCCACCCTCAAGTAGCACGTCTGAATTGTTCAAATTTTGATTTATCCATCCCCCTCTCCTCAAAACCTTCAGGGCAAAAAAAAAGAAAAAGAATAAAAGGAAAAAAAAAAGCAGCACACCTTACCTGAGCCAGTAACTTTCAGGACATGAAAAACATTATAACATTAATGTCTGAACTACTCCATGTGAACTAAATAAAAAAAATCATGTTGATTCATAAATGGCAATATGGTTTATTACTTTGCTGGTCACGAGAAATGCAGAAAGTAGATCTACAACATCACTTTTCACATTAGTCAGACAAGGCCAAAGCTGTATAAAGAGTAAAGGCTTACAACCATAGGTACGTGCCTGGCCTAAGTGCACCAAGAGCCAAATTAACCTTAAAATGTAGTCGGAAACTGCAGTTGATGGATTATTTATTTATTCGGACCCAAATGGCTTTGCTTTAGTAGCATTTTTTGCCTTTGACAGAGATTTTAAATCAGCATAAAAGTGTATCTGTATGGACTCATACTGGCTGATGCTTTGAATACTCAAATACAGTTCAAATGACTGGCTTCTCCTGGAACTGAACTTTAATCAACTCACCACACGCTCAACACAATTTGTTCTGTCTTGCCTGATAGCAGAGATACTGCTTGCTAGTTCAAACTAATACCCCCACTATGAAAGTCTATTCAAGACCTACGAGAACCTTCACTAAGGGAATTCGGCACAGCATTTTCAGAAAGGGTACAAGAAGAATGGAAAGGGTACACAAGTCCTCCACTGGCCCTGTAAACAATAGTGCCTTTCACTCCTGACGAAAAGAATTGAAACTATTCCAATATATTGTATGAACCAATTCCCAACAACTCCTTGTTCTTCCTTCAACATACTTGAGAACTAATTTTCTTGTGATGTTACTGCAGTTCACATAGATCAGTGCTAAAGATTACGGACCACATTCATCACTGTGTTATGCCGCTGTAATTCCATTAAACAAATGGTCTTTCTAATCCAGCCTTAGCAGATCATGCTGCAAGCTTTGAAACAGGGTTCAGCCTGCTCGAGATGTCTAAATAAAACTTACCAAACCAAATTGAGTTACGCTGGCACTAATCTGAAGTAATGTGGCCATGAATCAGCCCTGGTATTTTTGTTCTGTTTTCATGGCTCGGCTCTACTGGCAGTTACACCACCGCGTGTCAACACAGAAATTTTCCCCTGGAATCGTCTCCAAAGTAGCACCTCTCAGCATCCATATTTATTTCCATCAGCTAACCTGGACTGCTGTAAAAAGCTGCTTTTAGTTTAAAAAAAATCTTGGGAAAACGCATGCAGGATGTAAATAAAAAAGGATTTTGTGGTTTTTTTTTGTTTTGTTTTGTTTTTTAAACTGTTGTTCAGCTGTGTTTTATCTGGGCATACGTGGCAGAAACAGAGACAGTTTCAAAGCCCTCGGTATAAGCCTCTAGTCCCGTATTTAAAAGGATATTGAAGCCAAATCCTCCTTTTTTGTCCTAAAGATGCTTTTATATTTTTGTAAACCGTATCTCCCCTCAAATCTCAATCGCCATGTAATAAACATGTTGGATAAAAATAAATCTGTCTAAACTTATCATTTTGCTGATACTCAGTGAAACATTCTGTTCTTAAGCAGAGCGTTCGAGTTTGAAAAAGCAGCTTTATTAGGCTATGAGAGAGGAGGAGACGTGTGCTTCACTCCTAGCTCTGTCATGTACAAGCAATTTAATCTTCACTTGCCAATGACTACATCCAGAGACCTCAGCACTGGGGTGCTCGCTTCTGCATCCTGCAGGCGTGCGTCAGGCACGTGGCTGCGTGAAGGATGCCCCGGGAGAGATCAGCACAGCAGAAGGGGACTCCCAATGTGCTCACCAAGACAGCAAAGCTACGAGAGAGAGAGGGAGCCGGGGAGAGAGGAACCGTGCTGCTGCAGCCTAGGCAGGCGCAGTCCCCAGGCAGAGACGAAGCTGAACTTACACCGTCTGCTCCAAAGCCTGTCCCGTATTTAACGCTCAGGAGTTGCTGGAGAAAAAACGGGTTCATCTGTTCTAGGGCCAGGAAGGTGGGCTCCTCTCCTGCACAAAGAACTTGTCTCCAGTCCTTAGCTGACTGGGGTCTTTTGGGCTCCCACCCCCCACCAAGCATTAAATTTTCAAGCTTCTTCAGCTTCTTTAAGCTGAAGAAATTGTCTTTTCCTCCAGGAAGAGATAGAGTGCTAGTGCACCTTCCCTGGAAGTGGAAGTTTTACTCCTCTTTAAACTGATGAGCTTTAATTAACTTGGGATGCAGCTATGGCTACAGGATGAATTGGGGGGAGGGAGAGGAGGAGAAGAAGGGGTGGACAATTGTGCAAGTTGATGGTGCAGCAGGATAGGCTTGCAGTGTGTGCACATTTATAAAAATAATTATTAATAATGAACGTTAGAACAGATATAAAATGAACATGTTTTTCACATAGAGAACAGCAAAACCAAAAGCAGCAAATAGGACTCAAGGGTTGTAACAAAGCTCTCAAGTCAGGTTTTCTGTAATATTTCTGCTAATGCATGAAAGTAATCATCATTAGCCAGCAGAGAAGCCACAGATGATGTTGTCATGGAAATAACAACAACAGATCCATTCACCAATGGATGGCAAACAATAAAACTAGCCTACACATTTGCACTGGTTCTTAATCTCTCAAAATTATTCGTTCGCTGCGTTACCAAGATACGAGCTCACCTCTAAAGGTTTACCAGAATTTTTTTTTGAATAGATGACCTTAGCAAGAAACAGGACTTTTATCCAAAATTATATATAGCTGATACTACTGATCTAAATAATAGAGCTGGTCTATTACACTATTACCGATATAAAGCAATGCAGCAAGCCTTTTTCAAAGCCTAGCACCGAGAAGTGACCCAGCACATACAATCACAAATGTGCGAGCTGTTTTTTTTTTTTTCTCCTCCTCTGAGAGATAGTACTGTGCTGTTCTACTTTGTTAGATACGTTACTTCATTTCTGCATATCATCTTGAGTCACAAAAACCAACTTTGACTTAAGTGGAACATGGAGCTGTTAGTGCTTTTATTCAAATATCAAGGGGCTAGTTCCTGCTACTAGTGAATGAAAGAAGCATCCTTCCAAGACCGCAGTTATCTTTATCATTGAAAAACGGCTTTGCATTAAGTGTATAATAAAGACCACAGATGAAAGGCATACTTCACAGCTCGAACAAGGGGGAACAATAAGGCACAATGCAAGAGGATTCACTGGCTGTTGCTTTATGCAGATCTCCAGCCCCGCGCAAGAGAGGCGGCAGCAGCAGCAGGAAGATCAGAGACACTCCGGGAGAAAGAAAAATTCACAGCCTGAACAAGTAGGGGGAGAACAAGCAGGATAAAACGTAGGAAAAAGTTTGATAAATGCAGCAAAATGTCTGCGACAATGCTGCATTCTAACACCCTGATGCAAGCCAGACTAGACTAGGTGAACACATCACGTAAAACACAAAATATTTGCCTCATCTCTCAGCTGAGCCTCTACCGTGGATCCTGCAGATGTCTGATATTTACGCACAACACAAGCACTCTAAACCATCTCTGTCGCGGCTTGCTGTAGTTTTCTCCTAGGTAAGAGAACAAAGGCTTTTGCAAAGGCGGTTTGTTCAGAGAAGAGACAAACCCCTTCTAGCTTTGAACGTGCACACGAATGACATTCCAGAAATGACACAATATCCACAATATCATTAACTGGAAGATACAGTTGAAAGACCTTAGAAAGGTATGCGAAGAATTACACAGCCAGTACCTCAAACCCATTTCTCTGGATACGATATGGCCAAAGTAACAGTTACTATAGCGGATGGAGTGATAAAAGGAGGCACCTTTAAAAATTACAGTGATATTCCACAGCCAGTAATTCACCCTACATTTTCAAAATCAGCAGGGTTCTATATAAAGATATACTTCCAGCTTTGCAATATTAAAACATTTGCAAAAATTACAGTGATTATGTCTCTTAGAATGACTTCTCTGCTTTTAACTTCTGTTATCCTGCACCATCTGCAATCCACAGAAGTACCTATCAGGTGGACACAGACTGCACCTGGACATGAAATATTTAGAATACTCTACACAATTATTCTAAATAAAACATTATTAAATGTAAAATATAACAATCTATTGAAGAAAGAAAATCTATACCACAGTGGTATCAAGACATACTGCCTATGCTCTTCTAACACTCGCATGTCTAGTAACAAAGGAAGGAATTATGACTACAGAAATAATGCATTCATACACCTGTATTTGTGTTTTCATTCACACAAAACCTATATAGATAAATAGATAGAATCTGTAATCTATCTATACACATGTAGAGAAAAGTTCCAGCACCTATAACAACTTTTAGTTCCTTTTCACACACACACACAAAAATTAAAATCACACCACACATAGCTGATAAATCAAGAGCACTTCTCTAGGTTTGCTGACGGTAACGTCATGAACTGGTCACTTCTGAGACTGACACTCTAAGAATTTCTTAGAATCAATCGCAGAACGGTTTGGGGTGGAAGGGACCTCAAGGGTCATTCAGTTCGACCCCTCCTGCCATGGGCAGGGACACCTCCCACCAGACCAGGTTGCCCAAAGCCCCATCCAGCCTGGCCTTGAACACTTCCAGGGCATCCACAGCTTCTCCGGGCAACCTGTGCCAGTTCCTCACCACCCTCAGAGTAAACAATTTCCTCCCAACATCTAATCTATATTTCCCCTCTTTTAGTTTAAAACCTTTCCCCCTTGTCCTGTCATTACCTGATTCAGCAAAGAGTTGCTCCCATCCTTTCTATAAGCCCCCTTTAAGTATTGAAAAGCTGCAGTGAGGTCATCCCAGAGCCTTCAGCCTAAAGAAGAGAACATCCCCAGCCCTCTCAGCCTGTCTTCGTAGGAGTGCTCCAGCCCTCTGATCATCTTTGTGGTCCTCCTCTGGACCCGCTTTAACAGCCCCACATCCTCCTTGTGCTGGGGGCCCCAGTTCAAATGGGCCAAAATTAAACCAATTTTTTTTAAAAGTTTGAGGGAAGTATACGTCAAAGTCTCACCACTTCAAATGAGATACTCCATCTGAATTCGAAGGGCAATGGACACTACTCCACATGCTCCCAAAAGCTTCAAGGATCATAACTAGCAAACAAAATGAACAGCTGTAAGCCTTCTAAACAGTACTAACTTCCAATCGATGCGAATTCAAGCACAAACTCCCAAATGCACATTACCACCAGAAATTCCTATTCCATTTGAACAAGTTTTCAAGTGAAGATGTAAAAAAAGAAATGTACCCTGGAGCTGTGAGTACCCCAGGCAATTTGGATCCTTCAGATCCTTCTAAAATAACGGGTACTACACCCAAAGTGCATACTGAAAGGAATTTCTCAGTACCAGCTACCTTCATTTTGACCCAAATCACTCCAACAGCCTTGTCTCTGTTCAAAGAGCATCTTAAGGAAATCCATTATCTCCACAAGCAATATTACTTTGAGAGGAACGCACAGAAGAGTCTCTCACGTTCCATGGGCAGCCAGTGGGTAGCTCCAGGTTTGAAGTACCCTCTTTTACCACCAGAAAACTCTAGGGCCCTAGGGAGAAGGTGAGTCTTTCGAGGGCCTCCATTTCACAAAAAGTGCCTGTACAAACAAGCTAAACCAGTCATACACTGCAGGTAAGTGCTCGGCTGAGGGACAGATGCTTGTCTCCTCCTCACCCTTGGGAGTAATTTTAGATCAGCGATAAGGTTTTAGCCCTGTTATGAAGGTCTCAAAATACAATCAAAAAGGTACTGAATACCCCCATTTCCAATTTTAAAATAAAATTGATTTCTAAAATAAATTCTCCAAGGCAAAACAAATTAGTATGGTGATAGCAGCCCCCAGCTCTTCCATTCTGCTAATTGGACTTCTGGAGTGCCACTGGAGAGCTGAAACACTATTTAAATTTGCCTTCACACCTTTTTATAGTCTCTTCATATTTGTAACATAAGAGACACTAGGCACAGTAGACTGTCTGGTTTTCATGACTAAGCGGCAGCTTTTTCTAATGGCCTACACTATTTCCTTAGAAATGCAGCTGTTCTGAATGTCTGGTATGACCAGACAAAACCACCGGTTGTCATTATCAACGCATCATATGCACATTACCAAAAGGATAAAATAATCCAGTATAAAAAAAATGCTTAAGGAGAAATAAATTTATAAATAGAGTTGATAGAGTTCAATAACCATCTTTGCATTAGGAATAACTTTGTTCTTCCCCTAGAGCACGTTATGACTGGAGACAACAGCGTTTTTCTATACTTGGTAGAATCACACTCTTTTAGACTACATAGTAGAAGTTGGAACAACAACATCAAAAGAACTGTGCTCCAGACCAGAATGCTCCCAGTCCATTAATCTGGTTCCAGTCCTGACATGCAAGAAAGCACATATTTTACTATGTACCTCACATTTATGAATGGCTTCCAGTAGCACATGTCTAAAAAAGACTGCAGAATCTCCCTCTATCCCATACACACACAAACACACACACAATCTCGATTACATGTTACCGTAGGATAAAACTAATTTTCACAATGCTTATACTGTATAGCACAAGACTTACTTAACTGAACTAATTCCTGTCATCAAACACCTGCAAAATCTTAACAGAAGCTGCAAAGGCCTAGCTGACTGGCATATAATTTTGTCTTGAAAACACATCACTGATGTATACTTCGGGACACTGAAGTCTAATTTGTGTCTTTTTTATTACAGTGCAACAAACTACTCCTCGGTGGGCAGCCAGGAGGGAAATCCAGCCTCCTCTCCGAGCGTAACTCATTCTGTGCCTCCTGGCCTACCGCCCACAGGTGGCCAGGTAGCCTCCTGGCGTCTGTGACACAAGTTTTTCTATTGGTTTTCTGCCTGTAGAAGTATATCCAAGAATTAATCCATCTTTGAATACTTAAGTACTGCAGTTCAGCTCAGTGTATATTTAAGCTCCAGAGAGTCTGCGTTTTCGCTCTTCTTTTTTACCACAGCTGATTTCCTTCTACCACAGCCAGCAGAAGCAGTAAGGAGGTCTCCACCGCAGGAAAACAATGCACAACCCAGCATACTCCAGCTGAAAGTAGCACATTTAACCACTCATGCCTCCCACCGCCTGCACAGAGCCTCTGTTCGTGTTCATCCCTGCTCGGAAAGGTGACTGTGCTCTGGTACAAGCCGTGGCAAAAGCTTGTCCAGCAGTCTTCCCCCAGCATAACAGCCCACGTGCCTTTTCCAACATGCTTACCCCCAAGGTCTTCATGAATGATGCTAATGTTGCTACGTGACCTCTTGAATCAGTGCAGCAAGCAAAGAGAAGGCACTGTTAGGATGATTTTAGCCCTGCCTGAGCCTCACGATCTTTACATGACTTGCTTTGTTGGGCACAGGGACCAGACAAGACCTGTGGAAACCCCTTGACAGAGAAGCTCTGCAGTGCACTGTCTCAAATTCCTGACCAGGGTTGGTAGGCTCAAGCTTCTTGAACCATTTTCTGAATAATTTTAAATGAATGCTTGAATTGACAAGGGTTTATGGCATGCAACCCTGGACTTCCCTCTGTCTTTAAGTGAAAACCCACATTTATCTCCTATATTACTTCTTAGTCAATGCCCCCGAAAGCAATGCACAGTAGCAGCAATATAGCACCGACTGTGGAAGGAACATCTCTCACCTCACAACTGAGAAGTTATTTTAGATTTCATTTAAACTAAAAAATAGTAGGTTAATTACAGTCATTATTTGCTTAAAAGTTTTACCCTTCCCTTATCTCCCTCAAACATTATTAATCTCATAGACTGTTCTGTTCATAAACCATATCTGATTGTTTTTATCAGACATTTTGTTTTCCTGAATATCTTTAAAGAACAGACTTCAAACCATCACCATTTTGTTAGACAACAGGGAGACAACTATTTTTTAACAAAGAGGATGGTGAAGGTCAGGGACAAAATTTGCTCTGTTGAGGATGGGGTAATATTTCTAGCATTGCCTTCTGGGGGAAAGTACAGAACACCCTAAACTTTATAAGGAAAAAAGAAAGGACAAGATACTTGTTTCTCTCTGCTGAAAAGGCAGCACTGGGGGCATGCAAGTGAGACACTCTCGGCAGTATCAAGACAATTGCAATGACTTAGATGACAACTGGCTGGGAACTCATGTTACAGAACCAGCACCCTGATCGACCTTCAGGCAAACCAATATCTGTGAAGAAAGCAGCAGAAACAGTCCCAGCCATTTACACGTTCCCTTCGCACATCCTTTTCAAATTGCTTTCATAAATGAACAAAAAGAGATTTGCTATGAAAATCTAGAAATCGCCAGGTAACAAATCAACTATTAGCCACCTCATAGCCAGCGACAACTTCCACGAATTACTAATTCAATGTTCACACACAGGAGAGTGAATAATGCAACAAATATGTTTTAGAAGCGCGTTTAACTGGCTGCTCCATCAGCTCCGGATCGAGCCCATCAATGGCTTCGTTTGCCAGCACAGTTCACATTACAAGTAAGATCCACTGACCTTTAGGAGGGAGCAAAAAACAAAAGAGCAAACCAAAGCCTGGTTTAACTACAACTTTCTGAAGCACAAGTTGAGGCATTTTCAATTATCTTTTATCAAATACTCAGTGAAACAGAGGAGATTAAATTAAGTGCACTTCAACTGAATCATTTTCTGCAGAATGAAGCAGTCTCAAATTGCTTGGCAACTTGATAAAGAGTAGAAAATCCTACCCTTCTGTCACTCAAGTGAAAGGCAAGTATTTATTACATATTACATTTGCATGACACAAAGGCTTTTCTAAGCCTAATATTATCTTAGCATTAAGAACATAAAGTTACAATGTTTACTAAGTAGGGTTTATGACACAAACAAAATCTTTTATGCTTAATTTCTTGAATGTCTGTTAACAAAGTCCAAGACCTCCTCTGGGAATTTCCCAAAGCAGCAGAGAATCCATTTCTTATCCAAATTCAGGTAAGCCAGCAAACTCAAACGTCTCACATTATCATTGTTGATCACATCATTTCCATGTTATAAATTTCAGATCTTCCTTTGTTTAAGAAGTAGTCTGAACAATAATCTCAAAGATCGCTGGACTGACTGTACCATCATCCAAAAATAACATGGTTCTAGAAGACTCGTCATAAACTACCCTGTCCTTCCCTAGGTGCAAGTAAGGTTATAGATTCCATCCATACTCATACTAGTCCAGTATAGCATGTCAGAAATAATATGATTTAGCCTCTAAGGTTTAACTTTTAGTAATATTAACTTTTGACTTCTGCCTTGTTGCCATTTTCCACCTGAGGCACCGTCACATTGCATGCTTTGGCAAATACCCCATCATCACCCAAAGCCATACTTGGGTACTACCTTTCATGGACTTACTCTTATAGAAAGCCTAAAAACCCCCAAAACAAGGGAATCCACAACAGGAGGGCAGTTAGCACACTTTTAAGGACTTCAAGTCAAACTCAGACCTGTTTCATGGTTGTACCCGGCAGGATGCTTTAAAGAATCACAGTACACGGATATCCATTCTTTTTTCATTATCTGAAGATCTTAAAAGATCCATGTCACTGTCCTAATCATTTGAAATATTTAAATATTAAAATAAATTCTTAATGGCAAATTCAAAAAGGATAAATTCTTCATTTAAAACTTTAATGGTCAAAGTTAATGTCTTCTGATTTAACTCCTTTTGGGGAAAAAAAGCTATTTAATTCTCAGCTTTACAAAAATGCTCTAAATTACTTGTGTCCTACACTTATACTTCATATGTTGGTAGTATCACTGTTAGAATCCACCCTGCCTATAGTCGGGGGCAGATATGCAGGGAGATTTGTTAAACTGCATCCCAAATTCTCAACCAGCAGTCATCGCTTGAATCTGCGACCTCGTCTGACAGGACAAACAAAACGTTACTGAATTTACAGTTTTAGTATTTCCCTATTCCGCAGGCAGCCAAAATGATCTGACACATTCACGCACATCAACTTTAGCAGCAGATGTCAGCAAGCTAAGTTGTTTGTCGATTCTCCCCCCTGCCTAAGACCTTCCAAATGGAATCCCAGAATGCTTCCTGGCTGGAAGCTATATATTGAGCTATGTTTTCAAGAAGAAGAAAGAATTGTTTGGACTAATCCAGTAAGCAAGAAGAAAATGTTGTTCCTCACAACAAATGCAAGCAAGAGAATGGATTAAGGTGTTTTCTGAGGTTCACAGACTCCCAGAAAGCAGAAAGAAAACATTGCATATCCATCTTTTCCATGTGAGGGCTGTGCATTATATATTTTATAATGCACAAGTGTAGACAAAACAGATTATGCCTTTTCTTACAAAGGAATGACCTTGGCAGAGATCCTGCAAAAAGAAACTGAACTAGTTTCTACAGCAGTCCCTCTTTAAGCTTCACCCTGAAATTTTTGTGATGCACATTGGACTGCATTCAATTGTGCTCTCATCTGTGGGATTCCCTATTAACCTAGTGAACATACTGAACTCACAAATCCAGCAAGGCTCACACAGCAACTTACAAATCAATTAAACCTAACTTGCTTGGGTTACAGGTAGACATCTCAGCACAACTGCAAAAGGCTTGCTTTCCAGTCTACCAGGTCTACCAACTGGTAGTAACACTAATTTTCACATTTTCCAGAAAGAAAAAAAAAACAACACATAATATAGAAGCATGCTGAAGATGTATTCATTGCAAAAATCTTGCCACAGGGGAAAAAATGACTATGAAAAAGCAAAATATATGCTTATACATACATATGTTGATGGAGACAACTTTGAATCCTTCCCTCTGGAATTCAAAATAAACCAAGACATGCAATCACACTGCTATCTTCTCTTTTTGAAACACTAAGAAACAGTCTGCTGCCATCAAGGCCATTTAACTCTACCTGATTACTTGAGAAATGATGTTTCAAACCATATTTGAAAAGCACTCTATCCCTCATCTTTCCGCATTCAGAAATTTAGATTAGAAAACCTTAATGGCAAACCACAACGCACAGAATAAATGCATCTATGAGGCAAGGACAGAACAGGGGCCTACGTGTTTCTCTGAAAACAGGCGGATACAGTTGGTTCAAAATACAAGACAAAATAAGACTACATTCAGAAACGAGAAGTAACCTCTCCTGTAGGCAACACGCTATTTCCAAACAGTTATTGTGGTCTAAGTACTGAAGAGCTCTTTGAAGATAAATTTATACCTAACGCACATGCAAGTCCTTCTTTCAAACAGAAGGCTGCATTGCATTCCTTTGTAGGCTATTGATGTTTTTCCTTCACCTACTTCCTTTGCAGGAAGCCTTAGAGCCCAAGGAAAGGCTTAATCTTTTCCAAAATTGAAAATACTCCCTCAACATCTGGCAGCTTGCATTACCTCAGCACTCCAAGGTTTGCCACAAAAGTGAGGCAACATTCATGCTTGGAGACTTCGCCAAGAAAATTCCTAACAATTTTCTCCTCCCTAATATAACGGTTTCCAATCAGCACATTTGTTCCTAAGAGGGAAAGAAGTATTTGTAACATGGTGCATCATTCTGCAGGGCTTTATAGCCATCATGGTGTGGGTACAGTTTTTTTCTTTTCCTTTCTTAATGATCAAACCAGGTATCAAACCAATCTCATCACATTTATATAAACAAGCAGCAGCAGCATAATACCAGGACAACCACGCTTCTTGTTAGATTAGGATTAACACCTACTCTTAAAAAGAGGAAGGGAAACACAGATGCAGACCCACTGAGGCTAGATCCCTTCCAAATTCTGGTTTACAAAGCCCAAACTTCACTATGCACAATCTCACAGGGCCTTCCTGGTCTCACTGCTACACGTGGTTGGGAAAATGGAAAGCTCAATTTAGGATCCTCACGGAAAACTAAGGAAAAGATTGTGTCTGCATGCACATGAAAATTGGGAGGGAAGGTGAGATGGAGGGGGGAAAAAAAAAAAACAAATTGCAGGCACACACAAAAGGCTAGAGCAACCAAAGCAAAGTAACTTTTCTCCTTGCCCTAAACACAGAAAACAGCTTGAGTGACTGATTTCATACTCAATGTTGGGGAAAGAAAAAAAAAAATTTAGAAGTGTTTTCCTCCCCCCACCCCAACTAAGCTTTTATTTCTACAATTGTTTCTGTTCCAGGGCTTTTGAGATCCACCCAAAACACAAACAATATTCAGAGCTATTTTATCTTCATCCAGAACATGAAATCGACTACTTGCTATTAGGAGAAATAAAACAAACCAAAACTTTTTTAAATAGAAACCTATACTTTGGAATGGTTCTCTTTTCCCCTTCCCCTCCATCTCAGAGGGAGAAAAAACATCCTCTTAAACAACAAAACACAAATGAAGAAAATCAAGTCTACAATGAGCCTTGAGAGGACAGAGGTTTGTGCCTTCTATACAAAGAAAAGAGCTCAGAGCCAAGGAAATAAGTCACATATACACCTACACATAAATACCCACCTAACACAATCTACCCTAAATAAAATGAAATATTACCCTTCCAATCTACTCTGTAAAAAGGACTCGAAAAAAAAAAAGGCTTAACCGCAGCCAGCAGCCCAACTAGCCCCATGGTCTTTGTTCTGGCAAGCCACCCCAGCACCAGGGGGCTAAGTGAAGCAACAGGGATTTGAAGTTCCCTTTGACTGTGCTCATCATGTGCTGACTTTTATCTGTCTGCAGTCATCTTTTCCCAGGCTTGGGGATCCCGACGATGCGCTTCCCCTGTGCACGGGTGCTGTTTCACACATCTGATCCTGTTATTTTACTCCATTTTTACACATCCATTCCGATGGAATAGCCCAGAACTGCTCTCAATATTTAAGATGTTGGCACAGCGCTGTGCAATGTCGTCTCATCATTTGTTCTTCATCTTTCCCCTACTAACACCTGGTGTTCTATTTGACTTGTACTACCACTACGTGCTACTGAGCACAGAGCTCATGCTTTCCCAGAGCCACCTATAGGAAGATGATCCCACAGTAAGCATAAAGTGGTACGAGCCAGAGCCCACCCCAGCAGAGCTGTAATGTCTTGATGCTTCCCATTCCTACGTGCACACTTGCACTTACTTTTCTCTACATCAAGTACCATTTACAGTTTTGTGGCTTAGTTAAGCAGCACTGTAGGGTAGTTGCACAATTCTTCAGAGCTGGCTCTTAAATACTCTGACCGAATTAGGACTTCATTACCTCACTGTTCACTTGCTCTTCCAGATCATTTATATGGCCAATGATAAAGTAAGCAGAAATTATGTCTCATTTTTCCAATATATATTGCAAGATTTCCAGCTTTCCAAAGCACAGTTGATAGTGCCTATTATAAAGTGTATTTATACTTGGAAGTTACCGTTTAATTTGACATTTAGGGCTATGGAACACAGTGCTTTTCTGCAGGGAAAAAAACCCACTGTCTTACTCATACTCTTCATTTTTGGCAGTCTCTCTCAGAAACACTTTGTCTCATCACGGAGATCATTATCCTGAGATGATGCAGCCTGCATGCAGGAATGAGCTATATGCCATTATGTCTCACAGTAACAGACCTGATTCCAGTTTCACACTGTTACAACACATTGCACTTCGTCCTCCTTTTATTGCTCTTGACTCCATTAAGAATGACAGTTTGATCTATTATCAGGGACTTGGCTCAAAGGGAATGCAAAACAAGCAACTCCAACTTCAGGCTAAGTACGCTAAGCCATGCTCCCTGCAAAACTAGAATAAGATTGTTCAAATGTCATTTCAGCACAAGAAAAAGCTTTTTCCAAGCTTACAATAAATACTTTAGCTTTTGCTAACAGATCCTCAGTCCCATTTCATGAAATTTCAAGATAGTAGCTTCAAGATAGTAGCTACTGAAATTTCACTGCAAGATGCACTAACAATCAAGTGGGCCTCCTCCCCCAGTGACCCGGGAAATACATGGATTAATTTTGAAAACAGTTAACAAAACACAAGACTGGCGAAAAGGGTGAGATATCTCACACTTGAGCAAGGTAGTTGGTAAGATTAGAGAGGAAAAGCAGTCAAATGGTTGCCTACACTCAAAAAGAAATCTAACTTAGCAGCACATATCTAATTCGCAGACTATACAGGAATTAATACATTAATAAAGGAGGAATCTCATACACTTGAAGTACCTGGTTGAGGCTTGGATTTATGTGCAAGACCTAGCAGATGAAGATGAAATCAGCAGCTACAGAAGCCACCAATAAAACTTCTGCTCAGCCACGTCTTGCTTTCATGCAATATATAGGTAAAACTAATAATGGATTTTACTCTGTGCCCATCAATTTCAGCAGCTGATAGTTGTGTTGTTTTTGTTTTTTTTTAAGTAATAAAGAACAGGTACAAACAAAAAACTTGTGTTTCATCACAAACATAGTGGTGGATTGGCAATCCATGTAGCAGTAAGAGGTCTTCCTGATGCACACAATCAAAAGTCATTTATTAAGTGCTGTAGCATCTGAGCCAGGAGAAAAGGAGGTCTCCAGTCGTCTGAGTGAAAGCAAGTTTTGGGCCCATGAATAAACGCCTTACTAGGTATCTACATGTGTCTGGGATTACAAAGCACACAAAAGAAATCAAGAGTGATTATTCCCCTATGCAGTGAAATATCCTGGCTGTTCCTGATGCTGGCATGTTACCCTAGTCTCTTCAACACTAGATGTTATCAAACATTTCAGAAGAAAATACTAGAGGCCTACACTGGAGGGGGCTGGGGTCTAACCGTACCACTGCTCTTCACCTCTAGTAGCTAGACACTGGCTAGAAACTGGCTTAAACAGAGAAACACGAATTTTTAGTTTTTATATTTCTTTATTTTTATTTTTTATTTTTTAATTTTTATATTATATATATTTTATTTTTAATTTTTTGTATTTCATAACACTAGCTCTGTACTGTAGCCATATCGTATCATTCATCAGAATAGAGGCAACCAAACAGCAGGAACAAGTGTGAGCTGGAAGCTAACTTTTTGTTGTTGCTTTTATTTTCTGAAAAATGATTTTCTGAAAAATGTCTTCATTCTGTGATTTACTTAGTGCTTTCTCAGTTTTCTCTTTCTATTCTGATTTTAACAGAAAATACTGATTGTAGCAGAATGCAAGAGACATGGAGCAAGAGCTCAATTAGAAACTAAAACACCGCATTTGGGGAAGACTTACTTTCCTTTTGCAACTCTGCACTTCAAATGGTAGATAGTTTTTGGTCTGGGTTCTCCACACAATTAATCTTTACTTCCTTTTGTCTCCCTCTACCCCTACCTTATTACAGAAAGGGAGAACCGGTGCCATACCCTTGTACCTTTTTTCCTTAACCTTGTTCCTCATTCATTCTCTTACTCGTGAGCATTTTAAAGGTCTGCATAAAACATTTGGCTGCCCAAATATTTATCTTACTGACTTTTCAACCCATTAAATCGTGGTTCATGATGGTATCATTTATAATCTCTTCATACATCACTCTTCCAATTTTTCAGTGGTAGCATATTCTCCTAGGTAGTTTATTTTCATAACTTCAGTAATAAGAGGACAGGAGAAGAAATCATTTTCTTAAATTCTAAATGTTAGCTTCACTTCCTAGATTTCATAATTTGGCACAGAGGAAGGAAAAGGAGAACAGAAGACTCGCAACAGATGCAATGTGGAGTTAGTTATGGAGATGAAGATGATATCCACGTCTGTGGGACATGCGTAAGATAACGCATAGTGAGACGTGAATTAGCCCTGTCGTGTGGAAGGCGTGTAACCACTCGTGGATGGCACCTGCTCTAATGTCCTGCTTAAGCAGAGCGTGTGCTTCAGCTCAGGGCGCCGCTTTCCGTGCACAGGCCAAGTTTGCTTGCATTTCCTTTAAAACATACCACACAAGTATCCTGGAAGAGCAGAATCTGTGCGTCTGGTCTTTAAAGGTGTCCTCAGGCACATCCTGAACAAGAGTGGCTTTACGAACTGCGAGCATTTGTCACAAAGGGTATGAGTAGCACGGGGTATCCAGACCGTGGCCTGTCTGAGGTGCGGTGCCTGAGCACTTCTCTGGGTGCTCTGGAAGCACACGGCCTCTGACGGTCAGCCACTAATGTGGTTAGCTTGCACGGGGATTGTGACAGACGTTATGACAAGATTACACCACTTTCGTCCAGTAACAAGGGGAAGATGGCAAAGGGAACTGCAGTGGAGGACACAAGGAGGTCAAACGGAGGAGCAAAGACAAAAGCTGAGGAGGCGGCAGGCAGCCTGTGCTCCACAGCCTCCATCAGCCCAAGTCAAGTGGCTGCAGAAAAGCCAGTGCAATAGCAAGAACTGGTAAATGCGACTAAATGATTTCACCTAAAGCAGAAAACTATACTACCGTCATTTTCCAAACTTACTACCTTTAACATTTACGTTAATCCTGCATTGTTTTCCATTTCCATTGTCAGATTCTCACAGAAGGAAAAGTGCTGAAGCAGACAAACTTGTCCAGTCATTTCTGAGCATCTCAAAGGATGAAGACTGCACAGCCTCTCTGAGAAACCTGTGCCAGTGTTTGACAACCACCACAGTCAAATGATTTCTTCAAACCACTTCAAAACAAACTTTCAGCGTTTCACTTTGTGCCCACTGCCTCTTGTCCTGTCAGTGGCCACCAGTGACAAGAACCTGGCTCTGCTTTCTTTATTCCCCTGGTGGAGATGCATCTGTGTTTCACACCTTGTACAAAGACACCCGTTGATATTTAATAATGAGCATATGTCTGAATCACTATAGGTTGTCCTACAGCACAGAGTGATCTGACGTACTGCTGGCCTGTAGTAATTAATATCACTCTAATAGAATACTGTCATCACAGACTGAGACAACAAACTGAAGTTTCCCCCTGAAAGTTAGTAGAATTGGTCAAGAAGTGACCAAAAGCACAAAAATCTGAGTTACAAACAGGGATTTAAGTTTGAATTTGCTACGCTCTGGCTAACCAGAATATCCATTTGCACTCTGACTCAACTGACTACCTCAGCTCATATTCTGACACGCACAAAGACAGATCTGCTGACATTGAGAATTGCTTGCCAAAGGAAATCTGTCAATAAGGAACATTTATAACTTTCTTAATAAAAAGCAGAGTAGCTACAAGAAGTCAACTGTGTAAAACAATATCTTCCTTACTCGATGGCACACAAACAGGAGCTAATATTCAGAGGCAAAGGGAAAGTGAATCACAAAGGACACGAGAAACTGAGACAAGGGCAGACTGAAAAAAGATCTCGGGAAATTCAGTTGTGATCACACAACGGACGTTGTGATTGTACCGCGATGCATATGCAAACAGCAGCTGAACGAGTATTCCCACTTTAGGAATGCTTGGTCTGTAAGCTTTAATGTTTTCTACCGATTTTACATGACCTGCTTTGAGACAAAACTGTGTCCTACTATTCTTACTAACAATACAGAATTAGCAAGTGAAACCTATAGAAATAGGTGCTGGATTCTCTTCTGACTCATGCATCATCAAAAGATCTCTTTAAATTTAATTGCAGAACTTCTACTCAACAGAAATAATGTATCTGCTAAAAATATTTCTTTCTTCCATTTTCATGCTCTAGGCTAGGACTGAAGAGTTGGCAATTACAAGCTGAGAAACATCATATTTTTACCTTCAGACTGAGCAAGTTTGTTCTAGAGAGTCTCTGAAAGCAGAACTCAGTCATGATTATTCACGCTTTAAAAAGCATCTGTTGGTATATTGTTACAAATAAAGTTTTCTAATGTTATTAAAAAAATTCTCACCTCTAAGCACCTAAAGTCTCTTTTGTCACAAAAGGTATTACTTACTGTCAGTAAGGGCTAAA
This sequence comes from Anser cygnoides, assembly GCF_040182565.1. Lineage (NCBI taxonomy): Eukaryota > Metazoa > Chordata > Aves > Anseriformes > Anatidae > Anser > Anser cygnoides. Next base: position 73,739,418 of record NC_089876.1, read on the forward strand.
CGAAGTTGTAGATTCAATCTCATGGTTGTCATTTCACTCAACACATAGCTAAAACATCAAATAACATGCACACACAAACTTAGCAATAAAACTAGAACTACTGTGGCCTCACTATTTATTAGACCACAGGAAACAATCTTAAAAGAGCAGGAAAAGCAATACCTACACCCATTGCAAAAAAAGTACTAGTCTGTTATTGACTGGAATAAAACATTGAGAAAGGTTACCCGCCCCATCATATAGGGCAAGTACACAAAAGCAGCAGCACAGCCTGATTAGTATCAGAAGCTAATCAGGCGTTTCTTTTACGACACAGCTTGATGTTACATCTCATTGGGAGTTAACTAACATAGAAAAACCTGCAACCCAAAAAAAACTTAAGCAGCAGTAGTGCTTGGTTTGTGCAATCCTCAGATGTGACTGTGTTCCTATTTTTTCAATAACTTACAACAACAGGAAACATCAGCAAATTTTGATTAGAGCTTACTGTGCTCTCGTTCCAAGAGGACCAAAAAAAAAGAGCATAATATTAACAGCCAAACCAGATAGGGCACACATGTTGATCAACTGGTTGTCGATTTGTACAGTATCTTTTTTATGCCTAGCATATGATGGAAAGGGAGAAATCACTCTGCAGCTTTCCCTAGTCATGATAAACTGCCTTTGTTCTTCTAAGAAAATAAACAAAACAAACACACACCAAAACCGCCCACAAGTTTTGATTTAAGTATCCCTACAGAAGAGTGGAGTGGGGACTGTGTTATTCTTAAAATATGTATGCAAGCATGTTCTTGGAAATATAAATAGGCTAATGACAGGTTTCAGGTCTGATACTACTACCTCTAGAATAAGGCCAGTCAGCATTTCTCATTCTCTGTTTTAATGCATCTTTTGCAATCAATTAGAGCAAAAACAAATACACCTTTCACTGAGCCACATTCACTGCTGCCCTAATTTCTTCGCACACATGACAGATTGACTTTACCACTTGAATACCTAGGCCTTTACGTACTTGGCCCGTCTGATGTCCTTGCTCTTCAACAGTTACAATCACTGGCATTCCTATTCATATTTAATATTGCTCTCCATATGCCATGGATGTCTGTAAATGGAAGAGGCAGCTGCAAGAAGCCATTAGAAACTTCATTCCTTTGAACACTGACATTGCTGTCACTGGAAAAAGGGGCAAAGGAAGACGAACAAATTCCAAGCAGGTTGCTCGTTCACAGCCAAGACCTGCGCATGCCATTCATTTGGGTACCATCCGAAATCACTGTGAGACCGAGGCATCAAGCGTCCACCTCCCATCCTGAACACAGCAGCCATGGAAGGGGAGAACGTGCTGCTAGCACCATGGGACAGCAGCACTCACCTGAGCGGCAACTTCACATCCGCTTTTAAAGTCTCCTGGAAGTACCAGCCACAAGGGTTATACAGCTTTTTATCTGCCTTACAGCAAACAAAGCAGTTGCCAAGATAAAGCCATTGCGTGCAGCCCAGCATGGTCACAAACATACACCAGCAAGCTTACAAGGTAACACGAACAGCAATAGACTTATTATCCACCTCTCTCCTCTAACTCTAAGGCTATTATGTTGGTCAAAATATGAAAATAGTCTTGGGGTTTTGAAGAAGAGGGATGAGGAGGAAGAGAAGCAGATAATCTCCGATTGTTTACAGGATTCTGCTGTGCAGACAGACCCGTCTCCTACCTCCTGCACCCTGACGCCAGGCCATGACTCGGCCAGGGGCTCTCTTCCCCTCCTAGGCGCTTCTGCAATGCTTGCACATACAAGGTACTAGGACAGCTTCATCAACTGCTCTTAAATGTTCTCACGCAAAACTACCTTTACAACACATAACAAATCACAAAAGCACAAACATGCTGTTAACTCCAGCCATATTTTTTCACTTTTCTTTTTCCTTGACAGATTTTTTTTGGAATTGGAATAAAAAGCAAACAAAGAGACAATGAGGCTTTAGCCCAAACCCTAATTATGACTGAATCTGCAACCAAGAAGTCTTCCTAGCTTTAAATCTCGTTATCCACCATTAAGGGCAGGAATTTACAAAGCAGAAATTAAACGCCAGGTTTTAAAAATTACAGGTGCACATAGGTTTCAGTATGCTTTTGTCACTGTAAATCTATTTAGCTTGTTGCTGTCCCCGTTATTTACTTGCAAAAGTGGGTTTCCAGTTTTGGTTTACATCTATCAGTTGCAAGTGTCATTTTTTTTCCTCTGTTGGGAGACAAAATATAGGACATTATGCATCTAATCTACACATTAGCATAAGCAGCATATCCATCTTTTCACAGCATGCAGGAGAAAGCAGCTGAAACACTCAGATACGTTCATTTCCAAGTAAAATACAAAATAGAGAAAGTTGTGTTTCATTCTAAGTTGTGGGTTTTGTTTGTTTTTAACTTAGAAAAGAGGGTTAAGGGAATGGTTTCCCATCCCACCCCATCCATGGTTTCATCCTCAACATGGTGGATCTCCCTTATTTTACTGAAGGCCTCATAACACTCAGTATGTCAAAACGAGGATCAAAAAGCTCTGCCTGACCCAGTTATAAAATTATGGTTAGGTCACACTTATACTTACAGATATGACCTAGCATACGGAATATCAAAGCAAGACCAACCTATTTATTCATGCTTTGCTAGATGAACCTAACGGTTCTGTCCACAGGACGACGTCCCTTGTCAGGTACGTTTTTCTTGGCTCTGTCATGAACCTGCTCCGTGACTCTAAGCAAATATTGCTGCTTTCCTGTACTCTTTGCTTGCCCACATTGCATTTTGACCTAAAAAATGTGAACACAGATCATAAAACCACCTCAATGACCATCTCAGACACAACTGCACTAAACACTTTTCAAGCCCCCTGGAATTCTCCATTAATGTGACAAATGCTGAGATGCTGTCCTAAAGCAAAAACATGCTCCCAGAACAGAGATTTCCACTGCCAGACCACCTGAGCACCTAGAGAAGAGGAGGAAGTGAGTAGCTGAGATGGAGTCACAGGGCAAGATGAATCCAGCCCTAAGTCTCTATACACACCCCTTAAAACAGTCTCCTTTTCAGCTAAGGCCTCTACCTGCTACCACCACACATTTAAAAGATTTAAGTCGGTGGAGAAGAAGAAAAATCCCCCAGTCACGGCCCACCCTCTGGTTACATACAATGTGGCAGATGTAGATGTAAACCTCTAGATCTAAAAGCTGGGCTGCTGGCCCATCTGGTTTGAATCCTTACATGACAAGTAATGACGAATGAGAAGGTTTTTATCATATATCTACATTTCTTTCTGTGAATTTCTTTTGAAGAAGATGGCAGCCACGCTACCCGCATGCATAATTCCTAACACAGGAGAGAGTCAGCCTCCACGAACACAGCTGACACCATCTCAGCTCTGAGACGATCTGATTCAAGTCTACCTACCTCCTGAACCACACTCAAAACATATTTTACCTTTTCTCTTTCAGGAATTCCTTCTTCCCTCTACTACGGGCACGTTATCTAGTAACTGAGCAATGCTCTCTTCTTGAAACAGATTTTTTAATTGACTTGACAGACTGAACTGTGAAGAAGGAAAAATTAATGCCTTCATTTCCAGCCTATATACTCAAGATGTAGCTTTCCACATGTCTATTACTAGACAGCAAAAATAAGTATAAAGCCCTGACAGCATGAGAAATATCAGTTAGAGGTAATGGGTACACTCTAAATGCAAACTTAATTAGAATGGAATTGAAAAGTTAAGAAGCCATAAAAAAACATTAATAAAATATTGCCAAAAAGTACAGATAATGGATTAAAAAAAAAAAACCACTACTCATTTTTTCCTCCCTCCTTCCCCCAAGCCTTTCCGTGCTGCTTGTACAGACATATTTTACTCAGTTGTCCATTTGTTAAACTGCTTAAATGCAGCAAGGCTCTGCCCCTGAGATAAAAATCTAGGGTAGTACCTTCTTCCACAACCAAATCAATTTGTAAAGGGCAGAAGTGATTTTTTACCCCATCTTGCAAGTTTTCACATAGGCATCCACCAGCTGCAGGACTCTAAATAACCCCCAACTGAGAGGATGGAGAGGCCATCCTTAGAAGCAATATGGGCAAGCCAACACCGTTAAGCTTCAAGTCACCTCCTTAGTATGACCTGAAAACATAACCCCACAGCTACAATCCCATTTTCATGTTACGCTTGCCGTAATTCAAGCAAGGACTGCACTGTCCACAGACAAAAGCCTTGAAAACATAAAGCAAAACCAGCCTTGCATATGAAATAACATTAAATTGAGAGATGAGTGCCTGGGCAAGCAGCATTTTTTCTCCACATTTCAATTTTACTTTTAAATTTATGTTTATAGTTTTTTTTTTTTAAAGGAAATAGCAGATATTCAGTAATCAAGGAGAGCTTTTAAAGATGCTGCCAAGACAACAGTCTACGTCTCCAGTTTTCCTCAGAGCTGAAGGGAGAAATATTGGATATTTTTACTGGGTAAAATTAGTCACAATTCTCCCCCCAGCCCCCAATAGGGACTCCTGCATTTAATGAACCCTTCTTTCCCTTTTCGTGTTAAACTACTAAATCCAGACAAAGTTATGAAGTATCACTGCAAGTAACAAGAAGGTGTTATTTATTAGCACCAGAAATAAGCAACATACTTCATCTGTAGGTCACTACCCATCTCATTCAAACATTATACAGTTCAAAGATCAATTATTCACTTGCTTTAGAACAATGCAGAGTTTTAGAGTAGCAACACATTTGCTTGGTCTCAAGATCTATCATAAAAGTGTTCCTTTGTGCAAATGCTTTATTTTATCTCTTGCTTGCTGTTAAACTTTATTGCAAAAAGAAAAAAAGGACAAATCCCCCTGTTATCGTGGAATACTGTATTGAGGACTTTTGATATATTTTCTTTATACTTATATTCTTACAAATTATGTATGTGAGGAGCAGATGATGAGCGGCAATTTGGCAGCACTTCACCATCTGCTATTTGCAGATCTAGTCAAATTCAGAGAGTTAATTAAAGATTAAAGACAGGGACCGATACTGTTGAAGCAAAGAGCCATCTTCTTTACTGTTATGACTGTAAATAAATAATTTTGGTAGCTGGTTCTGACTCACTCCAATACAATCGTAAATCTGCAGCATCGCAAGGGCAACGCAACTTGCATTCGTAATATACCTGTGTATCTTCTACTGGAAACAATAACGGGGCACTAAAAATCACATCGGCTTTGTTAGCACGCCACCATCACAACAGGATACCATGGCTGCATGCAGGAGAAAAGAGGAACACATCTACCACAGCAAGGAACAGAATTATAAATGAAAACCCCTTGTAGGAGGGGTTGGAGAAAATCCTAGCTGGAGAGGATTTTTAGTCAGCTTGCAACAATTTTCCTATTCCATTACACAGGGATCTAAGCAAGTGACATCTAAGGGTGAATGAAGAGCGAGGTGGTTGTGACAGCTCTCTTCCATCGCTATCTTGATGGCAGGCTGCCTCCTTGCCTTCCAGCCTACATCTCCTACATCCCTTCTCCAGAGCCAGCCCATTTTGAGCATCTCCCTCCCTCCTCCGGGCCCCCAGCCCCTCTCCTCCACAGCCTTGCTTCAGTTGTCTCCCCCATTCACTGCACCCACTCCATCAGGGCTGGGAAGGAGGAACAAAAGAGCACCAACTGGAAGGGTGCAGGTCCTTGCAAGATGCTGATTCAGGTGCACAAAGCGATGGTTCCTGCTCTGTGTCAGTGAGCAGAAACCAAGCTTGCTCCCTCCAGCTGGTCTGCGAGCATCGCTCTGCTTCCCCAGTGTGCCAAGGCCAAGACCTGCACGGTGCTGCTGCCATTGTCTCGCTTTGGGCAATCAGAGCAACCCCAATGGAGCTAGGGGCTCCTCAGTCACCAGAGACCCATCGGTACAAACATCACAGCCCCACTGCTGTGGGCCAGGTGGGCACAGAAGTTATTCAGGGATGGGGAGCTGCAGGGAGAAAGCAGGAGAGGTCTACAAGCGAGGTCTATGAGCTGAAAAATGGAAAACTCCTCCCCCTCTCCCCATCAAACAGAAGCTGCTGATGGGTAGAGAAGTAATTACTGAACAGTAATTACACCAGGAACAGATTACTTCTGTCGATTGCCAACTTTTTTTTTTTTAATTAAATTCCATCAAAAGCCCGTCCCAAGAAAACATCAGTCTTCCTGCTTTCTCCTGCTCTTTTTCCCAGCAATAAAAAATTTGAGAACTCGCTGTGAGAGCATTATGGCAGCAAACAAGCTCTGGTTCACTAGCACTTCATTGAAGCTTAGCTCCTACAGGATTGTTACACAGGAAACGGGTCAAACAAAGCATTTGTGGAGCTTATTTTGTTGAGGCTAAGAGAAGTTGAACCAATGAAAAATGTACATCAAAATATTTCTTTCTAAATGTCAAGGTTAGGTTTCCCTCAACTTTTGAAATGTCATCTCCCTGCAAGAGATAAACCACTGCACAAAATCAAAATTAATTCCAGAAATATTTTAGTGTTTCTAAAACTGCATTTTTGGCTGCAAGCACCAACTGAAAGCTCTGCCCAGTTCCAGCCCCCATTAGCTCAGAGTGCTGAGCTCAGAGTTTCAGGGGGTGAAGAGGAAAAGGAAGGAAGGAATTCTGACACATTTCGTTAAGGTTTAGACCAAACCCAAGATTTTCAGTGGTCCCATGGCGGGGAGGAACCACACAGCCAGAATGACTCACTCATGGTGAAAAACCTCTATGCGAGGAAGCTGCAAAAGTCTCTCAGATTTCTTTAAATGATTCCTTAGCTGAAGGGTATTACCTGTCAAAAGTAGACACACGGGCGTGTTGTGAACCTACAGCTCCTAACTGCAAAGCACAACTCAATTTACACACGCAATACAGTTTTTGGCCCTGTGTATTTCACATTTGCTTGCTACGCAAGAGAAGTTCCCAAGAAGCATTCATTGTGGACATAATATTCTGCAAAGAACTGAACTGCCAAGCAAACCTTCTACTACGCTAACTATGAATGACTTATTCACCCCCAGAGAAAAATATCTAGATTAATTAGAAGTAGATTTGCCACCACTTACGAAGTAGAATTGCTGCCAATGTAAATTCTGCGTTGAAATCACGGAGTCGCAGTGTGAGGACTTAGATGAAGAAAAAAAACTAGGTCATTTTCTAGTTCTTGTACCTAAACCGATTCTTTGGAAACGATGTAGGCAGATACGAATGCCTCGTGCCGTTTCACTGCAAGGAACTCCTCAGACTCAGCCCTGCAGGCATGCCACAGCCCCCACCACACGCAGCCCACAGCAGCAGCGGGAGACCCTCGCGAGGTTTGAGCAGGATGCTATTTCCAACGGAGCGGTCAAAAGCGGTTTTCGTAGTCCCAACCCTACACGAGCATCCACAACAATTCAGCCAACAGCACAGTTGTGTGTCCCCCAGTCCTTCCCCCAGTTTTGGGATCAGAGGTTCAGGTGTTGCCACACAAGGGGTTCCTATCTACTTGCTACCTGTGTAACCTGGGCTATTACCTCATTTTACCAACGTTTGCTTTGCTACTCGATTTTTCCCTCTCACCTGTAAGAGTTCACACCAAGCTCAAGAGATTTCTGTAAGCAATGCTTACAGCTACCAATACGACAGAGGAATTTTGAACAACTAAGACTAAGATGTGAGGCTTTTTGAGTTAAATGAGGTTAAAAAAATAAAATAAAAAAATCATGTTTTATATAAAAGTAACCGCATCTCATCCACAATGACAGCAATTATATAGGGTCGAGGCAAATCTTTGCTAGGCTTTGCCTTCAGAAGGCCAGAGTTACTTTGAAATTTGTGATGACTGTTCTTTTGTGACCACAGCAATTCTTAAAAATTGAAAAATTTGTTTGCTTTCAAACTGTGCCCCTCCCCCTACTCCCCCCCCCACACACAAAAAAAAGGAGAAGGAAACAACAGCTTGACAAAAAAAATGAGGTGTGTATTCCCCCAGTACCAAATGCAAGCACTCCAGGTCTCCAGTGCTACATCCTGAACACCGAAATCTGCAATACAGCAGGTTTTTGATGTGCAAAAATCCAGCTGATAGTTCCCCTCAAGCTGCTTACTGCACTTAGAGACTTGGTGCATCACATCCAAGAAAGTTTTTAGGCTGTTTCCACTGCAGTATTTATTTCAGACTGCTTCTGTACATGATTTTCTGAAGTGAATATCAATGGTATATTGCAGAAATAGAGGTTAAAAAAGGAAATGCTGATTGCATCACCCCGAGCGTTCTCCTGACAGGGCAGGATTTTGTTCCTATTTGTAAATTTAGGACATTTTGCAGTTTGACTTGACAAATATTAAGCAATATCATTTTGCACTGCTCTTGTCACTGATATCTGTTGGCTAGTGGAGGTTTGAGGGTCTTTTGCTTTTTTCCCCCGCAAGACTCCACGTTTTTTCATTTCATTAGTCCAAGTTTTATGTTTCTATTTCTTCAGCTTCGTATTTTCAAAACGCGTCCTGGTCCTATAAGCTCGCTGTCAGCTTGCCCCTTGCAAACAACATGCGTTGTCTTTGTCTCTAAATACATTTAAAGGAGAGGGAAGAACAGCACAAGTTATTTACCATGCACAACCCTGGGATGCATGAGGCAGGTTCGAGATGCAGTAATTAGGAGGGCTCTGGTGAGAGATGGCCGCGAGCACCAAGTACAGCTCTGGCCACCTGTGTTCAGGAAAATCTCATCTCCTGACAGGTGCAGAGCAGGGCTGGGGAGATGATCACAGCAGCCCTGGGTCTGTTTTATGAGAAGCTGCAAGAGTTTGCGTTGTTCTGCTACGCAAAATGGAAGGGGGGGAAGGGGGAAAGACGACTGCCTGCTATAAATAATTCAGATCCAGCAGGGGGGAAAGATGAGCTAGGGATAAATTGGTGGGCAACGCTGACCAGAGAAGGGGGTATAAGTCTGGCCAATGATAAACTTTACAAACGTGAATCATGAAAAGCTCTTATTTAGTCTTTGAACACAGCAAATGGGGAAACAGATCTCAACAGCGTTAAAGTGGAGCGTGAGCAATTCTTGGAAATAATTTTCCAAGAACACTGGAGGGTGACAGGTGAGAGGATTCAGTGCTCCAGGAGAGGTCTTCCCCATGCCCACATATCCTGTACCTCCTCGTTTTGAGATTTACTGTATACCCCCTCCAGGTTCTTGGTCGGTTGCCATCACTACTGGGCACGTTCCTCCGCTCTGTCAGCTGTGCCATGCAGATGCTGGTTGCCTTTTCAATCAAGCCACAGGGTTCACATCCACGGCTTCCCAGAGGAAGCCATTTCAAGCGCACAACACTTGGCATTGTCCTCCCGAGAGCAGAAACGATGCTGCATTTCCTTGAGCAGCAACTGCTAGTTCATCATCAACCAAGAGTTTGCATATTCACAAACGCAGGGAAGAGCCCTGATGATGAACGGCAAGGCGGGGAGAGGGCAGCAGCTCCCGGCTTTGAGGCAGGGCTTTCTTCAGAGATCAGATTTGCATTTATGGGTCAGATTTCTGCCATACTGCCTGGTCAAGTCTGATCTCATCCAGTGACCACTGTAATAAAATATTTTAATATAGCTTTATACATATTTATATGACTTCAAATTTTATTATGTGTGTACTACATACACAATAGACATTGCATGTGTAAATAAAACATAAATGTTCCCATTCAAAAGTCGCTCCAGATAAATATTTAGGAAAATACTATTGCAAAATATGGTTCCACTGCAATACATAAAAAATTCCTAATATTAGGTATAAAGCCATGAATAATTGTATGATGTGGCTTTAAATAACATCATGCCCTGTGTACCTTTCCACTTCTCGTGCAATGCATCATGTAAGTGAATCCATTTTACCAAGTAAGGCTCTTGCTTTTTCAGCCAGCAGTAACTCATCGGCTAAATATTTTTTCTAATTACTGCCATTTTTGTTCCATTGATAACATATTACCCTCTGAGAACCTCTTGCAACTGCTTCCATTATGAAATCCTGCTATATATTAGGCACCATTCACAAAGTTCATTTGGCTTAGCAGGAGGAGAATCGTTACTTTCATTTTATCCAGTCGATTATTTCTGAGTTTTAACACACAGAGGCAGGAAGCGTCTATCGTCTTAAGATCAGCATTTTTCTACAGATGTTTATCTATAAAACTAGACTGCTTCCACCTTTAAGACTGCATTTTGGGAATTCTTTCTTCTTCCACCAAGACCAGATTTAATGTATTCACACACAAGGAAAACATCACCTTGGTTAATCCCCATATATAGAAGTATTCCTCAGGCCTCTATGAAATATAATGCATATAGACACGTTTCAAATGTCATTAAGACTTCAAATACTTGATGCATAAGAATTTCTAAATTATTAATTAGTCAACTTCTCCAGTTAATGTGCCAAACAATTTGATTAACTTACACACAGGTCAGCACATTTCTGACAAGCAGATCAGCAACTAAAATTACCACATCATTTACCCAACCTAATTTATCCAAAATAAACTAATAGTGAAGGACCTAATTACTAGTCAAAAACTTATATATTTGCTTAGAAATGCACAATTAACTGAGAGGCTTGGTATCTCCCAGCTCAATTACTGAAAGAAATGTGGTAATTTAACAAGTATTGAAAAAAATAAGAAAACTTAGCTCTGAAAGAAGATGACCATTTTAACAGATGCGTGCTTAAAATCTTAAAAAGAAATCCATCCAATGCTCTAGTGTTTCTCTCGAAAGGATGGAGAGCTCTGAACTGGACAGAAAAACATATAGTCATGATTCTGACAGAGCAGTTGGGTTTACAGAGTATTTTATTATTATTATTATTATTTTTTTTTAAAGTGAAGGAAAATTTTCCTTCCCATAATTCAAGACAACCTGCTCTACATTCTTGGGGGAGGAAAAAAAAGATAAAAGTAAAGTTACTGTTAAGATACTCGTAAGCCTGGTTTTGTTTATTCCAACCAAAGCCACCAACTGATGTGTTATGACTTGGCAGGACTATCTATCAGTTGATCAGACCACATGTGAACGTGGGTCGGGTTTGACACCTCTGTGCATCCCGCAGGCAGCAGCGTGCAGTCCTCACCTCGGTGCATCACCCAGCAGCTAACTGCGCAGTCCTCAGGTAGCAACACCGCTTAGACAGGTCTTCCTCTTTTTATCGCTGAGATGTATTAAACAGCTTGGAGCATGCTGAACACCTTTGGTTCAGGGAACAGCTTTATCAACTATTTCAAGACTGACCTTTTGTCCATGAACAAGACTATTACCCAAACACCACCTACCTTCCTCTCGGAATATGCAGGCATCTCAAGACTTATTTATTTCTTTTTATTTATTTCTTAGCTATTGCAGTATCATCATCATAGATAACAGAAATAATTCTAAGTAAAACTAAGTATTGAAATGGCAGCATCTATTTGAAACTGCACCACAGACTGATTTGAAAATTCACTTTCAGCTAAAATTTTGATGGAGCTTTCAAGGAGACTTGAAATCAGTCTGTTAATAAGATAGCAATAGAGAAAACAATCAAAATTGAGAATTTTGGTATTTACACAATTCACATATTCCCATAGTGCCTTTTTGTCCTCCCTTTCCAGTAGGAAAACTACATGCAGACTTTTATTAAGTTTTTCCAGGTTTTGTGCCCTGTGTTGAAAGGTTAACATTTTACCAATTTAAGAAAGGAAAACAAACGGTACTGCTGCAGAACAAACCGAATAAGATTTCCCCTATATCCTAATATTTTAAATGATCTAGTGAACTAAAACAAATGGCAGAACAAAATGATGGCCTGCGTGCAGCAGAAAACAGTGAGCAGGATGTAATTTTGGAGCCTATGCACCAATCAGGTCTCTTTGGTAGGAAAAGCCTTTCCAAAAATATATAATAATTAACCCCCAAACAATAAAGTCATCCAGTTGAGTTTTTAAATGGCGGGTGGAGCAGAAACCTGCCTTGTTAATGTTTCCCAGCCAAGAAGGCACTGTGCTGCATCTTCCCAGGACTCCAAAGGTCGAGCTATGCAGCAGTCTGAAACTAACAGATGGCACCACACTACTTTTTTCCAACGCAACAGGAACAAGCAAATCCAAGCGAGGAAAGCAAATACTTAAATAGTGCTAACAATTATCTGAGTAAAGAACTAACACAGACCAAAACACCTACACACACTCATGTCCTGGTACATGCACAGCATGTTACTGCAAATCTGACATTAAGAAACCAGAGGGAAAAAAGAAAAAAAAAAAATCAGTTGACTTGAGTTATGGAACATATTAGAACAAATGCCAAAATAAGTCTCAGCATTAGAATTCAGAAAGTGAGACCAAGCAAATCTAAAAGTTGGATTCTGTGAAAATTATTCTATTAAAAACACACTCATTACCAAGAGACAACCAAGAGATTTTTTCCTCTTAGCAGCCGTTACTACTGAAATCCACACGCAAACAGCTGTGCCAAAGGACGAGCTCCGTGCTGGGTGTCCTGACAGCCACACAGGATCTGAATGCAGGTGGCCCAGTGCATCTTCCTTTGCAAGCAAGAGGCCCAAATGTTTTGACATGGAGTGGGGAGACTGCCAATTTGTTCTGCATGGCATGTTTCTCAGACTTTGCTAATGCCAGAAACCACAGTATATCCAAACACAAGATTCAACATAGACAATCATTAGAAATCAATGTGTAGGTCAAGAGGAACTATTGATATTGATATAGAGGAGATCACATCATCCCAAAAATGCTCAGCATGGGGCTTTTTTTGGAAGGTGATTATTGAAAGGCAAAGTTGAGACACTTCTTCATTAATTTCATTAAAGTAAATGAAAACCACCGAATGAACCACAAAAACCTGTTCTTGGAGCCACTGCCAAGCTTAATGGGGTTAAGAAGAGTGCTGTTATCAAAATTAGGTCAAATTGCAAAGTTTAGCAGTACTACCAGTAATTACATAAAGTCATACTGTCCAAGTTAAAAAAAAAAAAGTGAATAATCTGAAAGTTTTAACATCTAGAATAGTTAGTAATCACTCCACTTCATTTCATCCCCAGTAAAGTGGCTTACACAGAAAAGAATTCAGATAACACTTCAATGAAGATTTTATTTCATAAAGAAGAAATTGCATAGCCAAGACCCAAACTCAAGAGCCACTCTCATTTATCCCTTTGGATTTCCAAGCAATAAATAATCTTACTGCTCTTCCTTCCCTTCTACCCTAACACAGCTACAGGCAAAAGCAGAGCACTAAAGGAAAATTGTCAAATACTGCCTACGTTAGTACACGCAGGTATAGAAAAGCTCTCCAAGTACAACAAAGCCAGGCCCCTCGCACACTCCAGGAGATCAGGCACCCCAGCAGCCAGTGAATTCAAGGCACAGCTTTAAACCCATCCAATTCAGGAGCTTCCTCCCTGCTACCAGCACTCCGATGAACACACAAGGAGTTCATGGACATACATGCTCCAACTCCACCACTCCTAAGGCAGAAAAACACAAATATAAAGCATCCCTGTACTATGAAAGCAAGAGAAAAAGCAAAACAAAGCGAGACCCATGAAATACAGACAAGACTCCCGATAGCCTCCCACCTACTACGGTGTCTGCATCCATCAAACAAACCATAATTCGTACCACATTCCACTATGACAGGCTATAGTGACTGTACTCATCTTTTAGCATCTTTTCTTTAACGTTCCTGATCATTCTAAAGGTTTTGTTGTCCTATCAGTCCCTTTTAAGCATTTATGATTTTTTTCCTGATGTTTAAAGTGATGATAATCAGCAAGCACAAGGCATACCTAAATACACTCTGCTACATCTACTGCAAAAATTTAAGTAGACAAAACAGCTTCAAGGAAACTGAGTGAGCTGCAGGAGAAACTGCAGGAGACTCTCTTAAATAGAGTCTAAAAATATTATCAATGGACTCGGCAAATTCCAAGTAGACAGCACAAAAGCCAAACTCAGTTTATACCCGTAGATTTTCAAAGGCAGTAGTGTGAAAGACATCCCTTCAGGTCTTGACCACTATCAAAAAATTGAAAAGGTGGGAGACTAAAAAGGGCTTACAAGCAATTTTTACTTTCACTCACGTGGCTTACCAAACAAAATTGAGGATTTAACCCTGTCTTACAAGGAAGCAGTGTTTACAGGTTGGGTACCAGTGCGGGCGTTTCCAGGGTGCACCACAAAAAAGCCTGATCTACGTAAAGGCACCTGCCTTAGGACTCCGGTTCTGAAGATTTTTAAAGAACTCTATATGTATTGTCAAGCCAAAAAAAAATAAATCCCTTTTTCCAGAGTATGTTTTATTTATTTTAACATTACCAACATGCAAGCCTGCTCCCCAACCCTCTCTCTCTCAAAAAAAAAAAATCTGAAACAAAACTGCTCATATACATCCTTACTGGTAGCTTAACCTTTCTCCAGAGGCTAGTGGTAAAGTGTCTACCTTATCCCTCCTCTCCTTAACATGTCTAGGAAGCACTGTACATGAGTATTCAGCTCTTCTTTGTGATACTAAAATGCATTTTAACCTTTCACAGTTTGAAATAATAAAATTCAGATTTTACATTATGCAAAGCAACAGAACCTACCTATGATACCATCAGTATACAGACTGCTTTCTTCACCTTTTTTTTTTTAAAAAAAGTTTGTCACAGTATTAAAAAGTGTAAATAATAATAGGAGACTGATCATCTTTCCATAGCCTTAGAGAGACTTTTACTGACTGTACATCAATAGTATGAATAATAACAAGCATCCTTTTCAGTTTTCAGACCACAAGCACACTGCTAAGAACCTTTTTCTTTTAAATATGCTTTAGTCTTTTATTTCATGTAATCTGCTCAATGGTTTCAAGTCTGTGAAAACACTCTAGCTTGTTTGCATTACCTTTCTAAAACAGGTCATGACAGCTGTTACAGTCTTAAAATGCAACCTCTCCCCCCCCATGCAGAGTCCAGGCATCTTTCCACCTCTCCAGGTGGCTTTCAGAGGTTAACAATTACAATTCGGTCTAATTCCAATTCTGGACTCAGCATTTGCAAGTTGAAATCTAACTTTTTAGATTTGCTGTTCTCCACCACTGTATCTGGGAAGGCAAAGCAAGAGGCAAGAGAAGGACTGATGCCAGCTAAAGAGGAAATTACGCAGGCTCTCTTCTTTCTCATAACACTTCAAAAAAAAAATCTAGAAGGTGATTTTTGAACACAAAAGATAAATGTGCTTGCAAAAGACTGCTCGGTAGGTGAGATCAGGAAGGAGCACTTAGTGGAGATTTGATTCAGCAGCCCCGTTGTGTTCAATTACTGCCATATTTGTCCACCGAGCCCAGTCTCAGAATGACTGTGCTCTGGGTACATAGTGCAAGTCAAAGAGCTCGACTGAGTGCTTACTGCACGTACGGCGACAGGACTGCGCTGACAGTTTAATATCACTAGCATGAGTAAGACATGAAACAAAATGCATTTCCTTCGCTGAGAATCATCTCTCCCAAAACCTAGTTACAAAGCTTAATCACATACACACATATTTAAATGGGATACCCCCTTCAAGCTGCAGGTAGATGCACCTTGCCAACAGGTAGCTTTGCTTCCTTCCTCTCACACACCCAACTCTTTAGGCAGCTTTAGCCCATGCAAAGCGGATCATGCCTGCAGCTGGGTGCCCCATGGCCCTGGGTTCCCTCCCAGATGCACACAGAGCACCTTGCCCTGGTGTGCTGTTATGGCAGGCATCACTGGGTGGCACTGTTAGACAATCTTCGCTTCCTTCGCAGGGGAAGCGATATGCTCCCTCTCCCCCCACAACCACAGGTTTTTAACTGCTGGGAGTTCAGCTGTGCAGCTTTTCAAGGATGCTGTTGCAAGCAGCAGCAGCGTTGCTCTCCGACGGCCTCTTTCTCACTGCGGCACACACCAAAATAGCACCTCTTCCTCAGAAGACATGAAACCATGCACTTGCCAAAAATTCCACAAAGTATTTTTTTTTTTCTTTGAGTACTGTAGGTGTATAGCACTAAATTTACAAATCCTCAAATACATAACAGTCATACTGGAATTCCAACATCGCTCCATGATTTTTTTCAGTCAATACAGCAGCTGCCCAGACCATCCTAAAGATCTGCTGTCTGAAGGACCACATGCATTATCAGTGTTACACAGGCACTCCCAACTTTGCCATGTCTGCACTCAGAAGTCCATTTTGCCCAGCTAAATAGAGAGGAAATACTCATTATGTGTTGTTGTGCTCATTAAGACATGTCAACTGCTAATCATTGAACTTGGCCAGATACCATACAAAGCAAAACTCATTATAGAATAAAAACAAACTACCTAAATACAGATACATTAGTAGCAATTACTTAGAATAATAGTCTTTACAAATTAGTACATGCTCAGCAATATGCGCAAAAATCCTAGTAATACACTTACTGAAGAAGACCACTCCTGACTGACCAAATGTGTGGGCTAATAATTACCCCAAGTTTCATGTAGATTCTTCACCTCCCAGCAAGAATAGTAAAGTTATGTAATATTACAGGATAAATGTAGAAACTTAGAAGCCAATGCTAAGATAATGACTACAGAACTTCAAATACAGCTATTATTTGACTAAAAGCAAATTTGACTCATGGCAAAAAAAAAAATCCAACTCTACAAAGATGTGTGAGGGTCAGAAGTCAGCTGCTGTATTTCATTATTGCAAACAGTATAAACAGCATAACACATTTAAGAATAATGTTCAAAAGCTTATGTAGTGCCATTAACTATTTGTATCCACCACGTTATACAATTTTGTAAGCATAATCAACAGCTCTGCTGAAAAAGCATCCCTTTCTTTTCAAAGAAAGAGGATGGAGAGGAAGTTGAAAAATGATGTCAAAATATAACACTTCTACCGATTACAGGTTTTCAGTGCTGTGCTATGCACAAAGAATTTGGAGTAGTCACAAACACTAAATTTGGAGCCATACAGACCTCATGACACAATACCTCTGTGGAGATGGAAATTAGAGTTGCAAATGATGTGGATGCAGCAGGCTGGGTCACCCAAGGATTCCCCCCCACCTCCCACAAAAAGACACATTAGATATCAGGCATGGCATCCGACTTCCACAGAAGGAAATGGCA
Organism: Anser cygnoides; assembly: GCF_040182565.1. Lineage (NCBI taxonomy): Eukaryota > Metazoa > Chordata > Aves > Anseriformes > Anatidae > Anser > Anser cygnoides. Next base: position 73,756,614 of record NC_089876.1, read on the forward strand.
GCTCCTGAGTGACTGAAGGAGATACTCTATTAGGACTTTGTTCTCAGCCTCTTGAACTTCACAGGCTCAATTACTTTCTATTCCTGAATTTTGCTCTTGGGGTTGAGACAAGCCAGAGCTGCTTGGAAGAGAAGTCTAAATGCAACCACTGACTGCCTGTCTTGAAGTGATCTTGGCAGAGCATCTCCCCTCACACCTACCACCCTGCCACAGGCTCCTGGCAGGAGGAGAGTTGAAGGCCATGGGGTGTGGGCCTGCTGGGAATTATCATGAACAAATTGACTTTGGAGAAGCCAGGTTGTATGGAAAGGACAACTCCAAGAAGGAAATCCAAAGCCCACTGACATAGGCTTTCCACAATCGTTGGAGTACACGCGCTTTAAGAATGCTGGTAAAACCTTCACAATTTGTTCTGCAGCCGACAGCTTTCTGATGCTGCAAATCAACCTCTGCCACAGCCTCGTCTACACTGCGCTGGACACTTGAGCATCTCAGCGTTCAGGAGGCTGAACGCGCTTATCGGAGTCATGGCAACCTGAGGGGCCAGAGGACTGCCAGCCTTAACTTAACCCGAACTGTTCTCTGTTCATTTCCATGCTGTCACAGCCTGGCAGCTAACCAGAAAAGCCAACCAAAACAAAGGAAGCAGGACTACCAAACAAGCACAACATCTGAGCTGCTGCCTGCAACATACTGCCCAGCCACAAAGCACGATCCTGAAGTCCTGGCACCATGCAGAAGCTTGTTTTTTCTTCGCTCTATCAGTTTTTGTGTAAGAGTTCATATTTGCTTTCATTTAGAAAGGAAAAAAAAATCTCATCAATGGTTAGGTGAGCTGAGAATTATCTGTTTTATCCTGTTCTCCCCATCATCACACAGTCCCCTAACATCACACACACACAAAAAGGAGCAGAGCAAAGGTGGAGGAGGGGGAGCAGCAAACCCAAAAAAACCCACACCATTCTGGGAAATTTAAGTCCTCCTATTAGCCATCTCCAAACTCGGGATCTGCCCTCTGAACAGAAACGAATGCCATATCAGGACTGAACTGTGAGGAGTCCCAGCCCAGCAGCTTGCACTTGGACACCAACACGAGCTGCTTTACCCTCCCTGCACAACGCCCTCATTAACATCAAGTCGCTGCAGTGAAAAGCAACCTTTACTGGGTGTTGAAAATATTTTTCATTTTCTAATTGACAAGCGCATTTCTCTTCTGCCTTACGCTCATGTTGTTTTCAAGTTGGTCAAACCCACAAGATCTTGAATCAACCGAATTGCCATCGAGGGCTACGGGGCCCCTAGCAGGATCTGCTCACGAAGCAAAGATTTCAGATCTATTAACATACATCCATTGAGGTCCGGTTTTGAAACAGAGACACAAAGAGAGGGACCACACAGACAGATGGAGGGATACACAGATGGAGATCTTTGTTTTACCTAAAAGGAATAGTAACAGGTTCCCTCACAAGGCACAGCTAGGGAGCGCTGGCACCAGTGCCAACAAAAGCTGTGCTTTGGGCAGTTTCATCGGTCTGATCCCTCTTGGCTTCTCTACCTCTTCTCGCAGAAATAGGATAAAAGCCTACACGAAAAAAATTCTAAGAGGCTACGCTGTACGCAGGCATTATTTCCTTTATTTTAAGGCTCATGAAAACATCAGTTCTTCACAGAGCAAATTACTGAACTGCACAGTATGACTAATGGCCCCGGCTGAAGAAAGCATTCCAGCTTGCGCTCAGCCCCAAGCACGCACTCAAGGCCCAGTGATACGAAGAGGAACTAATTGTTTTCCTTCCTCGGGATTACTGTCAGAGAGCGCGCAGGGCATGCGATACATTTCCAATTCCACTTGACTGACTTAAATGGCCAACACACAAGCGACAATAACAAAAGTCCTACTGATGTGGCGCCTCTCCCTCCCTCCCACTGCAGTCCTGAAAACAAGTAAATTAGGAGCACACGGTGATAGGCCTCTGCTAACATTTGATGGGAATTAATATGTTCTTTGAAGCAATTAGCAAGCGAAGAGAGGACAATTAATCAGGACTGGCAGTACGAGAGCCTGAGCACATACATCACCTTATGCAACTAAATAAATTGGCTTATTTCAAGGAGTTTAAAAAGGAGCAGAGCACCATTTTTATTGGCATTTAAATATATATATGTATACACACACACACACATATATATATTTAAAGGATATGGAAGTTACTCTGTGAAGTGGTATCACCCATGGATTGGGATTTCCTTCCTTCTACAGCCTCTCAGCTGCCAGCCAGCCTCCTTGGGCACAAGCTCACGTGGAATAGGACTTAACAGCACACCTCACCCCTTTCCTCTCCCCCTGGCTGCTACCCAGTCCAGCTGAAGGTACCACACCACCATTAAGCGTGGTGAGGCGCCAGCGGCCTCTCCTAGGGCAGGATGTATTTTTTGGCTAAGAAATTGGCTTTTTCGCTCCCCTCACCTTGGTTTTATAAAAGGAATGACGGGAGCAGGAAGTCCTTAGGCTACTGCAGGCAACACCTCTTCCCCTCCACAGACAGCAGACAGTTTTGGAGACTTGCACAAGAAATTAAATGCAAGAATTGGTAATTTTAAAGATGACAAACACTAATATAGTCAGTATTTTCAAGTCTTGAAATACCCCTAATATTTTTTTTGCCTACCTAAGCCTAAGACATCATGCCTCAGTACATAATCAAATCAGGGAGGGAAGCAAAGTCATACTTGCAACTGTAAATAACCTCCAAAATACCCCCATTTGATTATATATACCATCTACTCTTATAGTCCTGCCAGAAAAAATAAACACCCTAATATCTATCACATCAGGTTTTTTTTCCTTTAGAACGTCTATTCCAAACTCCGTTCTTCTTGCACAAACATTCCTGAAATGCACATATCACTGTGGGCATATTATTTTTAAGTGATAGTTTTCTCTGCATTTTAGCTACAGCTTTGTCCATCACCTGACTCACCACAACTGACATCTCTACAGCAAGCAGCACTACCTTAAACTTGAGCTTGCTGGACCACTGGGGGACAAGGAGGGGGAAGATGGGTTGGAGTTCAAGTCCTCTGACACTCAAGCAAGTGAAGAAGTGGGGATACAGCTGCTCAGGTTTCATCAGCTCATCAGCTGCTGCTCCAATCCTGCCACACTGCAATCAAGATTCATCCTGGGGAGCCCAAGTGCTGCTTTTGCTATGCGGTCACTGCCCCTCTACTTAGCTCACTTATCTGCACCCAGGGCTTCAGCAAAGACAAACCGCAAATGCAGAAAGCTGGATCCCATTCCGTTTTGGGTTTGAGAATTATTTTTTAAAAAGAAGAGAAAACAACACGCCTCTATGCACTCTAAATCCATATCTGCAAGATGGGACAAGGTTATCCTCCCTCCTCCAGTACTTGGACTTTCCCAGACAACAAGGTCCATGAATAGGAGAAAATGCTTATTTCCCTCTTTCCCCATAAAAAGCATTTCCCTTCCTTGTATATAAAAATATGCATGTCAAGTAAGCTACCTAAGTGCCTCATGTACATCTCCTCTGATGATACTCTCTAGCCATAGGATGTGAGGGGCAGGGGCAGCCTGGGAGCAGCGAGCATCCAGGAGGACAAGACAACACCACCACCCATATCTCCCTCAGCCCTACCTGCCACTGAATGCACATCTATTGCCAGCATGAAGCGTCTCGAGTTCCATCCACTTCATGTGCCACCGCTTGGAAGACAAGGAAATGAAAATCTATTCTCCCCTCACTTCAAAAAAAGCTTTTAAGTTCCACTTGAAAAGGAATACAAAGGAGTCTTCAGGAAGAAAGGAGGAGTAGGTGGACAGTTTGAAAATTCAAGACCAAGCCTGCAACGGGAGTTTTGAGACATTATTTCTTCAGGAAGTGAGAAGCAGGTAAGATGTTCCACCTTTGCACGTATTCTCTTTATTTTGCAAGCACTCTCATCTCGTCTGCAGGGAAGGGTTTCTCCCTCCTCGCCATGCCAGCAGGAGGCTGATTTGCCGAGCGGGTGATGTCAGCTCCAGGAATCCCCCCCAAGCCCTGCCAGCTGAGTCTTCCCAGTAACTGAGACGCTGGCTATAAATAGGCACCTGGGGAAAACACGGGCAGTTAAGGAATTCTGAGGAAAACAATAAAACGAGGAAGGCTTAAAAAAAATATATTTTCAGTGAACCCCTCTAAAAAAAAGGAAAAAAATGCAGGTAAGGAGAGAGACTGCTTTACACCAGTTTGCTCAGAAGAAACCTGCCAACATAGTGTTTCGTCATCTTTGCACGTCAGATGTTTTCAGATTCTTATCAAAAGGAGATAACCACCAGGAGAACGCCTCTGCCATATGATAACTCTACAAAGCCCAGCACCCAGATTTGCTACCATTCCTGAAGTTATCTGAAGGGGAAGAGAAGATGAGCAGATACAAGGCCAGATTCATATAAACGTGCTTCTATCATAGAGATCTGCTATCAAAAACAAATCTCTGGCAAACACAGATATTGCATGCCAAGTAACATTAACCCATGCTTCACAACCTCGCAACATAAAGATTTCTAACCATGAAGGCCTTGTTTTGGAGGGCCCTGTACTGATGTCCTACCATTGCATACATTTCACACTCTAGCTTTGCGTGCTTTAAAGAACATTTTGAAAGCTCCATGGAACTGCAAGCGGCGAAAGGTTTTAACAATTCAGAGAACTTAGGACACATGCTGCAGAGAATTATTTGGCCTACATAGAATCAGAGGTTAAAAAATCCTCCCATGTAACTCCTTTGGTGACTACACGTTGTCATTAAGCACGCAATGTTCACAGTGGGACTGGCAGCAAGTGCTTCTCTCAAAGAAGATCAAGCAAACCTCGACCAGGAGCACCTAGGGCTTGGATGTGCAAGGACGCACCAGCTGAAGACACAAAGCATGTCTGAAGTACGTATCATATTTAAATAGGTATAATGTAGTATATACCATATTTAAGTAGTCTATTTACACCTTGCAAGAGTAGCAAGTACTGCCGGTATGTAAAATCCTATTGGACGTGAACAAATGCCCTTCACTTAACATGGAGAGCATGCGGTGTGCTCTGGGAGGGATTTGCAGTAGCGTTGGCGTGCAAAACCCAACACTAAGCTCTGCCTATGCTGGTAAGAGCACACTGCTCGCACTTCAGTGCAACAGTCTTTTATGCATCTTTCAGATGCATACAAAATATGTACAGAGCCCGAATTTACAACACTGAACATTATTACTTCGGGTTTTCAGGGAAGTCAAGTCCCATCTCCAACACCATCTGATATTACACACGCCAAATCCCTTGGTGAAATACCTGCTGTGCCTCACACAGCGAAAGCAGAGCGCGGTGCGGGGAAATAAAGAACAGACTATCATAAACCAATTGTCTTAGCGCAGAGAAGGAAGAATAACAAGCCAAATGAATTAATGAGTTAGTTTAAGAGCACAGTGTCAGGATAGTAAAAATATCCTCTTTAGTGCTGTACTGAATAGAGGAAACAGCTGTCTAAATATTTGAGTTTTTCTGAAAAAATATTTAGATACTATCATGAACAGCAAAGCTAATACTTTCACACACTGAAGGACTGACCAGAACCAAAGGGAACCCTAATGGTGACGTTAACAAATTAACAAAGCTATTTCCACTTGATGAAAAGTGCCTGATAAACTTGTGTAGGTATTCTGTCAAGGAAGGAAATGAAATTAAAACGCAGTAGGCTAATGCAAGTCGCTAAATGAAGTAGTCAGGTCTGCTGAAACCGGCCTTACTACTGACAAACTGCACTGAAACAGCTCATTAGAGGCCTCCTGTCACTTTATCATTTAAGCTTCATCTCGATGACTGTCACAAAACAGATCTAGGGACTATCTGGAAAAACCTTTCCACTATTAATTTTACTCCTAGCAGCGAGATAGACTTCCAACATAATCTTTAAATCAGTTGAAGAGGCAGCTGCAAGAAGCATTGAATCGCATCCACAGCGGAGATACAGAAGCCCCACTAAAGAGAAAATAGAGGCATTGAGCCTACTTCTCATTTCGTGCCAACAAGTCATACAGACAAGTCATGATCAACGACAAGTAATAAAACATGCACTGGAAGGCCTTTGTGCACAGGGTCTAATTGAGTTTGATCAAGGTTAGGCAAATTTTGGTTAAAAAGATGTGCTACAGGAGTAGGAGAGAAGCAAAGAGACACAGAGAGAACCAACCCAGATACCACAATGCAAACAAATCAGCAGCCTGAATACCACTACAAGTAATTGTTCAAAACATCGTTTTCCAAACAAGATTCACCTTTCTCCTCAAGTAGCACCTGAATGAGGAATTAATGATAGCAGCCTAGAAATGACACTGCTAGTTTATAATAACAACCTCCTATTAATCATTTGGAATGCTCGTCCCTTATGCATGAGGCCTTTTAACTTGATTTCCTTGAGACCGACGCAAATGATCAACGGCCTCAACATTGAAAGCCAATGTTTTGATTTTGTACACATGGGCATTATCAAGTGCTGTAGAAAGACACAAATTTTGTATGTAGAACATTTTGAAAGTTAGGCCCTTATCATGTGAAAAATTTGTATGAATACAAGTGTTTCAAAATGTTAGCTTCTGCACGTTACACAATCAGTTAAAAAGCCAATTTGTTGTCTGAATGAGTTTAAGTATCATCATTTCACTTTTATGCACTTTCCTCCATCCCCAAGGATATAAAATCACTTCACACAAGACTCAGATTAATCTTCCCTCCTTAACTTACTTTCTCTTTTTGAAAAAGCACCTAAGTTGAAAGCGACTTCACTGAAATCAAAAGCTAATCTCTAGTAAAACTTGTTTGTTTTTTGTTTTTTTTTTTTTTTTTGGTAAAAAAAAATACAGCTCTACAGCTTCTATAGAACAGCTCATCTCATTTTCCCTGAAATTGTCTTATCCTCCCTTTTGTGTGCAAGAGATGAGACATTCATTTCAAAAATAGCAACTATATTTAAAAAGCAAAAGTCATTAGGATCTATAATCAGGAATTTTATTTCCTGTGATGTTCAAACATAACTAATGCTTTAATCTACTGCTCTGTTGCTTAAGGCCAGTGGGGGGAAAAAGAAAGAAAAACCATCTCTTATTCATCAGTGCAAGCAGCTCCTAGTACAAGTCACAGCAAAAAGGGAGTAAATAGTTTATCTGTGTCCAGTATTCCACGCAGCTGGACAGATGTGGACAGGAAAAGAAAAAGCACTGCGATTCCAGGTACCACCTAATTCTCCAAAGACACTAGTTAGCATAGGCTGGCTGAAAGAAGCAATCCTGCCAAGCACAGATCAAAGGAAAGACTGCCTTTTTCTCCATACAGCAGCTGCAGGGCTGGGGAACATGCCCAAGACTCAGGTAGGTCAACCCTACGGAGACACACAAGCCAATTCTCAATGTGCTAGGTCAGGCACAAGAAGTAATTTAGCCATTGTAGCGCCAAGTCTCATTTAGGCAAATTTACCTAGCCAAGGAGCTAACTCCGCATTGACTCAGATGGGTACACTACAGCCTGCTCTACTGTTTTACTTCCTTTAGGTTGGTAAACTAAACGCTTCTTATGAATCTAAGACTTGTTTTAAAGCCGCAAGCTAATCCTCATATAGTCATTTTCCTAACTTTGAAATGCACCTTTAGATAAAACTGAAAAACATCCAAGAAATAATCACTCAGTACTATTTAGAGAATATGAAAACTATCCAATTAAAGCATTCACACACACACAGAATCCAGAAGTACATGCTGTACTCTTCAGAAATAAAAAAGGAAGCAATAAAACTACCACTTGCTGCAGAACTTCAATTCATAGCCTAGTTGGACACAGCTTTACCAAAGCTAAAGGGACAACACAAATCCCAATAACCTTAAATCCCAAGACCGAAGAATCTGTATAATAAGAAAGAAAGAAAGAGGTAGAAAAGAAGCATATTTTTTTAATGATAAATTCAATACTAGATTGACCACAATGAATATGGAGCTGTTTGAGTGTGCATCACATTAGCTTATCAAACACAGTTCATAAGACACTGGAGAAAAAAGTGAGAATAATAGTCTTTGTATACAAACATATAATAAATGTTAATAACATCTTAAAAGCAATATTACTAATGCTAATGCTAGGTAGATGAAAGATGCTGCCCTGAAAGAAGCTACTGCATGAACATTAAAAAAAAATGAAAGAGCTAGATTTAAGGTTTCAGATTCAGTCAGTTGCAAACAGTCTTGAGTTATACAAAGAGAAAACCGCAGCTGATCATTTTAACACAGAACGACAGAAACCCAGAACTCCAGAATACCCTCCGGCAGTCGTCTAAGCCTGTTCCTCCCAACTTGCAAGGTGTACTTCACTGCCGCAGCACCGCAGGAGACAAGTGAAGCACGAAGACCCTTCCTCACTCTAGGAAGCACGCATTATAACAAGACAAGAATTTTTAATACAAAAAGCTGCGTATGGACTAGAAAGGCTGAGAAGCCCTGAATATACCAGCCCCTGCCCCCAGAGCAGACTCTGGCATCTTTAGGGCACCTCCGTAACTCTCAGCAGAGCCCTCAGCAGAAGCACCCAGGGCAGCTACATCGACAGAACCAGATATCCCTGGCTACGTCAGCGCAGCTCTGAGGCTGAGAGCACAGGCTCTTAATGGGGTTAACTCACCCCTCTGCTGTTCCGAGTCCAGCTGAGATCTCCTTTCCTACGCCGTACCATGGCGGGGGGAGTGAGGGGCTGCTACCTATTTAGGTCAGCTTTAATTTGTACATCTTTGCAATAGTGTCAATGCATCCATCTGCGAGGCTCTGGAGAACGTCCTTCAGTCCTAAAAACATTTTCAGTGCTGGAAAATTTCGGTTCTGCATAATCTAAATCACCTCCACTGCAAATTAAAACAATTTGTTTTCGTCTCAGCCTCAACAGAAATGAGGAATAGAGTTGATCTCTATCTTCCTTACACCATCTTTTCACATCACTGAAGATTTAGGCGTTCCCCAAGCTTTCAGTTTTCTAGGTTAAAGAAACTCAGAGCTTTCAAATTTTCCCCAAAGGCTGAGTTTTTCAAGTCTCTTATCCTATCCTCATTGCTGCCACTGAAACCCTGCCCCCTCTGTCTACCACATACTTCTTTATTAAGTCTAAAACGGAGAGCAAACACACAGCGCTAAGCACAATAGAATAGTTATCTCCTCAGCTATTTATCTGACATGTTTATCAGCTACACAGCACTAATGAAATCTCAGTGCTATACACACCACCCCTAACAAACTCAGTCTTTGATCCACTGCAATTCCTGGGTCCTTCCTGGCCAGGATGCTGCCTTGCCCATTTATATTTGTGCATTTGATTTCTCCTAAGCGTAACACTTTACAGTTGTCTTTATTAAATTGCATCTCATCGATTTCAGACCATTTTTCCAATTCATCATCTTAAATTCTCAATCTGTCCTCTTAACTGTTTATAATCCCTTCCAGCTTTGTCTTCCAAAAATGCTCAAATTATCCCCGTTGACAGTAACAAATGGACGATAATGACAATATTGACTAGTAAACAACCTGGGCCAGCCTCCTTCAGGAATTAACTTAATAGTCTGACAGCAAACTACTGAGCTTAGCTCAACCTTTCAGACTCATTTCTCGGTGGACTGTGCGTTGCCTGCCATCATGCAGGCAATGGAAAGAAATCATTTCTTCAGCGGCTGCCTCACCAAGCTGGTCTCATCCTGTCACTGTGAGCACTTCTTTCCCTCGCCGAGTTTGTTGATACACTCCTGAATGCCAGCATTACTTCAGTGGTCAGAGTTTGAACAGGGCATATTTTTAAATGCGTGTGCCTATTTACTGTCCTAAAAACATCCTTGCGGCCGCAAGTCGGTAATTAAGCAGAAACCAAAAAGATATCTGGAGAAGTCCCTATTTAGGAATGGAACCGACGACGTGAGCTGCAGGCTCCTTGCCAAGTTTTCAGATGTAAGGCAACTCTCCTGAAACCATGCGCTCCCCCAGATGGGACAGAGGGGAGGGGGGAGAAAAACCGCCCCAAATACACAAAAGACACAGGTAATAAAATTATGCTAAAGGATCCGTGCACTTGAAATAAAGCCAGAGCACATCTGTGTAGATTTGTAGCCTATTCTCTTGACTGTGGAGCTATTTCATATTTGTGAAGTTAGTCAAAAAACAACTTACTGTTTAAGACCAAAAATAGCAACTGATCTTCAGCCTGAACACCATGCATGCTTCGTAAACAGTGATGAAAATGATTTTATTTAATTAAAGACCTACACCTTCAACTGGAATTACTGAACCTTAGAGGAAAAAAAAAATCTATATAAACAAACTGCAGTTTAATCTACCAAAATTCTGTAGCGTCAGCAGGCTACTGTAACATTATACAGATCACTTCAGTAGGACAAGTGCCAGCCTTTTCAGAAGCTAAGCATATCTTCCTGTTGCTCTATTCTGCACATGAACGCTCAGCTCTTTTTTTCCCCCAATGCCTATTACTGGCACTATTTCTTACCTCTACAATGCCCTGGATTTGTTTCTGTGTTCAAAACAAGAATAAGGTGGGCTCAGGCCCTTCCCTCAGTATCCCCCTCTCTGTGATTCCCTGCAGAGGACACATTTGGGCTCCTCTCCTTCACCCAGGGGAGCCCGCGGGGAAGCCCAGCCGGGTGGCACTGCTGGCCACGCACCCTAGGGCAAGCTGCAGGCACCCAGGCACCCTGCCAACGCCACCCATGAGCTTTGCTTTGTGTTGGAAAACACAACAAAACTGAGCCCCGGCACGGGAAAAGATGCTAGGTGTCATGTCTTGTCCCGAGACAGAGTCACGGTGTAACTAGAAGGCAGATGCAGGCCTAGGAAGCAGCCTCGATCTTTGGAAGAGTCACACCAGTATTTTTAACAACCTTTGTACAATATACTTATTTTATAATTTAAATAAAATTTTGTGCAGTTTCCCCCTCTTTCATTCAAGAGTACCAAGGGAGACAAAATAGTAATAGAGCTGTTACATTCTAAAGCGAGCAATACATTTGTAAAATAAACCCTACTCCTTAGGACAGCAATTAAAACCTTGCTTTTATTCATAGAGGAAGAGAAATGTACATTTCCCCTGCACAGTTCACATATTGCTTTTTCTATAAATTATACACCAAAACATACAAGGACCACCTACTAAATAACTTAAGGTCATTCAGGCTTCATTTCCCGTAAGTGGACTAAAGCAACATTTGATATATTTGCAATGCAACGCATCATAATGAAAGTAAGCTTCTTAGCAAATGCACTCCGGATTTCTTCAAGAGGCAGAACTACTAAACACGGTCATGTGAGTTGGCAAATTTATTTCAAAAGGATGTTTTTAGGTCACGTGAATCTTGCCACTGCTAAATTGAGTTAAACTCAGAATAATGATAAAACAGGAAACACATGAATACTGTCTTCCTTTTCAATGGTTTTTATTTCTTATCGCTACACTTCTGCTTAACAAGGTTTGAAAGTCCACTTGCAAAAAAGAAAGCTAACAACAGCATGCTTCTAGTTGAAATATTTTTTCTACTCCCAGTTTTCAAAAGCTTCATTTCAATTCTTTGCAAGTAGTCATCTTAGCAATCACAAAAATCACAAGAGCACTGCTTCTTCTTGTCAACCACTAGTTAGAATTGCATGAATTATTCAGATTTTATTGAGCACGGCAAAGACAAGATCTGGTATTTATGCAGACTGAACAACAAGAGAGGCATCCTGAAAGAAATGCAAACTCTACCTTTAGGATGAAGCCAAGCTTCTCATTCATTACGTGCTTCATGCAAAGGCTCCCTCAGGATGTCACTTCGAGAGCCTGGTCTTTGCACACAATCATGAAATGCACACGTTAAAACACACCAAGCAGAAGGATTTCACCAATCTGAGACGTGGCACCACATTTGTACCCCAGCTCTTCCTCCTCTCCTCTTGCTCCCCTGCCGTAAGTGAGGGCCAACACACAGCCAAGGCAGGGGGCTGCATACCAAGAGCCACAATCTCCTCCTTCCAGCTCTGTGACCTTGCCAAATATCTCTACGCCTAGAATAAAGGAAGCAAGGAGCTCTACTGAGGCGCCATCCAGAAGCAGGTGAGAAGAGCCTCGAACCAGCCTGCTGTCTGCACGAGCATCCATCCCAGCACCGCAGCGCGCCCCACTCGATGCCTGGCGGCAGCTGGGTAGTTTTGCTGTTATCACACCCCAAGGGATCACTTAACAATCAGACACAAAAACAGGTGAAGGAATAAGACAGGCATTTCATCCATACTTCTTTCTATAGTGTCAAGAAAAACCTGACCACCACCAACCCGACAAGTTACCACAGAAAACCTAGCAGACTTTAAAACACCATCTGAAATGTATTCATACTGCACTAGTAGACATCACAAGCTCTATCATTATTGTTTTGTACTTCAAAGGAAAGTCAGTGACTAAAGAACAGAATATGAGAGGTTCTCACACCACTGTAAATCCAGTAGAAAACAGCACTTTTGGTCAGCTGCCTTGTGAATAGCCAAGTATCTTCATTTTTGTTTCATCAACTTAGGGATTTCATACATTCCTATGCATCGTTTCAAATATACGAATTATGTATAGGCTCTATATTAAAACTAATTCTAATGAGGTACAAATCACTAGGGCTAATGTAACTTTTGTTCAGCCTGAGTCATTTGGAACCCTAAGAAGAGAATTCGATGCAAAAAAGCTCAGCCTGGAAGGACAGGTCTGCATTCCTGAAAATCAGAACTAAGAGAACTTCGTGTACAAACCTTCACATGCGTTTAAGAACTCTATTGGCTGTTTTTGCTCAAAACTTTAGGGGGAAATTGCAATGTGCTAAAGTGGTTAGTTTCTGTCTCTACCCATTTTACTAACTGCAACCAGGGACAGACTCTTCAATACTGAAGCTTTTTCCACCTGTAACTTGCACGAATAAAACAAGCAAACATCTAGACTATTATCGTGAAACTGTCAGACTTCCTTGTTTGTACACTTTTCAGTGACCACATAATTTTTTTCTTCTTCCTAGGAAAACAGCAGATAACAAAAGTTGAGGCAGGAAGGAAATGTCCACTCTTCAACCTCTAAATCAGACGTCTTCAAGATTACAGAAGATTCCCAGGAACAAAGGGACCAAATGCTCCAGCCCTTAATAAGCTGGAAAAAAACTTCCCTGGGTAAGGCAAAAAGCATTTGGGAAGCCGTTGGCTTCTAAATATCAGTAAGAGAAGCATTTCTGCCTAATTCAATTTTGCAGCCCTTTGAGCCATGCTATAGGCACTGCAGCTGCTTGTCTCAAGACTCCAGATTTAAAAAAAAGAAAAATGTGTTCCCACCCACAAACATGGATTTGGATCTGTTTCCAGAGCCCTCATTTTTACTGCTGCATTCATAAGCAGTAAGAATTGTTTTTAAAAGTCACAATAGCCTATGCTCTGCACATGGCTAGAGAAAAATTCTGCTACAACAACACTGTAAGAAGGATTTGTAAGGCAACTTCCCTACCTAGAGACAACTGATGCTGTGCAAGCACAGCTTTGCATCACATCAGGACTTTCCAGCATAGTGGGGAGGTTTTGCAGGAATAAAATTTTAAAAAAGGCAAAATATTGTATTTAGATTTATTTCTTCAGTGATTTTAGGAAACCCTTACCACTTCTTTCATATACTTCATCTTTGGAGAACATTAAATTTCATACATTGTGCTTGGTGAGTTAAAGCTGAAAAGTTCAACCCAATGAAATCTTTTTGAAGAAATTACTGAAGATTTTCAAATACACAAAAACCACTAAAAGGGACAAGAAATAGCACATCCATAGCAAATAGAGCCCTATACTTTAGGAGCTCCAGATTTCCAGATTTGATCTCGAATATTCTAATAAGACTCAAAATCCCTCATTTTAGGATAAATATTTAAGAGTAGTAGTTATTGTGACTTTTGCCTGGCATCACGGATACAACTGCTGCAAGTCTGGGCAATCAGCTAGCAAGCTGCTTCTTGTTGGAAATGAGGAGGAAGCTCAGAAGACCCAGCTCCTCTTCTCACTCCTCTTCCTCCAGGAGGATTTCAAACTGGCAGAGAGGCTTTGAAGAACCCTACAGCACAGAGGAGTCCAGGCCATTCCCACCCTCAAGTGAGAACTCATCTGGCCTGCAATCTGTAACAGAGGACATGGCGACAGCACCAGAAATGCTGAAGCTGCTCCATCTGAACGGTGGGTGACCACAGAAGGAAGCAAGCCACCGGCAGCATCTCTTCCTCCTATATCAGGTCAACAGCACCTCAGACTTCCTTGGCTAGCAGGTGACTGGTATCAAGTCTTTCAGAAATGCTGGGCAGCCACCTGTTATCCCTGCAGAAGGGCAGGTGGCTTCAGGTTTAAAACATGCTTCTAACAAGTTATCATAAAACAGAAGGATGTCACAAATCAAGCAAAGCAAGAAAATGGCTAGCAATGTTCCTGGCGTTTTATAGGAGAAAGATTAAGCAAGAGGATGACAGATTTAAAATCAAAATAAAAAGAACTGTAACTCTTTTATAATCAACAAGACTTCACGAGCTGAACAAGACCTGGCAACACTACCAGAAACACATCATTAAGTTGCTGAACAAGCACTTTATACTTGGCTTTAGGCAAGACCCTGAGAAAACAAGCCATCTTCTAGCCTTTGCAAGAATGTGTCGAGGGCTGTATCTTCCTCACGGCCAAGACCCCACATCTCTTAATTACCCTCTCAGCAGACCACGGAGCAGCAAATGAGACATCAGCAGGAAAAAAACTTCTGGTCCAGCCCTGCTCCTGTGAAATGACAATGTAACATACTTCAACCTTTTGCAGATGTTTGCAAAAGCACTGCGCTTAAATTGTTCTGAGGGGATGCTAAAACTCTTACAATCCCTGCTAGCTTCTGTAAGCCATCAGATCATACACTTCTGGAAAAATAACTAAGACTTTAGGAACAAAAATAAGGAAGAGAAGTCATGGCATCACAGAGTTTAAGAGTCCAAATATAGTTAATTAGCCTGACTCGAGACCACCCATGCACGATTTTGTGATTTATTTGAGAACTTGCCATCACAGCGAAGTAAACCCTGGCTGGCCTCTTAAACCCATTTAAAATCAAATACTTCATTTTCATAGAACCTAGCCGAGATCATTTACCAGCAGCCATTTAGAGGAATTGTTTAGGTTAACAGAGATAAGGCAAACAATATTTACCAGTCCTTAAGTGAATTTCCTCAGCCCTCTGTAAACTGTTATGCTTACCCGATACATTAAGACAGGGCTGCCTACCGATACGGAGGGCAACACAGCAAACTCCCGCGTGGCACGTCGTACGGAAGGGGCTCCAGAGCCACACCAGGAGCCAGCGTTAGCGAGTAACAAAAGAAAAGAAATACAAGGTTGCAGCTGCCATTTTGATAAGCTGACTCGATAACAAGCCTATGGGCTGGGAAGACTCGACAGCAAGCTCGTCATCTATCAGGGAGGAGGCTTTCTTGCAAGAAGCCCACATGGACTGCTGGGGCTGCGCTACACCATCGTACTTAGCAGGCATTGCTCTGCCCTGTTGCGTGGCCAGGCTGTTTCTTCTTCCACTGCTACCTGTTGGAGAGCTCTCATCAGCTCTTAGTCGAATTAAGAGCACAGCGGTCTCTGCACAGCGGAAGCAAATACTTTATTAGACAAGAGTGAAGGAAGGTCTGTTTCCATGCATGGCCAATCCAGGATGCTAACACTCAGGAATACTGCTCCTGCATGAAATACTGCAAAACCTCCATAGGAGTGATTTACACAAATACCCACAAATATCCCCTTCAGCTTACAGTCATCTGAAAGTAAGTTCACACAAAATGCTGGTTAATGCACAAAATGATTGCAATTTAACAGCAATGCAGAGAGAGAGAGAGAATCCCACCCTACAACTACACAATCAGCCCTTTCCACTTTAGCATACCCACGTCCCCAGAAGGACAATACTACCGACAGCCCACCTCAGCTACAACACCCATAACAACTCGTCCCTATTTTGCAGTGACCAAAATGCAAGCAGTCTCCCATACAGTATTTGATCTGACTTTTTGTACGTGTTAGGACTAGGTGTTTTTCCAAAAGCCTCCTGGCATCAAAGCTCAGTGAATGCCAACCTGTCAACGCACTTTGTTTTCATTGTGTTTCAGATCATGTCACAAATCAACACTGTTCAGTTAAGAATGAAAAAAAAAGTGAGAGACAAAGTGGACAGAAAGATAAAATAGGACAAGGTTTCTTCTCTGGACAGTGCCACTCCTCCAAGCCAGCATCTCCAACCCACAGCATGATTTTTTCTGCGAACAGACCCACTGAATCTTGGTATCCCTTTTCAGAAGTCACATACTTTACAAATAGCAATTTCAACTTCTGCTTGAAAAGTAAAACTCCTTTTTCTAAATTGTTGTCACCACCTCCCAAGGAAAGCATTAGAAAAAAAAGTCATTTATTAGTTGTCCTCCTTAATGCTGTAAATTGATTGCATTTACAAATCATAACAATAATTTCTCCCTTAGAGGAGCAGAGAGCAATATATGCTCTATGCACAGCTCTTCTATGAATTTATTGTAGATTTTCTTAAGGGAGAAAAATCTCCACAAGCGAGTCAGGTTCTACAGAATAATCACTTTGCCTTAGGAAAAATCTATATTTTAAAAAAGATTTCTCTCAAATTTTAAGAGCCTTTTCAGACGGCATTTGCTGTAATTAGTCACTGCTAGATAAAAACAAAGTACCTACGAAAGACTGCAAACTATACTGGGATCTAACCAGTTTTCAAGGGCCGCGATACTCCGTGTTTGGCTGAATGCCTAAGAACACATTCAAGGTCTGAGGAAATGACAGTGATGCACACAGCCTTAAGATACAGGAAAGCCTTCGGGGAGTTAAGTGACTGCTCACCTGAGCCACTGCCTGAAGGAGACACTCTGCCGTTCAAACCTACTTCCCAGTGCCAGAGAGACTGGATTTGGACCAAGTTAGAGACATCAAAAACAAAAGCTGCTGTGGAAAAAAAAAAGCAACAGACTCTAAATATACATTGTAAATCTTCAAATACTGCGCTGTGAGCAGCTTAACTGCTTTCCATCCTAAAATGTCAAGTAAAGTTAAAAAAGTAGCAAGTTTCCTTTTTTTTTTTTTTTAATTGGAATAAAAATTAACTGTGACCATTCTGGAAAAGAGATTTGCTACTGAAAACACAAGGACACCTGAATGTATTTAAAGTCCAGGCTTTGCTGTAATGATTCAGACTCTCATTTAAAGATCAATCCTTGTTTCCGTTCTGGAATCCCAGCTGGGGAGAGCAGGACTGTGTTCCTAGAGGATAAAATACGTGCTTCGACTTAGGCAAGAGGCAAAGCGGGTGTGTGCCAGACCAAACTGTTCTGTCACACAGGTAGCACCAGACACCACTATTTTGAGCAGCGTTGACACAACAGATTGGGGCACTGGGCTGCAACTCAGGAGGCCAAAATGCTGCTGGTTTCCCTGCAAGACCACGGGAAAGCCACCGAGCACGTGTGGACTTGGAGATATAAGAATTTCTTCTGTGTTTCAGAGAAGGTAAAGGAAAAAAAACAAAAAACAAAAAACAGCCTGCATATTAGCAAGAGTACCAGCATAGCAAAACACAATTTATGTTGTCATTTCCTTTGATGTGCAATGTCACACAACAAACTCCAGCAACTAACATCGCGTTTTCAGAATTTGCTGTGGATCCCAGCACGTGTTACTCCCACTGAGGCCCCCTGATCCATTTCTCCTTTCAGTAACTTGTATCGAGAACAGAAGGAGGATGCCAACATGTAACAGAGTAGCTAGAAACAGAAAAATATAACTTTCCCCGTTCTTGCTGGGCTTAAAATGAAAACAAAAAATAAATTGGTAGAGAACAAAACATTGTATTGTCTATTCTTTCTCCTCTTCCCCCTTTCTGAAGGTTCTCTCTCCATGCAGCACTTCTGTTAATCTCATGGTCCCCCCAGTAAAACCCTAAAATGCCTGAAAACCTGAATAATACTCCATAAACAGATACAAAGAAAGATGCTCGCAAGAGTTAATTAAATATGTATTTGAATTTATAATATTTTAAATCAGGTCAAAATAACCAATGGCTATACAGGTAAGGTGAACCCTAATTACCTATTCCATGAGCCAATAACTTAACCACACAGGGATCAAGCAAATGAAAGACCAATAACAAAATGTCTGAGTGAGGTTAAACATCAGATATGTTTGTAACACCTGGCTTTTTTTTTTTTTTTTTAAACCCTTACAACAATTTCTGGTAGATTTATCGTAAGAAAAATAAAAGTCCATATTGGATTGTATTCTGCACAAGAGGAAATTAAAAGTGATTTATGATAAATCTTCCTGACTGTTTAACAAGGCATAGGAAGGAACAAAACCAGAAGAGAAGCTAAAGGAATATGACTGACCTCACTGAGATTTCCTCCTGGGAGAACTAGTGGGCTTGCTTCCACTATTCTTTAAGAAAACCTTGAGGTAGTTTATGTACATCACCATCAAGAGATGTTTTGGAGAAGGGACTAGACTGCTAAATAAAAAACTGAAAAATGGAAATTTCTCAGACAGAGGTGAAAAACTGTTCGGGAAGACCGACTCCACAGTCAGGCAGCGAAGACCAGGTGACCAAGGCAGACGTGAACAGAGAATCTCTGAAGGAAGACAGAAGTTAGATCACTGTATATCCAGGCATGACTTGTTTCTATTTATACTTATCTTCTCTTCACTGTTTCTTCTTCTTGCATCATCCTTCTTGCCATAAAACCTGAGCTGAATTAAACAACAATCAGCATCTGCAAACTGATATCTAAACTCTTGGCCTTTCCACAGAGGGAGCGGCAAGCAAAAAGCATGCTTCATTTGGGTAGGAGTTATACCAAAGCACCTAGATTTTATAAAGAAAATTGCTAGATTACATGAGAGAAGGGAAAGTCAAAGATAAACATGTCTTACACAGATAACACAGAGCATAACATCTAGGACCACCCTTAATTCCAGTGGAAAAAGAGGGACTTGGCTCCACAATTTCAGACTAGGAAAAAAAAAAAAGCAAATCCGTATCTTTTTGCTGTGGGTACTCCTCTTGTGCCAGAGGACTAAAACCACTTCCAAAAGCCTCATTTCAGAGCTAGACACTCCAGCAGTGTCTAAAAGATCCCCAGCAAGGAGCAATCCAAGAGCAAAGTTTTGCCTATCGCTGGGTGGGCACATTCTTTCACGCTGCCTCCTCCGGGGCAGAAAACAGATGCCTGGCAATCCAGTTACAGGAGAACATCATCTATTACTGCCACCAAATCCTCTCCAGTTTCATGCCCTGGACTCACTCCAAGATATGCCCAGTTTAAAATATGAGATTCAATTAAATGAGTTTGTAGCCAGGTTTTAGAAGGTTTTTCTGTGAACTTTGCCCTGCAGGCAAGAGAGATTACAGCTGTAATAGTTTTGGGCTACATTATTACTTCCCGTCGGACTGACTATCAGGGTCTGAAACAAGCAGCTTAAGCTGCTTCTGTGAACGAAGCTTTTTCAGTCAGGTACGACACCAACTGTTCGCAGCTCAGACACAATGGAAAGGAGACGTATCGCTCTGCCAAGCCCCGCACTGAAATTCCTCTGCATCCCGCTCCTACTG
Source organism: Anser cygnoides (assembly GCF_040182565.1). Taxonomy (NCBI): domain Eukaryota; kingdom Metazoa; phylum Chordata; class Aves; order Anseriformes; family Anatidae; genus Anser; species Anser cygnoides. The sequence continues at coordinate 73,776,380 of NC_089876.1, forward strand.
GAAGTAACGCAGCCGGGCAGTCACCCATAGGTCGCCCCAGCCACCTGAGGTGGCTGTCCGAGCACAGAGTCCTCCCCAGCAAAGCAGGATTTATCCCCCTGCTGCTCAATGCCCTTCATTGGATCCACAAAAAAAGGTTTGAATCTCTTGACAGGGAACTCCCTGGTACAGAGCTTGGCAGCTTCAGTAGGTGCTTGAGGGGGTTTGAGGCCTGTAAGAAAGCTTCAGGCTTTGCACAGTTGCTCCTTCCTCCCACCTACTTCAGCAGGAAATCTCTTAAGTGTCTACATGGTAAACCTTAGCCAGGAGGTCAAGGAGTTTGTATTTGATTCGTTTTGCCAAACACCTTAGGTAAAAAAAAAAAAAAAATCTACTGTAAGAGACAAACCAGGAAGTAGACTTGAAAGGCAAAAATATTTAAGAATGCTACAGCGTGTGTATATGTAAGAAGTCTTACAGTAATCACGGTACTGTAAATATTTCAAGTACCCTGATTACAGAAGTTGACAACATGCATTCCAGTCATCAGTTTTCTTGTTCAAGAAGAAGGTTACGACATTAGACAGGCCATATTAACAGAGGCTTTATATCAGCAAGGTCACTAAAGCAAGAAAACATCCTCTTTTTCATCAAGTCCAAATTTGCATACAAAGAAAAGAGATCCTGTACAGCTGTACACAATTTTGTTTGGTTGGTTTTAGATTGCTTTGTTTTTGTTGTTAAAAGGAACCAAAGGCATTCATTTTGGTTAACTTGGGAACAAAATCATTCATTTTCAGTAGGATTTAGCAGCCTGAGACCTGAGTCTTTTCTAAGGTGAAAATGGCAAGTATTTTTCTGAAGTGTTAAGGTCAAAGTCTAGCTAGTATACAGCACAAAGCATTAATGCTGTTGCCTCTGTGAGACCTCCCAGGCCACACAACTACCCCCATCATTTCCCCATCTAAACTGGAAGTCAAAGGCTGAAAAGAGAACTGGTGGGTTATCAGCAGAAAGCCTTTAGCACTTACCTCTCCCTTACACACTGGTTTGGTTCTGGTTAAGAGCACCTGCTCCTCTCACTACACCACCAGTACATGAGAAGTGCATTCACGTGTACTGACCTAGGATGCTGTTCTACCAGAAACACACCAGTAACGTGACGGTATTTGCAGCTCGGTAGGAACTGTTTGGATGTTTGCTATTTCCAGTTCTGAAGTAAAGGTCTGAATCACCTGCTAATATCAGTAACAGCTTTGTACTGTACTACAGTACTGCCAGGTACAAACACATAACCTATGTGGACCCGTTTTCTTCTTCGGGTATCTTTCGGTAGAAACCAGCCACTCAGAGACTTCTACAATGCAATATAGATGCGCACACATGAATAAATAACCCTGCTCTCCAGTCCATTTATCATACTCAGCACTCCTCACTAGCGAAGGTCACATCAAATGAAAAGATTTCTCCTTTGAACTACTCACACGTAAAGTTGCCTCTAAATAGCACAGTTCCAAACTAGAGCGTTCCGGGGTGAGCCAGTACAGAAGTAACTTTCTTCTTTTTTTAATTCAAAATATGCAAAAGCAGAGTCTCCTAGGCTTGCAGGAAATATTTACAATGTTATTAGCATTCGCAGATGGAAGGCATAAGGATAACCTTGTGACAAGGGCCGATGAAGACAAGGGAAGGTAATTCAAACGCCACTTGTGTTTTTCCCTAGCTCTGAGCGGTATCCTCTCTGACCGCTGCTGAGCACTGCGCCAGCAATAAATTCAGCCTGCTCTTTTCCAGCCTCCTACAGCACTCAAAGTTTCAGAACTAATCCAGCCTGCTCTTCCCTGGATCCCCAGCCTACCGAAACTTCCAGAAGACTCATCCCTCAGTAAATGAGTCTGACAAATCTTGGCAGATGCTCAACAACAAATACGATTTTGCAGGTCCAGAAGGTGCAAAGAAAAAAATGCATTTCTTTCAACAAGGACTCCTGCAATGAAATGGTTGCTATATATTATTCCCATGTTTATAGACTACTGTTTAGAAATGCACCATGATGATTTTTTTTTTTAAATAAGAAAAGCTTTTTTTTAAAAACTGATGCTCAGGAGGCAAGGTGAACACCTTGAAATGAACAGTTTTCACCAAAATAATCCATGACACTAGATTAAAAAATTCAGACTAAGGTAATTCATTCTGTAGTTAAAACGCAGTTGTGAAAGGATCTTATAGCACTGTCTGGCTAGACACGCCATCTGATCTCACTGACTTTTCACGTTCACTCAGCTGCTGTGCGCATTGGAAGCGTTATTACTGCCACCAACTATTTTCTTTGCACAAAGACAAAATCTTACATCTTTGAAGACCAGGTTTTTCTCTGCTAAACCTTTAGGGAGGCAGTTAAAATCCTAGCCCTGTATCAAGGCACAGGAAGAATCCCCTGCCCTCACACAGCCCTTTATTTTTGGGGAATCACTATGGAACCGGGGTTTATCTTTGCACAACTTTGTTATGTTAACACTTCAGGCAACAATTTTGGAAGCCCTGCAAAACTCTGGTGAATTTTTAATACTTGCTGATAAAATTATTTATCTGAGGGAGTTGCTTTATAGTTTCAGATTAAAAAGGGCACAAGTTGAAGTCACCTTTTAATCTTGCCCAATATATATATATCACTGCATCAGGATACAGATCAGTTCACTCTTGAGAAGTTTTTCATGATTATAACCCACAGAAACAATTTCCTCCAGTAAAATATTTGTGACTATGACAGGTGCCCACTTTGATAACAAGCCTTCTCTTGGCGTGCCTCTACCTCAACAAAAGAAGAGGGCATAACTGTCAAAGCAATTTAGGAAGAAATGCCTTGCAGCATGGCTAGAAGAAAGACTACTGGAATATCCATCCATGCTTACGGTAAACGTGTATATACTATTAACAGCACCTGATGGTTGTTGGGCTTTTTGTTTTGCTCTTCATTTCCACCTATTCAAAGCACCTCCTCAGCTCTTCTTGGGTGTTCAGTTGCCAGGAAGATCCTTCCAGGTTGCAGTACCTGTGTTCAACCTGTTGCCTTTTTGATTTGCTCAACAAGTACCTTTACGGCAACTCTTAACATCCTGAATCCTTCTTTGGAGACCAGAAGATTCCCCATAGCAATGACTCTTCTGACATACACTTTTCTAATAACAGATTCCTAGGCCAAAGACACATTAGCTGAACAAGCAAATCCTTTGCTGGTTCTTGTTCTGCATGTTGCAAAGACAGCAAATGTATTTAAACTTCTTTCACATGTTGTCCCGTGTCTTATTATACAGTACGATCTATATGAGCACTGAGGCAATTCTCATTTCAAATTACAATATTTGAATGCCTATCATTTTCTTCCAATATATCTATCTAGTCAACTGAATGCAAGAAAGCCACGTTTTCACTAAAAAAAAAAAAGCCATTATCCAGATTAATTATCTGCGAAGGTGATTCCACATAGAGAACTTGCTCAGAACTTCTACAAGGGTAGTACCAGGAACTTCACTTATCACAGGTTTGATTTTACGTTTATACATACAGTACTCAGGTGTTTCCTAACTAGCCCTGCATGGCAACATGTACCTTCACAGGGAAATAAAAAAGCATGAGAAAGCAGCAAAGAGAACTTCAGATCTGAAAGACAAAGCCTTTTTCATTATTACAATTTTCAAAGCTTTTTAACTGATTGACAGCAATCTCAGTTTTAATCCTCATGCCATTATGAAAAGATCAGATGAACCAAAGACTAGTAAAAGATAACAACTTCCATCCGGTAATTGAAAGAAAACGGACCTTTCTGGCCATCACGTCAGAAGCCTTGGTAATGACTACGAAAAATTCACATAAAAGCTTTTTCCAACTCTTCTTAGAGCTGCCCAAAGCAAACTACAGTGGGCATACTTCCTGCTCCCCCTTTTAAGTTACACAAAATGTTGGAGCTGTCAATGCTTAGAAAGTTCTGAAACTCATCAAAAGTGGTCTATGCAAGTGTTTTGCCAGCAACACTACCATCTACATATGGATGTGTCAATTTCTGTAGAAATATGAAAATAAAATATATGATTCCCCGATACATCGTATCGTGGTGTTATTTCAAAGTAAGTGTTTTATGGTGGATCCTCATAATCACTCAAAGCATTCTTCCTGTAGAAGATCTCATTATCAGACACAGCTGTTCATTTTTAAAGGAAGAAAGATTTCTGTATCTCATGTCTGGTCAAAAGGACTGTGAACTCATAAACTGTGCTTCAACTACCCATTTAAAAGAGTTCACTGGAAGACGATCACAGGATCATTTCGGGTGGAAGGGGCCTCTGGAGGTCATCTGGTCCAAGCCCTCTGCTGAAGCAAGGCCACCTTCAGGAAGCCACCCAGGACCACATCCAGACAGCTTTTGAATATCACCAAGGATGGAGACTCTATAGCCTCTCCAGGCAACCTGTTTCTATGTTTGACAACCCTCTCAGTAACTCAAAAATGTTTTCTTGGGTTCCCCCTGAGCCTTGTTTTTTTTTTCTCCAGGCCGGACAGCCCCAGCTCTCTCAGCCTTTCCTCAGGATGGAGATGCTCCAGTCCCTCAGTCATCCTCACGGCCCATTGCTGGACTCTCTCCAGTAGCTCCACGTCGCTGGTGTACTGGGGAGCCCAGAACAGGATCCAGTACTCCAGGTGAGGCCTCACCCATGCTGAGTAAAGGGAAGGATCACCTCCTTGACCTGTTGGCAACATGCCTCCTAATGCAACCCAGAAGGCTGTTGGAAAATTCTCAAAGATTACTTATTAAAAAAAATCCATCTATTTCAACTCCCACAAAGCCAGGGGAAAAAAAGAAGTCTAATACATATTCAGAAACCATAGCAACTGGATTATAACCAAAAAGATATCTGTGGAGTAACTTTCTGACTGGCAGTACTTCTACAGCTAGCCTAGGTTAAACAAACAATATCCTACAGTGAAGTATTGTCTGTGAAAATAGGATACAAGACGTGAAGTTAACATTTTGTACAAAAAGTTACACACAGTTAAAACTTTGGTTAATAAGGGTGCTATCCCTCCTCTTGTGATATGGTGTGTGTGGTAAACAGGTACTGTTTACGCGTGAGATTGGTGCCACCTGGGATTCATAGCTCTGGAGAAGCAACAGTGTCTTGTTAGAAAGTATGAGGACATGCTATTCTCTCATGTGCAAGAGCTTTACGTGTATAAATTCGCTTGCATTTACATTTAAATTTCACACAGGAACTGCCTGCTTTGACATTTCAAAAATCAAATGGTGAGTGAAATAGCGTAGTCCTGCACCACGTGTCCAGCTCTGGGCTCCCCAGACCAAGCAATGGCATAGGTTGCCCAGACAAGTTCTGGAGTCTCCCTCCTTGGAGATACTGGATATGGTCCTGGGCAAGTGGGCCTATGTGCTTCAGCAGGGGCTTGGACAAGATGACCCCCAGAGGGCCCTTCCAGCCTCAACCATCCTGGGACTCTGAAGTTGTCAAAGCTCATGCCATTAAGTTGCAAGTGACTGAGAAAAGAACTTTGATATGAAGGATAAATTGTTAAAATTAAGGATATCTTGTTACCAAAAAACACCATACACTCACACCTGCTAAAGTAGAAGACCACCCATAAGCTAAAGCTAGTCCCTCAACTGAAATGAATGCAGCCTCATCCCCATTTGCAAAGAAAAAAGTTTTTTTTTTTGTTTTTTTTTGTAGTTCACTGTTCCTTCTCCTCCACCAAAAGTAACCTCATCTTGTACACTCAAAAGACACCACCTTAAAGTCACTTTCCCCTCTTTATTACTGATAACAGTATGGACAAACAGCTTAAAAGCTGTAACCAAATCTATAAACACTATCTCAGGAAACTTTTCTTAAGAGGAAAAAAAACCACATGCACACACAAAGACCATTTGCAGATAATTTAAACCTAATTTAGGGCTGCACACACAAAGTATCCGAGTCACTAAAAAAGTTTCACCAAGTGCCTTTGCCAGTTCTCCCCTTGTTGATTCAGCCCAGCTCCCTTGTGGTTACCGCACAGCTTCCCGCCCTGCTGCACACAAACACCTCTGAAAATCCAAGATACTCACCTGAGCCAAAACAACTCATTAGGCAAAGCACTCCTAAAACAGCTCCGTGCTTTCGATTTCTGAGCAAGCTAGGACTCCCTACGTAATGCTTTGCTGCCCTGAAAACGCTGCCCTCGCCCACTGCACTGTTCATTTCTGCTCCCCCGTCTCCCCAGCCACACGTCCAACACACCTGATTAGGCTGCTGGCCTCCTTCCTAGGGAGGCAGCTGCTCACACCAGCCACCGCCACCCTGCTTCCCTCTTCTCACCCCCATAATATCCTTATTTTTGTGCAGCACAGAACTACAGGTCTCCCAATGAGGAAAATTACGCTCTTACACACATCTGCTACGTCCATCTTCAGTACTACCACTGTGATTTTAATATTAGGACATACTCTATTGTGCCGGAAAAATTGTTAAGCAAAGCAGACTACCTTTTACTTAAGGCAACCCAGATGCATTCACTACTAAAGAAAACTCGTTTTCAAGTGAGCAGAACACAGGCAAAAAAAACTTATATATAAGAATGGCTCCTATGTGTTTTTTCAGTGATAAAAACATTCATACATGTACGGAAAACATTTTAGACAATTTCTGAAGACACAGCAACAAAACAAACTATTGCTTTAGCTGAAGAGCCACACAGACAACTCACTTTTTGCTTGCTAGATGACAGCACTGCAAACAGGAGCGTGCTTTGCTCAGTGTGAAAATAAGAGACAACGCTGTCCTGCCTAAGCCACATCAGGTCGGATATAACAACACAGTTTACAGTGGACAAAAATCAGGCACTGAAAAGGAAGAGCAAAAGCAAAACTGTAAGTCACAGGCTGACTACTTGATTCACAGTTTACTCAAGTTAATGAAAAGATTCCAACTCCTGCAGATTTCAGCGGGTTATGAAACAGGTCCTGCAAAGGGAAACGTTCCAAGTCACAAACAGCAATGCGATATTTTGATACCTAATTGCCACCATTGCCTACGAAGAAATCCCTGGTGTAAAGTAGAGAACAAATACAATAATCTCGCTTTCTCATTTTAAAATGGCATGAAAGGAACAATAAAAAAAGTTATTGAAGAGAACTAGATTGTTCCCAGCTGTTATCATAAAATACTACAGCTGTTCGTGTCATTGTAGCTAATGACCAGTTGCACTTTTTCAAAGATTGTAACACAGTATGACCATTGTAATCTACATCAAACTGAAACTTGGCAAACATCACGGAAAAAAAAAAGACCAAAAAAATTATTTAAATTGCTGCGTTTGATGTTTTAGTTTTGGTTGTGGGTTTTTCGGTTGTTTTTCTGTGTGCGCGTTTGGGGGAATGGCTCTGAATTTTTGTCTGAATGGCTCTGCATTCAAATTGTCCATTATTTTAAATTCCTTAAAAAAAAATCACTGTAAATGAAAGGTATTTAATTATTAAAATTGTCTCTGCAGTAATAAAAGCAGGAATGAGCCAGAAATTTCCAAATTTGTTCCAAATTTGCCGAGTAGAACAATATCTCAAGTCCAAAGCGGATGATGAAACATCTTCTCTCCAAGGCCAGCAAGAGGGTGGGTTTCCCCATCTAGAAGCTTTGAATTGTTTTGTTAACTGTATATGTGAACCAAATCAAGTTTTCCATAAGGATTCAAACACACATGCAAAGAAAATGTGAAAATAGAAAAAAAAAGAGAGAGATGAAGAAAGAATTTTCAGAGACATCTCTACTGGAACATTATTCCTTGACAGATGGAGAGAAAGCTAGGGGAAAAGTATGTATGCCCACAAAAAAAAATAAAAAAAAAATCCTCTGCAGAACCTGGAATATACTATTTCAAGCAATTTCATGTAATTTCCAGAGAAAATACATCAGCATATGTTTCTCTCTAGCCATGTGCTTTCCCCTCCAAAATCACCCATATAGGATTATAGACCAGAAACACATCCCAAGCTCCTTTTTTGCCCTGTGCTGCTTTTTTTCCTTGTTACTAATAAAAACACTGATTTATTGAAGAAAACCAGCATTCACTTCACCAGCAGGTTTTCCATGTCAGAAACAATTCCAGAAGAACTCCAAACACTTCAGAAAGACTACCACACAACCATACATGGCGTATATCCTTCTCCATAGGAACTGATCTGGGACATTATAACAAGTAACATACAGCCCCAGCAAAGAAACATAGAAAGCTCAAGAACAGGAAAACCAAGGAGACAAGGAGCTGAGCCTCTTCTTCTCCCCTTGAGCTATTTATCTGGACCACTAAAGATTTATTTCAAAATGATGGGTAGTCCAAAACACGAACAACTCAGGAACTTAGCTTTTATCTGGCCACACAATTACTTGGCTGTCACTATCTGCAAGAAAAAAAAACAACTGTGTATAACCTACCTTCACAAGGACACTCACAAATGCTTAAATTAAAAATTAAGCCCTAGTCACACTAAATTAGGCCAGAAAGCTGTAGTTGGGATTCTATTAATTAAGTCTATTGAACAATGCCCAGAGTGAGTGCTAAAGACTGTCTGCAACATCGCATCTGCATAACCCATTATTAATACCTGTTATTTTCACCATTCCAATCACAAGGTCAAAGTGCACTTCCTTTCTTGTGGCAACACTGTGCAGGCTTGATATTTTTGTGTAATTGGCAAGAATCAGAGCCAACAGTATAGCACAGTTTGCTCTGCAGGAGGTTAGTTATACTGATTTTGTTGGTGAGAACTTCACCACCACGAAGAGGTAACTTGGCTTTAGGATTCTGAATAAATTCTCTGGTTAAATCTGTTGCCTTTTTTTCCCCTCCAGTCCATCAACTCTACACTGTGTGAGAGCTAGGACAACTCAAGGCCAACAAGAATATGGTGCAACAGAACTCCTAAGCTGCATGTATCTAAAAGACTGCCTGGAGAAAAAGAGTATGGTGTAGAATACTAGCATTTTCATACCAATACCCGCTTCATCCCATTGGGGAACTTCTTGATTTGGAAAACCCCAAAATGCAAACTTCAATTATTTTATCTGTTTTTCCATTTTTCAGATAAGCATATATCAATACTGCTAAGGCTTAATGCAACTATATTTTAGAAGAGTTTTTTTCTTCTTCTTTGCCACAGAGATTTTGCCATAGAGGATTAATCTCTATACAGACTAGGTTCTATACCTTTAACACTTTGACTTTAAGGTGGAGGCTTTGAAGTTCACTCATCCGTGATGAACTTCATTTTTTTTTTCAAGCAAGTATTACCACCTTCATCAAATCTTACCTTCCCTTGCTAATTAATTTCTGTGTCAGGCTGCAGAGACACCAAAGCATAAGTACTTACACTGCCTCTCTTCCCAAATTAACTAAAACCACCAATGACCACACTAGCCCTCACATAACGTTTTGCAAGCTACATGAGTTAAAACCAGGAGTCATGCTGGGAGCTTTCAATGTTACTGCTAAGCAACCTGCAAGCAGCTGCTGAACTGCAAAATACAGACATCCTTCTGGGACAACTTGGGTAGAGCTTGAGTAGCACACTGATGTGGTGTGTGGAGCTAGTCCCTGAAAAGAAAGCCACAGAGTCAGCAGCTGGCTGCAGAATTACAACAGAAGTCAGAGGAAGAGTCATAATATACTTCCCCTGTTCTCACGTGCTTCCCCAGGCACCTACAGATGGATCAAAGGCAATACGCTGTACCCAGTGAACCTCTTACGTTAGGTAAAGTGCATCCCAACCGCAAACAGGCAGCACTTCAGCTGCTCAACATACGGTGCAATGGGAAGAAAAAATAAAGTTAAAAAGAATATAAGGACAGAGTATGAACAGGAAAAGAAGGAGCATATTGAAACTTAAGAGGGAGAAAGTATTAAAAAAAAGACTGAAAACAAAGGAAAGCTGCAGTGGAAGTTCAGTATAGCACACCTTGATTTCTAAGCACAAAGAGGTTTAATTGTTAAGATTACTGTTAAGCAAAATGTTTTCCAAAGCTTCATGAAAAACCCTATAAAAATCTACACCTTTAGCATGTGCAACGTGGACACCCCACCCAGAAACACCCAGGAATTAACTCCTAAATAAAAATATCACTTTTGACCTCTGGTGCCTTTCCACTCCACTATTTCTCCTTTCCAGCTCCAAATACAAGCGCTATCAACTTGCAAATTGTGTTGGCATCATAATTAAAATCTTAAATAAGACAGTCATGTTCTCCTCATACACCAGTGTTGCCATATCAACGTTAACATGCCTAACCTCGCTAATAAAAATAGGTCTCATACTCAGCTTAAAACACATGGAAATGACTGTCAAAGAGATCCTACTCTGGGGGTGTTACTTCAACAGTATTGGCTTTCTGGTGGGGGAGTAAAGTAGTTGGGATTTTTATCTTTAAAAATAAAATTTACCACCGCAGAATCTATTGTCCCTGTTTCTCCACATCGGCTCTTCCATCTCCTCCTCCATGCGAGGAATAAATAACCAGGAGGACATACCCGGGGCACAACACTGCTACGTTTGCATCTGGAAGCCAAGCAGCAGATTATTCACCGAGCCCCGCTCCTACACAAACTAGGCCACACGTACGCTACAGTGTTTTTTAGAACTGGGATGATGCATTTCACCATTATCGACTGAGAAGCCATAAAACGATCTTTTATGGGGTAAAGTCAAGGTAAATGACTGATTATCAGAACAGGAAATGATTTAAGCATTCAGCAGAAGAAATGATATGTAATAGCAACTTGCATTTGACTCGTGAAACCACATATAAAACAATATCAGAAGGCACCTTTTCATGAAGGTGATTTGAAGTGGCTTTTACTTCAGAAACTTGTGGCTTCTTTTATGGCATACTTGAGAAAATAAAAAAAAAAGTGTAAAACAGTATCTTTGTGTCTTAAAATACTCTTAAGGGAGTGCTTTTCTCCATATTCTTTAAAGCTATAAAGGAGGAACTATCCCCCACACCCTGCTGCTTCAACATCACTGGGAAGCCTTAAATGAACTAACATTCATACTTAATGGAGTACCAAACCTAAATTGTGTTTCTTCTGTACTTTAAGTAGGAGCTGCTCAGCAAAACAGAAGAGCTGAAGAAAAAGGATGCATTTGGAGCATACAAGCTACAATAAACAAATAAACAACAAGCTGAGGTATTAACACTGCCCAAGATAAATTTCCTTAAGAAATACCAGGCGAGAAGAATCATGAGAGTTCCGGAAGACATGGAACTACAAAGAATAAGAAAGAGTATCAGGTTGTATACTCAGAGATAAATACATTTTGTATTTTATCTTCCTGCCACAACCCGCACAGAAAAGCGAGCGTAACCGTGTGGAATCTCTCATCTCTAAGTGGGATGCATGCAATGGAAGTAGATACCGTTGAATTTGGGAATAGATAGCAGGGAGGAAACAACTGCCCTGTACAACATTCCCCTATGGAAAATTACCTCAGCTGGCTCATATTTTCCACTTAAGTTAAACACTGATAACATCCAGCATGAACTCCTCTTTCAAGTTTCTCACCACCACCACCACCACCGGTATCAAAAGCACCAGTCCTCTCCCTGGGCTCAGCCAGAAAGAACACGTAACAGAAGACAGCTTTAGCCAACACGGAATTCAGAAACATAAAGGTTTTAAACACACAGATAAGGCAGTTTGTTTCCCCCCTCGCCTCGTATCAGTCCAAAGCACGAGGAAAGTCTCCCACCTATGCAGTGCAACGCGAATTGCGTAAGAAAGGTGTCTTCCAGTGCACGCATGGTTTTTCCTTATGCAGTAAAAGACTTGTTTCAGTACAGTCTTATTTACAAAATTATCTTAATGAGTAAGAGGTACAGAGAGTTCACAAATCAAAATAAATCACCAGTTTAATTACACAAGCGTAACTGTCAAGCGCTGTACTTTGCTTTTATTTAGGTTTCTCATTACTACGTTCACAATCCTTTACGACGAGTGCTGTACATTAGTCACACGTACACAGGTTCACAAGGTGTCAGACACACGCAGACTGCCATACCTAAGCAGCGTCCAGCTGACAGAAGCCATCGGTTTTATAAGCATTAACTGAGTTTTGACCGTGAGACACAAGAACACAGCAGTTACATGTAAGAAAATAAGCCAGCCTTGTTTTCTTTTCTAAATACCTGTAAGATAAGGACTATGCGAGCACATCCACTTGTTTTCTGCCCTCAACTGCTTCTCCTACAGCTTGTTTCACGAATGTACTGGGGGTCCTTGCTTACAAAGGCGGCAAAGCCAAGGGGGGGACCACCCTAGGAAGAGTGGTAAAAGGGGATGGGGAGCACACAGCTCAAGGTGGGTTCTCCACTCAGTAACATCCCTTAAACCCAGATGCAGGCTCCCTCTGAGTGCATTCTTAAGCATTACAAGGATAAATTGAATTAATTAAAACAAAAATAGAGTCAGCGTTCCTATGCCAATAGAAACCACTACAACGCAACTCCCTCCTTTCCCTCACGAGGATCAGGCAGATATTGAACTTTCAGCACCCTCAGAGAAGGGGCACAAAACAGTTCCATCTCCTGCCACTGGACAGCTCTAACTATCCAAGTAGCACCGGTCCTCAGCAGAGATTTCCTGATACTTAGATTCACACCAGAACACATACCACATGCACCAGCACTACTGACGTTCAGGTCATGGCACGGAACTACCCAAAAAACACAGGACAGCCCAGCACTTGCAGGGTACGTGCATGGTGGGAGAAAAATGTATTTGATTCACGGGAAGACAGAGGCAGGCTTCTACAGTACTCCTATAAAGACCAGCCTGGTACACCAGCCTTTGGAGAGCGCATACAGGTCTCCCCTGGACTAATGGAAACCCTAAACTTCATGGTTAATTCCTATTATTGACGGCAATAAACACCAGTTTTATCTTTCATGAATCTGAAGTTAACACTGATGGCTAACATATCGATTGGGAACTGACATTCATATTATATTACAAACAACTGACAGCCTGAACGTTAGGAGATCGTTAACAATGACACGGTTGGAAATTCAGAGATAGCAGAGGCTGCTGTCCGGCGTTTTGGGGGGTGTCAGTTCTTGATATAACTGCGTGCACCTAAGCACACAATGCACAACGAGATTGCCAACACCAAGGATCAAGAGCCATGGCAGCAGCCCATCTGAAGAGCTGAGATGGACGGATTCCATTAAAACTCTACTTTCCTTCAAAGGGGAAGGAAAAAAAAAATCAAAATCAAAAGCACACAACCATCTGACCTGCAAAGAAGAATCAATCACTGTACCTAGCTAACAGAAAGATTTCCAGGAAATACTGCTTTTATTTCTTCGTATGACGATTACGGCTCACTTTTGAAGTTTTGATTTAGGATTACTCTGCTTTAGAGCAGTATTTCTAGAAGGCAGTAACGCAACACTGAATATTTTGAGGAGGTCAAGTAACCTGATACGCAGCTTTTCCCTCCAGGTCAGTGGGGTTCATATCTCGCTAATGTCAGTAGTGACCAAAAGCTGTTGACATCAGACAGCTGTTCTGTGACCCACGAGGAATGAGCTAGTATTCTCAGTCCAGTTTTTCCTGGACAGGTATCCCCACCTTCACTAGCGCAACCGAGCCCACGCTCTGGCTAGCAGGTCTCAGGAGTTTAAAGCAGTGTAGATAAGGAGTAGCTTTCCCAATCCTGAAAGAGAACTAGAACTTGTAAACAGCTCTGTCCGGGTGAAGGCTGCATCATACCTCTAACAAAAAAGAAAGGAATTTCAATCTGTAAACATGCCAGGTCAGCATTTGCTGCAACACTATGTTGTCCTGAGCCTTGATCCTGCAAGCATTTGAATGTACAGGTCATCTTTGAATGGTCTGATAACTACAAGTAAGCATTGCTCCTCTACAGGAGAAAAAAATAAAAATAAATCCACAGATGAAAGATGATTTGTCTAATTTTCATGACAAAGTACATATTACATTAAGGAGAGCACAAAAATAAATCAAAAAAAAAAAGTACTACTCGAACTGTAACTGCATGCTGCAGATTCACATACAGGAACCTCTTTCCCTTTAACTCCAAAGAATACAATTTTGCCAGCTTTACCAAGAGTTAATTTGCTTCTGAAAACTTAACATGACACACAGACTTGAATTTCTTCTTTGCACCCCTCATTGCACAACCATCCCAGATCTGCACATTTCACTCAAACTGTCAGATGTAATCGTGCACCAACGGCATAACAGAGGAGAGAGAAGACCAAAACCTTATAAGCATTAGGGACTCCTCAGCCGTCTTCCCCTTCTCCCAAAAGCACGTTTTATTTTGGACTGCAATCAGTCTAAGCACAGTTCAGAAAATTCAATAAGCAATGCAAAATGAGTGTGAGATGCAGTTCTCGCCTACAGAAATATCCCACTCCTCGGTATGCTTGATTGTTTCGGGCAGAGAAAAAGCCAAGGAGCCCACAAGAGCCCATCTAAGAGGCAGCACGCAGCCACGAGCAACCTGCAGGCAGCTGCTGGAGCTGGAACCTCCCCGAGCGCACCCATCGTTGCGTAACGCTGCCTGGCCGGGGCTTTCACCGGCCAGCTCAGAACTGTTGTTAGAAGGAGACATCTCCTGTCATGCACCAGCAAATCGAAAGGGCTTAACGCACACACACACACATAAATAAATAAAATGAACAAGCCAAATAACAACAACAAAACAACCAACCGCACGCATGCAGGCGGAGAAGAGCTTAAGCCAGAGCTTACATCCATATGCCACAAACATCTCCTTTCCAAATTAAGTTAAAATATCACATGAAATGAAACCTTAAAAAAAAATAAAAATAAAGTTGTTTTCACGGTTCTACCTCAGCACCATCAGAAAACCTGGTCTGCCTTCTACAGTATCAGGGCTCTCTGGCTATTTGCATAGGTGCTAACAAGGTGTTATTTCCTTTATTATTATTATTTCTTATTCATTTTAACATTGTAAGCCCATTCCAGCTGCTCACCTCAAGAAAGCACAAGTGACATCCCATGGAAAAGAAACAAGGCAACCTCTTCCTATCCCCATTATCACCACCAATTGTTTTCTTACTAGATTTCCTTACAGTCTATATGAAGGCAGTGTGGAGTGCCTATGATACAGCAAAGAATAATCCTATTAAGAAATCAGTTTACTGTGTGCTACCCTCTTCAGGTACTATTTTAAGACCTTGAGAAGAACTCACTATCTAATAAAAAAATGAACCGGTTAAACAAATCTTCGTGTGACACAGTGACACAAGACAACAGTTACCAGCGGAGATGAAGAGACACCCAAGCAGCATTTCGGTTTTGTTCAATACTTTCTCAGTTTAACAAAGTCGATTTCTAATTGCATTATAAAATTATTCGTGCAATACTGCTGAGTTTTCTAAGAAAATGGTGCTTTGAGATATTACGAACATATTAGCGTGTGTAAAAAAAAAAAAAATGCAAAAGAGTGGTTGCTGACAAAACCCATTAAGATGCAAACCACTGGGGGGGTTTGTCAATATGGAGATAGCAGTTCCAATTCTGCAGCAATTCTTACTCATGCTGAACACCTACTTTAGTCAAAGGAAGTTCTGTCACACACGCGATCAGGACGTTTGGTCATGTGTCAGGAACAAGGCAGATTTTAAAGCAAGTCCAAAAAAAAAAAAAAAAAGAAGGCAGCCACCCCATAACGGCGACGAAGCCTCCCCAATAGGGTTTGTTGTACCTAGAGAGGATATGCATCAGCTAAACAGAGCTGCTTCAGGTCTCTGAAGCCTGCTTCTGGCATGATATAAGTGCTTGTTATAAATATTCCGGGTATTGGAAGATAAATTTCCAAGCCACTTTAAAAAAAAAAAAAAAAAAACGTGTCATGGTTGCAATTGCATTTCTTACGACATCTGCAATTCCATTTGGAGGAAAAAGGGTAAAAAAAAATAATAAAAGGGGGGAAAACGGCAATAGGAAGCGTAAATATAAACCTCCAAATAATAACACGGTAAATAACGTCTACATGGAAGGTTTGGCTTCGGCTCGTGGAAATGGGGAAGCGCCGATGTGCCGGGGCCGCCTTCCCCTGCAGCCCCGCGGGCCGGGGGAGGCTGCGGGCTGCCGGGGGCTGCGGGCCGCCCGGCACCGGGGGGTGCCCTCGTCGAGGAGCCCTCGGTGGCCGCACCGGGAGGAGGAGGAGGAGGAGGAGGAGGAGGAGGAAGGGGGATACCCGGCGGAGCTCCCCCTCGCTCTGCAGCCAGCCCTGCGCAGCCTGGGCGAGGAGAGGGGGGGGAGCCGCGCTGCAGCGGGGGGGGGACCCCCCCGGCCCCAAACGCCGTGCTGAGCCCCCTCCCCCGACCCCAACCCGCGGGGTGAGCCCCCCCACACGCCCCCGACCCCCGCGGCGAGCCCCCCCGAGCGGCGGGGAGGGCGATACCCCGTCGCGGCACCCACCTTTCACCACCCTGTCCGTCGTCGACAGCTTGGGGTCGGTGGCCTTGTGCTCCGACATGTCGGCCGGGCGGCGGCCGCCGCTGCGGGCAGGGCTCCGGCTCCTCCGAGGTGGCCCGAAGTTGCCGCGTCCCGCTGGGTCGGCGCTGCCTTCCTCCCTCCTCCTCCTCCTCCTCCTCCTCCTCCTCCGACCTCCGGCGGCGGATTATCCCCCGCTCCCCGCTGCTGGAGGCGGCCGGCTTCTCCCCCCGCGCAGAACCAGGCAAGTGTCAGCAGGCACCAGCGGCACCAGGCAGAGCCCCGAGCCGGCGGCGGCGGCCAGGTTGCAAACGCAGCAGCCCTGCGCTTCCTTCCTCCGCGGCGCAGCGCCGGCTCCTCCTCCTCCTCCTCCTCCTCCTTAAGGTCAGGATCCGTCTCCCCTCCCTCCCCCCCCCGCCCGCCCGCCCGCCCCGCAGGCTCTCCCCGCTCAGCCTCTCCGCTCCCCGCAGCCCCGCTCCTCCGCTCCCCCCGGCCCCTCCGCTCCGGCCCCGGCCCCGGCCCCGGCCCCGCTGCCGGCTCCGCGCCGCCCTCCCGGCCCCGCTCCCCTCCGCGCCGCCATTGGCCGCGCCCCGCCGCCAGTCACTGTCAGGTAGCGCCTCCCGCCCGCCCACCGCGGGGCCGCCCAGGTGCGCCCCGGCCGGGGCCGCCGCCGCCTCAGGGCCCTGCCGCAGCGCCCCGCAGCGGGGCCTCTGGGGGCTCGGTGTGTGGGGGGGGGACCCCGCCGCCCCTCGTCCCTGTGGGTGCCCCGAAGGCAGGCTTCGTGCCTCTGCCGGCAGCCCCCAGCCCCGCGGTGGGCGCCGCGTAGGGCTTGTTGGTGCGTGTTTGGCGAGGAGGAGCTCGTTTTTGGGGCTGAGCGGTTCCGGTTGGGTTTTTGCGCTGTGGGGTTTAATTACAGAGGAAAAACGGGGCGCGCCTCTTCGGGGAGAGGGGTGTTTAGAGAGCTCTTGTTGAACAACGCCTGTGTAGGTGAGCCAAGAAGCCAGAGACACCTTGCCCGGCTCCCCGTTTCCCTCCGGGGTGCCGTTCGAGTTGCTTGGTTAGCAGATATTATTGCTTCAGAAAGCCACAAAGAAAATAACATGGCAGTTATGACACATATTCTCAGCTTTGATTTGCCTGGCAGTTCTAGGGGATGTTTGGTTGGCCGTCCTTGTGGTATTTTCCCAGAACATGAGAAGGCATCGTACGTGACTGGCCTTCAGTACGACGGCGTGAGTCTTGTTCCAACAGCCGTGGTGAGCTCCTTGTGGTGCCACCATCCTCTGGTCCCATGAACATGAGAACAAGGCACCCATCTGCGATTCCTCTCACAGCGGTAACACAACAATAAGAAACAAATCCAGTGTTCAAGCAAGGTATTTCCTGTACACCCAAATAAACCCCAGAGCCCACATCAGGTACGTATAAAGCTCCCCAGATGCTAAGCATACTTTGTGAAGCACCAAGCGCACAGAAGAGCCCGGGCAGAAATGCCCCACACCTTCATCCTGGCTGCTGGGAGGCACTGCTTAGCGGCACTTGGACGCAGAAGGAGAAGCAGCACGTCAGGAATGCAGTATGGCCAGTAAATTCAGGTATTGCATACGCCTTGTGGGCCACAACTTCAT
Source organism: Anser cygnoides (assembly GCF_040182565.1). Taxonomy (NCBI): domain Eukaryota; kingdom Metazoa; phylum Chordata; class Aves; order Anseriformes; family Anatidae; genus Anser; species Anser cygnoides. Next base: position 73,794,517 of record NC_089876.1, read on the forward strand.
GAGACGCAGAGGACCAGTTTGGATCCGTTCTTCTGTGACTGCAGGCTGTTTGCATGAGTCATTTGGATTCTTGATAGACTGCAATAACAGAGACTCTGGGTCTCCAGCTTACACTTGCTCCCCCATTAGTCACAGGACAAGACTTCAGCTCCGATTTTTTTTCAGCAAGTAATTATGACTATTGTTGCAGCTATATAAGGACATTTAGTGTCACAACTCCGGCACCTTCCTAGGAATTCTGAAGGCCATCTAGAGCTTCTTTTAGCATTTCTCCTTTGCTTCAAAGTTTTTAGTTATAATATGCCATCCAGGCCAGGTGAGGTTCTCTCATTTTATCTTGTGGAGGGAGGGTCTTGTTTATGCATTTGTTGCATTTAGTCTTCTTTTCCAAGGTAGAATCCCCATTGCAGGTATTTTCTTCATAACAAGTTTTCAGATAAGTTTACATAAGACAAAGATGAGTACCACTGCCAAGGACCGCATATCATTCCTCTGCAATACATGGTATAGTTAAGATTCAGATCACAGGTAAAAGACCTCATCACCACTTTGTCTAGGTCTGGTGCAGTCTTAACCTCATGACTTGTTTCAGGAGCATTTGTAAATTCCTTATCCTTGCCATGAGGGAAGGAAAGAGAGAGACAAAAATCACAGAACGCCTTCTTTGTTCTCTTGTAATGGTAACAAAGTTGAAAAATTCTGTATTTCGGATCCATGTTAGTAGTAAAGGTTGTGTAACTTCCTTACTACTTAAATGTTTCTTTTCCCCCCATCTGCACAGCTTCTTCCTTCATCTTTTTCTCACAAAGACCTGCTTTACCATAGAGGGATTTCTTTTTCATGGGATCTGAGTTCTGTTGGATTCCTTTATTTCATTTAACAGGAGGAGAACATGGAGATACCTCTTTGAATGGAAACAACATGGTCCGTGGATTTCTGGGCAAATTCTAACACATTTGACTTCTCACATCAGGAAACCTTAGTAGCACTGTTAGTCATTTCGTCCCCTAGTAGAATGCAAGCCCAGCATTACAAACTGGAAGCTCTGATCTTCTGATCACAGGTTTTGGAGACAAGGTCTGTGAGAGCTGGGGGTGGGGCAGAGAAGGGGAAGAGGGATTTTTTTCAAGTCTGAAATAAGCCAGTCCCTACCTCTTCGCCTCATATGAGCAATTCTTTTCCATTTTAGCAGAGATGTGACAATTCTTTTAAGCACACAGCAGCTCCAGAAAGCAGCAGCACCCACCTGAAGTGGAAGGAGGAATAAATGACCACGCAATGAGAAGGCAGTCGTTTTAGGTCAAGTGTTTCATGATGATGTACGGGCTAATAGACTCCAAACCTTGTCATGTGTCCCATGAAAAATCAGTGGTCAAGTTGCCTGGACTTTATTTCAGCAGCAAGCTGAAGATTATTCTCTAGAAATGTAACCATATGTTTGCACACTGACTCAACCAATTAAGATCCTGTTTAAAAGTATTGATTGTAAGAGATAGCATTTTAAATTTTAATCATTATTATTAGAGAAAAACTGTTCTAACTGCAGGGAGTCTGTCCTTCACACATTAGCTTTAGCCCCTGGAAGTTCTGGCTTCACATATGATAAATGTAACTTGGGCAGTATCTTGGAAGTAAAGGGAACTACGAGAGTGTGCTTGAATATTATGATGGCTGCATGGAAAATATGTGCAGCGAGGTTAGTCTGGATACCAGTGTTGCCTTAACTGATTATTTTCCTGATTATTTTTTTAAATAAGAGAGATTTGTAATTGTTTCAGTTTACTTCCCTGCACTATAAAAAGTGATGGGATTCTTAACACCTGTGTATCGAAGTCTATTGCATAGGCCATAATGTCTACAACACAGTTGTCCACAAGATTAAAACTGTAACTAGCCTGTGTTGACAGGGCATTTCTAGGAGATATGCAGAACCCAAGGCTGAACTTCACAGTGCTGACTACAAGCACCTAAAACTTCCAAAAGGCCAACGTTCATCTACATCTGACAAAAGTAAATTTGACACCAAGTGCCTTGGAAGGCCAATATAACTTACTGGTGCCATTTGGTTCTGTTACGTCCAACAGAGGAAATTCACGCCGGTGTAGAGAGCCTTTACAGCAATGTAGATCACTCTTAAAAGGGCCAAGGGGCACCATCCGATGGTGTTCTTGACAAATGGTTTCCCACACTTCTTCTACCTCAATACACAAGAGGGAGCTAGATAAAGGGCCTGTAGCAGGTAACAGTTCTTTGTTTCATCTAAACACGTTCTGCCCAGCTTGCAAAGAGATGGCAAGTTCAGATGGCAAAACGCAGTCACGTAATCCATCACTTAATGCATTCTTTGGGTTCCCCGTGTGTGATCCTCATGCATCCAGTGCAGGCACTTAACGTGTCGCATGGTCAGCCTCTCTGGAGCTTTGCATGTTTTCCCCTTGCACGCATCTGTTAGGCATTTGGCTCAGCTGTTTCTATAGGTTCTGGATTTGGTCCTGAAGCTATCAGCAGAATTTATACACGCTGTTAACGATACTGTGCCCGGTTTAGAAAGCAAAGAAAAATAGACAATTTTACAGAGTCATAGAGGGGATGCTACCAAAATGAATCGTGCTGGAATAAAATATAAGCAGTGGCATCAGGAATGCTGGAGAGGGAAGGCAGGTTAGCTCCAAATTCCAAGATGATGAATCTGCATGGAAAACAGTAACAAATGGTGCTATGAGCAATTATACAGAGCCTAACTGACATTTAGAAAGAGTCAACAGATAGTAATAAAAAAGAACACAAGTGAAAGATAACAACTTTGAGCCCTGGAAACAGTCATACCCCCTGCAAAAACTAGCCTGCTTGCAGTAGGTTTCAATATAAAAGAAGCACAGCTATGGTCATCCAAGGCTGCGAATGAAAATCTGCATTTGGATTCAGCCTCTGGTGCAAAACAGATCCACAAGCTGTGCCTGTCATCCCAAGCAGCATGCAGACCCGAGACAAATCATGCCAAGGTCTTCCATCTGCCCCCTTTCCAACACTGCAGACACATCAGGTAATGCAGGTTTCTTACCCTGCAGTTTCAGATTTCTTAAGAGGCCCATATCTTCAGCGGGCTAACTACTGTATTAAGCTCAAAGGTGAAGACCAAGTTAGAATTAAGTTTGGGGCTAAATACTGAAGCCAGCATAAGAATAAGTCAGGAGACTGGAGAAGCAGAGAGTCTACCAAACTGAGGAGCATGGTCAGAAAGCCATAGAGCCAGAAGTTTGAAAATCTCTGTTCTAAGATAAGTCAGGGCTGGAACAAGGTGAGGTCTAGGAGACTAACACAAAGGAGACAGGAACCAGGGATCAAGACTAAGCAAACAGGAATGAAAAGCAGGAGAGACAGAAGCAAAACTACAGCCAAGTGGCACTGCAGACTGCCAAGAGCAACCGGTGGAGTTGCCTGACACATCTGCTGTTAGAGGAAATTAGCCAAGCCTTAGCTCCTGCACAGCTGGGCCACAGTCCCGGTCGCCCTACTGCATCCAGCTGCAGGGACGGTAGCCCAGGCAGAGCCCGACAGTGTGGACAAATGTGTACCAGCTTAAAGTTGGACCTGCAGGAGTAGCTCGTCCCTATAAATTTACTGGTGCAAGCAGCAGATTCAACTCGGTGTATGTATCCAGTGCAAATCCGCTGCCCTGATTCACCGAAATGTCTTTAAAATTATAGCTTTAATTAAACGCTGCAAGTTTGTGCATTGGAAAGGGCTTAGTGCAGAAGCAATAGATGTATTTGATGGCAGGCAGCAGTGCCAAGGTTCCCAAAAGTGGAAAGACATCCCCTCGTCTCCCCCTGCTGGCCTGCGCATCCAGGAGCAGAGTGCCTGGGAGCAGCCGCCTCCTCTGCCTCGCCTGTGCCAGCACTTGGAGAAGCTGCAGGAGGGGACCCTTGGGAGCAGCCTCCAACATCAAACCGTTCTCAAGATGCTGGCAACGGCTTAAAACCACAGTCCTGCTATCAAGAATTAGTCATTTGCTCCCAGGGAGTTCATCCTGCAGGCTCTGGTTCTTAATTAGGTGCTGCTCTTAATGGGAGGCTACAGAATACAGAATTTCACATTGGGCCTTAAGATGTTATCCCCGTGAATATTAAAATCTCCCAGAAAAAAAAATAATATATATATATATAAATTAAGAAAGGAATGGAAGAAAAGCTCATTCATTTTTTAAGATGTACTTGCAGCAGCAAACATCACGACAGACAGATGCCTGCTTAGAGAGAAGGGAGCAGCATTTGAAGGAAATGGGAACAGCAAAGTAACGAGACACACGTTCAGTTTGTGTTATAGTCATCCCCTATCTGGTTAATTTAACTATGGCGTGGAATTAAAAACTACCAGCCGTAGGAGCAGCTGACGAGATTCTGAAGCAAAATGGGATGCTCAGCCTGTGTAATACCCAGGATGCCTTTCTGCCTCCTTTTTCAGGAGCAATGCTGTTGTCAGAGACAAAAGGACGAGGAGGAATGCATGTAGTTGTTTTTGCAGGAGTAGAGCCTTATTTGTTTTCATAAAGGTGCCATGGTTTATTATTTATTTTTGCTGTCTTCTGCTGCCAGAAAGCAGTACAGGCTAAAGCCCTGCTCCTGTAAAGGTAACATGCATGGGACACATCCTGGAGTAAATGATTTATTCAAGTGCCATCGGTGCCAACCGAGGGCTCGGTGGTAGCAAGCAGACCATGACTGGTGCTAGGGGTGAGATCACTAATAAGTTAATACCCAAGAAACAAACACTGAAAAATTCAATTTAATTGCCAAAAACTCCCAGAATATAAAGCGGCTTGTGATGTATTATTTAAAGCAGCGTGGTGAATATGAAAAGGAACAACAGACTAGAACGTGTTTTCTGTACTGGCCTCCTGTGCTATGCCTTTTCCTAGGAAGTTTGTAATGGAAAGAAAGGACAGAACAACCTGATCTCTGAACGTGTGTCCATAAAATTCCCAAATATTTACAAAGCAAAACACTGAAACCTGGAGATTACCGTACAGTTTAAGGAGCTCTAATGAATACAGTTGTTGTCTTGAATTAAATGTAGCTGACTTATTCAGATTGGTTTAGTGGCAGCATTACAAAATATAAAAATCTTCAATTAATTTTCAGTCAGACTGGTCATAATTTATACACTGAGAATCCAGACTCCCACTTACCCCAAGGCTTTAAATTGCTGTAAGATGCAAAGCTGCTTTATAATGGTTATAAGTTACACTTGCACTCACTTAAAATCCATTTTATATTCCCGGGGTGATGAAGAGCAGCCCTAATGTAAGGCAGAACCAGGTTTCTAATTGACTACCAACATTCTCAACCAGCGCTGCACGTTCAGGGCTGCGGGCTTAACCAACTGCTGCAAGGGGACTCCCGCACCGCACCGGTGCCCTGCTGGTCCCCCACGGCTTTCCTGCAGGGCAGCCTGCAGGATCAGGTGTTAATATCCTTAAACAGCAGCAGCAAAGTCAACAACCAAGCACCCCCCTTCTCCCACGTGCACCTGCGTCATTTAAAAACATCAACCTCGGGCACGCCACAGAACATCCTTTCAATCATATTTTAATCAAAATTGCTTTTCAGCTTCTCAAGTTTTATGTAAGAATCACATGAGCTGCTTTAATCTTTCCTCCTCCTCCCTCACTCCTCAAAAGAAAGTTTCAGTGCTCTGTGCTTACTCAAAGAATGGCATTCAGCACAGCAACAGACACATAAATCTTCTGAATTGCTAAAAAAGTGTTACCGAGAGGCTGGTATAGCTCTAGATGATGACAATCAAGTGCACAGGACTGGGGAAGGCAGTTGAAAAGCACTCAGATAATATATTTTCCTTTTAAAATATCCTTATTGGTACAGGGCACATCCATTCTATAAATAGATGTGCCCTACAGGATAGGGCAATTTCATCATCTTGACTTTAATGGTTTGTGAAAATAATTTAAACCGTAAGCCAGGAACAGACATTAACGTTATTCAAAACTATGAAGATGTTGCTTATTGAGTGTAAGTAAATATTTTTCAGTTATTCTCGCCATCTTAACATTGCCAATAAAGCTAGCACTTGTGTTAGTTGCTTTGTATGACACTGCGTTCTGCCTAAGAAGGAAATATTTCTCTAACTCTCCTGGAGTTCACAGTTATCCCAAGAGTAATGACTTCTTGCTGGTTGTCTTCCAAAGGATGTTGTCAGCCCCTCAGTAGTTCATTTCGGGTGAAAATAACCCTTGAGCCGTGGCCAGGCCAAGATCATATACCAAATAAGTCCCATTAAAATCTTCAGATAAGGCCTAAGTGATATTTAAGTACTCCAGCACCGGCCTTCTGCTCGGTAGCGAATTCATCTCATATCTGCAAAGATGGGTTTGCTCTGAGTTAAAAACTAGCAAGGGCTTAGCCTGGCCTCAGTGTGGGGACCGGTGAGGCCAGCTCCAAGATCCCAGCGAGTAGCCCAGGAGACGCAGGCCCTGCCCGATTCTCGTAAGTTTCCCACTTGAGCATGTCAGCAGGATCACAGCCATCCCGCTGGAGGATCTGGACGTCGTTGCAGCACAGCAGTCCCTGGAGACTCAAAGGCCAGGAGCAGTGCTGACGCTGTGGCTGGTGCCGAACAGGGAGCGCTAGCACCACGTGCCTGGGTCCTGTTCTCCCTCGCTGGGGAGCAGGGTGTAGAGAGAGCAGCCATGTCCCGTCCACACATACACCCGTTGCAGGCCACAGGTTTACATTAAAGAGCACGGGGCAGGAGATGAGTCAGAAAAAAGTGATTGCTGCGATGCAGGTAAACAATTAAATGTGGTCTACCAATACACTGAGATCCTACCAGACAGCAGATGGCCTGAGGAGTGGGTCATGACCTCCATCACTTCACTAAAATGCTTGCCTTTTGCCCCGTCTTGTCCAGACTTTGCTTGAGCTGACACTTTTTATTCTTGCTTCGATTTCTTCTAGGTGTTGGGTCAGCTGGAAAAAAGGTCTTGTTCCTTCTGGAAAGAAGCGAGACAAATGGATGTTTCCAGCACCATATAATTAGAGTGCAAAGCATGGCCACAGATAAAATATAGATGCATGTAAAATATGGGAACCAGACCTTCTGCCTTGCTAATGCAATTATTCATACGCATGGCAACACAAATATGCTGTGGAAGGGAATCTGTGTCAGTGATAATGTTTGCTCAGATATTCACTTGCATATTCATGGGCTCAGATGGAGAATATGCAGTGGGAAATGATTGGTCCACCTCCTTCCATTTCTGTGTCCTCAAAATCTCCCTCCTTTGTTTTCCTTTCTTCTTTTTCTTTCCTTTCATTGTTTTTCTTCTTATTATTGTTATTAATTATTATTATTATTTCCCATCCCCCCATTTCAGAAGTACCTGGAAGAGTATTTCAGACAAGCTTTCTAACAGCATGATTCCTCTTAATAATGCAGATTGCACCGTGCACACACAATCCTTTGCTCCTGGAAGAATCTTTGTAATGGCCAATTAGGGCTGCTGGGCCTTTTCTGCCTTCCCTTTTCTCTCATTTTCTCCTTCTCTTTTTCTTTCTCTCTCCTTCTCTCTCTCTCTTTTCCTTCTTTCCCTCCCTTCCTTTCTTTTTGTCTTTCCCCTCATCTTCTTAGCTCTGTTACAGCCCCTGGCAGGCAGTGATAGGGAAGGATGAAGAAGGCCCTACTGTGACATTTTCCAGAGATTCTTTCCCAGGAAGGAGCCATTTCACAGCATTCCCAGAATATACTCTCATAGTGTCCAGAAACACTTTCCAAAGTATTCTGGAGACTCTTAATCTTAAACTCCATTACTGCAAGTGATCTCCAATTTCTCCCCATCTCCCGTGTACTTTGAATGATTTCAGGCTTTCTTTGGCCAATGTTTTTGAAGTATCTACCAAAATACATTTGCAGGTAAAATCCGACCACATAGCTCACAAACAGAGGGGAAGCTTAATAAATCTATTGTTTCGCCGTTAAAAAAAAAAAAAAAAAAGGAAGAAATTGCTAATACTGCTCTAAATACATAGTCACTGCCAACAGTAACACACATAGCAGCCAGCTTCCATCTGCATTGAGATTTCCCAGACAAGCTGTACGGTATCGCTCCAGAAACTGCTAAGCCTTGGCAATAATCAAAAGATTGGTGGGGAGACACTGCAGAAGCGTTGGATAAAGTTAATCGGGCAGGCCAGTGGAACAGATACGAGCACAAAAGTGAGGGAGAAGCAGCTGCTGACCCACCGGTGACAGACAGCAGCCTTTTTTACTCTGAAGCTCTGCGTATTTTGCTGGTCGTCAGAGAGAGCCTATTCATCTATATGATGTTAATATTTTCATGTTATATAAGAATATATCATTCATACATAATGCTCATGCTATGTGAAGATCATATAGGAAAGCTCTTATGAATAAATGCTCAAAAAATTAAATTTACTTTCTCCTAAGAGTATGCTGAATGCCCAAGTGAAGGAGGAAAAAGAGGCTTATAATTTCTTGCATTCAGCAGCATAGAGATGTTTTTGAGCCTTTTGTTTACTTTATATTAGACTAAGAGTATATATTTATTATAATTCAGGGCATCTCCTTTCATTCCTGCGACTTCCTGGTAGGATTTATCCTTTTAGTGCTCTAAAAGCTACCATTTGGCATCTTCCATAATTGCTTATGCAGAAGGGCAGGAACACTAACACCCTTCTTTCTACCTTACTCACCAACCACAGAGCATCGTTTCCTTTCCTTGCACAGATATACGTAAGTAATCGGCAGCAAGAGAGCTTCACATTTCACATTCAAAAATGCAGTGCCTGGAAGCCAAACGCAGCAAAATTCAAACTGGGGACAAGACACACGTCTTTAACAGTGTGGGTAATTAACCATTGGAATTGTTTGCCCTGGAACGTGCTTTGACACTTGGAGCTCTCCCATCAAGGCTGGATGTCTACAAAAAGATGCCGACCGCTTCGACTGCAAGATACTGAGCTTGGTGCAGGAACCTCTGGCCTTGTTATGCAGAAGGTTAGACTAGACAGTCCCTAGGGCTTTAGTGGCTAGGAAACAAATACAGAAACACAGTCAAATGTAAAACACAGTTTGCACAAATGCTGGTAATACACGCTATTTATGAATTCACTTCGCTGAGTATTTCAAGCACTTGAACTTCAAATGAGCTTTCTGTGGGTATCCGCACAACTCATACCAGAATATACAACATACACACCAGAAAGTGTACAACTGGGAGACAGCACGGCTTAAGGTGCAACCAAGGCAAAATTCCCATAAAATGTAAAGCCTGTGTCTGCACACTTTTGTTCTTGTATTCTTTTTCCTACTCAGTTCTTTTTAATAGCCTGAAAGTGAAGAAATGCTCTCCAGAAGCAGCAGTACACCGATGGGCTGCAGCTGGAGAACTGAAGGGCAGAAGTTCACCAAAGTCACCCCGTGTAGCCCTGCATTGGCCAAGACCAAGCTGCTGAGGCTCCCAAGGCACTGCAATTTGGATTTCCTCTGATACACCTGTATGTCTTCATCATTTAATTTGTATAAGCCACAGTCAAGCTCAGCGTAATTACAGTTCTGTCTGGCAGCTTTAGCCCCCTGCAAAGCAAAATCCTGGTAGGAGAGAGTAAACAGAAAAACTCCACCCAGCCCTCACCAGCAATTAACAGAAAGGAGCTTCGGCCTCTACAGCTGGAGCTTTCCCTCGGAGCGCTGGTCACCCAGACCAGGCAGCACGAAGGCCATGAAGCCTCACAGCCCACGCCTTGTTGGTTTGCATAAACATTTGGCTTCTAGCCAGAGAGCCAGAACCCACGGCAGCTTCTCCTTCCTAGGAACTGTGTATTTGAATGCTGGATGTCCCGTGTCCTCCTGCCACCTCCAATTAACTCCAAACGTTCTTTATGGCATTTTATGCCAGCAAATTCTTCAACCCAGCCTGCTGACTAGGTGGCTCTTTTTACAAAATACCGCACACCGAGTACCTGTAGGAAAGCAAAATAGGACGTGCATGAAAACACCAGACTGTTTTTCCTCGCAGCTCAGTGACAAAGTCCCTAATGTGACTGTTTCACAGCCCTGACACGGTGTGACATCTTTCTAGTGCTACTAGTCCCAGTTACTGCTCACAGTCTGTCGTGGCTTTTCTTAACTTTAGCCAGTCATCCAGATGCCAGATAAATTCAATTCAGCTATTCAATTGCCAGATAAATTTCATCAACTGGACTAGGTATATGGAATATTTTAGCCAGAACTGTGGGCTGAAATTTACCTTGTTTAGGGTTGGAAAAAAAAAAAAAATAAGACGACACTCGGCCCGTTCAGCCTGTGCATGAAAACCACTAAAGGCAGCGGTTTTGCCTCACTCCTCAATTAGTCCATTTATTTCAGTGAAGCTCCACAAGCCTCCACAAGAGCTAAATATGTCTCCTAGGATCCTTTTACTGCCCAGATCAGTCACCATGCAATCCAGAGCCCTCTGAGCCCGCACCAAAGCGAAGTGAGGTGGTGGTCTCAGAGAAACCAGGCCTCTCAGATGAGACGTCAAGCTGGCATCCCTGCAACTGCATTTCCAGACAATAGGACTAAACCGAACCAGCTGGAGACAGCCCAGTCCTGTAGCCACAAATGAGTTGGTTGTCATTTTGAATTGCAAACTCTCCTTCAGTGTTTCTGCATTTTTCAGCTCAAGAATTGTGAAGGAAAGCCCGGAGCTCTGTGATTTTTCAAAATGTGATAGGTGCCAGCAGCCTATTTATCCACCACACGGTTGTGTAAGAGTGGATCAACAAGTCTCGCTGCTTTTCCCTTCCCATGCCACGGCAGGCATGATTTAAATCCTAGCCTGTGATGTTTGCTGTGTGTTGATGGCTTTTCACCTGAAAGCCCTGACATGTCAGAGATCACAGGACCATGGGTCGCTAGCTAGCTATCACCGCGGCGAGTTTTTCCTGGTCTGTGGTTAGGTATCAAATAGGTGGAACAAGCTGGAGACCCCAAGTAGTCTTTCCTGAAAGCTGAACTCCTCAGGTCTGAAAACTGCTTAGCAGGATTCTGTCAGAATTCATCCCCCCCCCCCCCAAAAAAAAAAATCAGCAGAATTTCAGGAAAATTTGATGTATGTGTAACCAAACTTAGAGAAGAAGAAAAAACATACATTCTTTGTTTTTACTGATGTCTTCTATTTTTTCTCTTTTATCCCCTTTTCCCCTACTAACCTGAGTTTTAAATCCAGCGGATCAAAGCAGTGCCTATCGCAGCCATACAAGTGGAAGCAAGCCCTTTACTCTAGGTGGTTCAGGCCCACATGCTAATGCTGAGGTACTGTGTGGATGTCCTGTTCGGTGTAATTACATCTTAAGTAGCAAATTAGACTCACTGTTCGTGCTCCCTGAAAGAGCTGAACAACTGCAATGGCTTTCAAGATAAGATTTTTATACTGATGCTCTTTCTGCCGCTGTACCAAAATTCTTGTGGTGAAGTCAGTGAATCACAGTAATATGTAAGTGTTGACAGCTATTTATGTTAGGTCCTTTTGAATTTGTAAACAGAATATGACAGAACTAAAGCAAATGCCAAGAGGTTATTTTACACTCTGCTGAACTACACGAAGTGATATAAAGGCATTTCAGAAAAGTTTTACAGAGCTGGGGGAAAACACTGCACTGTGGGACAAAAATTCAGATTGCGTTGGAGAGAAATAAAAAACAGAGTTCCCACGGGGAGAGCTCATCCTCGTAACATTGCGATAGTTCACGTTCGCTTCCGAGCTGCACGAAGCAGATAATTAACAAAGCAAGCATGCGCACTATCAGCCTACCTACAGTAAGGATGTGATGCCAAGGCATGGGCTCCCTTTTTATATCAGATACATGCATCACAGTGGCAGGCATCCTTAAAGGCCTAGAACATACACAGACACACAGAAGAGAAAAAAAAAGAAAGAAGGAAAAAGGTTGTGCAGGTTCTGCCCTAGCCACAGGCAGGATGTAGCCCACAGAACATTTCAGCAGCAAGCCACATCCTCCTTCTCTGTTTCTTTTTTAGATTTTATGGGAGTCCCCAAGATCGACGTGCAAGAAATGTTTATTCTTCATTCTGCTCTTTCCCTCAGCCTCCTGCTCTCATGCCACTAGAAATCACCTAAGAGAGAAAACAAAATGAGGTCTAGGGTACAGGAACGTGAAGAGCTTGCTTGGTGAAGCAATAGACAAAATAGATTTGGAGATAAAATTCACAAAGAATCTCTGCTCTGTGTCCCAGCTCTAGTTTTCAGACAGCTGACTGTGAGGTATTCAGGCTTTTGGGGTGGTTTTCTGCCTGGCCATATTTCTGTTTCTGAACACGTTTCAAGGCAAAGGAACAGAGTATGTTTGTATAATCAGGCCCAGTTCCCACTTGCTAATGCAGTGACTTCTAGCAAGGCTCAGATTGACCCGAAGTATGCTCAGACTGATCCTGTGATGCCACAGACTGGCAGAGACGATGGGCACAACCAGATCAGCATGAGAACTAGCCGGTCTGCTTCAGTTCTCTAACTGCATGCCATGCCCTTCCATCTCCAAGAGCTTTTCTTCACTTGATTCTTAAAGAGAAATAAGACAGAACAGGTAGAGAGGGACCCTGATCACGTAAGTTCTAACAGGTGAAAAAATACATGGATTTTGTTGCACAGAGTCATTTTACGAGTTATTTATGCTGTATTCTCTTTTATTCGTGCTGGTTTAAACCAAGAGTAGTTCAGCCACTCAGCCGGCACGAAGGAGTTCTCAAAAGTGAGATATCTGATGTTTTCTCAGCTCAGAGGGGTCACAATGCTTTGTGTGAATATCTGCTGTCACTTCTGCCCTCCCCACAAGAAAGCATGTTTCCTGCTAGCTACAGGAAAAAGCTTGAAAATGCAAGCACTCTGGTTAAAAAGCCGTAAGAACTTCTAAACGTATTATTGCTCAAAGCGTTATCGCTTGTGAGCCAATTTCATGATTTTGAACACTCAGGATTGGCAACAGTGAGCAACTTGGAACAAATGAGGTGTAAATGATAAGTAAGGCCAACAAAATATGCACAGCACAAAGAGCATCATATATGGTTGTGTCGTCCACGTTGGCTGACCTCTGAGTAGTATCTGGAATGCTACTTAATGAACATTGCTTCAGTAACCTCAGTCTCACTGCCAAAGTCAATACTTCTGTTTGTGGTAACACGGCGCGTTATGATACATGAGACGAACTGATCGTAAAGAACCTGATGAAAGCTGGAAAGATTGAGGGAACAGATAATGTTTTCAGGAAAAAAAATATAAGACATGGAAAATTTTACTTATTTGGGCAGCTGAGCACAGCAGATGGCAAGATCTTCAGGGAAATAAACACAAAGTTTGGGAAAGCAAGAGTGTGTTCTAGCAGTTGCCAGTGATCTCATGCAGCAGGAAAATCAGTCAAAAATTAAATAGACACTCAGTAGCACCAGTGTTTTGTCAACATTTTGTAAAGAACGGGGACTTGGCAGCCAGAAAGCATAGGACAGAGGAGGCTGACTGGCTTCGAGGGCCAGCGTTTGCAAAAATAATTGTCAGGATCAGATGGTATTATAACTTTAGCAATCAGGACTTTTTAATGGAGATTCACCAATTGTGTATCAAAGAGCATTCAGCTCTAAAACTAAACTAAATGTGCATCTGCCACAGCCCCCTCCCAGGCTACTGACTGTCAACTGATCAAATAAACCACGAGCAGGAGCTGAGCATGCTACATGACGGAGCAAATAACATTGTCCTAAGGAAATGTTTTTATCAATTAGTATCATTCATAAATATGTTCGTTAATTAATATGATCTGTAACCATATGAATAAGATTATGCATCCAAGTACAGAGTGTTCACAAATCCATGTTATTCAGTCGAAGGCCCATGACGATCTCTTTCAGGAATGGATGGGCTGAAGCACTGTGCAATATCTCACCTGGAATTTGATCCTACCTCCCTTCATTCCTACTCAAATTGCACATCTCACATCTGAGGGGTGTATAAGGCACGCAAGATTGTGCCTATTAGGTCGAACTGAATTAGGAAGTGAATTTTGCTCCAGGATCAGAAATTAGAAAGAGCCAGAATCATCCATCCTCTGCTTGTGTTGCAGGTCTCAATCTCTACTCGAGTTCTCTTTGTACATGGAATTCCTTCTTAGTCCTCACTTTGAATTGCTGCATAGAGAGTAAAAATAGGTTGGTATTATTCTGTGATGCTACCCAGCTGCCAAAACCTGAAAAAAAGGCTACACATGCAAGGTGTATGGAGAGAAATTATATGTGCTTTCTGTACATTGACCCTAAAAGTGTAATCATCGTGGAACTGAGTGAATATACCACTGTTGACAAACACGACTTTTACAACATCTGCCTCATGATCAAGCATAGCTCACATAGGATTTATTTAAAAGAGACAAGGCTGGGTATACAAACAAATTATGCAAAAAAAAAAATATCTGCACGCATCTCTACCTATGTGTGACACCTGTGTCTGCAAGTATATGCTTAAGAGCAGAAGGCAGCAGGACTCACTGTGGCAGCAGCACTGGGGAAGGAAACAGCATCAACACAGTCCCTAGAACCCAGAATTTTATCTGGGTAACAATTTCTTCCTAGTTTCCTAAGGAAACTGGACTTTCTGTCCTTTAAGTTTTGCCCTGGTTTAAGTTTACAGGCTAGATGAATGAAGCGTTCTCCATGGTGAGGTTAAATTAGCTACTTTTTTATAACAGATTATACATTCGGTTGCCATCCTGTACTAGTGAACAAGGTAAATTCCTTCTCTCCTGGTGTCAGAGGGTTTCCCTGGGCTTCAGAAAGGGGAAAGAATTTCATGCAGCATTTGAAAAGTGCTGAATCAAGTAAGATGACACATCATATTTGTATGGATGTGGATACCTTTGGCTTAAACCTAGATACAATAGGAACATGAGCAAACAATAGTAATTAGTAAGCTCTTGCAGGAATCGTGTCCAAATTACAGTATTTTAGTAATTTACATCAGCTGTTAATCTGATTTTTAGGTATTCCGGACAGAGGCATAATATTAAGATCATCAGGAAACAATCCCTTTCTCTGTTTGTTGATGATGGCATTAATTGGAGGCACCAGCACTTAAAGAAAATCTCACAGGAGTCTTAGGCTTATAAGGACTTCAAACATTAAGGCACCTATCTACTTCAAAACAATGGCCCAAAAGAAATCTAGCCATATTTTTTTGCATCTAGTCCAGTATTTTGCTATTAATACAGGCAAAAAAAATAAAATAAAAAAAAAGCATACAGTAGACAGTCTATGAGACATGTCTCCAGAGAAAATTTCCTCCTAATATTTAGTTGTTTGCAATCCATTTGTTCTCTGAAATTTGAGAGTATGTTATGTACTTTCTGTGCATTTAATACTGTAACTCTGGATATATTTGTTTTCTATATACATAATAAGATTCTCTTCTGTACCCAAATAAAGATGCTGATCCCAAATATAGCTTCTCCTACTGAATCACAGAATCACGGAGTGGTTGAGGTTGGAAGGGAGCTCTGGAGATCATCTAGTCCAACCCTTGCTCAAGCAGGGTCACCTAGAGCACGTTGCTCAGGATCACATCCAGGTGAGTTTTGAACATCTCCAGAGTGGGAAACTCCACGACCTCTCTGGGCAACCTGTTCCAGCGCTTCGTAAACCTCACAGTAAATTTTTTCCTCATACTCAAATGGAGTTTCCTGTGTTTCAGTTTGTGCTCGTTGCTTCTTGTCCTACGGCTGGTCACCACTGAAAAGAGTCTGGCCACATCCTCTTGACACCCTCCCTTCAGATATTTACATACAGTGATAAGATCCCTTCTCAGCCTTCTCTTCTCCAGGCTAAACAAGCTCAACTCCCTCAGCCTTTCCTCATAAGAGACACGCTCCAGTCCCCTAACCATCTTTGTAGCCTTCTGCTGGGCTCTCTCCAGGAGCTCCAGGTCTCTCTCGTACTGGGGAGCCCAGCACTGGACACGGCGCTCCAGATGTGGCCTCTCCAGGGCTGAGAAGAGGGGCAGGATCCCACCGGCCTTCTTGGCCACAAGGGCCCTTTGCTGGCTCACGGTTAACCTGTTGTCCACCAGGACTCCCAGAAGCCAATAGACTAAACATTTACATGGAAAGACCAGCCTTTCCATCAGTTTAGCATTTTTCAGTTACAACAAACCCTGCTCAACCCTCGGCCAGGTAAATTAAGTTCTTCCTTCTGTAGACCTTTTATTTTTTTCCCCCCTTCTTGTTAATTATACATCCATGCATTTGTTTGCTCTCTAGTACAAATGTTTCAAGGCTGACCATTCTTTCTCTCCACTGGTTCGAACAACAGCAAGGCAAGGGCAGTACAAATGCCTTGTCCAAATGCAAACAACATTTTCTTTGCTGCTTTTCACTTCTTTCAATAAAAGAGCATTTATAACCTCCCCCAAATTCTGTATAATGCGCAGAATGTTCTTCCCAAACCGTAAGCTCAATTTCTTTACCCAGTTCTCTCTCAGCAGTCTCAAGTCTGCTTCAGAAATTATTGGTAATAACCCAGTCAACTGCCTGCCTTGTCTCGCTAACATCTATCACCAGACAAATGAAAAACAACCTGTGCAAAGGTTTATTCCTCAGCCAATGTATCTACAGACTTAATACACCTGTGGAGTTGAACACAACTTAATATCTGTGCTGTTAGGATCGGCAACACCCTGAGCAAATTCCAAGAGAGGAAAGAATTCCCTCTCACTGATTCAATGGCAGAGACTTTGAGACACTCACCAAACTAAGGTATTTTAACAAAGAAATTCTGTGTCATTCCCTGTCCAAAATCCAAATAAAGGTATCCGTGGGTCTAATGAGAAGGAGGTTTGGAGCAGCAGGTCTGCATGGTACCTTGCCTCCTGCAGCACGCGCCGATGGCAGTGGAAGCCGACCATGGCACGGAGTGAAGGTAGCCTTTCAGTGTGAAATGTCAGAATGACTTTTCATTGTCAGTCCAGAATGTCAAACATAAGTTCTGAAAATAAATCCATTTGCAATTCAGATGGTTGTGCTTTTATATTCTCTAACACAAAAAGTACTGCAGTTGTTCATGCTCAGATTTCCGCTCAAGTTTATTTCTGGGTTTATAGAAGAGGTGGGTTCTTTTTGCTGTTGTTTGTTTTTTCACACCTGCAACCCATTTGAACATATAACTAAGACTACAACTAAGACTGCTTGAGCCATTCAAATGGATCCAGGAGCCGTGTTTGACCAAAGATGGCTGAAATCAATACTGCAGGCAGAGGAATGGAGATGATGCTCCTGACAACCGTGAGAGCACGGTTATGAAAGATTCAACTTTTAATTTGTAAATCTATCTTACAAATTACTCTTTTTTCTTTGGAACATATATGAAACATCAATCTGTAGTCATGTTTTCCAACTCAAAGCTACTGTAGAAAAAGAAAAGATGCTGAGAAATTATTATTACCAAAAAAAAAAAAAAAAGAACAATTTGCTATTTGGGTGGATATGTTAACCTGCCTTTAACTTGAAAACACCTTGTAACCTGGCAGGCTGTGTCCCAAAGCGGGGAAGCAAACACCACGACTGTGTCCTTTCAAGGTCCTTGCTTCATAGAACAATTTATCATTTAAATACAAAGGCAAAATACAAAAGCAGAACTACTCAACTGATAAGCATTGGCTTTAACAGCAAGGGGTTTTCCCGCTTGCCTTCACTGTAGGAAGGAGACAAACCCTGGCTTGCTTAGCCTCACGGGTCTTGCTCAGGTGCTCTTGGGCAGCTCCGACAGCCGCAGACCTCTCTGCACTGTTCTTTCGCTCCTTTATACACCAGGGTTTGGTTGCTTGGTTAAGGCAGAAACTGGATCGAATCCAAACACCATTCATGGACAACCAATTTTATCTATTGACCAGCAAAGGACAATTTTAAAAGGCGAGACTAAAGCTAAGCTCTTAGATCAATACAAAAGGTATTCTTCTGCAGGATCTATTTATAAATACATCTGTATCATGGCAAAGCAGTTACGCAATTTCTATTTCTCCAATATATTTTCACGTGCTGGTGATTATTTAATGAAAGGAGAATGATAAGAAGAATTATCGCCCACTGACTGCTTCTAGTTTAAGCTTGGGGAGGAGGGTGGCTAATCCTTCACTTTCACATTCTGTTCCTTCACTTAAGCAGGGCTTGGTCTGTAGTCTGTATCATGTTAAATGTATATATAGCTTGTGAGGTGGCCATCATGCTGGGATGAGCAAATCCAGCTTTGAAGTCTACACCTCTTCCTGTTTATAAATAGAGTCCTGAATGTTAAATATTGCATTGAAGCAGATGGTACCTTCCAAAGGAAGCCACTAAATAGCTTTAATTTTACTGTACCAATTATTGTTCAAGCAAGTAGAGAAGGCGTGCACATTTTTGTGGATGAACATGCAAATCAGGTCTCTCTCACACTTCCGACAAGTCCCTAACATTGCGAAATTTGTTTGCCATAGTATAATAGGGCCCCGGGCCCTATTGGGAACAGCACAAACCCTTTAAGCCTCACACAGAGTCCAGACACACATGCACTCAGGTTATTGAGGCTGGGGACAGACCCAGGAGAAAGCTGTGCCCCTGGCCACGAAGGGACCGGTGAAGTGTTTTAATGGGGCACACCAAAGTTCATTCTGCAGCGTGGAGGCTTCTTGGTGGCTTCAGGCAGGACAGGCAGAGGGACGGAGAGCTGGTCACACTTCCAGCATCGCAGACTGTGAATGGGACAGGGAAGTCTGTAGGACCAAATTGCCACACACAGGAATCAGCCCCCTGAGGGCTGTGGATGGTGCTCGATCTCCAGTGAGTCCCTGCAAGCAAAGGTGACTGCTACTAGGTGTGCTGTGTAACAAAGCAAGACAGGGAGCAAGGGACGGGTATTTCTACATCAGTCAGGCTGGCTTCTAAGGAGCCAGGGAGCTGCTTCACTCGTCAAGAGAACTGGGGAAAACAATGTACCCTAACAAAAGTTTAACGCCGTATACTGCAACAATCTTGGGCAGCTAAATTCCCTTCCTTTTCCTGGGAGAGACTGCAGTATGATTATTATATTCTCACTCTGAGTTTGATGTATTCCACGTTTTCTCTTAGGAAATAACATTTTATTTATGCTGCTCCTTTCCCGTATATCCAAAAAATCTGGTTTGATGCACTCAGTTATGTTGAGAGTGGTTTCTGGCACCTTCTGCGCTGCAGGTACAATTTGTTCAGTGCTCTCTGCATTGTCCTCAGATATCGCTGGGCAACCCCGTGATGTTGTGGTACCAGTGTCTGTCACAGGTCTGGCTGACAACCCTAACCTCCCCCCAAAAGCAAAACTCTCATCCCAATATGCTGATGCATTTTTAACAAAAGAACAATTTTTGTTTGGAGTAAGCCATGCAGTAATTAGTTATTTTGAAGCACTTGAGATCCTTGTGGATGCTAATTAAATGCTTGTGAATATTAGCCTCCCCATAGTTATGGTGGCGTAATTATAACTCCATCTTTCACAGCAGAGCTCATTTGTGAAGCCCTTGCTTAAAAAGTTGCAGTCACCTCATCAGAAAACAGAAAGAATCCCATGAGATTTAGGTGACTAGCTACGATAACAAATAAAAATGCACGGATAAAGACAGTGATTCACAAACAAACCACAGTTTTGTAGTGGGAATATCTGGATAAGCATTACAAATAGTGCAAAAAGAATCAGAGGACACTGAGACTAGGTCATGAATAACTGTTCGACCAAAATAGAACTAATTTATTATTTGGAAAGAACTGTTTGACCTGTAAACCACTGCACAAAGAGTAATAGTTACAGAAACCCTGTAAACTGAGAGATATTTTGGAGCTATAGTAGATGTGGGATGTGTAAAGATAAAAGTGCTTCTACTTCATCTGGAGGATACGCAATGCTCTGAAGTTGCACAGCTATGTGCTGATAGCAAAAGTCCTGCAGATCAGAGGTCTTGCTTCAAAGACTATGGAAAACCTTCAGCAGAGAACACAATTTTGGGAAGCTGCATTGCAAGTATTAAGGATTCACATTTGCTTTGAGATTTATGACTTTCAGGGCAACAGTGAACACAACATTCACTTAACATTCACAGCACCAAAAAGGAGTTACTCCTAGTTGTGTTGAGATCATACCAGTAGATGACTTGATGCCCTTCAGTTTGCCATAACAATCAGCGTCTAGATTTGCAGCAGCTGGTGTTCTCCATGAAACGAAGATGATCACGAAACTGAAGGTTTTGCCGTGTGCTTTCAGCTTGGATTTTACTTGCTTTATCAGAATTTTCATTCACTGGTTTGGGTTCTCACAGTAGATGCTTTTCTGTACTCTAACGATGGCTGCTCTGCCGACAGAGCGCTGCTTCAAAGGGACTATTTCTGGCAGGAAGTTGGGAAAAGTCTTCAACTGTTTTTTTTTAATTATTATTTTAAAAAGCTTCTAACCTCAAAAGTTTGACACGTTAATTAAAAATATTACTGATCATTGAACTGCAACACTGCAGGTGTGCAGGCTGCATCTGAGCAACACGATGAGAGTGGGAGATTCCTTGTAGGGTGCAGAGGCAGAAATTATGCTGATTACAGTTCAAGGCAGAACCAAATCAATCCCTCTGTCACTTTTGGTCCTACTTAATTAGAACTACTTTTCTAATTACCATAGGAAGTCACATAGACAAGTAATAATGCAGAACTTACTCCAGCTGGCAAAGGTTCCCTCATAAGGAGTCTGCGCATTGACAACAAGGATTTATCATGACATAAATCTGGGGAAAACAATATCTAAAATGTAATTGCCAATCTGAAGCAAACGACCAAACAAATGACATGCTGTTCTACATCACAGCAGCACAGGCAATATTAAAGGTTTCGTTCACATGGCCACAGTGTCCCAAGTACCTTGTTACTTACAGAGACTGAGAGAAATTTGAGTCCCCTCTGAAATTCTGGGGGAAAAACAAGCGTCACCAACGCCGTACAACATGACCTTCACCTTTGAGCACTTAGAGAATTTACAACTGCGTTTGCAATCAGAATCTCTAAACTGCATAAAGGATTGTGCTGTGCTTAAACCCTTGCCTCCGGCCCCAATTAATCTATAGCGTATTGTTACTGACCACAGAACTGATTTTATTCTATGGCTTTCTAATACCGTGTCTTCAGACTTTCAGGCATGATACCAGCTACGATTCTGCTCTGCTCTGATCTATCGTCACGTTGTTGAAAGCGGTGAAATATAAGCATAAGCTTGGAGAAATTCAGTGGTGACATAAATGCAGTGAGATTTTGTATGCAGGGTGTATAAATTGGGCAGCCAATGCATTATAGTCACTTGTATCCATTTCATGCCTAATGGCCACACATACCTGATGCAACTACACAGATTTAGCATTTGCAGGGCTCGCGTTAAATCCCAAAGCCGAGGGAACTTGTTCCTGATAAATGTGTCCAGAGCTGCACTTGGAGCTTTGAAGAAGGTCAGCCACGTGTTTCATATTTAAGCACGCATAGTGACTAAAAATCAGCTTTCCAGGAAGTGAGTACTTAACGCATTTTCTGTCCAGCCTGCACCCAATATTTATCTCATACACAGTCAGTCAGCATTTATTTTGCTGTACCTCAATGAAGGAGCCTGGAGCAGGAGTCCTACAGGTGACAACAAGCTTCCCATCATTTTTCCTGCCATTGCTCACTCTAAAAACTACCTCTTGCCAAGCTATTATTAACTACCAAGTGATTCAGATAATTTTCAGCAGGTTCCCTAAGCTGCAAATGGAGCTGTCCTTAGACGTGGGGATGAACTTTCCACCCACTCTAGCAATGTAGCTGTAGCATTAGAAAATGTATCCATCACTAAGGGTTCACCACAAAAGGTAGAGAATGTCCTCAAGTCCTTCCTGGTTTAGAATTGACAAGGAAATGACTCCAGTTTATAGAACAACCTTAAAAATCCACAGAAAGTTTGGTGCTTGAGTCCATTTCTGGTGGCCCTTTTTAATCTGAGCCTGCTACTAAACGCAGCTCTTGCTCTATGAGAAGACTTCGTCTGGAACTGCAGGTGTCCAGCAGTCCAGGTAAGAGTAACTTTGACAGGACAGCCACCCTGCCTCATCACAAGTGCCAATGCTTAGGCAAAATGAGAACCCATGTGCTGTTCTAAATACAAATCCCATTAGCTGGCAAAAGCCAAGAAAATGCCACAAAAATTAGTAGTTTTACAGTTATGAATGGTTTATGTTATGGAAAATGGCAAAGTTCAGGAAAAAGGGACATAAAAGCAGTTAAATTTGATCAAAGTGTAAATCCCTCTAGCTCCACTATGCACTCTTTGCCGGTGGCCATTAGCACTTACACAGGGAAGAAATGCAAGGATAGTTATGAAATTATCCATTCCTTGAAATACTCAGCCACCTTCCTAACTAGCTACTTAAGAACGAACACCCTGAGATGAAGACTACACCTGAAAAACACTTTTGCTAGCCACTGACCGACCTGTCCCCCATAGGAATGTTTAATCCTTTTTTTGGCGCTCTCAGTGCTTTGCTTTCATGATACACTGAATTCACAAGATGCATCAATTCACTACGCATGAGCACCACAACTATCTCTTTTTGTCTGTTTTGAAATAGCTTGATAGTGTGAAGTGTAGAGCAAGCCTTGTACTGCAAGGACTAATGAGTAATCTCTGCCTACCTGCTTTCTCCAAACCATCTACAGTTTTAGAGACCTGTGTCATATCTCTGTTAGTCACCTCCTTTTCATAAAGAAGACAACCACGCTACAACAGTTAATGAGGCCAGGACTTTCCTTTTTTTTTCTTTTTTTTTCTTTTTTTTTTTTTTTTTCTGTCACATCAATGCATTTCCAACCAAAATAAAATTTCCAACAGAATAAAAATAATATCTGTAAACACAAGCAAGACTCCTGCCCTACCTTGTTTCATGCAAAATAAAGGGATGTATCTAATGCTTATGACACTTTTCCAGGTCAATCATAACTTGTGTAACATTAAATAACCTCAATACTCCTTTAGATATGGGAACAGTAGCAGTATGTGTCTCTCAGGGCTTAGAAAAGTCAAAGATTGTGTGTGGCTCACGTGTTAGACAGGTGTGCACCGTCTCGTTTTACAGCAGGGCAGTAATTATAGAAGTGTCAGTGGCCAAGGAATTCTTCATGCAGAGCATCTGAGTGCATTGGTCTGTCTGATGGGCTGTAGGCATCATCACATCAATGTGAGTCACATTGCATTTGGGAGAGGGGGGACTGCTAATTTTAGCACTTAAATTATTATAACAAAAGGAACAAGACTTCTGTACGATCTCTATATAGGTTTCTATACGTATTTCAAGAGAGACCGTAAAATACTGCTTCAAAGAACTCCACAACCCAGAGCTGCCTGACCACTTCTAGAGGCAGCAAATTTGCCACCACACCATGGGAAGGTGTCCATGAGGAGTTTCTTTGTCTTTAGGCCATTATAATCTCTCAGTATCAGAAGAGGGTCCAATAGCTTTAATTATCATCCTTTTCTAATAGCTTTTTGGTCATTCAGGAAGCGCGGGGAGGGAGGCAGGGCCACCAGGCAGGGCAGGGCAGGACAGCACAGCCTGCTCTTTGAACCCAGTGCAGCCAAAGGCAAGTAACGCCAGTTGAGCTGGGAGTATTTGGTCGAATCTTAAGAGATACTGAGGGTGGGCTTCGCCTACATCGCCCTCTCCAACTTGTGATTGACTGATTTCCTTGTTTCTTGGAAGACAGATGAGTATTAGAAGTAATCACATAATAAGTGTCATATCAAGTCTTGTGCCCTTTCTTTTCACTGCCTTTTAAACAGTGTTAAACACTTTGGGACAATCTTGTGAGCCATTTCAAACTCTAAGGATGTGAATTCTGTGATCAGTTGAGATAAAAAATAAGGTCAGAAATGTCACGATTATGTACTTTCTCAACAAGTAATTTCATAGTAAACTAACATGATTTATTTGCATGTTCTTTTGACTATAAGTATAGTACGTTGCATAAGTGGAACAGCATCACTAATGACACTGGCATGCCTCACCAGTGTTCCAGAGAGTGCTGCAATTCCTCTGCTACTCCTTCAAGCCACTCAAGAACTTGATGCAAACATCCCATTGAAAAAATAATACATAAATCAAAGGCTGACCTGACAAGAGCTGCACTTTGGCCCTGCTGATCAAACCTAGAATGGTACATTTTCAGTCAGGCATAACCAAAACATGACTACTAAAAGTATTTTATTTGGGTTTCTAATGTTATGTGCATAGATGCTTGGTTATGGATAGGAAGAGCTCAGGGGAGAGCTCCAGGGACCAGAGCCCTGCTGTATTTTTTCACGAAGACTTTGGCAGCTAAACACTGTGGAGAATCTGAGTGTGTACCACGGAAAAGAAGCACGAGTGAGTTGTCTGAGAGCGATGAGAGAAAAGACACTGGAAATTGTATCCCAAGATTTCAGCTAACGAATTGCTTTATTCTGGCTGTGCTTCCTGCTCAATCAATACATCGTGTCGTCAGGCTGGGGCTCGGACAGGACTTGGGTATGGTATTGATCCATCTTCGGCTGCTGCTTCGCTTTGCTGTAATCCAGCTGGGTAACTAAGGGAGTGACTGTTCAGTCAGATCTGTGTTGAATCTGGTCCCGCGCCAGAGGAAATCGAGCTAAACTTTCAAATAGCCAGTGGAGTTAATTATGAGGAAAAATAATTGTGCCAGGGAAATCAAAATGAAGTCCTTTTGACTTTGTGCGCAGTATTGTAAGCACCGGAATGAGAAATGCTGTGCATGTGCTGCACGGCCTTTCACTGCCTTCTCTTCTGCCAGGGGCAAGTGTATTTCCTTGGGTTTTTGAAACTTAGCAACTTGTGAAGTACCTTACAGGTTCTGGGAATGCAAGACACAGTACGGAAGTGAAATATTGGCAGCTTAATCAGCTAGCAAGTTACAGGCTTTGGCTAATCACACCAGGAACAGGTTGTGCCCATGTAAACACTGAGACATGCTACTGTATCATTGGATCACCTACAATTTTTCTGTACACCTTCAATGTGCATTTACAGCTGTTTTACAACTGCATTCCCACTTATTTTACTTGAAATTAAACTGTTTCACTCTTTCATATGGTAGACTTGAACTCTGTAACTGGACTCTTCTTGCGTGCACGGAAGAGGTACATCAGGCCCATTTTATACGGAAAATGTGCGTTTCCAGTGAGTGCTAATGAAAGAAGAAATCATGTATGGTTTGGGCAGCGAGGCAGAAAAATTGTGTGGCTATTCCAGGGATATTACAACATAAATAGGCAATATACAATAGCAGTATAAGTGAGGTTATTTATAGATGCATATTATGCCATGAAAATATGCTGCGAGGAGACAGTAAGAAAACAATTCCCCAGTTCTACGTATTGGATCAAGTTGTTCATATTTTGTATTTTCAAAGGAAAGCTTTCCTCTCCCTTTTGGAGCATGTATTTACTGGATTTCCTTTTGGATTAATATGTACAGATCCTCATCTTTTAAATTCACTAGAAATAAATAAATGTATTAGGTTAGACAGCAATTTCTTCTGGGTAGAGTGCCTTCTGTTTCTACACCTGTTCTTCCTGGAGGATAGAGATTCTGAAACAAATCTGTAGAACAAAAGAAAGCCCATTCCAGATCCCAGGGCTGGTACAGCCCTAGTTTATATTTCTGCATTCCTTTTATTTTATTTTTTTTAACATTTATTCATAGAGCTGCTACTCTGATAACCTCTAATTTCACAGAGTGCAGTACCGCTAAATATGAACATTCAAAACATGAGAAAAAAGGTGCCTACCATCACAAGGTTCGCTTAAAAATATGAGTTCTTAAAGTACATTGGGTTTTTCTTTTCATATTCTTACACTCACAGCCTTTCGGATTTATATTTTTAAGATGTCTCTAGCAACCATAATGAGCAGAAACACTTTGTTTTTCTAAATGAAAAAAGAGACTTCCAGTTAATTATACAGGTACAGGAATCCAGAAGACTTGTGGTAGAAATGTAAGTTTTGGGGAAAACAAAACAAAACGAAACAAAACAAAACAAAAAACAAAAAAGGTGCATGTTATAATGACTGGTTTGTTTCTGAGAGCTGCAAAGCAGGGGACAAAGAACAAATAACTTCAAATATATATATATATATGTAATAGGGCACAGAAGACTGATGATGAGAAATACATAAAATATATCTTTTAATATTCTGAATTGTTGATTCATGTCAGTGATGACAGAGTTATTGATGGAATCTCCAGATTTTTGGCACTGCAAGCAGTGAGAAGTGTTTTCATAAGTTTTTGTCCTATTTTGCTAGATATTCTTCTTGGTATTCAAGGGAGCACGTCCAGCCTCTTTTCAATGCAAGCTGGATAAAGTATCCTCTTGTTTTTTTAGTGTGAATCTTTGTGAGAAGCAGCTGTACTTAGCTACCCAGAGATATTTTCATATCCTACAGGCAAGATGGCACATTAGTTCTGGTAGTGTTAGATGATCCTTGCTAAGAAAAGTTTCCTATGACAAATACAAATGAAAGCATGAACTTTTTTTAAAGATATGACACAATTCTTCATGTTGTAGAAATAGTTCTCTTCTGGATGAGTTTTTTGTTTTGTTGTTTTGGGTTTTTCTTCTGTGTGTTTGTTTGGTCCCAGACTATTTTTGTGCGAAGAAACCACAGAAGGCTATGTAAAATCTGTTGCATTCGTGGTGTCTGGTCTAAAAACATTTATCTAAAAATATCAGAGGATTATGGGTTACAGTAGGCAAGTTTCAGAGCTGCTTAAAGTTAAATAAACATTTTGCATTTGTTTTCTAAAATAACATAACAAATCAAACCATATCAACTTTCCCGAAGTTATAGCCAATTCAAACCAACCTTTATATACATCTGGAACTGTTCGTGCTGTAATTGTGAGGGGGTATATTTTGTGCAGGACTGGGATCTGATTGCATTTAATTCCATGTAATTTTTAGACCCAGACACAGGGCTTTGGGTTGGAAAGTACTGGAGAACACCCGTGGGGATGGCCCAAGCAGCAGGGATGGAGGCAGCAGCTCGGCCATGAGAGCCCCCCCAGGCTGGCCATGAGGCGCCTGCACGAGCAGTGCACAGGGGTTTTATGCACATGGGCAGCTTTCATGGATTATTTTACTTCAAAGACCATCTTTGCACCATTCAAGAGAAAACTGATTATTAAAATCTACTTCTTGGCCACTGTGAGAATGTCGTCATAGGGAAACCAGAAACCTGAGTGCTTATGGGGTGACCAAGAACTGAAAGGATGAAAGGAAATTCTGAAATCCATAAGCCTGTAAGAAAAAAACAATCTACTTGGGAGCTTTCAGGTTATTTACAATGACACTTTCCCAGACGTTTTGCCAATTCCTCTGGTAAAGGCCAGAGGATGATTTTTGTATCTTTTCTTTTCCAAATGGCTTTATTCTAGCAATTCTCTTGCCAGTTTCACCCATCCCCTCTCTCTCAGAAAGAGAAACAGAAACTTCAAAATTGCTTATACAGCCACAACCCTCCTGAATTATGAGTGGTATCTCTTTTTAATTAATCAAACCTGATCGGTTTGTTTGAATTAATTTCAGCTCCTGAGCACTACCCTCTTCGGAGACTGGCCCTATCCTCTGGTTTTTGTTCCAGCCTTATTCCCCAGACTGAGCGTTATTTACGTTCACTGCAGGGATGACACATCCTCTTGTGTCCCCACCGGGTTCCTAACTCTTATTCTCAGACTGTCACCTCACCCCAGTCTAACTGTAGAGGAGTACTAGACTTCCTATTTACCCTTTAAATACGTCAGACTGTTTTCGTGGCTTCTTCCCGAGTTAACGTTTTCCAAATATTGCTAAAATAAGTGTGCTTTTACAGAAAACGATAGAAGGGAAGTTAAAAGTAAGATGCCGGAACTTGTTTGAGACCACACACACACACACAGAGGCACATATATTTATATCCCTTGTTACGTACGCATGCATGTATGCTACAAAATGAGTATTTTGCTGTGTTATCTTTATATATTTTTATGTTTGTGAAGATATTGCACTGTGGGAGGCATAAAAAAGTAACTATGGCAAAAGGGATGGAGAAAAAAGGGTGAACCAACTAACAGACAAAAATAAACCAGCCAACAGAACCAAAAAATCTACTTTATTCCATCTTTTGTTTAGTTTCCCACTGCCTCCTTTCAAGGCACAGGTATGGGTCCGTTATCCTCATTAATAAATGTGTGAGGTTTACCTGCTATTAGCCACAGACTTTTCATCAGCACTACTATGCGCTTGTGCATGTGGGATGTGTGTTTAGGACTTGGTTTGACTCATGCTCCTTCAGCTGGGGCTGAAGCCAGCGGTGCGCCCCATGGCAAGCTCCCTGCACTGCAGGTGGGATGGAGGTCGGGGTCTGGCATGCCTGCCCCATGCCACCTGGTGTGGTGGGATCAAGCAGGGTGGCCCCAGCACTTTTTCTCCCCCCCCCGCTTTCAAGCTCGATCTCTCGCATCAGCACAACACATCATTTGCTGCGATGCTGAGGCCTCAAAGCTCCAGCGGGTGCTTGGGTGCCCGGATGCATGTTTGTCATCAAGCTTTTTGTTGGGAGGAGGAAAAGATGGCCTTCCAGACCCTGGATAACTCTTTCTGTAAAGCATGCCAGAGTTAGGTCCTTCTGTGTGCGCGTCGCTTCCATTTGCCAAAGTCTACGGCTCACTGCCTCGTTTTACGAGCAAAGGGCATGGTGCTAAGGAACAGAGGCTCAGATGTTGAGAGCTTTCAGTTTACATGGAGGAGGGACATCTTCCAGCCAGAAACACAAAGCTTTGTAACTCTAACCTTGCTCTGTTAAAAAACACCAGCATTAATGGATACATAAAGAGGAGAACCTGGTGGGAGCAGAAGGTTTGCATAACCCCTTCATTTGGCATTCCTGCTGCTGCTATGGGATGCTAATCTCCAGTTCTGGTATTGACAGCTCCAGGAGGAGAGTGAAAATGATGCAAGGCACGTAGAGAAGAGCCATGAGAATGCTTAAAGGGTTGTGAAAAGTCCTGCATCAGTCCAAAAGTAAAAGTTTAGCCCATTTAGCTTACAATGGAAGAGAAGAAATTTATCCTTTCTCTTTGAGTATTTCCATAAGGAGCAAAAGGTCCCTGGGATTCGCAGACTGAGTGTGACTGTCTAAAAGGTGCAGATAGACCAGTCTAGATGGGGAACAAAGTGCTTTTTCTGTAAGCGAGGATGGCTAAGCACTGGAACAACTTGCCAAGGGCTGTGCTGAATTCTCCATGGTTGGCAGTTCTTGAAAAAGGAGCTGAGGCTTTCATAAAATCATGTTTCAGTGCTAACAGCAATTATTTTGGGGAAGTTCTAAGACTTTGTTTTTTAGAGGGAAGACAAACTGGAGTCTCAGTGACCACTTCTGATGTTGTCGTCTTTGGATCTTGGCATTTACTTTGAAGAAACAACCAGATCTTTGCATGACTGCTTGTTTAGATGCCTTCTGTGGATCAGGTCCTGGCTACTCACAGGTTTCCTGTCTTTGGATGGCACCTCAACATTTAAAGAGAGAAGCATCGCTATAGAGTTGTCTGGAGGTTTTTCATGGCAGCTATTTGGGTCAACATAGAGAATATGCCTGGGGTTTTGATTATTGGTCCCATTTTTGCTGAAGCATTTTGCAAAGGCTAAAAATACACATAGCATTGGTACATATAAGTCAATCTGGCTTACTAATTAAATAAAATGTTACATTTTACAAAATGCTTCTGCAAGCATCTGTATTTCAGTATATACAGATAAGACACAATGACTACAATGTCTTACCCTGTAAGATTACAAAGGCTGAAAAAACAGTGCAAAAGGATAGCAGACACACAGAGTCAAAAAGCAGCCCTCTTTTAGGCTTTCAGATTCCACTTTTCCTAAGGAAGAAATTTAATAATTTTCTGCACTGTTATGTAGAATGACCAGCCTAGCAATGGTAAGCTTTTTGTTATGTGATCACTTCCTAGAAGTGCTTAATGACTGATAAAATTACTTTTTGTAGCTTTTTAGGTCCGTGATTTCTATAGCAAGCCATTTGCAGATAGCAAACTCTCCAACTGAGTCCCATTTAGTAAAGCTGTATCTGAATACATATTTGAATCAAAGCGTACAGGCCACGTTTTAGTTTGTGCTATTAACCCATTTTCTATGAACGTTTGACATTTGAAGATTCAAGAATAGCTTCTTGTGGTCAGAAATGTTGGCGTAAAAAGCCAAACTGAGTGGGAGGAGGACTTCTTTCACCAGCCCCTCCTTTCTCCATAAGCCTAAGGGAGGACCCAGCAGAGTCCCCTGCAAACTCTTTCATGGGTGTACAACACCGAAAGCATCGCCCTCGAGTAGCCTTTGAATGCACGGGCCGTTGTTGTCCTCATTACGACACCAAGACACCGAGCATTTGAAGTCTCTTCCTTGCTGAAAGCTTTCTGAATTTTTTATGTGCGCTGCTATAACCGTCTTTTTAATGAAAAGAAACCTCTTGATAAAAGCTAGGAAAGCCAAAAAGAAAGCAGCAGCAAGCATGGGCTTCGTTCAGTCACAGGAAACAGCTGGTAGCCAGCTTTTGTGAGAGCTGCCAGAAAAAGGTTGATTACTGTACCTGGCAGCCAGGATCCTGTGCCTGACCTTGCCAGGCAGAGAGCACCGGGGCACAGGGGTTTCCAACAGGACGGGGCTGAAACTCAGCTGTAAAGCGATGATCCAAACGTACAAAGCGGCTCGGATTTGAGTGCTTCAGTTTGAGTTCGGAGGCAGATTAGAGCCCTGCTGGAGCCCAGTCTGAACTTCCAAAAAGTTGAAAGGCGTTTCGGTACGGTGTTCAATTTCTTTTCAACAGAGATCTAGCTATTCATCTTCCCTGTTACCTTACAAACTGTGTAGACTTCCACTCAAAAAGGAAATGGTGGAGGATCGTGTTATCCCTTATGGCTGGTGGGTACAAAAGAATCCACTGGACACCTGCAGGTATTAGAAAGGTCTTACTTACTGGAAAGCAAGCTGCAATTAACTCTTTTATGCTGGTCAGCAACTATTTAGTTTGCAGAGGGGTGACAAAAGCCTTTTCTCCTGGACACATTTGAATTTTCATGCCATTTTCAACCTAATACCTCTTTTCTGCATTCAGTGTTCCCTCATATTTCACTAACCAAAAAAAGCTTGACACACTTGGTTCAGCTGAATTGAGACTATTGTGAAAATCCACCCGAGCTGCCTCTGGAGTTCAAGACTGATTAGTTGTTCAGCTTGGCAAGTCAGATCCAACCCTTTCTGTGGCCAGCCAGAAATCGTTCCCAAAGAACAAAAGAGAGTGAAACACGGTCGTTCTGGTCGATCTGCTGCAATACCTGGTAGAGTAGGATCTTGCCAATGAAGTGGGCAGCAGAGATGTTGCCAAGAAATCTTTGCAGAGGAAATGTAAGTTAATTTTACATTACCCCAACCTTTTGCTGGGGACACAGAACATAACAGAATCCTACCGGTACAGAACAAGTCGCATTCCTTAAAAAGGGCAAATAGCTCAGTACCAAATTATCCCTCGGTCTTTACTTGCTCTCTTGTTAACCAAATTTTGCACAGATGCTTCTGTCCATCTGTATATATATCTCAGGACAAATGACCTTTGCAACAGGCTCAGATCATGTACATGTGTACGTGAATCATCTCAGAGACGTGTCAGCCGCTATCGCTCGGGCCATGTCAGGAAGCATTGTACAACTTACACCCCTTGTATTGAATATCATCCTTAATGCAATTTTGTCCAAGGCTGAGGCACGTGCAAGAAAGCATTCATTTGTGTCACCATGTCAGGCCACACAAGCTCTTCTCTTCGGGCAGAACTAATACCACATAATATATATTTATACTAAAATGCAGAGATCCCACCAACTATGCAGGATAAGTTGTATATACAGTCACGGGCAGGAATTTCATAAAATCGCAGCATGTACTGCCATCTGTTAAGATTTACCCATGGTTTCCACTGGCAGTCAACCTTGATTTTCAGAAATATAACTTTCTAGGCAGAAATTGCAGTTTCTAAGGTCAGGACTGAGTAAATTTGAACTTGCTAAAATTAAAATTCGTTTGCTAAAGAAATAAAGACTCAATCAGATGCTAAATAAAAAAAATGGAAAAAAAAGC
The DNA here is from genome assembly GCF_040182565.1 of Anser cygnoides. NCBI lineage: Eukaryota > Metazoa > Chordata > Aves > Anseriformes > Anatidae > Anser > Anser cygnoides. The sequence goes on from NC_089876.1 coordinate 73,826,829, forward strand.
TTTAAAAATAACTAAAGTAGGTTACTTTGATTTAAAGAATAAATCATTCTGTTTATATGAACAGATAAATGTCAAGTTTTCATTTCTCTAGTAATCTTGTCTCTGCATGCAAATCAGTAGCAACTGCAATTACTAAAACCTTCGTGTCCAAAGTCTGACACTCTTCTCATCTCTAAACAGGACTTCTCAGTGTTGGTGCAATTCTGAACCAGACACTGATGCAAAAAATGACTAACATACTTGCTTAACATCGAGGGAAATTTAAATTCTTGAAAGGAAAAAGAAAAACCACAGATACATATCACAGAAAATCTTATATTACCAGGACTATACACATAAATAACTAAATGAGGAAGATCATTTCCCCTCATGCTGTATGAACAAGGAAGATTATTCCCCTTCATTCCCAACATCATATATAACATACACATACTGTCCAGAGTCTTGGAATCAAGACAGAGAAAACAAACATAAAACCCCAAGCCAAGCCTACCCAGCAGAGCTTATTAAAACAACCTCTGGCTTCTGAATGAGGACTTTTGTTTGTTTGTTTATTTCAATAATTATCTTTCTTCTGGAATTCAGCTTCTTAGCCCTTCTTTGAAGCCATTTTCTTTCTCCTACCAAAAAGAGAGAATGCTTTTTTTTTTTAGCAAAAGATTTGTGATAAGAAGTGAGTGAAATATGTCCTTCCCCAAAAGAGGAAAAACAAATACTTTAATATTTTCTTCATCCAGAATCCATAGATTTATTTAGGAGAGCCACTTCTGACTCATTAGAAGTCAAAACTAGAATAGAATGAAGAGAAATACTAATTTAGCTGTTAGAGATTAATTTCTAATGCTATCAACAAACTTTTCAAAGGAAGGTTAATTGAATCATTGCTTATGATCCTCAGAGCAGTCGTATCTGGAACAACTGATTTGGCTACAGAGATGGATCTAACAAGGAAGACAAATTCCTCTAATCTAATTACTGAGGGGTAAAATAGAAGAAAACACTGGCAAATGTTTCGATATTCTTTCTACTGTAGTCTTTTTTTGTCAAGGACCAAAGGGCAGTGTAAATTATCCTAGTCACGTGCTTCCTGTTAGAATTTCGTGTAGGACTCAGGAAAATAATGTGATTATGAGAATTTTTAGAAGAATGAACTCTAAGACTCCTAGAAATTTCCTATCATTTGCTTCTGTGTGACAAAGATTTGGGCTGCTTTATCTAAGTTTCCAGTTTTTGGTGCCCCGTCTCAGTCACACAAAACACAAGGAATACCCAAAACAAGTAAGTCACAAACTCACGCTGAAAATTATTCACTTAAGCTGCTTGCATAGCATGGACAAATACTTCAAAAGTAGTCAGGATCAATTTGCAAACAATTTGCCTCTCTAAATGGTGTTTTTGCTTTTAACAAATTATCTACAATGTACATAGATCAACTAGTGTTGTCAATTATGTATGCTTTTCAGAAGCCTTAAAAAAAACCTGCAAAACTGACTTTTCCAAAAGGGAATCATAAGTTAGTGTGTGTACAGTCTAAGACCATATATTTTAATAAAAGCTAAAAATAAGATTGCAAAAAACAATGAAAATGAATTAGAATACACAGCCTCCCTGCTTTTATATTTTTCCTGCTGTGTGCAGGATCAACGTTTGCAGTGAAATTGGAATCCTTGCACATTTAGTTGAAAACCAACTTCATGATTTCACAGGAAACCGTACTTCCAAAAATAATGAAAGCCTATGAAGTCGAAGATCCTTAACAATTTTTTGTCTCGTAAATACGGTAAAATGGTACCTGAGGTGTTGTTGGACTCATTCCAAGGACTAAAAAGTGGAAGGCTTTCTGCTGACCGCAGTAAGCTGAGCACATCTAGGACTTCATGGAGTACTTATGAATTGTGGTGCTTAAAAAACTCGTACCAGTCCTTCTTGCAAAATAAGGAAAGGTTTGAAGGAGAGACAAGGGAATCTGAAACAAACAAACAAAAAAAAACCTTTTTATGTATAGTATGGTCCACAGGGTTGCATCTGATGGCATGGAGACAGTATTTGGTGCAGAGTCTTTGCTGAATCTCTGCTAAAACTGTTCTTGGACCAGAAAGAAACAAATCAAATCGGGACAGGCTTCTGATACTGAGTTGGAAAACATGAACGTGAACTGGATTGACTAAAGATGCTTCTGCATGGGAAATCCCAGCTGAGAAGAGCAGTGGGTCTTCTGTACACATGTTCTCATATAAACACACTGATGAAAACATTAACACAGCCTCTCAGGTGGAGGAAAGGTGAATTATTCAGGGTTTGTTCAGTATAGGCCAGGCTGAGAAGGACAATTACTCAGAAAGTAATGGTAGGGCTCCAAGGATGGTATGAACGCTGAGATGCTGGTTAAAGTAATTACAAATTTCAAGTATATTTTCAGAAGTTGGCTTCCTCTTTTTTTTTTTGTTGTCAATCTATTCATATTGTATCTGTGCTATCAGGTTTTATTATTTTTGTCTACCTACTCCTACAAAGTTTTCTCAGGTTTCTTGGGTAAAACAGGATGGAAAATGAGCTCCAAAGTGTATGACCCTGTTGTTGTTTTTGTTTGTTTGTTTGTTTTTTGTTTTTTCCCCAGTGGATAGAAAACCAGGATATGAATTGGCAATACTGAAGAGTTGTCCCAGTTGTTTTACTGATGGGAGTATTGCTTGCTTCTGAAAGAATATGCTTTTTTATTGCAGAAAATATGGGACAAAGTAAAAGAGGAGAGGAACCATTAAGCTGAGTACTAGTTCTAGACTACAGTAGCTTGATAAAGAGATTCTAAAAATAAAAGTTTGTATTATAAGCACATACACATGTATATACCACAGTGTTCTTTCATTTGATGACTTTCTTTGCTCTATCTGAAATAGCATATGAAAATTACAAGTCACAGACTTTCTTCCACGGAGTATGCAGGCAGAAGCTTACAAAATAAGGAAGCAGCAGCTGAGGTAGTACAGAAGGCGGCCACAGCACTGTGATTTTTGTGTAAGAGTCCAGGGAGTTGTTGACTTGGGACATGACTGTACCATCTCACTTAGCACTGCTGAAGGACCATTTTCAGGGGAAGCTCTAACAAATCTGCACTCCCAAGAAGCTTTCCAACTTCGAGGTACTTACTAATGCTAAGAGGATGTCACTGCTCTGCTCATGTATAATCCAGGGTGGATGCGAGTAGGTTTGTACTACGGCCTTCTCTTACCGAGAGTCGCTTCTTCCCACAGAACAGCTGCTCATATAACCCTTGATGGCTATCAGGATGGCATAACTAGGCTTCAGAAATTTGAAAGCTCTTCGTTAATGCTTCTGTCTAGCCATGGAAATACACTCTTTAAAGCAGGGTGGGGAAATACTTTCCTTTATGAGAACCAAACAGGATTTTCAAGTACCTTTCTACAGACCAACCGTAGGGCTACCTCTCAGCTGTATTTCCCCATTCCTTGCAGTCCAGCCTCCCAGCGGTCTTGCACGGCCCACAGCCCTGCTGTGCCCGCTCGCTCCATCCTCCTGTCCTCACAGGTGTGCAGAGATAAGCAGCGAAGCTGCTGAAGGGACCAGGAAACGAGACTTATTAGGTGCGGCTGAGGGAACCAGGGTTGTTTAGTCTGGACAAGAGGAGGCTGAGGGGAGACCTCATTGCCCCCTACAACTACCTGAGAAGAGGTTGCTGCAAGGAGGTCGTCTGTTTCTTTTCTCAGGTGACAAGTGAGAGGACATGAGGCAACAACCTCAAGTTGCACCAGCGGAGGTTTAGATTGGATAGCAGGAAGGACTTCTTCATGGAGAGGGTGGTCAAGCCTTGAAACGGGCTGTCCGGGGAAGTGGTGGAGTACACAACCCTGGAGGTACTTAAAAGAGATGTGGGTGTGGCTCTGAGGGACATGGTTTAGTGATGGGACACAGTAGGTCAGGCTGATGGTTGGACTTTATGAACTGGAAGGTCTTTTCCAACCCAAGCGATTCTGTAAATCCAGCTAGCACACAGCACTGGCTCATACTCCCCATCAGCACGCTGCCTGGGTGTTACCGTTGCACCAGGATCCTTCCACATCTCACAACAACAAGCAGACCCATCCCACCACCATCACCACACCACCACTGTTGATAGTACTGTTATATTCTCCATGCTCAGTGCAGTACTCCTGCCCCTTTTTTTTTTTTTTTTTTTTTTTTTTTTTTTTTGCCATTTTCTATCTGAGTTTCACAACAGAATAGAGAATCAGGCCAGGCATAACCGATGCATGAAAACTTGTATGTCTTCCAACATGGCTGATCAAACCGAGTCCATAACAATTCCAAACAGCAGAAGGTATCATTAAACTATCTATTAGATGTTTATAGTATGTACAGATGTTAGCAACATCTGGAATTATGTACTCTTAATTGTGAGATAATTCCTGTTAAACAAACACTGAATACAGTTGTGATATATTGTCCCTCTAAGCCTACTTGTAAGGAGAGTATGGACATCTGTTTGAATAAATCTCACTTTCCTCCTGACCTTTTCTCTACCGCAAGAGAAGTTAAGCCTGTTGGATGTTAATGTCTCTCAAACATGAACTCAGTTTATCGGAGGCAGAAGTAAATTTGGTGTTACAGAGATTATGTTTAGCTTTGCAATTCTGGTATTAATTCATTCTTACATCTAATCACAGGGTGACAGTTTTATTTTCTGATGAGGCTTGATCTCTTTTAAGCATATACAGTTACTTTATGAGTTGTTGCCTGAAGCTAAACTGTTGCCTTGGTAGCGAAAGATGAAGTACAGATGCCCTCTAGGCCAGAAAAACTAAAACTCTTAGTGCAGCATCCTGTGCACTTAAGTTTTGCTGTTAAATGTTAACACATACAGTTCAAAGCAGAGAATAACAATCACTGACCTCCCCATTCAAGCGCTCAGTTTTAACATCTACGCCTCAAAAAGATCCAAGCTGCTAGCAGAAAGCTTAATGTGAAAAACAGAGTATATGAAATAAACATGAAAGACGAGATCAAATACAAACAAAATAAAAGTGCAACACACATCATGGTGGTGTTTCTGAGTATTTACAGTTCAAAGGAGACTAAAACACACAGCTTCTGTACCTGTGGCAAAGGATGTTTTCTGTTAGTGACCTCTGCGAACACTCTGTGAACACCGATACGCGCTGTGCCGTATCCCCACATGGTGATGGAGAGCCCCATCCTTGGTGGTCTTGATTAATGCACAGTATTCAGAGGCTCTATTTGCTGTTACACTAAAGCACACAGCAAAGCAACTGGAGGCAATCGTAAGCCATAACTAATGGCTGCAGTATGTATCAGCCTGCTCTCCATATAGCCACACTCTTGTGGACAGAAAACAAAACAAGTGAAGTTATTGTGGTCAAGCTTTATTGCACCACTTCTCTATCTGGGGAGCTCACTGAGGTAGATTGAGAGGTATTACACTGCTTACCATCAGGCACAGAACGCTTTCGGCCTCTGATATTTCTCTCCCTTTCTATGTCTCTCCCAAGACTCTGTCTACAGTCAGTGGAGAGAGATGATCCTCCACAAGGTGAAACTGAACCTAAATTAAAAAAATGCAAAGAGGACTCGTCCCATGCTGGCTTTGCGAAGCACTAGTTAAGGGATACGCTTGACAGCCTCCAGGCAGAACATGTCATGTATCTATCTTGACTCTGGTCCTGGATGCAGAAATCTTTTCAAAGTTTTCTTCTGTGGGCTAACGAGGTCAAAATCTTTGGCTGGAGAGATGGGGATATTTCAGGGACGCCAGTTGCCTCGCACTTTACCAACATGTAACGCATCACATACACTGGCCCTTGGCATCAGTGTGAAATCCAAATCAGCACATGGCAGAGGACATAGCCCTTTTCGACTTTTGGACACTAGCCCTGGATATTTCTTTGCACCATGTCACCAAAGAGCAAAACTCCACGGTGTAGTAAGAGAGAGCATTTCCTAGTGTGTGGCCTGTATGTATGCCATCAGAGGTGTTACTGAACTGCAAACAACAAAAGCAATGCATTTATACACAGACTATCACAGCCTTCCCGTTTGTACCAGTTGTGCCTCAGCTATTTTGTTCTTATTATTGGATCTCAGCAAATTAAATAGTTGTCCTCATGTATGTATAGAGAAGTGCATTCATGTATGCTCAGTTCATCTTCGCATCTTAGACCAAATACACCGTGACCCAAATACACAAATTTACACCAGCTTTTGTAGAGATCACAGTATGATACACAACCCTAGAAAGCATTCACTCAATATATAAGAAAGATTTTCATTTAATCTACATTTGGAGGGAAAGAAGGGAGAGACACAGTGTGCCTCTTCCATACACTAAATTAAATTGCTGTTCATTGACTCAGGTTACCCTGGGCACGGCACATTCTAATGAAGCCTTATTAAATTCAGAGAAGGCTGCTACAGTGAAGTCAGGGGTAAATGAAGCAGAGTTCAGATGCTACGCTGCACATATGTATTTCAGGTGCTGTCTTTGATGAATGACATGTAATGGAAACAATGCTTAGCTTGCTCCGAGACAGCATCTTAAAAAACTCTTCTGCTGTCTAATTACGGTAGCTCAAAGATATTTAAGCTAGAAAGGTCATTAACATTTTAAGCATACTTTACACCACAACTACTGCATATTTCCTGACATTCCTAACAACCTACTGCTCTTGGGAAAGTGATGGCTCAGGGGTTTGCTAATGAGTGAGAGACCCTTCGCTGCTTGATCACTGGTCTGAATTCTGTTTAATCTGGAAAAGGCGAAGAACTGTCAGTGACTGGTGGTGTTTATGAATTAATTTGATAACTAGTCTTGGTTCAGACTGCAGCAGGAAAATGTCCCAATTTAAAAACCTTTTCTTACCTTCTTTGCTCCCTTATTCATGACAATCTCTGATGTGCCTGGACCAGGAAGACACAGAAAACTACAGACTCCTCTAAGAGACTGCACAGACAAAACACCAGTGGTCATATAGCTACATCACGGCTTTGTGAGGTGCCCATGTAGCTCACGGGGTATTCAAGGCATGCAGTACAGACCTACAGACTCTAGGTCAGATTACAAACTCTTCTTTCTTCCCAGGGATACTACTGTGTGCAGGGAAGAGAAGTTCTCCTGTACAAATTTGAGTAAGAATATGGGATTTGCTGTAAGGACTGCACTGGTTGTTTCAGGAAAACATGATGGCATTTCCCCCTCATTACCTCATTTATTTGTAATGAAGGTTTTTCCCAGCCTCCTCTATAACAAGTTTTTGGTAGGGTGGGTTATAAAATCTGTTTTCTCATAATAAGGGTGTGCTGTGATGACCTAGACTAGAAACAAGCCCAGATTTCCATCCATTCCACATGCCAGGGTTCCCACCTAGTTTGAATGAAGGTGCCGAGTCGTGGAGAGATGAATGAACACTCAAGTCTTATCCCAATAGGCAGCTGGGATGTGGCTATGTGGGATACACCACCTATATGTATATGGTCTCCAAAAATGTAGCGCACGTGGGGTTTTTTGAGTTATTTTCTGATAACCAGGTAGAATTTTAAGTATAGAAGGAAATCCTGACTCCACTGGAGACTATGTTGAATGTCCCATTGACTTAAACAAGGATAGTACGTTAATTTGGTAACAGCACAGTTTAGCATCTCACTTTTCTATAAGTTCTTCTGATTCGTCTCTGATCTACAAGGAGGCCACAGTTTACACCACCCACAGCTCTGCAGTCCCCAGATCAAAATATTTTGCTTCTGTTTTCTGACATTATCTTACTGTAGTTAAGTCTAGCAGCTGCCTGCTCAGAGAGACAGAATGGGAATAAGTGTGATAGAATGCAAAACATTGCTAAGTCTATATGACAACTTTGGTGATATTTACTGCTTCTCACCTTTTCTCAATTACAGGATCAGTTGAGAGAATCATTCCTCACCTAATTTTCCTGGCCTTTCATTTGCCATATGCAATTGGTTACAAAAATCAACTCAGTGTTATCTGTAGCCCAACATCAAGACTAATTCCAGAGGGATCGGTTCTGAGGTTGGTATTAATGAGTAGTTTTAATTAATTTGGTTCAGGATGGAGACTGTATTGAACAAACTTAAGATGCTATAAGCCACGAACAGATAACACATGATTTAAGGAGCAGATTAAAGTCTATCACAGAGGGAACCAGACACAATCGGTAGGACAAGTAATGGGTAGTAGCTGACATCACAACAGGGGATGGAGATGCCTGCTCAGTGGCACCAATTCCTTGGGTATAGTTCATGAGAAAACAGAGAAAGTCAGGTGTGTTTATAGTCTTCCTGGTGTCTAAAAATGTCTAGACTGTCTAATTAGCTAGATGCTGGTATTATGTCTGTACAAGAGTAAAGAATGTCTAAACAGGGCACGGACTTCAGCACTAGATCATGACCACATATACACAGTTCAATAGCTAGCATGCTGCCTTGTGCAATCTGGTCCACACCAATGAGTGCTCCCCCAGACTATGCCACTGTATGGAGGAGCAGTAGCACAAGATCCATTTTCTGTAAGTAGCAAGGACAGATTATACCAGAAGGAGACCTTAGTCACACAACTATGAGCTCTCATATGCCTCTGCCAGAGAACAGCCCCTGGCATTAACATGTTTATCAGCATAAAGAGATTCAGGCCATACGTTTGCATTGTGACATGCCTTTGTACAAAAACCACACAGGACAATAATCTTCCACTGCCCATCTTTTTAAAATAAAGGGGATGTTGTGTCTTGGAAGGAGGGCCAGATAATGTACAGAAATAATAATGACAAACAAGCTGATTTTTGTTAGTTCAGACTATATAGACAATAGCCTCACTACTACCATACTATATAGAAAGTAACTTCGCTATGCGTGTCGTGAGAACAGTAGAAACCAGGTCTGCAGAAACTAACTAGTGTATGAAGCACTGTGGATGTTCCCCCAGCCAGGAAACATTATCCCAGACATAGATATCTTTTCATATTTAATGATTCCTTAAGAGCAATTATTTGTAGCTTCAACAGTAATGATAGAGCTGTCCCTGCTAGATATTCAAACAATACATTGCTGAAGCCTTAACCAGAAAGACCAAATCCCTCGGGTATGTATGTCAGCCCCAGTCATCCCTAGGCAGATGTGAAGCACCGCAGTGAAAAGTGTGGGCAGCCCCAGGTTTAGCTACAAGGTGGCCAGGATCTGGCACTCCGTGTGTTATCCCCAGCTGGGGATCAAGCCTCCTACCTGCCCGCCTCATGTCCACAAAGCTGGGCTGCCGACCTTCCTGTCCAAGCTGGTGACCTTCAGGTCTCTCTGCAGGCTGAGCTGTTTTGCTTGCTCTCTGGAGGAGAAGATATGAAATTTATTTTGAGATTTTGGGAGAGATTCTGGTTGTAAGACATGCGTTATATGGGGGACAGAGCTACTTTTTTAGTGCATAATATGTCTAGAATATTCAACGGGCAGGGTTTTTACGTTTCTTTTTATGCTAGTATGTTGAAAAGGTTGTATTTTTCCTGTCAAATTTAGCTATGCTTTCAAAAGCGCAAACACTTCTTGATAGGACAGCAGACATACTTGTAAGAAACTCCAAATTGTTTCCTTCGCCCACTCCCCATTTTAGATCATCTTTCACATGGGAACAGCTTCCCTCCTCCTCACTCACTTCCTCCTCCAAAAGATTTCTGACATCTGTTCCCCTACCTCTCTTGAAGCCACCCTCCCCTCATCATTTGCCTTTTATTTTATGGTGCCCACTTGTGCACTTCAACTCCATGCTCTTTGGGGTACGAGCTGTTATGTGCGGTGCACTCCTAACCCTTTGTAAAGCATCTTAAATGTTAGACATTTACAGCACAATATAAATGATAATGCAGTTAGACTGGAAAGGCAATTCCCTAGTTAACACCTCCCACATGTGGTGATTAAGTACTAGGCTCATAAGCGTACAGCAAACCCAGTGAAGACACATTTCTAGAAAGAGACTGCAAAGTCCTATCTCCAGATGGACTGCAGTTGGTGAATAATTACATAGATTGTTTGGTGCTTCGCTAATCAATCATGACAGCAACAAGGAGAAAAGGCATGTCTGGGTAAAGGAAAATGTCCTTTGAATAAACCCCAAGTTATCATCTTGCGCATTTGATCTATTCATCAAACACCATCTTTTTTTTTTTCTCCCCCCTTTTCTGGTCTTATTCTCAACTTAGCTGTTTAAGAATAAATCCGGAAAAAAAAAAAAGTGTTTTTAGTGTTTTGTTGTGTTTGTGTTTTTTTGTTTGTTTGTTTTTTCTAGAAAATACACAGGAGGGTAGGCTGAACAGCATCAGCATGACTGCAAAGCTGCACTGTATTTCACAGACTGCAAAAATTATAAATGGGCAGAGAATTAATCTCCAGCATTAGGTCCTGGAAACCATGAAGCCTCTCCAACTATTCCTGTCATATCAGCACAAAGCCTGCTACTTAAAATGTACCAAACGAAGACTGGGAGGGAGGATGCCAATCTCCAACTCCTTTCCTTGCAGCATGAAAACCTAGTTTGTATTAAAGAAATATAACAATGATGATCTAAACCATACCTCAGGCAATGCATATGGAGTCAGCACTACCTGAAACATATAAAAGAAGGTCCAACACTACCTTGATTCCATGTGGACTAGTTTAATTCGATCTCTCTGTGCATCAAAAGGAGTGAAACAGTATAACCAAATACATGCAAGAGAGAATGGGTGGGTGGAAAGACTGCAGCGGTCAGAAACTAGACAGGTGGTTTGGGGGTTTTATTTTTGAACAACAACAACAAAACAGGGCTAGAAGTCCAGATATCCTACAGAATCGCTTGTTCTGAGTTCAGAGATCTTTGTGGCTACTTGCACTTATGTAGAGCATTTTGGAAATTCGTATTTGCAAGTGGCACATTAGATAACCTACATTTTCTTCTGAAATAATAAGTCTTGAAGGGAAAGAACTGGATGGCAGTAGATATAATAAAATGTAATGGGCATGATAAACTGCATGGCTGTTGTTCAAAGTTTGGACCTAAGAGCAGAGGCACAATGTGCTGTATTTCAAGCTGCCTAGTTTTTCCACCAAATAAGTGAAGCTAGTTTTCAATTACTGTAGGTATGACTCAGAAAAATACAAGTGAGCAATATAGAAAGGCTGTGAAAGCACTGAGGTAAAAAACACAGAACAACTGGATTCCAAAGATCTAAAATCACAGAATTTTTCCACATTAAGGCTAACTACTGTTTGTCTCCCAGCACTACACTAATCATGTAGCACAGAACAGAACTGAACTTAGGGATCTAAAATCACAGAATTTTTCCACATTAAGGCTAACTACTGTTTGTCTCCCAGCACTACACTAATCATGTAGCACAGAACAGAACTGAACTTAGGGATGACACTTGCCAAGAGGTGAATACTGCACGCTGCTGACATTAATACTTCCTTCCAGTATCAGCCTAGGTAATTTGGAATGAGATCTACATAAATGATGTGCAGATACTGCTGGTGGCGATGCTTTTGCTGATGTTGTAGAAGATATGCCTGGAACACAGGCTAAGCTAACGAAGTATTGATCCTTGTACAAAGGGAAGAAAATTAGGTGAAGAACAAACCTGTATTTGCGTTCTTTTCTTCATTAACTTGGACTTAAAATGTGTTGAAAAAAATCTTAAATAGAACAAGCACTAATCTCTTATTGTTCCAAAAGACCAAAGTTGCAATACGTTGTTTTTTTTTTATATATATATTCACTGGTTTACAGACCACTATATGGTCTATATTACCAAATTTCTTCCTCAGAGTCATCAGTAAAGAGCAGTTTTTAAGGTAGTATTTAAAGTAAGCCACTGAGGGGCTCACAAGAAATGCAAGAGAATTCAGGATGGGTCCAAAAAAAAAAAAAAAAAAAAAAAAAACACAATGGATTTGGCTGGAAACATTTCTGACAGACTTTTTCAGAAGCCTTCTTTAGAGACTGCAGTGCAGAGCAGAGCACAGTACTCCCCATCTTTCTGTATCATCCTAGTTGTTCCCATCTGGTACAAAGCACAGTCATTCCCTCCTTTGTACATCTCTCAGTCTCTCTTCTTTGTGTCTTAAGCAACAACAAACCTTAGTTACTCCCGCTGATTTCTTACAAAAGATCACTTTTAACTTGCAATATTTCTAGCAAGCTTTTCAATTATTCTCTATCTATAATATGCCTGAAGCCTAGTTCTCGCATCTCACCATTCTTTCTGTGACCAGGCTCAGTTTGTTTCTACAAGCCAGTATGTAAAAAAAATTAAGCTTTTCACCTGTTGAACGTTTTTTACATTTTTAAATGTTTCTAGGGTTTCTCGTGCTTTTCTCTGCAAGAAGGTACAGCTGAATTCTGCCTTCACTTCCCTCACAGTATCTCTGTGGTTGGATATAATGGTTTCCAGATAACTGAATTTATCTATTGCTTCTGCAGTTGATCACTAGGTGATGTTCGCTTGCATCATATCTGCGGTAACTGAGTCAGTGTACAGGCATTTCATTCCCTCCCACATGAAGGTCCTTACTGTCGTTTTCACTCACTCCAGCATTTGCTGCCTATTATCTGTGCCTGCAGCTCTCCTTGTTATCTCAGCGCCCCATCTGACTTGTTTCCCAGGCGGGGGGAGGGCAGGGTGTCTAGGGACCTTCCATTCCTTTTTGGTTCAAAAACCCTGCCAGGGCAAATCCTCTATAACCACTTAGCAAATTCTCTATAACCACTGAAAAATTCTGGGCAGCCCACGTTACTGTTTCACACACTGTTTAATGAAATATATATATATATATATAAAAAAAAAAAAACACAATTCATGGTTGCCTGCTGCCGTTCAGAGATGCTGGGAGCCCAATACTGTGTTACCAGGATGTGTTCATTGGTGCCTTGCACTTCGCAGTTTTATCCCGTAGCCCATTTGGGCTCACTGTCTATCTCTCCATGCCAATACCACAAACCTCTTTTGGATAGACATCCCATAGATTTTTCTGCTGCTGGTCAAGAAGCGGTGGACTGCTGAATATCTGTCTTTTGAAGTTCTAAAAGTCAACAATTGATCTTTCGACTCAATATGTTCATCCTTCAGTATCACTTGGCTCTGAGTCATCATGTCAAACCCATTTGTATAAATATCTTGGACATTCAATTTTGAACTTAAATGAAGAACGAAAGAACACGAAAGCAGCAAAGTTCAACCAACTGCCTCTTTCATTCAGTAAACCCAGATGAGTAGTCATTTCCCATTACTTCTTTTGGTGAGCTTATGCATCCGACAGTCAAACTTCCACAGTTAGGCCCCTAGTTGCAGGGGTGATAGCTTTGCCTCATTTTTAATGAATGTCTCTTCAAGCTGTTGATAGAACTCATCAACTGCATCTTTGTCATCTGCTATCGTAGGAGTGTTAATCTGTTTGATCGACATATTGACTGGATTTGCTTGAAAAAGAACTGTAATGATTTTATTGCTCGTTGGATTACATCCAAGCATATACTTTGATCTCCTCTTGGATATGACAAACACAATGCAAGCTTCTTTTAATTTTTCTGATCTTAAGCAGCACCCCGAGTAGCTGTTCATCATCCCAGAATGACACCTATTATTCCACCACAGCACTGAGGCTATATTTATCTACTTCAGATTTTTCCAATTCTTTTGTCATAACAATGAGCTTTTTTTTTCCATGCATTTCTTGTTCCTACATTAATGCTTGGTCTGCAAAGGATTGGTGGTATTATCAACAGGGAGAATATTCCTGGATGTTTGATAGAGCCACAAGTACTCCGTATGACCAGAACTTCTTCTGAAATATAGTGTCTTCCATTCCATCATGTGAGAAAGATAAGAGGACAGATCTGCTGGCCATTCCTCTGCCACCTTATTTTCCTAATCCAGCACCCTCTCCAGTCATCACCTACCCACTCATGTGCACCTCTGGAAGTTTTCCAGTTACCTGAGCCATGGTCAGCATTTGGAGTTTGCATATGCTACCGATCCTACCAGTAATGAACTCCTTGTCTGTCAAAAGCCAGGTGACTCGGTGACTTTGGTCCACAAAAAAGCAATGAAAATGAAAAGTACAAAACAGATGAAAATATGGGTTTGGGACCTGATGGAGTGGGTCACAGCAGTTGGAGAAACTACAGAGCATTTGAAAACCAAAGGGAGAGTCTGAATTTTGAACAAGTTACTCAAAGGAACACACGTAGTAAATGTTGCTTAGCTGTAAGAAGGAGTGGGTAAGCACTGCGAAACCTCCAAAATGTGCAGATCTGCTCGCGGCACCTAAGGTTAATCTTCTTTTGCATCTCAAATTTTTAGATTTAATCTGGAAACACAGCAAATGTCAAATTATTTTAAATCAGAACCCTATTAAAGCTGGAGCTATGACTCAAGTTCATTTTTAAATTGATTCCATGCTTGTTGGAGCATGTTCCTCTTTTGAAGGTACTCCTTTGCTGCAGAGCACAAAACGGCAACTTAAGGGAAAAAAAATCTTCCTATTCTTTCTTGAATGCTTACACAGTATTTCGAACGTGTTTCTCTGTGTTGAAATAAATTTTAGTTCTAAGGACAAACCTGCCACTCATGTTTCCACTAAATCAATTTTTGGGTTGCAAATCAAAGCAGAACTGGGGATACTTCTGTGTTCTCTTCATAATTTTGCACTGTGTTCCTCATTATAATAGCTTCATCTTCAGCACTTCTCTCATATTCATCTTTTTTACTCAATTTCTTCTTCATTTAGATACTTGTCCATATGACCTTGCAGAAAAACCATGGTGGACTTTCAGTCCAGTTTGTAATTTTTTTCTTCATTGTGGAAAAACAAACAAATAAACAGACGAATGACAGGGTCAAAAGCTGCATTTTATTGATCAATATGAGATGTCATTAGGACAGATGGTCCTCTTTGTTCTGTTTACCTGAACACATTAGATTTTCTCTCTTAAAGATTTGTGAACTCCACACTGTGACGCAGGTATTCTAGGAATATACGTATCACCAGAAAAAGACTCTGCTGACTGAGCCCACCCACTGGTGTCTCTGTCACACATCTCAGGTTCAGCAGCTGCCTAGAGGCTCTCCATGCGATCACAGACACCTTTAGATGATGACAAAACCATTACAACACGAAGTTGGACCTGGTGTCGGCACTCAAAGGAGTATTTGTTTAGTCTATGTTCGTCGGGTTCTTCAGGAACCTCTCTCCAGAGCAATCCTGTACTTCAGGAAGTCCCATTTTTTTTTACACAGATTCTTTTACTTGGAAGGAGTGCACATTAGATTTGAAAAGTAAAACATTTTTACAACTAATCTTCTCTCAGAAGAATTTCATGGATTTATACAGCCACATATTTAAACTGCTTAGAATGATATCCTGGTACTCTGGAGAAACGTTTTCAATATGTACAACATAAATCCATAATCTTTACTTATGACTTACGAAATGTAGAGAAGAGGAACTATTTTTTCCCTTCTGTTTTTTGCATTATAGTAGGTAATTATGATCTTTTACAGACAGATACTCACCCACAGTTACAATAAATCATTATAATTTTGATACCAGAAATTAAAATTAAAAAAAAAAAAAAGAATTTAATTTCAAATGCACGTCATTCTTCTCAGGGTCTGCATGCTTGCACTTGCAGTATTATAAAAATCAATATTCAGTAAATAGAAATGCAAAAATATGAATGAGGATCAGTGAAAAACTCATATCAACCCCCTGGCTGGATCCTATGTTTGGGAAGTTTGAGTGTAGCTGCAGCACAGTCAAATCTTACAGAACTAAGTTTGTACAGACACATTATTATGTGCTTTGAGAAGAGTCCACTAGCAAAAAGTCAGGATAACCATTTTATTAAAAATCTAAAGTGGTGGTTTTCTTTTTGTTGTTGTTGTTGTTTGTTTGTTTTTTAAGTTGGCCAGCTGGCAATTTGTCAGCAGATCACACCTTTCTCTCTGCCTATTGCTCCTGCAGCTTATAACTGGCACACTCCGTGGCAGCAGGAAGGGTGTTTGCCTTTACCATGCAGATGTACCATTCCTGATTTTGGCTGCAAAGACCCTCTGAAGGGTATGAGCAGCAGATCATGTTGGCCTGTTGACTAAAAGTCACTTTCTGCCCAGGGGAAATGCAAGCACTAGGAGTAAGCAAGGACACCAGATCTTGATCGAAGCAAGGATGATTTAGCTGTAAAGGTAGCAGCATTTGGTGCAGAAAGTGCAGTTCCCTGCTTTGCCACACAGCTCTGGTGTGACTTGGAGCAGTGATGGAATTACAGAGCTTAGGCCTAGGAAAGAGCCCAGGAGGTCATAAAGTCCATCTATCTGCCCAGAGGCAGGATCAGCTGTATCTCCGCCAAGGTTTGTCTAACTGCTCTCAAAAAACTTTCAATGACCCGGGCTCTAAAACCTCTAGGCAGTCTATTTCTATGATTAATTCATCTTTATCATCAGGAAGGGTTGTGGGTTTTTCTCTTCTGCTGTCCAGTTTAAACCTCTTTTACAGTTTGAGCCTGTTACTTTTGTCATATGCACTATGGGCATGGAAATATTGCTTTTTGCATAAAGTTATTAAGCATTTGAAAAATGCAAGTGAGCCTCCACTCTCCTCAAGTGTAAGCAGTATGCAAACAGGTTAGGTGTGTAAACCCACGCTTCAGACATGACTTTGCTGGGTGGTATACTGCACATATCCCTGTGCTAAAGGGAGTGTTCAGACCCACAAAGCCATTGTTAATAACAGACATTGTACCTCTAGGAACAGGACTGTTGCAATTGCCAGCTTCCACCAACAGTCTTTCAGCAGGCTTTTCATTAACAGCTCCAGCTAGAACACAATGTTTTTGCATGCAAAAGTCAGCCAGCTCAGCTGGTTACCATTGATATGCAACAGGGACGCATGGCCACGTGCCAAAAGGACCATTTAAATGGGAGATTATTGCTGTAAGATTTACCTAAGCAACAAAATTGCAGGAAAAAAAAAATCATATCCAGAGATTCCTAAATATTGGTTTGTGGAAGCCCTTCAGCAAATCTGCATGCTGAAGTATTTTAAGAAACACGAAGAGCTTGTGGGGGTAGCAAGTCCAGAACAAGGCTTCTCTATATTCAAGTGGGCTGGAGAGTAAGAAAACTGAAACATGCCTACTGCTTTCTAAATACTGACAAAAAAGATTTATTCTAATGGATTTACCAACGAACAATCTCAGAGCTTTTACCCAGAATTCTCCTAGCATCTAGTTTCCAAATTTCAAAGAGATCCCCACAGAAGGGATAAGAATTGCCACGTGCAGCACACACTTGTGCACATAAAACACACCCTATGTCAGGAGGATACTAAGTGTTAACAGGCCCAATGTAACGCACGAATAGAGGCACTGATAACCTGAAGGCTGCCTGTTAAGTCGGTGGAGTTGCGCTCCTCCATGCTTGCTGTGAGTAAGGATCCTTCCCCTCTCGATCTCCCGGGACAGCCAAGTGTTTGTTGAAGAAGTTAATTCTGAATAATAAAAAATGTATGCTATTAGAAGTGATGGGAGGAGCACAAGAGGGAAATGATTCATTACCACAACTGAAGCGGAAGAATAACCCATTCATAATATGCAAGGTCATCTGTTGTTCTATGTCATTGTGCTAATGAATCACTGCCTGTTTATACACGGGGAGTAGCACCTTACCAGCACAGAGAGGAAACAGAGACTATTTGCAGCGGGGATTATGCCAGTAATTTTAGTGAAACCTTCTAATTCCAAAACACCTGGCAGAAGAAAGGGCTGTATTCATACCTAAACCTGGAGAGACTTCCCCACTTCTCTGGCCTGTGTGAGACTTGAACATATTTTTCTTGGTGCCAGATCTGTGGCCATCTGATCTGAAGCAGAATCTGACAGCGCAGACACTGATATATTGCAAACCGCCAAAAGCACGAACAAGGGAGCACAATGTTTGTGCTCCTTCTGTAGCTGGACTGTTCATTAGTGGTTTAGAGGAGAAGAGAAACGGAAAGGCTCTGCTCAGTGACAAGGAATAACTTCACCAGCAATGCGACTAATTTATGCTTTAATTTTCCATCTAAAGGTCTTAAGAAATGTTACCTCAGCTATGAGCCATCTATTCCAATAACTCTTAATTTGGGCATTTGGGCATTTTTAGTATATTAAAATATTGTCATAAGAATCTGAACAGAGAAAGTCGCTTAGCTTAAATTCCCGAGAGGCTCCCTCTTGGTTTGACTACGCTATTTCAAGGGGCTGCTCTGAAGAGGATTGTTTTAAGTTGTTTTGTAGATAAGAAAATCTAAAGGCCATACGAAACCCTACAATTTGACAAGTGCTGAATTCCTGTTAAAGCCTAGGTGACCAAGGAAAAATCAATAAAGTTTAGGAATATTTTTCTGATAAGAACTATTTCTCTTCATCAACATTTCTCAAGTTTTATTTGTGCCTCCCCCTGCCGTTGATTCACATGATTTAAGAATTGCTCTGGGTCAAGTTGCAAGGTTGGAATGCCATTTTCTGAGCTGAGCACATTCTTGAGCATCACTGTGGGATCAGGATGCAACCTGTCTTGGATGAGCTGGTTGCAATATTGAATCATAACCATCAAAGGCCAGATTTCGTCACCCTTCCTCAACTTGGCACTCTTGCATAAGTACCCAGTGGGGTTGGGACTACATGCATAAGTATGGCAGGACTTCAACTTTTGCTTCAGGAACCCATTTGCAATCGTTGCGAATGTATTTGGGAACCCCTTGCCTAAAATGATACAATGGCATCCTTTACGGTCTTGACATTTCGGACATTCTCAGTTTCTTGGAGCATTTAAAGACAACAACAACAACAAATGTATGATTTAAAAACATTCTTTTGAGATTTGGAATGAAAAGCCTTCTTTACTAATGTGATAGAACAACCCCATCTCCATATGTAAGTTACAGGAACTCCAGATGTTGGAAGGATTAATAATTACACATTTAAAGGAGACCTGCAATCGATGGCATTGCAAAATGCCTTTTCTTCCCACTTTGTTTCAGGTGCCCACTACATGGACGTTTATCCTAAACTTCTGTAAGACAGAACTGGCAATAATAGGAGGCTGGAATCTATCAGAGACTTTCATGTACATCCTCTAATGACTGTTTAAATACCATGAGATGGATGAGGAGTATGTATGCAGTATTTTTAACAATTGTTCTGAAACCTGCGTGGGGTCATTTACATGCCTCATGCAGCACATAGCCGTGCTGCATGTATTTCACTTCCTCACACGCAGAAATAATGTGAGGTTCAACTGTTCATTCCTTCAGACCTCTACTGGTTTTCAGAGACAGAAAAAGGCCAGGAAACAACAACTGTACAGATTCTCACAGCCTTGTGAAAACCAGATAACACAGGTGGTACTGAAATACCTCAGCTTTCAATGCCAGATCTATGAGCAAAGGGCAAATACATGTACTGAAAGGAACAGAGTAGAGATGGCAGAGATGGATACTTCACTTGGTTCTCTACAGAACCATGTATTTCTGAAAAAGCCTGGCACTGTCCATCTGTCTGTACCTGAACAATGTACGGTATCCCTTCAGACCTGCTAGTTATACAAGGGAGCAAGCTTATGTTCCTGCCCAGCTTTCCCCTGTGAGCTGTCAGCCCTAGATTTGCTTCATTATTCCTTCCTATAAATCTCTGAGAAATGAGAAGAGAGAGAACTCCGAGGCTACTGGTGATCAAGTCAAGCATCCCATTATAGGAGAAAGCATGGAAGATACTGTACCCAATTAAAGATACGAAACATCCATACAACAAAAAATAATGGCATCCAGAATTGATACCCAGCACAAGTTTTAGACATATCGGTACATCCATAAAACTACAGTTCTTGTTATGAAGAAAAAGAAAAAAAAAAAGATATGGTTTAGGGAATGGTAGGAACAGAGATAATGAGGAAGCTGGAACAGATGAAAAACATTTTAATGTTAACTTCCTGGGCAAAACTGAACAGAATTTATAATAGTTCCACAGTAGGCAAATGGTCAAATTATTACTATTAGACCTTTTCTCTTGTAAATTTATCCAAAGAGAATAACATTCTTGTTTACTTTTTTTCCCTAAAATTTTAGGGGAAGTTACTTGGTATGCACTTTACAAACAAATAAAAGACTTGTAGCTGTGTTTGTTGCCTAAGGAATTAATGGTTAAATATATTAACTACTTCGTATTTTTATAAACTTTCTTATAGAGTTTCACCTAATTTTAAACAACTGCTTTACTTTTTTATAGCTGTGGAATAATAAGTTTTACAAATAGCTTAAAGAAGATTGCACTCCTTTTTTTTATTTGCTTGTTTCTCTGTTAGACTGTCTATCCTATAAGACTGCAAAAATCAATTCAGAATGTGAAGGAAGAAACCCACTATCTTTATCTTCTGATTGATGGAGAGAAGGGGAAGGAAATAGAAAAGACAGCATAACACAAGTGACCTTACCTGGATAAAAAGTATTTGAGTTATTGATAAAGATTTGGAACAACTTGGCTAACTCTTGTAACTGTTGTTGCACCTTAACTTTTCAGATTAACTAGCTGTTATACTGCATATGCTGTACACGCTAAAACAGTTCATCAAGTCAGCCCAACAAGTTAATCAAAAAAGACAAAGAAGAATGAGAATGAGTTGGGGATGCATCTTCCCACGACTCTCTGAGGCATCCCATAAACTGGTGGAGAAGGCTGGGTTTCTTTGGGGGAACAACAATTCCATAATCTTCCTGTCAGGCCAATGAGCAAGTTACCAAATTAGGTCTATGGTAATGAACTAAGCAGTGCTTAGTATGAGTATGTTACCAAGCTTGGCACTCTCTCGTCTCTATGTTTGAGTTACTAAAACTGCCCCTGGCATGGATTTGGCCTGCACCAGCTTCCGTTGTTCTAAGCACATCCAGGGATGTTTAAGGTGCTAACACAGCCCCAGAGCCATTTCCAGTGAGAATTTAGATGGAGTGCCAAATACAAATATGGCCTGTACTGGGCATATACACCAGCATCCCCTTGATGGTCATCTTCAAACTACAGGCACATGCAGCTAGCAAACCATGTACCAGCACAAACACAAAATGACCCATCCTGTATCCCATCCATATATCAAGCCACAGATAGCTAAGCAGTAATTACAGACATTAATTTCTCTTGGCCGTTCTTGCAGAACTCCATGGGTGTATGTAATATCCATTTCCATAAAGATGTTCCACTTTTCCTTGACGTGTGTGATGCGAGACAGTTATAAGGATATGTGTGCAAGTTTTATAAAGGACTAACAGTTCACTGAACAAAAATCTACCATTAAGTGTCCTAGAGTAACACACATCTGAAAGTCACTGAACTGCAAGATAATAATGCTTACTAGGCCAGCGAAGCATAAACACATGCAGTGTTAAAATTAGTTTCTTTTAAATGGGACAAATAAATATGCAATTCTTATAAAGAACTCGCCTACTGATTTGCAGAAAAAGATCTGTTCAAATGTAACTTGATTGAAAGGGGTTATCTTGAATTTCAGTGTATTACAGAGAAATTCTATTAAAGAGTTGAATTCCTCATTTTTTCCCTCACTAGGGATGTTAATCAGTTCCTTCATGTGATATCAGTTGCATTTAACCTGAAACGAGATGGATTCAGTCATGCATACATGACTAACTCTGTTAAAACATCAACAACAGAACAGAAAACCTACCATCTAGATTATAACTGGACTACACAACTAACAAGGGCTAGTCTTATAGATTCAGAGCCACAAAAGGTCAATAATTGTGCTAAGGCTGTAACGAACAAAAACCAGTAAATGACACAAAGAATGACACTCTCAATGTATGCATAATCAAAAGGGAAAGAATATAATAGCTACACCCTTCATAGAATTACACTTTAGCCTGTACTGCAAAGGTTTTCAGAGACACAGCTGTCTGTTCTATGCAAATCAAGTGGCATTTAAACAACTTTATATAATCAGAGCCCTGAACATTTCACAAATTAACAGACGTTAATTTTACCAAGTAGTTTACTCCTTACTACAGAGTTATACTTTGGAATTAGACCTGTCTTAAAAAAGGCTTTGACACAAGGGAGAATAAGAAGGGGTTATCTGTACACCAACGTAATAGAGATTCCGAGGACAACTCTGATTTCTCTGACTTACAGACGTGAGTTTATAGCTCTGAGGACTACAGCAAAGTCAGTCCCACCATTCCTTTCCACCCTGCTGTCTTCTTGATTGAACAGAGCAGAAAATGTTTTCCGAAGGAAGCAGAGCAGAGCACATTTCTCAGAGAGGTCCAGTATTTCCCATGTACTTCTGACTTATATGCACTAACTGGAAAGAGGTTCAGAAATCAGCATCTGCAGAGTGTGAAACTATCTTTCAGAAGAAAGACCTTGACACTCCTGATTCTAACAAATAGTCAGGGAGTGGAAAGGCCATTAGCACTTCCAAAGAGCCAGTTTTTCCGGGAAGCTCTGGAAATACAATTTGTTAATGCTAACTCTAAAAATAAATAAATAAACAAACAAACAAACAAACAAACAAACATATTTGGGAGTGGGAGAACACTGGAAAAACATATTACACAAAATAAGTAACAATTCTGTGTTCATTGATTCAGATGATCTAGTCAAGCTTCCCAATCACTAGGGTGAGATTTAAGGATCTGTATAAAGATACCTTTTACATTAGATGCTGTAGGATATCCATTCCCCCTAGCCTCTAGCTGTCATTCTAGAAAGGCACAGAGCCCTTGTAGGGATTGCAACATAATGGTCACCTACCCAGATGTATAAAATGGCAGTGGCTGCCTTGGTCTGAGCATCTGCACGTACAGGGGTTAAACTTGGAGGTATTTGAAGTGTTTTCCTGTGGTGGTGAACTGGATTTGTTAGAATCAGATCAAATTAGGTGTACCACCCAGGGACTCTTCCCTTTTTCAGTGATGAATAGGTGGCTGAACCAGAACATTTTCCACAAGAGTTCTTCCTTTTCCTGTGTCTTCAGTACAGCTCATGGTCACGAGAAGGTTGTTACAGAGGCCAAGCATTTGCCCTGGAGGCAGTACAGAAGGCTATCACGTCCTTTGCAGAAACCACTGCGATACACGCACATCCCTGTTTCACTCCATCGCTTAGTTTTGTGCTTCCTTATGTCATGGCTAGAGGAAGCTTGGGGCAGCGTGGGTACAGACAATTTAAATAAATAGGATCAATAGTGAGATTTTAGATTTCATTGTCTGCCGCTATGCTGGAAACCAGAACCCCAGATCAGCAGGCCTGGCAATCTGCTTGGTGATAAATAATCAATCTTCTGCCTGTCACATGCATTACTGAGGTTTGATAGTTTTATTGGTATGATAGTACAGTCATGTGACTAGAAAACTGTGCTCTCGCCTAGGAATTAAAGATGCATCGATCAGACTGTGTTTGGAAGAACTACCTTAACAGACTGAAGATGTTTTTATTTGCTGTTACCAATAGGTCCTTACCAACTCTGTGCATCCAAGGTCACAACCTCTGAAAAAGCAGCTCCTCACCTGACTAGTCGAGCAGCATGACATACCTGCAATCTGTTTACAGTAGCCTGCCCTTAGTCAATTTACAATGACAGAGCGTGTAGTTTCTTTCATTCTCATTTAACACTTTAATCTAGAAATACATCCGGTCTGTAAAGTCAGACAATTCTGCCTGGGCTGCTAACTCAGTAGCCTAGATCAATACACTAACAGCGTGGAAATCTCTCTATTATTTCAATAATCCTCAATTCTCTCTCTCTCTCTCTCTCTGGCTTAGCAGATATTCAGTGTTTCAGTGAACAGTCACATTTGCCCCAAATACTTAACTCAGAATGTAAATGCTCTAGGGTTTCTATCTCCTAGATTGTATCACAGTGCTACTGTTAGAGAGCTTCCCCTAACTAAAGCAAACCACTAAGGCTGACTCACAGTGCTACAGAAGAAAACACTTCATCAGGGCTTGCATTTCCCTCACCTTGAACCCTGACCGTGGCGCTCGGTGGACTGGGCCCTTTGGAGCATCCAGGGCTGTGCTCTCTGAGGCCTGAAGGAGATGGACAATCTGTCCTTCCCGGCTCATGCTCTTTGGTTCAGGCAGTCGGCTTGCACAACCTGAGCTGAGCTGGAATCAGTGCTTCCAACAGGACTTTTGGGTTTGCCTCCTGAATTCACACAGCTGCTCGCACCAACGGGACGCCCGCTGGAGAGCACTAGGAAGGTTTCCTACCAGTGAGATCATTTGGTTGCATACAGTGAAATACACAAGCATGGGAACAAGCCAAAACCTTTTATGGAGGCACAGTTGCTGGGGAAACCATCTTTTCGCTGTATTCAGTTCTTCAATACCCCTTTAGCTCCAGTAAAATAAACAAATAAACCATGGTCGATTTGCCGAGGAGTGTGCACAGTGTTGATGCCAGCTTTTTATCTTTATCCGCCGAGGAAACCGCCTTTCCTTCAAAGGTTGTACATGCTGATACGTCTATTTTCTACCTGTCATCACATCCCCATGCTTACCTTTGACCACAGACATACAACAAACATATACAGCCCAACGCCACTCAGGACAGGTAAGCTGTGGGGTTTTCTAAGCCGTGCCAACAGAACAGGCCTGGGTGAAGTGAGGGAGGGAGCAGGAGGACAAGCAGGAGGAAGAAAGGGAAATGGCTTCCCTAGGAAACCTTTTGCAGCCTGACTGCCACTGACTTGTAGGTCTGCTTTTTACTCTTGGTCTCAGCATCTCTGGAGACGCTCTCATTTAAGAAACACTACCCTTTCCTCTAGCCTCGGCCAGCCTCGATTGCTTTAAATTGCAGAGATTGAAATAAGTCACATTCAAGCCTGCAAGAAACGCTCACATTTTTGACAATTCTTAAGAGGTCCCCATGCTTACGTCTGTAAGGCTGTTTGGCCTGGCTGAATCCTTGGCAAGATCATGGCTCTGCTTTGCATCTCCTTGCTTCATGAGCTTAATTGTAGCTTTGGACAAGTCTAAATTTTATCTGCACATTATAATAGAATTGGAATATTTATCTGAAATGATCTCTCACTCTTTAATATTGCATAAGCAATACTATGTTTATTTACAACTGTTATTAGCTTCTTGAAAGCCCCAGAACATAAAAAAAAAAATATCTTCCTAATATTACAGATTTTGAGTAACCTCTGTCAGCAAACATCCTGACCTCAGAGTAGGATGTATCTATAAAGCCATAGGAGTGAACAAGGCCTTTTATAAACTTGCTTAAGAATTCCTGTCCTTGTTTTGCAAACTGCAATCACTGCTCAGCTTAAACGCACGTGAATTTCTCCTTTACGTTTAACAACATTACTTTGTAACTGTAGGCAGCTGAGGTTATTGTTTCGTGTCCTCCCCTGATCTGATCTTTTGGAAATCACTTTGGGGAAAGAAAAAAAAAAACAAACAAAAAAAAAACACCAAAACATCTTCAGCCCATCAAGAACAAAAGGTGTGCAAGCTGAAATAATTTGATTTACAGTAATAACAGAGTGCAGCTACCTGCTACTTGTTTTAACTACAAATCATTATACAGAACAACCATTAGTTATGCAACTTGATATGAAACCCATTTTTCTTTATCTATAAAACAGACATAAATGACCAAAATGTACGATGAGTTTGTTAATTAAAACAGTGGCAGAATTCCAGTAGGACTACTTTATGAAGTTTATTATAATAAAAGTTGTTCTGCAGCCTAATAATGAGTGGTAAATTACAACATCATTTTACCCATTTGCAGAAAGAATGCTTTTTAATTTTTCCTTTTTAATAACCAAATATGAAGAAGTTCTCCCCAGTTCAATTTAGTCTTCATTTCTTTCCTCTCTTTTTGTGAACCATTAACCAAGATAGTTAAAACTACATATAAGGAACTGTTCCTCTCTGTTTCTTTACAGGATGAAACCGTGCACTGCATGCTAATCTATCTAAAATGATACAAGAGTGTGCGGTAGGATCCTGCAGTGCATGGGCGAGTAGAAAGACAAACCCCCCTGGGCTGCTTCTATACATTTTGTGTGTGCTGCTGTGAAGGCTCAGTGCCTGCAGCCAGCCAGGATCTGCCCAAGTGCACAAAAAGCAAAGGACATTTACCTTGTTTGGAACTAATTAATATCGCTAATCTCTTGTGCCAAAGAAAGTTGGAAGATATGGGAACCTAGGCCTAGCTAGGCTGCAGTTTTAATTACCTTCCCAAACCTGGAAATACAACCACTAAATCTGACCAAAGAACTATCCTGAGTGAATAACCATAATGAATGGGATTATTCTTTCATCACCTGCACCCTTCATAATGTTTCTGCCTACCCCAGAGGCTGCTCTTTGTACAAGTGCTTGGGAAATGGTAGGAACACCTCCATGCCATCCAGCAGGGTGCGAACTCCCACTCTGTATCCTTAAAGCCAGGGGAGGTCCTGTCCCATACTCTATCTAACAGGGGAAAGGCATCTCTCCGCAGCCCTCTGCACCATGCACCTTCCAGCTTGCAGCGTTACCTCCTCAGTGTAGCTTGAACCAAAACTCTTCACCAGAGCCTGGGTTACAGAGTTTAAAAAACAAACAAACAAACAAACAAAAAAAAACACTCAAGCCCTCCAAAAACTTGAGCTAACACAAGTATTTCATTCTCTGCTCTAAAATATTTCCAGCACAAGCCCAAGGAGAAGCCTCCATAGCTAATCCTGCCCCAGCCAAACAAAAGAAGAGGTAAGAAAAGCCTGCCATTGGGAAACAACACTGAGACACCCAGGCTTACTGACCCTTTCCCACCTGCAGCAGGCAGCAGCAGTTCTCCCCCTTACTGCTTCCAGATTCATGAGGGGGTTGGGCACACCCAGGAAGGCATCCTTTCCACAGAAAGGCTTCTTTTTCTTGCTAGCTCATGCTCTTGCATATTCTGCAAGCAGTCTCACAAATTTATACATCAGCCTGAGGTGTTGTCAGATCTTTGGGTTTATTTCTTCATAAGAAAACTATTCTATACCACTTCGGAAACCCTGTTTTGTCCTTACCTCCTCATTCCTCTGGAGGAAAGTCTGCTCCCTGTGGGATTATTCCTTTTATGCAACTTATTTGGCCTCCAAAGCGCGCATATTCCATATGGTACACCTTGCAGGCTAAGACACCTTTAGTACTTTGCCTAAAATCCACATAAAAGCACCATTTCACCTTGTTTTCCTCCTAATCCAAGGCTCCTCTAAGGGTTTTCTTAATCCTTTTAAATACTCTTGCTAAATTACTTGTGCTAATCAAGTGATCTAATTGCTGACAGAGAACGAAGTGGTCTCCAGGCTGGCTTACCGATGCTGATCTTGCACATATACTACAACTTCTAACTGGGAGCCAAGATGTCTGCTGACAGGTGGTAACACTCCTTGCGGGATCTGCTCTCCTGAGACCTCCTGAGTCGTTTTCTCCGCTTATTCATTTATTCCCTAAAGAGAGAAACTGGATCCTTCATAACTTTTGCATGTTAAGCCTGGCTCACGCGTTCTCTGTGGCTTTGGCCAGGAACCATGTGGTTGGAGGATTTATATCAAGTGAAAAGGTTGTGATTCTAGTAAGAAATCCACATGATCCATGAGCTGTGATTTACGGGTCCCTGCAACAACCTAAAAATATGTTGAACGGTTATATTATTTCAGCCAGTGCTCGGCATTTGAAAACAGCAGTTTTTCAGCTGATGCAGAAATGTCTTCACATCAGGGCAGTGGGATAAAGATTTTCAATGATTATTAATTTCTGTATGAAGCGTGCTGTAAGGCTATTATGATGAGTCTTGACAAAGTACCATCTGCCTGATACTTCTACTCAAATTTCTAGGCTTTTATTGACATTAATTCAAGTCCATTGCCTTAAACTCCTAGGACACACCATTCAAAAAATTAAACTGCCTACTGTGGGCATAGAGATGCCATAATCAGAGAGCTTTTATGTTACATTCCTTTATGACTACCTGGCTAGTTACTGTCCCTGCTGCCATGCCAGTGTGTTTTCCAGGGAGTAAGTAAGCAACGTCTCTTTCAGCATGGAAGGAGAGGGTAGACATCGCAGGAAGCCAAAGGAGAGAAAGGGTTGTATACCAAATAAAAGAGATTTAGTTGACTAAGGTGCCTATAAACAGAATTTAGGAGCATATAGCTAAAACCACAGTCCTGAAACCTAGCTGTCTGTCAACAAACTCCAGAGCCTTTGACCTTTCAGCGCTGTCAGTGCCAAAAGCTCTCCTTTATGAAAATGCCAAAGCCCGTCATCACTGAATGGTACACACCTCTTCAGCCTTCTCTCCCACCTTTGTCTTATTGTGCGTGGGAAATGTAGTGATTGTCTTCTACATTATTTTGACACAAGTGCTGCTGAATGTGCCTGAAATGTTTGTCAGATGTCCCCATCTCCTAAGAGTGCCCTGACTACCGTGCTGTTGTCAGCTCCTGGCACTTGTGCTGTCAACTACTTTCTGCGTGGTGCTACGTCTCCAAAATACAGAAAGAGAACATAGACCAAATGCAATCCCACAGCAGTTACAGGCCCAGTCCATGCTGAAAAGACCATTTTTGCAGTTTTCTATACAACAGCTATTAGATAATACAGAATTCTGGGCAGAGGGACTAGAGCCCTGGTCCCTTCCTTTCCCTATAATAAAGGGGACCAATAATAAAGGAGCCTCCCTTCCCTACAATAAACATTGCTCTGCCTCATAGGTGACACCTTTTCCTTCCTGTCATACCATGTTCATTCAGGGAAGGATGAAGTCCTGGCTATAGGAAAAAGCAGAGCAAACAAGCATCAAATCACCCCGAGAGCAATTATTTTTGGTAAATGATGTTTTGGAGTTTCCATACATCAGCTCAGTCCCTCCACAGAAATACTCTCAACCAAAAGCTGCTCAACCAAGTGTTCTCCTGCACCAATCCAGAGACTGTGCAGCACCCAGAGGTGCTTTTCCACATGCCACTAACAGCCAGCTGGTGCTCTTACGGTACACTGACTGAGAAAATACTACTGGGCCAGTACAGCATAGCATTTATATCCCTTTCTCATCCCCGCTCTTATATTCCCAAACAGCCCATATTCCTAACCGATCACAAAAGTAGTCAGAAAAATCACCTTTCATGACACCGCCTAAAACGCAATATCTAATGTTCTAATGTTCTAATAAAAATATATTAAAATCTACTTTTTCTTGCTCTTCTGTTTAATAAAGTCTGCACACCAAAAAAAAAAAATGTTCATCTATTTCAGCTCCAGTACAGCAGCTGAATTCATGCAGCAATGTGAGTGTTCTGTCTTCCACTTTCTCAGTGCATAACATGGACTTTTCAAAAGATCAAAGCAATTAAAAAAGAAATGAGTGTACGAAACTAGTTTCAAAAACTGTCTCAGTTCTCCTGCTGTTCCTGATGTTTTTGATGTGACTTCCCCTGCTTTCTTCTTTCTACATCTCTGCTCGCAGAGTGAACAACTATGGCCACACACAGGGTTTCCTTAAGAAAGGTTTTTATATAGTTTAGATAAGAAGAGAGATATCCTTCTCTATAAATTGTATATAGGTTTTCTAATCTCCACTGAGAACTACCTTTATATTAGATTATCAGAGAAGACATGCCCACTCTACCTAGACTCTGATTTGAATTTGATGTGCGTTGCAAGAGAGGTAAGATAAGTTACCGCACCTCGCTGAGCTGGAACTTACAGCATTCACTCTCATAAACAGTATGAATTAGATAAAATCCTTCACTGTGATCTCTTTTTCCTGTTGGCATGTGGAAGAGACTTTCAAGTTTACTGGGTATATTCACTTCTGAATTGGCTAAGGTCTGTGGACCATATTCAGATTCCAATAGTTTGGCTATGGCAAACAGCTCATTTTCCTACAAGATGAAATTTTGTGGACCTAGGAGCTACAAACAGAATACAGGTGGTCCTTAGCTCAATAGTTTTCCAGAGTTCATAGCCTGTTTCTTTGAACCTTTTGCAAATTGAAGTAAATATATTAGATTATACTTTTCCCAATAGACTATTGAAAGCCTGGGGATCTGTTACTGTGAAAATGTAAAGTCCATTGAGGAAATTGAGGATCTATCCAAATGCTGTTGAAATAATTGGAAGAAGTCACCTGAATGATTTAGACATGTGGATCAGACTTCCCATGGGTATAGGAACATGTTCATGAATGTCAAAGATGGTCCTTTGCCACAAACAGTAGTTGCCTCCTTTGTTTTAAGGGAAGTTTTTCCTTCATTCTCGACATGGCTGGACGCACTGGAGCCTTATTGGCTTCATAGAATCTTCTCTTTTCAAAGTAGTCGGGGAACTGACCAGAGACCTTTTAACATGCTCAGAAACAAAAAAAAAAAATCTCAGTCAACATATGCTAAGATCTTTAGCAATGTTATTGCATCCTTGTAAACCAAAAAAAATATTTCCCATGCTTAAATACGAATCAGAATTCTAAAAACAATATAGTTCTAGGTCTGCCTCTTTAATTCTCCCTGCTTAATTCAAAAGGAGTCTGGGAGCTAAGCAGAATTTTCATAAGGAATATCTAGACACATTACAGAAACAGTACAGCATGCACATACTCAAAGAAAATGTCAGATATATTCTGTCAATTATTTTTTCCTGGGATTTCTTTTCAAGAATACTTCAGAAAACCTCAGAATTGCTCAGTCTGGCTTATGATCAGTTCTTAGCTCAGTTTGATTAGCCACAGTCAGAATTTTGGCATCATTTCACCAATGAACTCGGTGAAGTATCAATGTATACAAAGGCAAAATGTGCTTTCAGATCACTTGTGTAATACAGTGTAAGAAATTAAGGATTTTATGCCCTATACTAGATAATTGCAAAGAGGCAATTGGCACTTTTTTTTGTCTTTCACTTTTCTAGATGACGGTATAGTGTCTCCTTCAATCCTATCTCTTGCTGAAGGGGCACAGTGGCCAAAACCAGTGGGATTATGTGTACAGTCAGCTGAATTTGCCTTCCCAAACAGTGTGCACTGTTCCCTGTAGTTGAAACAACAACTTTTCTTCTGGCTGTAGGGCCAAGTTGTGTCAAATCCATAGAGAGGTACTTCAAATGTCCTTGTCTGCCAAGTATATTCATGTGCAGGGGATGCAGCATGGAAGAAATCTTTCTACCTTCGCGCATCCAAGCAAGCCCTAAGTCCCTGATCATCTAAATAAACGATGACCAAGTTGCTGAGTTGTTGCAGTGACTCTCCCTGCTTGACCCCAGCTGTCTCCCAGCGTGCAGAGAGAACACACAAGACCCCCTATTTCCTTCTCAGGAAGGCTTCGCAAGGTGGAGGGTGGCTCTGACTGTTCTTCAGCTGCCTCAGAATGAAGTGTGGTATTGCAGCCCTGCCCGGCTATGCATTTGCCACTGACAGGCATACGCCAGCAAAATAATGGCAAATGGATAGAGCTCATGTGTCCTGTTTGGCAGTGCATGCTTGCAGCTGTGGCCGCAGTGGTTTTGGTCGAATGGCCTGCTTCTGAAGACATTGCAACATGGCTTTGCAACACACAGTAGACAGGGAGAGTGGGGTGAAGAACACGGCTGTTGGCTTAAAACCGGGATGTTTTGTAAAGAGCATCTAGTTGGGTTTCTTCTGCCATCCAGTCCCTACAGACTTGTTTCCATGGCTGAGCCATGAGTGGTGTTATTCCACTGAGGAACCATCAAACACATCTTTTCTGTGCGAAGGTCTGTTTTGAGGTACACTTGGCCCGCTCAGGCCATGAAGAGAGGTGATTTTTTATCTTTTATGTTCTGAATGCAAGTAAATTAAGAGCAAGATTTACCTCTGATGAAGTCCATGGCTTTCACTGATTTTAGTTGGCACTGGATTAGCCTAAAAAAATAACTGAAGAAATGGTTCACAGTTCACATTCAGTCTTTGAACTGTGCTGTTAAAACTCACATAACTCAAGATAAAAATAACAAAATATTGAAAAATGCCTTATAGAAATAAAAGCATTCAAGATGCGCTTTTTTTTTTTTTTTTTAATAAACAAAGCCTGATATCTTTATCAGGAAAATGGGCAACACAGCTATGCTTGGCTTTATGATGCGTGTCTTATATGTACTGCAAACTGCCCCCCCAAGAAGGGAAGAGAAGAAAGGTTTGCATGTGATCCACACAGCTGCAATACAGGGAATGACAAAAGCTCAAACCTGCTGATATGACGGATGAATGGCCAAACTCTCTAACCATTCCAGCCTTGGAGGACTAAATCACAAATGGAAAAGAAGTGAGAACAGCATCTGGAAAGATGGAAACGGGGGCAAGACGATTGTTTCTTATTCAGCCCTGATATCATTGCCTGATGATAAATTCTGCTAAAAGGAACTTTCCTTATCTTGCAGTCTTTGAAAGGAAGAAACAGTGCTTGGTTTGCACGTTAGCAACTAAGGTACCAAAATATTTGTAAATGAAATAGTAGTCTTTACTTAGAAGACTGTTAGAGTATCATGACAAATTTAGTTTTATACTTCTATATTTATGTATACTTATTACTTAATACAACTATATTTCTATGTTTATATTAACTTACATTGTTAATGATAATCCACATAAATAAAGAGCAAAATGTAAGAATTAATCTCCCTATTAAACTCCTACAATCTACCTCCCCGTTACCGAAAATATTTCTGAGCTTGCCAGTGGCAGTTGACCACCAGAGGGAGCCTGCACAGCTTCAAAAATTGCAGAAAGACTATAAGATTGACAAAGGAAAAAATGGCTATGCTATTTATACAGGGACTAAAGAGGATAAGTGAAGTCTTTATAAGATTTCACAGAAACATTTCACATAGAAACCAGGCTTAATGTGACATTAGTTTGATGCTTTGCTGTTGAAAAGATAGGAAGATATTCAAAGGGAATGAAGACATTGAAAAAGGTTGCAGTAATAACATGGGAAAGGGGACAGTAAATAGCTAACTAGTTAAGATTTATATAAAACAAGAGTAAAATAGGAAAACAATAATTTATAACATTTATTCCATTATATTCCTGTTTCTGTTCTGTCTGTGTGGGACCTAATCTGCTTACAGCAGAAGTCATTTCAGAAAAGGAATTTTCTCATTTTGTGTTTGCACAAATATAGACAATGTGGCTATAATTAATATGAAATAAAGCAACAGACCTTCTGTACTTGTGCTTCTCCAAATATTTGATATTGCTTCAACAAATGTCTTTATGAACGACAGCAAATACTTCTGATTATTCTAACGGTAGGAGAACTGAACATGCCCTGAGAACAAATTTGCAACTTTCACCAGCCACTGCTTGGATTTGTCCCTCTGAAGAGCGCTGTCCTTTCTGATACCTTGTTTTTGTAGTGGTAGCATTCGAAATGTATTCAGTGATCTCTTAAACAAGACTGTAAAACGCCGAGTTGAAGTTCATTAAAGTGGCAAGATGTGTGGAACACCCCTTCAGCACAAATTAGAAGTTTTCTGCGTTGACTTTATTGGAAAAAAGATCAAAGACACCTCTCTCTAATAATATTGATGTTGTTATGGTGGTAACTGTGTATTTTCCTGCAAGACCTGCAAATTAAAAAAGATCAAAAGGAAAGTGGGGAAGATGGGCAAGAGATGAAGGATGAAAGGGAAAGAGAAGCAAATGTCAGGGGGTCAGGAACAGAATCCATCTACTCCAGGTAATCAGACTGATCAGAAACTAAGTGCAGTGGTGAAAAAAGAAACAGTGGGGATAATGTGTATGCGAGATGTCTGCATCTTGAGTTCAACAATTGCACAGCTTCTGCTGGTGAAATTATTGGTGGCTTCTGACACCTCAACAGGGAGGCCTGCTGGCTTCTCGAACTACAGCTTTGGTGCCCATAGGGTTATGCTTCCTGGCTGCAACAGATGCAACAGATGCAAACAGATGCAAACGAACATAGGGCCATGTGCTGCCTCCCTGCTTTCCGGAGAGGACAATTAAGCTCTAATGAGCCCTACAGCCAGGCTATGGTCTCTGCTCTGTCCGACAGCCATTGTACACGTGGCAGGAGTCAAAAGATGTTGATCTTGGGCCTGACAATTAGTGGGGATGAAAGTACTGGGGCATTTTAGAGTCAAGTGTCTTCACTTACACCTTTGACTCCAGCTGCTGGTAGGCTGCCATGAAATTGTGCTTGCTTGCACTATTTTGATAAGTGCTCTTGTCCTTTATGTATCTTCCCCAATGTCATCCTGCACTATGACTGTCTCATGTAATTTGAAAAATTGCCACAGGTCATAAAAAATTGAAAGGTTTGGTTTCTCATTCCTACACTTTTGAAGAAATAGCTGCTATGAATGGGCAAGTTTGCCAGTTATGAGTTTCAATCTGTTAGGAAATGGTAATTTCAAGCATAATTCTTCATTTTCTCACCACCTACAACAGCATAGATTGGCATAAGGAGTAGTGCAGAGAGCTAAGATTCTTCTATTACAAAAAAAAAATAAAAATAAAAACAAAAAAGCCCTATATTACCTCATATTAACTGTAGGACATCCCTTATGCAGTGCCTCTCTTTAATTGCTTCTGCAACTTAGCCAATTCGCTGTGTTATTGGAAAATCTCATAGTATTTGATATTTTTTCTTGTGGTTCAGGCACTGCAGTCAGTACATTCAGTGAGAATCTCAGTTCTCATTTCTAAAGAAACAGAAGTTCCTGACTTTTCTGATGGACATTTCAAGTGTCCCAGGCACAAACGGAGGAAAAGCACTCAAAAACTTCACAGAAAACAAAAAGCAGGTAGGGGCTTTGCAGTGAGCATTTCACTTGCTCCATCGGAAGACCTTTTATTGTTTAGATCAGACAAAAGACTTGATTCAGAGAAGTCTGTGGTAACTTCAGCTCTTACTGTCCTAATCCATGTAATGAAAGTACTCAGAAAAACGTGATGATGAAAGGAGGTATTTTAAGGGCCCTAAATCACCTGAGTACAAGCCCACGCATTTTGGAGCTGGCATCATGGCTACTTTGCAGTGAGGCATCTGTGACTCTTCACCCAGACTCTTCTTTGCAAGGTTACCATGTGTTACAAGGTCTTTTTGTCCTCTGCCCTGCACTAAATAAGGCACTGAAATGTCATCTCACGGTGTCCCACCTACCGTATAACATAGGTCAGGATCTGTACCCATCTGCCTTCCTGTGGACATACAACTCACTCAAATAAAAAGCAATGCTGCTCAAAAAGGAAAAAAACAGCAAGAAGTTAATTGAAAAATGTATTAACTTGGAGCTTCAATTTCATATTCTTTCGTACCTGCTCTGTCTGAATAATCAGATTAGTCTCCCGAGGCCTGCAGTAGGTTCACGTTACAAATTGTGTCGGTGGCTCAGGACTCGGCCTGGAGTTTCTGTAGGAGTTTCTGACTCCTCAGACAAGAGAAAACCTTTGCACCACCTGCAGACTAAATAGTTCAATGTGTTATGTTTTAATATCAAATGGTAGTATGCATATGTATCGAATGTATTTTTGGTGTTCATACAAGAATGTCCAAGTGAGCTGCACTGTTCTGTTGGCAGAACATCTGCTGGGCTCCATTGCAACATCCTGATAATGGGAACAGGCCTGCTCTATTTAAAAAATACAGGAGTTTTTCCATTCAGTTTAATCCGCACGGACAGTTGCGAGACTACTGTCTTCACTGAACAAGGAGGTAACTCAGCAAAGGAAACGCGTGCGTGTGCTGCATAAAGGTATCACTTTTCTTTCCAAATATAAAGTGGCAGCTTTGGATGTGGGAAGGAGTGCTATGTCTATTCACTTCAAAATATGGCCAATATTTATAGCTTTCCTGCAATCTCATTTTTAGATCTCTGCTTAAACATAATTGTCTACCATATACATAATTCTAACCGCTTAACCCAAAACCACTTTCCTCTTCAATTTTTCAAGAATAAACAGGAGAGAGACATACAACCAGTATGCGTAACAAAATCCTGTGCGTAGTATCCACAGACACATACATACATCTACGTACATGGTGTCAACTTTCTACACCCACAAGGGAATAAATAAATATATAAACTTCCTTGGAATGAGTCAATTAAAGCAAAATCGACAAACAAACAAACAAAAAGCCACCACCACCACCACCAACAAAAACAACCTCTACTGTATTTCAAACCTGAGCTGCCCAGATTTTAGTTAATCAAAGACAGAGGAGGAAAACACTTTGTTACAAGGCTCTACAATACCTTCGAGGTATACACACCTGAATATCTGTGGCCTGGATATGAAATAGGTAGCATATGTGGTGTCACACCGGGTTAGACAGCAAGAAAGGTACCAAATTACTCACAAACAGGACAGCAATTAAGGCATAATAAATGACTGCCATGAAATACACTGTCCTGCAAATAGCATTCACTCTACGCGATTGCTTCAGAAATGTTTTAAGCTTATATATACACATATATCTCTGTGTATAAACACTTTAAGTACATACATATAAATATATTTCTATATTTCCACATTGAATTTTGCATCCTTCTACATCTAAAGCTAGCTCCATGTCTAAAGGACTGATCCTATATCCACTAATGCTGATAAGAATCTTCCCACTGGTTTCAGTGGACTTGATTAACTACACTGGTTTCAAAAAGAGAGAAAAGATCAATAAAACACTACAAAATTCCAGAAAGAGCAGCTGTCTGGAATACAAGTATGCCATTGGTTTTAGGTTTACTTTTGCCTGGCTTTTGAAGCTAAACCTTCCGTTTCTAGCTGCTTTCGTTAAACACTAGGAAACAGACATTGCACCATGGCTTTCACCTAGGCTGTCTGCCTCGACACTATTCTTCCTCTTAAAGCAGCCCTCACCACAACCAGAGACAAAAACACACGACTAAACGGCTGCTCCGTGTGCACCATAATTCTCATTTTGGTGACAACAACCTGGCTCTACCCTTGAGGATTTTCAAATATACATCACTGTACACAGTTGCCGTGCACCACAGCTCATCTTCCCTATTCTGTACAATGTGACGGGTGACAAGGCTCAGAGGAACAAGTGTTGGTTTTCTGCTCCGTGGAAGTCAGAGAGTGTCTGCCTTCACTTTGCAGCTTTTATTGCATTGCTTGCTTGGTGCTTGATAATCCCTGTGAGCCATGATGCTGGAGTTCCACATCTGAGCCACTTTCACACAGCCCACACACCACTCAGCATCCTGCTGCCACAATAGCTATTTCCAAAAACCTGCTTTGAAGCAGTATATTCAAAAGGCAAGCCCCACAGAACTGCAGTGTGCTAACAAAAACCACAACAATTTATTCTGAGGCGTGGGAACATGATGGGAATGTCAGCATTGCCTGAATCCTTTGATTTCATATCTGCACATGCACCATAAAACTCTGCACAGGAGACTGAAAATAGAATAATCTGTTTGCTTACAGGATACTAAAATAGGTAGGTGAGAGATATGTATCCATTGCTCTCACATGCAGGAGTACTTGTGTGCATTCCTGCATGTATGAAGTGATAGAAGAAGGTATGATTTGTGACTGGTAGAGGAGGAAAGCTAACTTTTGTTCTCCCCTGGAGCACAGGGAAGCAGGAAAGAAAGGCACTGTAATTTTGAATTTGATTTTTTCAACATCCAGAATATTGTCCCTGACGACATCAGAGGTTCAAAATAAAGGTGAAAGGTACCTTCCATCCTCTGCATCTGAGGTCTTGTCCTAAACTCAATGCCCCAGATTCAATCTCATTTCCAAACTTCTTGCTTCTAAGTACTGGAACTTCAGATGTGTTTCCATTAATCTTTGGATCAGCATAACTTTTGACCTTGCTGCCATCCTGCTTAGCTAGAAAATGCACAAGAAGTATTTCGTGAAAGTCACTTTCGCTGAACTATGACTCAGTGGTGTGGCTCTGAATCACTGTGCCCCTGAGGGTTCCTCACAGGGTACGACCAGAACAGCTTCTGGTGAGGTGGGCTTCCCAGAGCGTGGAAACGGAAAAAGGGCCAGTGCTTTTCAATCCCCTACAATGCCACATCGTTTTTCACCTTGGCACAGCCCACCCCTTGCCCTCTTCCCTATGGCTGGTATGGGAGGCGGGGAAGGAGGCTGCAGCGAAGGAGGTGACGCACAAGGGAGAAGAGCCTCGAGGGATGGAGGCAGCCGCTGTGCTTGGGCTGGGTGGTGAGACAGGCCTCAGAAACCCGCTTGTTTTGCCCAGTTAGGGCCCTTCTGTTCCAACAGCTGTCAACTGGCCAAATACATGGGTGCAGTGCTAGGCAACCTACAAGTCCCAGCAGCCATCCCCCTGCAGGCTGACAGAGCATCATGCCCCAAATCCCTCCTTCTGTTTTCATTCTTGTTTTCATTCATCTCTGCAAGGGATGCACAGGATTATTCAGCAGGAAAAAAGAAAAACTCATTCAAATATTCACTTGAGGGCTGTTTGCCACGTGGACTCCAGTTCAAAACAAGATGCTTGCATATAAGGAGGAGCTCAGGAAGGCAGCTGCTTCCAAGAAAGACAATGGAGGAAATGTTCTTTGATTGGGTCACCAGCACATGGCACTTACCTGCTCATCTCTAAAAGGAAACAAGTGGATGGTACTCTCACTGCCCGAGACCAGTTCCCTAGGTGAAATCCTTAAAGACATCAATGTGCACTGAGGATGTAGACTTACATTCACAAGCTGTACTCCGAGATTACTGATGATTTTTATTTTGCTAATGCATAACTTTCCCTTTTCTTTTTTAGATTGACTTTTGAAAACCTTTATCACTAAGTTCAGTTGTCAGAAACACTGCAGAAAGATCTTTTCCTTCTGTTCCGTAAGTTGATTGAAAAACTCTGTCATTGTCCTTAAATTAAATTTGGGTATTTCTACAGTGCTGTGAAATCCCTTAAAGAAAATCTTTTAATTAACGTAAACTTTTCATACACAAGAAATAATGATTGAACCTGCCAGCCCTCACACTGAATCTTCTTCCAAATCTAATTTTAATTTAACATGTATGCACTTCAGGGAGTTATGTCTGGCTGTGGTAACTCCCCTGGAGTCTTTGGAAATTTTGCTTAAGGAGGCTGTGACAAGATCTGGTTCGTGAGACAATAAGCACCTCAGATCTGTACAGGTTTTGAAGGGGCTCCACTCCTCGAACAATTTCTCTGTTTCCACTGCAAGAGCTACAGGATGTGTGAAGCTCTCATTCTAGGCTGTGTTTTGTAGCTTGCATTTATCTTTATTTGTGTTCTGTTCCTTTTGTATGACATTTGTACCTTTTCTGTGTAATGGTCCCAGCATGAGCAATTCTGCCAGAAAAAGTGAAAAACCACAAAAACATACATTACTGTAGAATTTATCACTGCTTCATACAACGTAAACAAACACACAACTGTCTGTAGGTCTCCACACAAAACAAGTTAAAAAAATGTTTTCAAGTGTCATGCAGACTTGGGCAGACATTCTGATAGCTGTTAAATTTGTGACTGTAGACATGCTGGATAACAGCTTTTATTACATTTTGCCTTACATGATGAATTTGAGACTATTTGTCAATTATAGCACATCCTCTTCGGGTTACAAGAAACCCCACAAGCACTGGACATTCCCTAAATACGTTCTTTAATATGAATCTATAATTGCTAGCCAACATTTTAGTCATCTATGATAGGCTGTTTGTGTTTTAACGTAAAAGGAATCGCCACAGACTGTGGCTTGCTGGGATTACGTGCTTTCTTATCTCTTTGATTTTACTTCAGAGCCTCGGCTATTAGGAATATCAGACAATTTTGATTGTCTTCACCATTTACTCTCTAAGCCTCCAAGTGAGAAAGAATCTAACAGGCAAGTACAGCACCCATCAAATAACATTAAAATCTATCGTAAAGAGGGGGTGGGAAGAGAGAGAGGGAGGGAAAGGGAGAGAGAAAGAGATCTCCTGGAGCACACCGTGCCATGTGGGAAATTATATAATCTAGGCAAAGCATGATATAAATATTTCTTTCTTTATTACTATTTTAAAGAAAATACAACATCCGTTAATTCTTGTTCATGCCTCCTCTTCATAAAGCAAAAGCTCTGCTGTCCACTCCAGTAGGAGAAGGTTCAGGGCATGTTGTGTACTGAACCACTACCCATAAATGACAAAAAGGCAGCATTTTATTGCGTTCTGCCTGGGCTACATAGTCTGCAACACTGCAATATGTTCTCCAGTGGCCTAAATATCCGGGTGTAACTTGGGTGTAGATGAAGATCTTTAGTTTTTAATTAATAATACATAGTGCGGAATCTGAAAGGCTATCTATAATTTATGTATCAGTGTCTCAAAAGCAGTCATTCATACATTATATATTCAGACAGAAAAATTCTCCTGCTTTTATTTTCCAACAGAAAGTATATTAAGATGTTATTACGTACCCTACAAAATGGATCAGTGCTACCCAGAGCTTCACAGCTCTCGAAAACGTCAGGTTCCGCGGGTTCCACCTGCCAGAAGAGGCTGAATGTGCAAAAGCATTCCCGACTGAGCATCTCTCTCTAGCTCTCCCTCCCTCCTGAAGGGCTTTTAAAAATGACGGGACCATTTCTTGGCTACGTGCGAATTTACCCGCAGAGAGGCAGGTGATGTGAGAAAAAGAAGTCTATAAAAAGGGAAGGAAATGATTTAACAATAAGGGGTTTCCAAACTGTACTTAACTGAAACCAATCATGATAATATATCACAAGACTCTTGCAAAATAAAGGCAGAAAAAAAAGTCATTTTTCAAATTCAACTTTATGCAAAGCTATTACCTAATACGTTTAATATTAACAGTCATTCTCATCACACTGTCCTATTTTCAAAGCATCCGCCTACATATGGGCGCTTAAAAAACTAAAACTAAAAATAAAAAATGTATGCTGAACAAGCAACTCTTTAAAGTTGCCTTCGGTGCTGTATTTTCTTCTCCTTTCTCCCCAGTCACATTGCCGCCCGCGCCCCTGCAGCTCTGCCCCACTGGATGCAGCACTAACTTAGGTACCAGCTGTGGCTTCTTCTGACCTGCCCCTCTTCCATGTTCTGTGCACCTAAATTAGCTTTATTTATTTATTTTCCCCCAGAATACTGAGATAATCCAGCTGCTGCAACAGTGTTTTCCAACTCCAGATGGGCATCACCTAACTAATACCTGGGATGCAGCAGGATGTGCGATGATTTGTGTGTAGGGAGGCACTGAGGTCGGAGATTCGCAAGCCGACCTTCAGGAAAGTTGCCATTTGAGTTTGGAGAAAACATTTTTTTGGAGAAAACAAAGCAAAACAGTTCCACGCGACCTATAGGCAAACAATCAAGAAGAGAAGCAATATTCCTTCAGACTCCAATTCTTCCCTTTATGAGCAGAGCCAAGCATTAAGCTGCTCCCACAGGTTTGTTGGGGGTGGAAATACAGACTGGTCACAAATATTTCTGGGCTGAACCTACCTCTCCCGTTCCACAAAATACCCATTATTACCTCTCAGCACTGCAATTTGAGGATGGAAGGGCTTTTGAGGGACATTATTAGCAGCAGACTGAGGTGTTATCAGACAGAACATTCGGCGTGGCCAGTCTCAAATCATAGCATATTTTCCCTTCACAATTTGTAGTTCAATAACTAGGATTGCCAACCGACTCGTGGCAGTTATTTTGAAGATTACAGTAATTACACCCCAATGAATTTCTGCATAATCATCTGTGTCTCGGTTTAATGAAATTTTAGCATATTACAGTGTATGTTTAGCAGGGACAGAACTTCGAAATGCAGCAACCCAAATCCACCTCTCCTTGAGTTTTGAAATATTATTCTTTAATTGTGCAAACCATCCACTCTTGGGAGTTAACAGGTTCTGATTATTTCTATCCCTGCTAGCAATCCTTTGTTTCTGTTCTGTAAATTTGCACCACTGGCTATTTTAAATAATCTCATATGTTTTCCTTCATGGGACTCTAATGTCAGTTCTTTGCTGGGCGGCTGATGCTACAAACTTGTTTTTTCTCTGAAATGAAATCAATGAGAGTAAAAAAGAGACGGGGGAGGACAGGACACAACAATAACAACAATTTTATCATGTTTATCAGCCATTCTAAAAAAAGCTCAAGAAAAGCCCTGCAAATATCACAGGCAGAGGCAAATATGAAATCTATCTTTGCAAGTAGTTACCTGTGGGTAAATGGCAACGTGATATATGCCTAAACTGCTTCTGCAACAGGAACTGTTAGATTTTCTCATTAGTTGAAAAGTAAAATATTGGCAAATTAGACTATAATTTTAGCAAAACTCTTAGGTCGCATGGTCTATTTCTTCTGTTCTGACAGGACTGAGCTGTTCATTTTGAAGTGTTTTGTACAACCTGGTTTTGAGTAGCTCCAATTAAAAAGTGAATAAGATCATTCCGGTGAAAGGTGCTTTATAATTCCTTTGCCACCTGACAAGTTGTCTTTGAAAACTGTACCACGAAGTGCTTAAACTTCAAGTTAGTAGAAAATACTCCTTAATAGGCACATTATTGGTTTCCTCTGCTTGAGTCGTATCTGAAAAGGATTCTTTTTACTTGAAGAATACCGACCATAATCTGGACTAGATTAACTCTGTGCTCATTACTAAATTAACAGGAGGAGGCTGCAAATCATCACTGTTTTAAGAAGCCATTACAGTCCAATAAGTATGCTTTGAATGATTACATATAGTCCCCAACAAATCAAATGTCAGGACTGAATCACGTTACATGGCTACTGAGATGAAAACAATGCCACCCCAGTCTCCCAGGCACATTCAGTCAAAGAGAAGCGGCTGCTGGCTGTTGGTTAGGGACGTACATCACTTTCACGCTCATTTCATTACAAACCTGGATATCTCCTGTTGCAAACCCAAACATTGAGGTAAATAGCCTCATTAGCTCTAAATCACCAGATGCTGCCACAATCCTACAAAGTTGTCTTAAATTTGTCCTTCTCTGTTTGCAACACGTACATTCACTGTTTTTCAAGAACACGGCTCAAGTATCCCCTTCCTTTATCTTCCAGACCATTCTAAATAAATGTTTTTTTATAAATGACCCAATCATTACTTCTGTGTGCTTCAAGCAGTCACTACTTTGCTAGACATACTGGCAGACATTCTGACACTTTGAAAAGAACATACTGTATCATACAAAGTAAAAAACAGTAATGTATTTATATACATATATATATATATATCAAGGTATGTCCACGGACTTTGAGGAGAGTGAAGAAGGGATAAACTTGACTTTCATCAGCCAAGAATACAGCCCAAAGACAGTGAGTAACCTAGGTGTAACAAAGCCAGCACATCTGCATCCAGTGAGGCTTTCAGTGAAGGGAATGAAAGGTGGTATTCTGCTCTTGGGGGTCTGAACTGGCTCGAACAACAACTTTTTGTCTTTCTGGTCATCACTTTGCTTGTGGGTTGCAGATGGGGAATACAAACCAGCAGTTCATTTATGACCAAGCTTTTCTTATAATCCATCAGCCACTGCTTTGTCTATTTAATGGGATTTGAGTTGAAATCAATTCAATCTAATTTTTTCTAAGAACATCCTGTTGGGCACTGCATCAAATGATTTATTAGCAGTGTAGTTCTTCAAGACAGATTTTCAAATAAAGGCATAAAACAACCATGATGGCAGCATTAAAAATTCATATTTACCAGCAATTACCATAAGACGCAGACAGGACACATCAGGTATTACCTTTACAAGTATGTAAAAGTAGCCTGCTGCATGGCATTACATTGTGGTGTTGACTTTCTTATGCTATAAACTGCATTTGCACTTGTTTCTAATCACAGCATGATAAATTCAGTTTGTTGCTACAAGACTTAAATGTCAAGCAACTCGTAGAA
The DNA here is from genome assembly GCF_040182565.1 of Anser cygnoides. Lineage (NCBI taxonomy): Eukaryota > Metazoa > Chordata > Aves > Anseriformes > Anatidae > Anser > Anser cygnoides. Next base: position 73,870,806 of record NC_089876.1, read on the forward strand.
TTTTAAGCAAAATGTTGAGGTTTAATGTTACCTGCACATGCATGTTAAAAGCTAAATCACAATAATAAAAACTGTATCGCATAGATGAGGAAAAAAGAAAAAAAAAACTTTAAAAAAATTCATTCTTGCTCTCAGTTATATCTGTTCAGTGAGTTTTTTTTAATCTACACATGTGTTATAGTGTATCTGAAGTTTCTTCAAAACTATATAAAACTCTTCTGTGACCACCAAGAACACTCTGGGAGGAAACAGACTTTTTTAATATAACAATGAAATGAAAGATCGTTACAAATCATTCTTGTGACATACTGGCAGTGCTTTTATGTTTCAGGCCACCTATATTTATATTCACTTATATTTCATCTCTGTCATTAACCAATTTAATCATAGTGGTACTAGAGGAGGAAGCTATTCGATTTGCCTCACATGACCTGTTTTTCTCCTTAACTGACAGACATCGTGTAGACCAACTTTTTCCTTCGGACTCACATGTTTCCTCCTACATTTTCTTTATTATTTTAGCAAGTATGAACTTAAGTAACAAAAGGATGTTCCCCAGCACTATTTTCTTGCTTCCTTGAAAGCTATCATACAAACTGATTAGCACTCTCCTAATTCTTTGATATCTCTTCATAAGATTTAACCAATATTTAGAAATAAATCATGCACTTAGTTTCTCCTTTTCTCTACTAAACAAGAAGAATGGACAGTCAGCTAAATCCATTTTAATTCCTACAGTAATATCTGATATCAAAATGAAGTATTCATGTGCACAGGTAGATACACTAACATAACTACAATAGGAATCTAAAAAACTCCACATAAATACAAGCTCCTACTAAGATGCAAAAACAAACCACATCAGCTGAAATGCAATACTCCCAACTGCTTACACCAGCCATTAGAGCAATACTGTCTGTACTGTAAGATACCCTAACAGTATTATCAGGGAGATTTACAATGAAAGCTGTGAGTAAATGAAGTGTTAATAATGAACTGCGAATAAATCTTTCAAGAGCACTTCAAGCTCTTTAACAGCTGAAAAGTTGTTCAAACCTTAGCAGACCTGTAGGAAACAAACATGGAATATATGCAGCAAGATACACTGGCAATGGACTGAACATCAATTATATCCAAACAAGAAGCCACTATTCCAACAATAGCAGTATATACAGAAAAGGAAAAACAAAAACAGTATTAGCAAGAAATTAGCTTTAAGAAGATTACTGAGTAAGTAAAGCTAAAAAACATTACAGAAACATATAATTATCCCCAAATGAGTGTTATAAATCTAGGATGTTTTGAGGGAAGCTTATACTTGAAGTAAATTTAATGAAATTGAAGTTCAAAATTCATATTGAGTGCACCCAGGCAACCTGAACACAACACTTGACACCATGCCAGTGGCATGATTTTCATGTTTCAGCATGGATTTTTTTTTTTGGTTTGTTTTCCCTCTAAGATAGCACTGCTTCATGACAAGTGCTAAACTTGCTTAATAATTTAACTAGGTTTTCCTTGCTTAGAAACAGTGACTGTTCATACATCTCCAGCATGAATGTTAAATTCCTTCACTTTATGGTATATACAAAGCATGGCCATTACCAAGTCAAAGAACTAGGGAAACCTGATTCATCTTCTGGGCTTGTAGAGAGGTCCTCAGCATGAGAGGCTTCATAGCAAACTTCATTTGCCAGCAGGAGTCTTAGCTAGAATTGGCATGGGCAGGAATATCCACTCACATGCACACAGTACCTCTCACCAGAGATAACCTTCATGACCGGGCCGTCTGGAGTTGCAATGAGTCAGAGCCCAGCACCACGCTCCCTGTTACCCCTGTTGAGTACATCGTTGTCCTAGGCAGGCCAGAACCACGGTCTCAAAAACTGTGATGGCAGCAACACGGCCCAGAAAAACTCAGCATTCAGACAACAACAGCTCGGCACAGTGGCAAAAGCTCAAGCAGGTTTAACTAAAAGCATAGCCCCAACGTACTCTGTCTGTCACCAAGCAGGGGTTAAGGCACCCACCCCCTGCCAAATGGTCTGCGTTACACCAAGCGGCCCCTCTGAGAGCTGCAGAGTCCTCAGAGAAGGCAACTTTTGTGTTACGTTCCCTGTCTTCATGTTCTCAGCAACCTTTCCCTGCTGGACTGTTTCCAGCCTTACCGCCTTACCCTGATCACCCTACACTTAGCATCATCCTTCTTGTTTCACCCCAGATGAGACCCCACCTTCCACCCATACCATCGCCAGCCTTCACACGTGCAACCTGCATTGAGTCCAGCGAGGCCTCCACGTGGAGTAGAGCTTCTTGCTTTGGGACTCAGCTGAGGTACTAGTTCTACCTTTCTACAACTAGGTACTAGCTGTACCTTTCTACAACTAGTAGAAGCCTGCCTGTTGTTTGGGTTAAACTCTGAGTACAGCAAGTCTTTCCTTTTAGGACTAATTTCCACTGTGCAGGCTTATTTTTTCTCTCAAAATGGAAATAAATGTACTATTGTAATTCCCTCAGCATTATGTACCCAGTTTTTTAGACTCCCATTGTAGTCATGTTAGTGTATCTACCTATGCACACAAATACTTCATTTCGATATCAGATATTACTGTAGGAATTAAAATGGGTTTAATCAAGTGTCCCATCTTTAATTTGTTTTGTGTTTTTTTTTGTGTTGTTTTATATTTTATGGTAATGACAGAGTGCCAAGTTCCACTTCGGTTATTTTTATATTTAAATATATTCACACCTTCTTTTTTTTTTTCTTTTATGAAGTTTTCTTTCTACCATGATGATCATTGTCATGGCTCAGACTGCTAAAATATCCCAACCACATCCACCCTCATCATCTAACCCACCTTTTAGGAGCAGCAAGCAGTGCTGCCTTGGCAAAACACTCAGATACCACATTTCTAAATGTTTGATCTTTGACATGTCTCTTCCTCCATTATCAGATATCTCCTTCCTATTCTTCCTGCTCCCTACTCAAGAGCACTGACACTCTAGTGTTGTGTGTCCATAAATACAGTGCTGGAATGCAGTATTACCTAGACACCTGTCACTTAAATAAAACCTGAAGTGAAAAATGAGCATAAAAGTACAACGGGCAGTATTCCAGGCTCATCCTGATGTGCATCTAGCCTGACAGGCCTGAAGTCTGGATTTTTCTTTTGCAAATGTAGCTAGAGGTTTCCTCTATGTGGTAGGCCAGGACAGGCCAGAAGTTCACTGAAAGCACCCACTCATTAGCAAAAGCACACAGTCGGAAACAAACAAACAAAAACCCCCAACCCACTAAAAACCAAATTCCTACCTGTGTGATGACAGAAACAGGAACAGCTCACGATGATTCAGTTTTTCAGATATTTCAGGTAGACCTGCGGACTGCAGCATGCAAAGGCTTTAAAGAAATAGTTCTTTAAGTCCAGCCTCCTGCAGATTTGTGGTTTGTGGTTGATTGCAAACTGTGAAGGTTTTGCTGTGCTGAGGCATCTATAAAGACTGTTCATGGATGTGAATTTTTCTTTCTCTAACTGCTTGAATTCACTTTGCTGCATTTCCTTCACTTCAGGCTGTGCCGAGCATTTATCTCCTACACTTTGGCCACCCGCATTCCTGAAACCAATACCAAGCAAATTCACCTTTGAAGATCTTTAAAACCTTTGACGAATTTTTCAGATATCAGCCACGAGGCGTTACAGTTCTGGTGGGGCAGGGGAACGCAGAGGTTCAGATGAGTGAGAAGGACATACCCATGGGTGAAGCGCAGTCAAAACTTTGCTTTCTTTGAAAAACCTTTTTTTTCTTTTTTTTTCTTTTTTTCCAGAAGGTATTTTCAGCTTTTCTGTAATCTCATTTTAGAGGCAACTCCTGGTGGGTCTAGCCTTCATTTTAAACTTGAAAAATGCCGCGTTGATCAGTGGTTCCTGACTGAGTCTGAAGGTCAGCTCTCTCACGAGCTGCTTTGTCTCACTTTTTTAACTTTTGATCTTCGAACATCAAAAAGTTAATATCGTTAATTCAAAGGAGGTGTTCAAGCACCCTGGGCCAGAACACCTTCCTGGGGATGGGAAATCTCCATCCTCAGGGCAGTTTCCACGCAGGGTGGTGTATCCCTGGGGTGACAGGGAGCGGGTGAAGGAGGGAAGTTTCAGCGAGGGCTCCCCTCACGCTCCAGCCGCCGGGGCGGGCTGCGGAGCCCCGCGGTCGGGTGGAGCCTGGGGCGGCCCCACGCTTCCGGGCCGCCGGCGGCGACCTCGGCGGTCGGGGCAGCGCCTTGTGCCCTGAGGGAAAGCGACGGAGCCAGCCAGCTAGCCAGCCAGGGAGGGAGCGGAGGCGGCCACGGCACCATGCGGCCAGCAGGTCGGGGCAGGGACCGGCTGGGGTCAGCGCCTGGCGACGGGAGGGCTCGGGGGGCACGAGGCTGCCCCGCTGCGGCCGCCATCTTGTGGCCGGGGGGCAAGGGGAGGCAGCGTGGGGCTGCCGGGTGAAGCCGCGGGCATGGGGGGAGAGTGGAGTTGGGTTTTTTTTTTTCCTTTTTTTTTTTTTTCTTTTCTTTCTTTCTTTCTTTGCCCAGTGCAAAGGAGGGCTTAGCTGTGGGTTTCCCCCAGCGTCGTCCGTGAGGGCGTGGGCAGCTGTTGGCAGGGTGTGAAGGTGGCGGCTGTGGTGAGGTTTCTGTGGTACAAGATGCCGCTCTCCTGGAGGCACTTGGTGTCTTCGTTTTCCATGTTGTTTTGGCAAGTGGAGAGGTCATCCCTGATCTTTCTTGATAAAAGTGGGTGCATAGTTGCTACATACCCTGTTAATATGGCTAGTCCCCACCATTTTTTTCCCCCTTTGAATATTTCCAATGATTGATGCTAATTATACGTACGTTTTCCTGACAAATTATGTGAAAGTTTTTATTGAGGAGGCTGCTCTTAGTACCTCTTTTAGACACCTTATCCCTGAAAATACTCCTCAGTGTGCCCATTATTGTCTTGCAGTACATAATGCAGCTTCTCCGAAGAGCGGGAAGTCTAGCACCAAGAAGTTAGGAGATGACAGAATAAATGTTGTGTGGGCAACCCTTATTCTGTCCTACATGTATGGCCGTGCTGGGATAGAGTCTTAATTAGCTAACATCATGCTATGTTATTAATTTAAAAATTGATTGCTCTTTTTTAGTCTCTCAGCAGTCACTATAGTACCTAGCCGTATAAAGCTGTACGGCAAATACCTGGTATGCCTTACACAGAAATATTAATTTCCTTATTTATGTTTTCAGTGGTTTTTCACATTATCTTTGTGCCTCAAAACTGCTAGCGTATATTTTGTCACTCCCTTGGTAGATGACAGTGTGTTACCGTTCCATTTACAAGTGGAAAAAGCTGATAAAAAGATCAAATGATTTACAAATGTCACACGTAAACCAGTGGCAGGCCTGAACAGGAATCAGGAGCCCCTGGCTCCCAGTTCCTCTGTTCATTCTTCCCAGTCATGTTTCCTTATTCACAGAAATGCTGTGTGCTTACTGCTCCCATTTTCTTCAGATAAATTTGCAAGGCTCAGCAACACTTAAATCAAACCAGCGGCAGCAAAGCTGGGCTCTCAGAGGGGAAATGAAAGATGTGTAGCCAGATGCCAGAGGTTTGGCTCAGTTGACTTGCTTGTGGCAGGGAGTTCGGCTTTATCTTTGCAACTCAGGACTATATTTTATCCTAATTTTATGAATGAGGAATCAAGAAAGAGATCTGAAGGCCTGACTCTGCAAAAGTGACTCAATACTTTGGTTTACTGTTCTGGCTCACCTTTTTAAATGAGTGCTTTAAATGTCAAGACAGTTTCTTCAGAGTACCTTAGATTTTGTATCATAATATCAAAGTAACCCTATTATTTATTAATTATCAAGTGCAACGTTCAAGTGATATTAGCAGTGCAAGCTGTTGCTACCTACTATGCTTATTATACAGATGAAAACACATGGGAAGAAAGGTGAAGTGACTTTCCAACCTGTTGTATAATAAGTCAGTTGTAGATAAAATACCAGAATTCAGGACTGCTTTGATCGCTACTCAAAGCTGGCTGTAAAATGGATATAGTTGTTTTACTAGGATCTGGCCTTTGATAAATAGGATTTTTTATCTAGACTCTACTTGCAGCATTGCAAGCTTATTTTAAAGAAAAAAGTAGCATGCATGAGCAAAAATACATCTTTAATAGCATTTCTAAATAATGCATTTTACTGTCCTAGTTATTAGGCAGTTATTTCTGGGTGGTAATGATCAGTTATATTCTGATAATCATACACACATTCTTAGTGGTCGCTGTATATAAATGACAGTGTACAATTGTGCATGACCTGGGGATGTACAGTTTAAGGTTTGGCTTTTGATGAATAAAGGCAGTCAGATCCTAGGTATGCATGTGAAATTGCTGCAATAATTGCTGAGCAAATACATCAGAGCACCACAGAGGCATGGCAGGTTTCCCAGCTGCTTGCAGCCAGTTCCACACATCGACATTGGCCGGGAAACAAGTAGCTGTAGGCTCAGCCAGCAGTGGATATGGTGGACTTCTACTCTGCTGTCATTTGTCTCTTGTTTTTTCTTGTATTGCTCTGCACAAGCCTCATACTCCACCTGGGACGGCCATACATAGATCTCTCCCTTGCAGCTTTACGACAGCACCAAAGCTTTCATACCACACTGAAAAGACATCTTTTCTTTTTTTTTTTTTCCCTGATGGACTTACTGGCTGTGAGGTACAAGTTGCTTTGAGTGGATTGCCCATGGCTTAGTCACACTTGAATCTGAAAACTCTTCGGAGTGCACTGTGGGTGAGACAGTCTTGTTGCTTGTCAGTATTTTGTAGGAAACCGTAGTCTAGATGAACTTCTTCATACAAATTCAGTTGAACATGCTGTACCTAGTAAAGGTAAAACATCCGTAATGCCTGATCCTTGATGACACCTGTCTTCACTTGAGATGAGAGGTACTGACAGGATAACTTGCTAGTGGCTGTGTCATGTTTGAGTTATCACTCCCTCCATGCTCATGAAAATGAGTGGCACCACTGAGATATGCCATCGTGCACTCTTTATGTATCCAATGTGCATTTCTGTGCCTCCAGCTGTTTCTGGGACAGTATTTACATGACAGGTGTTCTGCAAGGGAATCTAGATGGTGAATAAATACAAATAATACTTGATTTTTGTTTTTCTTAAGAATTGGGAATGGCCTCATTTGTAGTAGCCTTAAAGTTTTTTAAAGACCTGTGCTTTTAGGGACAAAATAGTCATCAGGCTATGACATCATTCAAAAATATGAGGGGTCTAGTGGCAGAGGTTTGAAGTAGATTCACCAATAACATAATGTCAATTACTAACACTAATAGTAACGTCTTAGCAATCTGAGTATCAAAGAAGCAAGTACTGGAGAAACTGCTGTCTTCCATTTACAGTCTTAATTAGAAGGGAAGTTCCTATTTTGTTGATGAAATATTTTGATATTTCTGCAGAAAGAAACAAATATAATGTTCAGATACTTTAAAGCTGAAATTTGACTCCTTAAAAGCTAGAAATGGAAATCTTCACTGTGATAAAGAAGTTATTCTGATGTGTACTCCAGATGCAACATTTACAGATGAGTCTGTTGGCTAGGAATTGGAATACAAAGTTTTAAAAAGATACTGAATGAGGAAGAAGAAAAGCAGCTGCTGTTACGCTTTGGTACTCAAGAACCTTGTGAATAACTAACACAAAGCAGTTGTTGACCCTCAGAAGTGTTGGGTAGCTGATTCAGGTTCAAAAGTTGATCCTAACAAGATGTTTCTCTATGTGAATCCTCTTCAGCCTCCCTTCTCTTGCAAGCACTGATTACTGAAGCTTACATATAAGCAATTGACCACCCACATTTGAAAGAGTGTATCACTGATGCCACAGTAAAGGTGAGAGAAAGAGCAATTATCTCAGCTTCTGAAAAGAAGAAGGTTTATGTCCAGGGACTGGAGAACTACAGTGTCACCGTTTCCTTTTCAGTGTCTCTCTTGGAGCTGATCTTTGAGCATTTATTTAGTTTACATACGCTGTTACTGGCTTGTAGGCAGTAAAGAACATTTTACCTCCTCTAGAAGGCAATAAGCACGAGTGCCACAGTGCAAACAGCAGCAATAGATTGTGATATATAATTATATATTCCTGGGAGGTCCAGTCATTTCTGGCTATCATGAAGAAAATGAAATTTCCCTGACCTCTTGTGTAAATTAAAATCAGGCAATTAAAATATGATCTGTAATAAGCAGCTAGGTTTTACTCAACGTAAACAAAAGTTGTAGTAGGTTCAAAACGATATTTTAAATATCTAGGCATGCTGAAACTGCCTTGAAGTTAAGACAGAAATCACAAATATAATCTAAACTTTAAACTGGGGTCTATGGCATGCAATAATCATTGATTATTATTTAGTGTCCATTGGCTCCCTGCATAGTAAGAAAGCAAGGCTTTGTGTTAACTCCACAGAGTATAATTTATGCTATCACAGGGCTGACGCTTAAGTAAACAGGTCTCTGATCATTACAGTACTCCCATCATTACTCTGTTTTTCAATATTTCTGTGTGTACAATTAAGATAAGATTTATGTGTTTGATATAGTTCAAGCAAAGGTATAACTGAGTTTGGAAAGCATGCTTTTGCTTTCACATCAGATGCTTAACAGATGTAAATGACTCGAAACTTTATCCAGATAAAATAGCTACAGTTTGTGGTTGTGGTTCACTGCTTCGTGTCTTTGCTCAGCACCCCAAGCTTACATTTTATACAGCCCATTGCCAACTGATAACTATTTGTTATTGCCAAATATTAATTACAACAAATCTACAACAGTACGTACAACTTACTTTAGCAATATCTTGAAATCACTTTTAGGGGTCTTTTGCGAGTTTTCATTTATCATAAGAACTACTCAGAGTTTTTGCCTAACTGTAGCCTGTTTTGCCTGTCACCCTTCAGTGATACCCAGCTAGATACTTTCCTCAGAGACCTGTCACCCAGCTGTGCTGACTGAGCATTGAGAGAGCATTCAAAACCTGAAGAACACAGTAATGTGTGCTGTGAATAGAACAGGAAAGCAAACTTTCTTCTCCTTTCTTCTTGCTCATGAAGACAGTACCAGCGTATATGGGAACCATGAGTAAATGACAAGTGTTAAACAAAATGCTACGGTTTTTCAAAAGCTCACAGTGCCAGGTAGTTGCCATTACTTTGGGGAGGTAAGCTTCGTTTGAAAATCTGGGATGGACTGTTCACAGATTTTTTTAAATGTCTGCGTTTTTAAAGATCCTATTTGGTTGCCTTGCTTGAAATACTTGATTTCTTTCAAAATGCTTAGGAATTGCTGTCATGCTTTAACTTGGGTGGATTTGTGAGTACTCAGTCTTCTTGAAGTCAGGCGTTGGTTGGTTGATGTGGGTACCGAAAATGTGCAGGTCTGCAGTCATCCTAAATGTTAACTGATCATCAGCATGGGAGCTTTCAGGGCAGTATCTATCAACTTGGAGGGAAAATAAGCATTAAACCCAAATCTATTTATTTCTGTATTGGTATGACTTGCTTCTGCTGCCTATTTATGAAATTTACTTGAACTTGGTCCTTAGTAGTATCTTATTTATAAGAGAAGTGCTGGAAAATTATTGTTAATGTTCAGGGAGATGTAGAAAATGCATCTGACTTCTGTCGAATCAGACAAAAATTTGTACAAATAAACCTAAGTACAGGTCTCAAACTGTGTCAAGCAAATATAATGCAATTCCGAGAAGGGCAGAAAAAGTCAAGTATTCAGGGTGCTGTAATAATGTGAAAAAAGCAGAAGGTATGTCTTTATAGAGCGATTCTTTGCTGTGCAGATAGACCCAACCTAAATCTAGAGAAAGAACATGGTAGTTCTAGCAACAGGAGTTCCCTTGGGTGGGATGCTGCACAAGCTTGTGTTTTTTTCAGTGGTTATGGTAGCTCACTCAAACTTACTGTGGGATCTTGATGTTGAATGACTCATTTTAAGACTATGATAATATTAAAAATAAAGGGAGTACGATGTGCTAAATTAAATGGCTTGTTTGAGATCACATAGAAAACTAGGAAGGATGTCCAGAATATGAGTGCCTTAATGTTACAAACTCCAAACTCGCACCTCTAAGTAAGAAAAAATAGGATAAAGTTATAATAGCACTAATAGTGAGATAGTAATGATTGCTTTTAACTGCAAAATCATTTCAAAGCCTATCCAAATTTCTGCAGTCTTTTTGAGCATCTGTGCAGAACTGGGCAGGGGCTGCCGTGCAGCGTGTGATGCTTTCCTCTCCTGAGATGCACTGTGGGGATGCTGGGGTCGGAGTGGAGACGGCTCCACAAGCACACATTCTGCCTTCCCTGGGGCTGATGCAGCAGCACCTTTTTCGAAACAGATCTTAAGAGCAGTGGATTTTTCTTGGAAAGTGTCTTGAGCATATCCAGCTCTGTTGCTGTGCTACCCCATGATTTTATTTCTACAGTTCAGATCTGTGTTTATCTCGAGTACTGATTCATACAGCAGTGTTTCAATGTGGTTATTGATAAGTACAATGTTATTGTTGGGAGGCAAAAGCAAAACAAAAAAGCGAATGGAATAAAATGGGTAAAGTGGTAAATTTTTTCTGGTTATCTATTGGCATTTTAAATACTCCTTTGCATCTGGTAAGTGTGATGTGCATGTATTTGTGCAAAAGTGTGCTTATACTTAAGTGCATCCTGTAGAAAAAGGGAATAGGGATTTTTAAGCGTGTGTTTAAGGTCTAGTGACAATTTGTGTAAGGCTATGAAGTTGAAATGCAGTGCCTTTGTCAAATTTCTTATTTTATACCCTTTTACCTACTACTGGGAAACCACTGGGAACTGCTTCCAGTGAGTTCCTGAATTTTGCGGATTTTCATAGCTGAAAAAAGAATTGCAAGTATTTTCTGCTTTTCCACTTGAATGTCTTAGTAGAAGCTGATATTTCTTAATTCCTCCAGCTAATAAGAAAACTTCTGCTGCCTTTGAAGTCCGTAGCTCCTGGATACATGTCTTGCTTTTCTCTTTGCTGTCGTGAAACATGCTCTAGCAGTCTCCAGGTTTTGCACATGACTTTGGGGTAAGGAATTTGGAAGGAGACTGTATTTTTAGGTCTAACGTTCTCCATCTTATTCTATTTAGCAAAACTTCTTAAAATTGCTAGGAAAGCATGCGTGTCATCAGCTAAGAGACTTTTATGGCTGTCTTGTCTTTCTGCTGATGTCCTCCTGTGGCTTCTGTTCAGTTCACATTCCTGGTGGTTTTGATTTGGTTTTGGTTTGTTTTCTTTGGTTGGTTGGTTGGTTGGTTTTTGTTTTCCTTCTCTGGACAACATCAGAGGTGGAAAGGGAAAGAGATGTTCATGGCTGCCCAAGTGTTGCCTTGATACCAGGTTAAGATGCCACTAGATGATAGCGTAGCCAGACCTAGGAGTGAAGACCTCATCCTAAATCCCCTGTTTTAGACATATTATATTCACCAGATGAGAGTCTTCTTATGAGAAATAAAGATAGCATCCCACTGAAAGATAACACCACCTCCTTTTGCCCCCCCAGCCTGACTGAGATGCTGTCAAGGCTCTCCAACGCATTCAAGTCTCTCTGAGAATACACGCACGGAGCACTTGGTGCCTTGCTGTACTTTACCCTTCAAGTTTCTCAGTGTGGAAATGTGCCTGTGTTCAGTCTCTTGAACAAAGCAAGCTATTTTCCTGTCAAAATGTAATGAAGTAATGATATTTTCACTTGCCATTGATCATTATACTTTCTTCCAAATAATAAAAACACTGAGCAGTACTTTTTTTTAAGTTGTTGTCCACAGCACAGGGGGAATGTTAACACATGGAGAATGAATAACTGGAGGTTTTTTTTACTGTATGCAATGAAAAGGGTTTTTGTGTGTGTGTGTTTTCTTTCTCTTTTTTTTTAATATAAGATGAGAGGTATGATTGAAATAGTGTTATTTATTTTCTAATGGCAGCCTTTGGAAAAACACTGAAAGATGTATTGAATGGTGTTTACAAATTGAACTTCTAAGAAATAGAACAATATATATGTTAAACATATTTTCATATGGTACACCCTTTTATTATTCATCCTTTTCATTTATTCATGAAACATTTACAATTTAAATAACTGAAGTGAAAAACTAATCGTCTGCCTGGAGTGAATCAAACAAGAACAATTTAGAGCAATTTGAGGATGGAAAATGAGAGCCCCCCTCTTAAGTAAAGCTAGTGTCTTGGTGAGGGGGGGGAAAGGCTAAATACAGCACAGGCTTCGAAGCAGTTTAATGCTGAACTGATAGTAGGCAGTAAAAGAAAACAAGCAGTACTTTTGTCACAAGTCACATCTATGCTGCTGGTCCTTGGATTTTAAGATTTGTAATTCAGAAGTCATTGTAGTCACTTGCTCTTTGATAAGCTGTAATTTGTGTGAGTGACAGAAATCTGTTTTAATTAACAAACAATATGAACAGCAAAACAGGTATCTTCCCGTTTTGATTAGCTTCCTTTTGACATATGATATATAATAAGAAACTGGTAGATATGCAGTATGAAATCCTTTGTGTAAGTGTTTTATCTAAGGTTTTGTGACTAAGAATTTTTCAAAGTGTGTGCAATAGCATTCAAATCAGCTTTGACTGCTAAGCCTGTAACAGCAGCCAGGAGTACGTGCTTGAGTTACGTGTATGGAAGATCCTCAGTGGGTGGCCAATGCAGCTAACAGCCCAACAGCAGGCTTACACCCTCCTAGAGCAGTTCTTCCCTTTACAAACTCGGTTTTGCTGAGCAATTAAAGAGGAGCTGGCTGAATCACGTCTAAGGTGGTTGCACCTTTACAGGTGACTTTAAAAAAAAACAAACAAACAACAACAAAAAAGGAAAAAAATAAAGGTCCTCTGAAAAATAGCTGATTGATAATCATCATTTTTAAAATACTGTTTCTTTGTTCAAGGGAACTGAAATAAGCAATGCGTGTGATTTGAATCGAGACCTGCGTTTACTTCAAAGCAAGTCGCTTAGGCCTTTAAGGAAACCAAATAGACCACAAGAGTTTTTTATGGGTCCCTAAATGGTTTTAGCTATGTCCAGAACATCATTTCTAGCAACTTAATCTTAATTTTTAGTGCCTGAAGATAATTTACATTTCAAATTTATCTGACTCTTAAATAGTGATTTTAAAAGGTAGGGCTACATGAACAAAACTTAATAAAGATCAAATCAAAGAACAAAAAAAAAAGTCTTGATTGGAAAAGATGTTTAATAGTATCTACAAATGTAATCTAATAAAATGCATAAAATTCAATAGCCCCCCTCCCCCTTTTTTTTTTTTTACCCTCTAGTCTGCTACTAGAGCACTTCAGGGACTCTCCAGTTGCTCTAGACCTCTTCCCTGTAAGAATGTAAGGCCAGTGCCCAGCTAGTGCATGGCACAGTAGCTCCATTTAATCAGTGAAGCCTTTTTGATACACACCGTGGAAGGGAATTTTGCCAGTGATTTTTGATCACAACTGGTTTTAAGGTTATCGTACTTGCATTCTGTTTTTGTAACTTTGTAATCTTATCATCAAAACTTCCAGATTTGTTTCTCTCCTTTGTTAATTTTGTTCCCTGTTCAAGATTAACCATTTTAGAGGAGGCCAAATCTAATTTGGGCTTGAATGCATGAAACAGATTCTGCAGTAACTGAATCAGGGGAAAAATACTGTATGTGGAAGTTTAAGGCAGATCCTACATTTTTCATTTTGGAAAGAAGTGTTGTCTGCTTACAGGGTATGTTCAGGACAGATGCATTTTAATTTTCTTGTAGCACTCTTGCCAAATTAGTGTCAGGTGGTTTTCTACAAAAGCTTAAAAACAGCTGTTTCATCGGCAAAGTGGCAGCCTATATTTCAATGCTGAAGAAGTTTAGAGAATTCATTAAAAAGGCAATCCATATTCCTGGATTTTAGCTTGCAAACAGATCACGTGTACCATAAATTTTGTACTCCCACATGCTACTAAGTCCATACTGTTCATTGTGGATGACATGTATAATCATCATTATTAAATTTGTACAGTCTCTTCTTTAAATCATGCCTTAACAACAACCTAAAAAGGCAGAAACGTACTCTGAAGCTGTGACAGCAAACTCATTGGATTTAATGTTTCAGAGCCTTAAATGAAAAGCTAATCCTTTTTTATTGGAAATAAAGGGTTGAACACTAACCATATTTAAGATATTCTAGAAGTAAATTGTACTATTTTCTCTCTCATCACAATTACATCACATATGGCCATTGCAAAATTTAAATTGTACAAAAAATATACAAACTCTATCCCAAACAGTTGGTTTTGCTTAGTTATACTGACAAGAGCAAAGTTTTAACACCCTAGTAGTTAATATAGTGGTACTGATGATAGTTACGAATCTAAGTCTTTATTAAAGAAGTAGGATTCTTTAGATGAGTGTTTATAAACTTGAATTCCTCTCTCGTAAAAGCCCTGTGTTTCCTCCTGGAATATCAGATTAATGAAACGTTTCACAAGAGATTTAAAGATGGTCATTTTTTTGAAAATGAATCTTGGACACGTTTCTTCCTGCATGATTCCATTCTTAGTGTAGTTTGAAAGCCCTATTCACTCAATTTTCATGTCATAATAAGCATTTAGTTCTGTGTTTTGTTTGGTTGTAGTCCTAGATAGCCAACTTGGATACCTGCAAGTGAGTCGGATACCGCCCCCCAGCCATCTGCACCAGCTACGACTTCAGTGGAAGTGGCTGTGTTCACAAGCATTGCTTGAGCCGCCTGCTTTGGTACAACTGTGCAAGGGAGGGGGAGCTCAGATGCACGCTCTGCAGCTGCAGGTTTAGTGCTGAGTGGCAGCGACCAAACTGGTGGGCATTCTCAGGCCGTACTGTTGCGGATGTCCACGGTGGTAAGTAGTGCTCCCGACAGAAAGGGGGTTGTAGAGGCCAGTGGTGGGTATTAGGAACCTGAGAGCCACGCAGCTTACACTGACAGCAGGCTTATTGTGGCATTAGCAGGTGGAGCACATTGGGTGTGATCCTGAAGCATGTGTTCTGCTTTAGTTTAATCTGAGAGGTTTTTGTGCTCCTGGGCCAGTTGGTGAGATGAAGCAAAGCATGGTAAGTGAAGATAAATATTAACATAAACTCACTCTAAGCCATAGCTGTTGCTGCAAGTAGCAGTCATCCCTACACCTTAACTTCAGAGGCTTGGGTTTAGCCCGTGCTTCGTTCTCCTTTGTGTCAACAGATGTGTTTAGGCAACTGTAAGGCAAAGCAGGCTGGGGAATTGATCAGAGTGGTGAATAAGTTGCTGCAATGTCTATAAACAGCTGTGTGGTAGAGATGTGAAGGGCTGCTGCTTTTGGTAGCTGTAAAATTTTTGTGTTCCTTTCTGCAGTTACAGAAGTTACCTGCAGTAAGTGGAAGGTGAAGGATGGTCAGTATAAAATTCAGAGAAGGGAATGTAAGACTGCACGCTATTTCACATCTGTATTAAACACGCAGCCGGGTATTGCTGAGCAGCTGGCATGGGTGGTGTGTTAAACTGGTACGTTGAGTCTTAGATTAGATGTTAATGCAGTATCCGTACAAAGAAGAGGGATAATCTATAACAGCATCAAGCTGTTTTCTTTTAAGATTTTTTTTTCTAGATATTCAAGAAAAATATAAAAAATTGGTCATATAGGTAGGTTTTGTATGTATAGATTTTGTAAAACCATAAGAGGCTCGATCTTCATAATTGCTTGGTCCCGTCCTATCCCACTCAGCCTTCTGAGTTTTACTATATATGAACAACACAGACTCTCTGACTGTAATGAGTTACAGTTTAATTTGATTTCAGAAATAGTTCAAGAAGCATTTTTTTTCTTTTCTGTACCTTTCTAGCTAGGCATGGAAGATAGTGTGCTTGAAAAGCTGAAACTGCCAGTGCGATACTTTTCTTCCAATTTACGTAACGATGTAGGCAGCTTGCCTGTTTCTGTCCAACACTGAGGATGCATGTCAGTGACAGTGAAGTAAGGTGTGCATGTAAGGTATGCAAAATCCATTTACAAGAACTCGAACATGCAGAACTTCCAACTGGTTCACTTCCAGAAGGCAGCCGCAGACATGTTAAGTATTTCTGTGAAGGCTGTCCTTTTTGGGGAGGACCCAAAATCGAGAACTTCCCAAATGGGTCTTATTTTAGGACCGGTAAAAATTGAGAACCTGTATTTTGCAAGGGGAAAACACAATTGCATGTGTTAAACATACACTGAGAAGATAAGCTTGCTGGAAAATGTCTTTAGAATCTCAAGTAAGCTTTACCAGTATTTGGCATTGCAGTTAATTTTGCTGTACTGTGGAGGAATTGTGCAAAGGCAGGCTTGCACTCATGTGACTGATTCAATTTCATTCTGTCTGATGGGCAGAAATAAAAGTGCTTTGTTATATAGCTGGTGTCTAGAATTTTTGTCTTAAGGCAACAGAGGGGAAGCTGAGGGAGGTTTAATATAGAGAAGTCAGCTTTCTATTGAGGTTGTTGCTGAACGTATCAGAAGTTGTTTAATTTATCTTGGTCTAACTCACTGTTAGTTTTGTGGGTGCTCATTCTATGAAGCTACCCATTTAGGGAATTAATTTCTATTTCACTTATTTCCTTCTGTGTGCATCATTACTATGAATGCCATTTAAAAGGCCAATAGAAAAGTGTAAAGTGTTTGTCCAACACCGATTAGACATTTGTCTTGGGTTGTGGGTGGTTTGGGGTTGTTTATTAGTTTGTTTGCTTTGTTGCTTGGTGACTGTCACATTTCTCAGAAAGGGACAAAAGAAATGAGCTGAAACCAGGGGACACTCTCAACTATGGCTCAAAAGCTTAAACATGTTATACATTTAATAGAAACGGCTTCTCACAGCTTATCTAATTTCTGGATGAACACTTACCTAAATGAGATGTGTAAAAATAGATTTAAAACCTGTCTGCAAAAACAGAAGATCAAGCTGTTTGATTTATGGGGTCTTAGGACCCCTCCCCGGATTCTCTGCTGACTTGTGGCAAAGGAAACATACAGTCTTAAAAACCTAAACCAATGTGGGCTTTGAGTGATCTGAGAGAGGTTTTTACCAAGCAGATTTCCTGTGGCAATGTTAATCTGTGATTTAGGAACTGTTGGGCTAATCTTTGGCTGATTCAATGAATTAGAAAATTCCCATTTTCTTATTTGAAAGAATGGAACAAAATTCCCATTTTCTTATTTGGAACTAATTAGAGACAGGGATTTGAAAGAAACAATGGAATTAATGTGGCAGAGGGGAAAAAAAAAGCAACAGAAGTCAGAAGAAAAAGCAAAGACATTTAATTTGAATGAGGAGAGTTTAAATGTGACCATTAATCCAAAAATCAGTGGGGGAAGCCAAGGTAGGAACATCTAGAGAGATCCTGATGGGTGATAAAAGGAACGCTGGCAATGGAAAAGAATTAAAACGAATGAAAGGACAACTCTTGATAGTGGTGGTTGTTTCTGGTAGCAATAGCATCAGTTAAAGCAAACCTGATGCAGCTTGTCCAGCTTTTCGTCTAGCCTTAAAGACTTGCTTCACAGCCCCCAGAAAAAAAAAGTAGTGCATTAGTTCAGCTCTTTGTACTGCATTATGGTATATTTTTCTCTTTGTGATTTGTTACTGTCTAAAGCAGTTCTGAGTTACCTGATTACGTTCTGCTAAAACCTACAAATGGTGCGATTTGCTCTCAAGGAAGTGCCTGTAATGACACAAAATTTTGACTCAGTGGGGCGGTAATAGCAGAGGAGATGTACCCTGAAGCAGAGGATTGAGCTCTGACTTCTACAGCCCATGTTTTTGTTAAGTCTCATTCCCTAGAAATGAGAGCACCTGTCCCTCAGGAGATACTCAGCTGTGGATGGACAAGGCTCCCACAGGGGAGGATACAGCGGTAGCCATTATCCTCACGTTCGTATTCCCAAGGCATCAGGAACCTGCCTGGCTCCATGTTCCCACTGTCACTGCAGGGAAGGTCAAAGGAATTTCTTTAGAGAGAAAGCCTACAAGATCACACCAAAGTTTGTCCCATTCAATTTGTAGGAAACTTGTTTGCTGTCTTGAACTTCATTTTGCCCTCTCCAGGACTCACTGAGCTTAATGAGGAGAGTGATGAAGACAAGAGGCCTGATGTTGTACTGATAGAGCAAGTACTTGTTCTCACAAACAATTTAGCAATTAGCACTGGAAGGTGCATAAATGATGGAAATGTTCTTACTGCGTTCTAGCTAAATGGGCATTTGAGAATAGACGTGCAGCCACTCTGCTGGATGATGCAGTGACAGCAGGAATGTCCCATGCTTTAAGATAATTGCTTTAATTGAAACAGGTGTGCCACAATGCTGCAGCAATTTAGCTATTTCACAATCTCGCTCTAAAGTTTACAAGCAAGCTTTTATAATTTTCATTTCCATTAGTGGAAAGTCTCTGAGAAGCAACATGACTTACTTGAAAATGTTTTCCATTATCTGCAAGTATTTCTAAAGTGCTCTGCGCTGTCCTTCCCACGATGGATCCATTTTGGCTTGCTGCGGGGGATTTGCCTTGCAGAATTCCAGCAACCCAGGGCTCGAGGTGCATTTTGAGATGCGTTTACTGGATTTGTGTCAGGTGTGCTGACTGGGAAAATCGATGCATTCAGGATGGGTGAGGGGCAGCTCACTATGCCAAGGCTGCCGATTAGCACTGAATTAAATGGTCTTAGTCTGCTTCCAAATGTTGAATTGCAGGAGTTGTTTAGAGTGCTAGGCAAAGTGTTCTTCTGTATTTCCTTATATCATTTTAAGTGATCAGAGCAAGCAGCATGAAGAGATGAATGGTTGCATCTTGGTGAAAAGATTGCATAGGAGCCAAGAGTCTAAATATCTTTTGCTTCTGGAGTCTCATTTGAGCTAGAGCTACTTAGTAGGTATGCTCCTCGTTCCCACCCTACATGCAGCCCAAATGGAAATGAGTTTTCCTGGGATTACAAGAAATGTTTTGTAAATCACTGTGCAAATATGGGAGTCTGGACCTCTTATGCTCTTGCTTCACATGCTGTGTTTTTGTCATTGTGTATGACCCTTGCTTATACCCATAGTTTTAGCCTGCATTTTGAAAGGAATGGAGTGGGGAGAGGAGGGGAAGGAGAGGAGATGCCTTGGGAGGGGGAAACAAAACTCCTGGGGGTTGAAAAGTGTCTGAAAACCATGGGCTTCAGGCTCTGCAGATGACAAGGGCAAGGTTCCCTGGAATGGGACCTCATGGGAGAGTGTTACGCGTTTGCTGTGGGTGACGCTCAATTTTGACAGAGAAACTAAAAGCTTGAGATGCATAAAAATCCAATCAGATAAGTGCGGTTGGTATCAAGGCTCTTAAATTTCCCTACCTGGGCCCTTCCTGCCTTTAAAAAAATGGTGCTTTTTGTGGAAGTTTTTAGCATGGGAAGGGACTCACGGTAATCCCGGGGTGTGGGGTGTGCAATTCACAAAGGAATTAAGGATGTCACAGGTGTCCTTCAGTATTGCTTATGTTGCCCTAAGTTTTAATCAATGAAGAAAGTCAGAATTTTCACTCTGTGCTATTCTACTTCCCTTTTGAGGCACAGAGCACTTCTACATATTTTAACGAGTTTTTACTAATGGACAGTAGCTCGTTACATACTAACAGAAATCATGCACTTCTTTCTCAAATGTCTATAAGACTGCCATTTAGAAAAAACAACAACAAACTAAAAAAAGGAACAAAAGAAAAAACACCTCCCTGTCCCCAGGTGAGGACATCCACTCCAGGAAGAGATAAAAGGGATGAATTTTATTCTTTCTGTAGCAATTGATCCCCTGTTTTCTCAACGTAGTGGTTGAGAATGGGTTCACTTAGATATCAAAAGCTGATGTGGTTGAGGCAAGCATTGCAGACAGACTTGAATTACTTTTTTGATCAGGTTGACTGTGATCAGCTGCTTGTGTGGTTTCATGAATTCCTGGCCAGCTGTCTGAGCAG
Source organism: Anser cygnoides (assembly GCF_040182565.1). Lineage (NCBI taxonomy): Eukaryota > Metazoa > Chordata > Aves > Anseriformes > Anatidae > Anser > Anser cygnoides. The sequence continues at coordinate 73,890,904 of NC_089876.1, forward strand.
CTGGGCATGGCTTTCACCAGTACTGCAACTGGAGAGTGTTGTGTGTGGTCTGAGATCTGTGGGGATGCATCTTTCAGTCGAAGCTTGGGTACGAGTCGATGATCGAGTGACAGTTCCTCTTACCAAAGTATCCTGAGGCAGTAGAGCCAATTTTGGGCTCTGTTGGCTGTAGAGACAATTTTTAAACCCCAGACTTACTTTTCTGAATCTTGCTCAGTTCTAAGCAAACAGAATCTGTTTTACAAGATTGCAAGACTTTCTTTAGATTCATAAACTGAGGTAGATGTGTAAAAGTAGCCACAAGCCCCAGATCTTTGCTTCCTTTCCTTTGCTTTCCTAACATGTTTAATGCATGGCAAAATTCCATACATTTCCTTTCGCTTTCAAACTATACTTGCCTTTTTTTTTCCTCACAGAATCGTCTAGGTTGGAAGAGACCTCCAAGATCACCCAGTCCAACCTCTGACCTAACACTACCAAGTCCTCCACTAAACCATATCACTAAGCTCAACATCTAAATGTCTTTTAAAGACCTCCAGGGATGGTGACTCAACCACCTCCCTGGGCAGCCCATTCCAATGTCTAACAACCCTTTCAGTAAAGAAGTTCTTCCTAATATCCAACCTAAACCTCCCCTGGCACAACTTTAACCCATTCCTCCTCGTCCTGTCACCAGGCGCATGGGAGAATAGACCAACCCCCCCCCCCCATCCATGATGTATTTTTCAGTTGTTGTTAGAAAAAGGGTTTTTTTTATGCCTTGTGTGTGTGCAAGTTCTTGACTCCTTTGGTTGCACTAGTGTGCAAAGACACTCATCTCTTTTGGTTCTCGTAAAATTCAGCAGGTCTTTTCAAGGAAAGCTGCAGATAGCATGTTTCAAGAGATGTGAGGTTTTTGGTCAGCCACACATCAGTAACTAGAGAATAGTTTTGCTTGTCAGAAGAACCTTTTCATGTTATGGATGACTGCATAAAGTCTCTTACTGTTTCTCATTGCTGAACTAATAATACACTTTATTTCTACCTTTGAGTCAGTTTCCAAGTAGGAGTAGTTGAAGCATGGCTTAATTTTGTCAGGATATGATAGTTTCCATTACATTAACTTGCAAGGGAACAAAATTCATCTCAACTTGCATTATATTCCAAGTGCAGTAGCTTCAAAGAAATATTCAGTGAGAGATGAAAATAATGAAGGGGAAAAAGCTCTGGTTGAAAAGTTAAGCAGTGTTACTGCGTATTCCGTACTGGGTAGTGCTGCATTAAGGCTAGATTTCAGCTTTTGTTGTTTCACATAAAAACGATAGTGCTTTGAAGATGGAGTTTTGGGTGGGCTGTGATTTTCAGGTAAGTAGTGTTCAAGCATTTACATTTTAGTAAAATTTCTTAAGGCAAAACATTGCGTAACGGGAAAGTTTAAGGCATGTGGAGTAGATTTTAGGTAGGGAACTTTGTAACCATTCTTAGCAGAAACTCTGACTACATTTAAAATCATGCTGACATTTTAAAATAGTGATATTTTGCTTTTTTAATACAATTTTGGGGAAGTAGTCTGTAGTTCTTGCATTCCTTAGTATCAAAGTTTACTCTCAGTCTCAAAAGATACCTTGGATAATAACAGATCAGTGGCCAGAAAAATATTCGTGCGTATAATTCAAAACAAACCCACATTCGGTTTGCCAGGGGTAATTTAATAGCACTAGTTGCAGTTTTCAGACCAGTAAGCTTTGTGCCAAACTGCAGTAAAAAAAATGCCTTGTATGAAGCTTTCCTCAGCAGTATGACTCTTCCCTTTATATAGGTAGAAAAGACAAATGAAATATGGCAGCTGTATTAAAGTTTTATGAGATGTTGTAGAGCCTTTCTTCCATCAAGTGTGGTATTAGATATATTTCACTCTCTTTTATACAAATAAAGCATTCTTTCTCATTTCTCATATAAAAATCAATATTGGTTAAAAGAAGTGCAATTGAGCCTTCGATAAACATCTTAAAAATTCTTTCTCATTCACACTTAGCTAAGATCAAAGCTGCGGGCTTAGGTGCAGATACAGAACGTGGAAAAAGAGTTACTTCATCCGCTTTTATCATTTCGATGCAACTTCCTCACTTTTATCTTTAGAGTTTCTTGCGTACTCGAGCCCCGTATCGTCCATTTGCACAAGGGTGAACTTGATACCTTGGGTGTACTTTCATTATGATTATTATATAATGCCAGCTCTTTACAAATATTTCTGCCCAAGGAACTGCTCCTCCACACCCAGCACACAGGGAGCTCTGCAGCTGGGCCTGGAAGCTTGGCTCCAGGAATTCCATCCTGATCCAGGGTCTGGCAGTGCCTTTCGGGTGCTCCGAGTCTGCGTGGGGATGCGGTGCAGTTGGGCACCATTCCTCGCATAGGAATACAGGGAGAGGACGCAGCCTCTGGGCCCAGGGGGTGCTGTGGCAGATGCCAGCAGATCCCACTTCTGCACAATCAGGACACCGTGATTCTGGAAGCAATAAGAAAGGTTTTTAACCCTTCAGCTGGCACATGCTTTCAGCACCCAACCTCTCTTATCCCTCCCTGCAATTCCACTTAGCTTTGTCCTTACCCAAGCACATTATAATAGGAAAATGTAGCTGAGCATGAACTTAAAATGAGACCTTTTAATTTAAAGACTGAGTGTGAACTGTGTCTGCATAACCAAGGTAATCTCAAGTGAGATTAATATTTTATTCTCCCCATGTACTATATGAAGGAACTCCCAGCCTGTAATGCAGTTTTGGGTTCCTCAAAAAGCGTTTTGAAAAGCCAGAAGAGTTCACGAAAGTGCAGAAAGAGAGGTAGGAGTTCTACAAAATCCCCTTTTGTAGGGGGAAGTATAATAAGCCCAGTTTGACCTGTAACTGAGGCAAGGCTAAGAGTCTGAAGTCTTGCAAGGGGGGGGGGAAAAAAAAAAGATAAAGTATTCTGTGTTTGTAAGATGGAACTAAGCAAATTTAAATGCAGTGTAAGTAGCAAATTCTTAAGTCTTCTTCATGGATTAAGCATCCTCCTTAAGGGGCCACTACGGTCCTCTTAGAAATTAAGGCCTGAAAATAGAAGTTGGTTGGTGGTGCTACTTCCTGTGGTATCACAGAGTCTGGCCAGACTGAAAGAGCTTCGACTCTGTGAATGTTGTTTCTTCTTCTCAAGCTGGGTAGCAAGCTCCAGAGCTCTTTGCTTTTGCTGCAAGAGTTGAAGAAAACCAAGTGAGATTCTGATAACAAATACTTTTGCAGCTAAGTGCTGTAAAATCACAAGTCAGTTTCTTGTCCTAGTGTCATAAAACACACAATTTTGCTCCAAGTTAGTTGAGGAATACACTAATAGTTATTTCTACAATTAAATTTTAGCATTTAAGCAGAAAGGGGCAGTTTTACCATTGAAAATGTAACAGTCACCGTTCCAAATATATTTTGACAAATTTTACACTCGAGTTCAGTCATCCTGGAATGTCATCCGTCACCATACTGAGCACAGCCCTGTCTGATTTCTTGGGACAGAAAACTTTTGAAAGGATGAGTATTGACTGGTCTTCAGCAGAGGGTAGCTGCCCTCCAAGCAGTTTCGAGACATGTAGTGAATGCAGGATGCTAGGCTGTGGCATCCCTGGTGTACAAGTCTTAGTCTGCCTTCACCTGGGTAAGCTTTGACATCTCTCCTCAGGAAATAATGAACGAAGGTTAGGAGTAACTTCTGCATAAAAGAGGGAAAGTCCAAGAGTTAACGGAATAATCCTGAATTCTGGAGATCTGTGTTATTAAACTAGCCTAGCCTTTTAGGCTATATTGTGTTGGTTGGCAAAATACCACAGAAGCGTATTGGTCTTAGCATCATTTCATGTCTTAAAGAGAAAGCAGATAGTAAGTGTTGTTCTAGATTTATTTTTGTTAAGTTCAAAAGAGATTTTGTTAGAAAAAGGACCGCAAAGAAAGATCACTAACAACTGTCCTAATACTGTGCTGCCAAAATATCCTAAATGTACCGGCCCTGTTTCTTGTTTTGATCAATTGATCAAAATTGTTTTGATCAATTCTTTACTGCTGCCCATTAAAAGCTAGCTGTTGCATTTTGAATAGCATCAACTATTCATCAAAAATACGAGCGAGCTGAGTATGTGAATGCATTCTGCTTTCTACACTCAAATTTCAGTATTTATCCTGAAATACTAGTTGAATCTATTCTAAATGTAGAATATTCTGAGCAGTTTTACTAGCAGTTCTGTGGACAATCTTTCTGCCGTGGGTTAGAAATAAGCAGATGGTTGTCATTTCAAGCTGATGACCTGCCCTGTTTCTTGAGCATCACAAGTCCTTGGGGGTGGGATGGGAGGGAAATTAACGTTCTGGCTTCAGATATTTATAATGGATTTGAAATGATTTTCTTTTTTAATGTTTTCTTCTCTAGAACATATGAAGGATATTCTTGTGATATACGAACAAGAAGCAGAAGAGTGGGCTGTGTATTTAAAATCTCTGTTTGGACACATACTGAATGAAGAAGGAGTCTTACTCTACAATCTGGAGACTTTGTCTTTCAAGCACCTGGAGTCATTCTCTTTACACTGCTATAAATGTAAACTGCTGATACTCTCGTGTGGACTTCTTAAATGCCTAAATCAAGAGAGGTGCTGCTTTCTGGAGTATGTTCTTCAGCCTCCAGATGATGTGGTGATTCTCCTTTGTGGGGTGGAGAATTCAGAGATTCTTTACGAGGTACTGACCTTAGGTGGAAGGATCAGAGAGATCTCCACTGATCAGGAACCTGAGGAATATCTCTCAATTGTTACTGGAATTATTCAACCAGGTAATTTTAAAATGTAAACATTGTATGATTATTAAGAGTTTTCTATCTGCATCAATACCGTTTGAAAGAGAGAAGAGCGAGCATTTGAATTTTCTCTAGAAATGACGTATTGCAAAAATGTTTTGATGCGTTGGTTGTTGAAGTCTTAGTGACTTCAGTATTATTTCCTACTGACTTACGGGAGTACTGTCATACATTCAATACAGCTTCAGGTTCACAAGAAAGCAGCTTTGGAAGGCCCAAAATCTGCCTGCCAAAATCTGCCTGCCAAAATCTGGCACTTCTGAGCCTACCATCACTGCTTCGTGGTTGAAGAGCTGGCATACACTTGCTTCACTCTTTCCTGGGTTTGCAAATCTCAGAAATAGTACAAAACTATGGGTTTCTTTAATCTCTTTCAAAATGCTTTAACGTGATAACGTATGTATATCTCTTCAGGTAAACCTGGCAATGAGAAATGATCACAGGCCAAGACCCGGTTTCACGGATGGCATAATTCCCAGTGTGGCACACACAAGCTGTAAAAGCAGTAGTTCTCTTCCCCTTTTACAAACTGAAGTAACCAGCCTGTGCTGAAAGGTCTAAAATTGCTAAGTCTGTGTGTGTTTGCACATCCATGGAAGCAACAAAGACGAGCTCATGTTAAAATTAGCACTTCTGGAATGTAAGAACAATCCTCTGGAGGGTTAGAGGTACTGAAATGGCAAAGTCCGTGTACATTAAGTTTAACCTCTTTGTGCCAGGCTGCACAAATGTTACCAAGCAATAGCTTTAGAAAGACATGCATTGCTCACTTTGGAAGGATGGCGTAGGTTGTGCATCAGTTTCAGGTATATGTCTGGGTGTTCTCTGTAGTCTCTAGGTCTCCTGCCTTCTTTCAGCTCCTGCTGTTCTGTTGTTTATTTTGTGTGTGCTAAGCCGAACGTTGTGCTTCTGTCTTTATCTGCAAGGTGCCATTTTTCTGGCATGGGAGCTTGTGCTTGAGAAAGACATCCTGCAGTTTGGGAGTTTTACTTTGAAATGAACCTGTCTCCAGAAGTATTTGTTCATGCAAATGAACAAATGACAATATTCTTTTGAACACTGGGGGCGTGACCTATCTGGGTGTCCCTGCTGCCTTGTGCTTGAGCAAATACATTTCAGGATGCTGTACAGCTTTCAAACCTGCCCTGAATGTCTCTGCACACACATGCTGTGATGATACGGTCTGGCTAAACTAAATCTTAGGCTCTTCCTGCCCAACAATCTCTCATTCTAACATTTCTTGCTGTTATTTTTTAACCTTTTCCTCGCTATATCTTCTGAGCATCTCTCAGGCTTCAGGTTTCGGAGCTATTTACAGTTGCCTGCTATGGTTTCAGGAGGTAATGGTTGAAATTTTTGACTGTGCCTAATATTTAGCTTCAGAGAAGTTCCTTGGCATCTTCTCTGTGAAATGAAAACTGAATCTATACCATCTATGTGTGTGTATAGGAAGGAACTGTGCTCCGGGACAGCCAGTTGACTCACGCACAGGAAATTGCAAACTTTTTCTGAAAAGATAAACAGTTCACTAGAAGACAGATGACAGATCTTTACTTAGGTCTGTGTGTTCACAGAAATATTTATTGCATCTGCCCTCAGGATTTTACTTACTTTTACTTTTTACTTTGCTTACTTCAATGTCAGGTGCCCAATAGGTGCTCAAATCACCATTCCTTTGGCAGTTGCCCAGTATTAGAAGCTTCAGATGCCAGTACAAAGAAGAACTAATGAGTCCAAAACCTCTGTCGCACTGCGTACGTCTCTAACAGGGCTGCCCTGATAGACTGGGATCAGACAAGATCTGTTACCTGAACTAGATCCAGGACCGGGAGCAGTGTTGCTGCCTGGTGCTTTGGGGTGTAAGCCCTCCTTCGTGCACACAGCTGAGAACTGCTCTGGCCCTGGTTTTTCTGTCCTGGTGTGCCTCGGCCATCAGGCAGGCCAGCTCAGGTCACTGCTTGCAAGGAGAGCTAGGCACCGCTCTCTGGTGCGCCGTGCAAGAGCTGTGAGTGTGAGATGCCGTCACCTGGGCTCCGAGGAATAAGGGTGTGCCTTGCTTATAATTTACCTTTGCTTAAAGATAATGGTGGCTGCGATGTCCACATTTATGACATTCTTTTGTAGAACCGTATTAGCTCTTAGACTTTGATATCTCTGGCGGAAATTTTGAGAGATTACACATTTGGGAAAGACATTTTGCCTTTGGGTTTAAAATGGCTTGCTAAGGGGTTATTAAGCATACTTGAATTGCTTCTCCTTTGAAGCTTTTTTTTTTTTAATGCTTTCTTCAGGATTGTGCACTCAGAAGATGACCCATATGGAAAGAGAAGGAAAGTCCTATCTCTTTTAATTGTTTTCAGTGCTTATCTCTTGTCCCTTATATTTCTGCTTTTAGAGATAGCAGTGAAAACACAGTGGTGTATGTTCTCCATCGTTTTCCCTTCCTTTTCCTTCCCAAACATCCATTAGTGTTAATTTGTTCCTCCATACACTTGTCATCTTGTCTCCTCAGTGTTAATAAAGAGCCGTCACTCTACCAAAATCTAAAAAATTTAGCAGCGTGCTCTAACGACAATGATTGCATGGCACCACGCCGCTGTTCACCACCACAGCTCAATTCTGTTAATCCCTAAGGACAGTGGGCTGTTGAGGTGTTAGGTCTGACTGTTTCTATGTTTCAGGGGTGGCTGGTAGTAGTTATAACCGCTGAATATGGATACCAAATCAGGTTGTCACAGTTCTGAAGAGAATTAATAATGGTGTGGGTTAGGTGCTAGCAGCCACCATCCTCCTGCAGCTTTCTCCATGCTCTATAAACTTCATAGGCAAGGTAAGTTCTCAGCTGTCCTTCCTGTCTTAGATGCCATCTCTTTGCACTATTTGAACAGGGTGATATAGAAAGAGTACAAACTGAAGGTAATTTTGTATTGCCCCTACCAATTATTTTGAAACAGCGTTTCACCTACCAGATGGTGCCAATTTCATCCTGTTGGAGCAAGCAGTGTTAGAACTTCCTTCTGCCTCTCTCCTAGTACGTGTACCAAAAATTCCAGGCAAATAATCATAATGAAAATGCTTAGTAAAACTAACTGAAATGCAAGGGCGAGGGGTTTTTGTATCCAGTAGGGAGCTTGTTCCCCCTGCAGTGTAATTCAAAGGCAAAATATGAAGGGTTTGTCATCCCTGTTGGAATGGAGCAAATGGAGAACATCTTGGGAGAGCGAATGGAGAACTGAGATGTATGGAAGCTGACCTTTCTGACATGCTTCCTGGTTGGTGAAAGGTTTTATTATATTCACCTTAGGCAGGAAGAAGAATGCAAATATTTTTGCTGCTGTCAAAAGATTCCTTTAACAGGACTTGTTCACAAAATACTTCACAGCGATGCTATCTGACTCTCTTAGGTTCAGATTTAGAGTTGTTTTTGAATTTTCTGTGACTGTTGTCATTAAAAGATAAATCTCTGAGATTAGAACATTTAGAAATGTTGTTATTCTATGTTCTGTTATTTTAAGATGGCCCAGTGTGATCTAGTAGTCTTACTTCTCTTTTCAACAGCTCTGTGTAATATTCCTGAAAGTAGGGTCAGCAAACACTTTCTTTGCATTTATCCTTTCCTTTCCCTTTTTCTTTCTATCATTCCTCTTTGGTCTGCTGAACAGTGTACCCTTTTTATATTGAATTGTTGTACTTTCAGTGTATTAATCCAATACCCTGTTTTTTTTAGCCTAGATATAGTTGTGGGTTGTTGTTTTTTTTTGTGTGTGTAGTCCTGAAATACTTGTATTTCAAGTTCAGGCTATTCATATGCTTGAGCAAGTGATTTATAGATGGATAGTTGCAGCTAGAAGTAGTTAATTAGATCTCTAAATGTCCTAAATTCCTCCTGCAGTTATTTGTGCCTCAGTATTGATGATGCAGAAAGGAGGACAGGTCTCATCTAATACAGATACCTTTCTGTGTCACTATTTCTAAAGTATGTTGACATTTTTGAGATTTTTTTTTTGGTGGGACCTCTCAGTATAGCTCAGGAGTGTAAGTATCTATTAGTCTGCTCGCTTTTTAAAATTTGATTTGATTGTTTACAGCTCAAAGAAAACGTAACAGCTCTTGTTATTTCTAGCCTTCCCCCTAGCAAGTGGTTGGCTCTTTTCTGCCATATGAAGAGAATCTGCCACTATAAAAATGAGTAGTTGAGAACTGCTCAACAAACCTACATGTAGCCATTCATATCTGCTCTTGTCTCAAAAAGTGGGAAAAGGTACGTTAATTAGCACAACCCAAAAAAGCTGAATTCAGAGTCCCTGATGGCCTGGGAAGGATTCTCAGGAGGAATACTTTCACCTGAGACAGCGGCATGCCATTAATTTCTGGCTATTAACAAATAAGTATTCAGTGTGCCACCCCACAGTTTTAATCACCAAGAAGAGTAATGTTAAGAAAATTGATTTTGCAACTAGTAGTAAAGTATAACTCTGGAGTAATGAGATACTAGCATTTTGTATTTGTCTCTAATTAGTTCATGCAGGACAAACAGGCTAGGAACTTTAAAAAAAGGTCTTAACATAGATAAATTTCTAGGCCACTTCAAATATGGGTGTAGTTTCCATTGTGTGGGTCATAGAAAAGAGAAACAAGCTTTTATGGTATCTGTCTCCTGTTTTGTTTTATTGGAATTGTACCATGAGTTTGGGTACAATATTTGAATACTGGAGTAATACTTCATATTTTGAGTCCAGTGCTTTGTTTTTCTCCTGTAAAATCCTATTCACATTGGTACTCAAATAGAAGTAACTAATGACAACGTGAGTTTTCTTAGGCTGCCAGCAGAACTTGTGCTGATGGAGTAAACCCCTCATTTAAGTGGGAACTTTTCCCCTTTGAAGAAAATAGTAGTATTTCACCTAGATTTCAACGTTGACTTGGAGTCTACTAAGCACTAGCAAGAAGCAGAGTTCAAGAGGAAACAAAATCCCTGGTCTTTGAGTTTGTTTGTGAATAGTGAATGCAGTGTGATTTTGTACGTGCAGGAGCTAAAGCCAGGGTTGTAAAGCTTCTTGCGTGGACGCCCAAGATTGAGTAAATGGAGGTAAGAGGTGGTTCTGGCTTTGCTTACTGCCAGAGGAGGTTGCAGTAGATGAGACCACACAGTTGCCCCTCTTTCCGCCTTCTCCAACATCTTCTTGAGGTGTGTTTCTCCACCGCCTTGCAGAATGACTGCTGGAATGGCAGTGCAGTGATAGGGGCTTGGGAGCGGGACTGCTACACCAAAAAAAAACAGGTTTAATGTCACTAGCTTGTTTCATAAGGCACCCGTTCCTGGCTATTTCAAACCAGAAGAGAAACATAAGTAACAGCCTGCTGTTGGCAGCCATGGATCTGCTGTTGAGACTGCCTGCCCCTGCTACTTAAACTTTTTGATTTCTATGTTCCTTCATGTCTTACTCCTGCAAAATCCAAAGCAGTCTTAGTCATCATGTCAGATTTTTCAGCAGCTCATTTTTTGATCTGTCTGGCTAATCGAGGTGACCCGTATGCTTGGATACTGAAGTGTGCATCGTGTACGTGATATTTTTCCTCTGTTTTTTAATGCTAATTGGATGAAAACTGCTTACGCCTGGGAAAGTGAATGTACAGATACCTTAAATGCCATTAAAAGACATTCACTGTAGGACAAATTCATGAAGCTTTTTTATTAATAAAAGTCAAACTAATAGAACATAAGCATTGCTGCCACAGCATGTACTACTTTAAATTAATGTACTGTGATTTTACTGTTGTTTATTTAGGTTACGCATTTTTTTATTTTAAAAAGGAATTAATCGTTTTATCATCATTAGTCTGCTCTTTCAAGGTTGTTTGTGGACACTATCCACATTTTTGTTGTTTATCGCACAAGAATCTGTAGTCTTATGTCCTTAAAATAATGTATTATTGACTCCCCTCTAGTTTTTATACTGTGGTTACCAGTAACAATTGTGGAAAAGTTATTATTGGAAGGCATCTAAGGAAGTTCTCTGGAAGTGCATTCTTTGTGTATTTTCTGGCATGCAGAGGTTACTATAACAGAAGTGCTCTTTGTAGTTTCACCACAATGTATTTCTATTATGTCAGTGTCAATTTCTTGAAAGTAAGATAAAATAAGGGTTATGTTTTCCTAATTTAATAAATAAATAAATCACTGACAAAGTAGTATAACACCTATATAAGTTCATGCTGAATAAAATTAACATTAGGATAGGAAAAAAATAAACTTTTTGATATAGAATCAGATTTCTATCTTGGTAGGGTTTCCCTGTACTGACTCAAATGGCTTTGAGGACAGAGCTTGGTCGGAAAAATGTTGTTACAGTTACAATCGTAAGTATTCAAAAGTCAGAATGCTGCAGATACAAAGTAGCCTATTAGATTTTAATTAGGCCCCTTGTTCATATGCACTGATTGCCTTTAATTACGTAAGTGCATACTTTTTTTCTCCCTCTCAAGAAGCTGGCCTCATTAGCACACAGGATAAGTAGTACTCAGTTAATTAGCAGTTATTTGATACTTTGTTTTGTGTTTGAGTTTGTGGTTGCATTACTTATGCCATTTGAATGGCATTTGAACGCCATTCAAATCCTGTTGAGAAAACAGAATTGTCAATTTGCTAATGTGCTGTTCTGTAGAGCTCATTTCTGTATTATGAGTGCTATCCCAACGGTGGGTTTGGTCACCGTTTTACATACTAGTATTTAGCAAGATTAAGGTGAAGCAGTTCTTCTGGTTCTACTTTGAGGCATGGCTTTTTGTAACACTTGCCACCATACAGTACTTTGCATGTCCAGGTTCAAACTCCCTTTACTTTCAGATCAGTTGTGTGACTGGTCAGACATCTGCAGGTCATCTGTAAAGCCTTTCAAAGAAAAGAGGAATATAAAACTAATGAGAACTTCTCAAAACCATGTTTTAAAAGGCTTGCTACCTTTTTTGCCTTAAAACTCCAGGATTGGAACAGGAAATTATTTAAATTCTCTGGAGCAGGAGTCAGCAGATATCACTAGCCTTTTCCTCTCACTGGAATCCCCTCCACATTCACTGGACTCCTGTTATTAAAAGAATAACTGAATCAGAGTAAAGTAAACAGCACCATCTTTTAGTGCAAAACCACCAGTCAGTGCCAGAGTAGGTCTGTCTTGTGCACTGCTCCCAGTACAGATCGGTTTAAAAGAAATAGCCAGCAGTATACCACAACGGAGAGAGACTGCTTTTGAGTGTTAGGTTTCATGCAATCTAAATAAAGTGAAAAGATCAGTCATGGGGTGGTTTGCGGAAAAGGGGTAAATGCAGTTCCATCTAAATCTGTCTCTAGGCTTGTTCTTTCCACTCGCTTTTGGATTTTTTTCTCCCTATCTGAAAAACTGTAGCTTTAAGATAGCTTTATTATCCATTTAGAATAACATCCAAAATTTCATCTTACAAAAAAAAAATATTCAAATAAATGTATTGACATTTCCTTTTTTCTGAGGCTCTAAGTTGCTTGTCCATTTGTTAACTGTTTTCCTGTGCCAATGTTTTGATTGTTTTCTAATGCTAAGGTCTTCCTTAGGGCAAAATAAAGATTCAGTGAAACAATAAATTTGACAACAGTGATGATTACTATCCTAAGTTGATGACAATTTAAAGATGTTTTGAAAGAGATACCCATTAAAGAATTACTCTCTTTCTTAGGTAAGCCACAGAATGAAAGTCCTGGAGCCTCTTTTTCTTACATATATGAAGCCGTTCTTGCAGATGGTGAGTTTGAACTCCCCTTGCATTTTCTGAAGAGTAGTGGCTCTATTCAAGTAAATGAAATTTGTTTCCTTGCATCTTGTCAGACATGAAAGGCAATAAACTGATCTTACCATAGCATACAGCTGTGTAGAGGAACATGCCTTGTTCTCAGACATCCACCCACGCATCTATACCATGTGTTTTTGTGAGGAATGTAAAAAGAAGAAGAGATTCAACAGGGCCATTTCCTTTTTCCTTGAATTTCAGAGTAGAGAAAAAAGGAAGACCCTGAAAAGATTTCTTTTTTTCTGTTCCCAAAATATGGAGTTTTGCTTGTGGAGAAAAGAGAGCAGTCCTACTCACATCATACTTGCAGCATCAGTCACTGTCAGCCAGTGGCTGGGAGAAGCCCTGCATCCAGACTTCAGCTCCTGTTGGCATCTGCCATTCTGGTGTATTTGCATTTGTAAAAGCCCATAAAAAGTCTTACTGGGGAAAACAGGAGGGTAAAATCTCCACTTACTCTTAGTAAAGAGCTGTGTAATGTATTTCCTGTCCCCACGTCTTACTTAAACAGACTTATTTCTGGGTTGACACCTTTGTGAAGTGATCGGTTTAACACCACCAGTGTGCTGCCTGAAAAAGGCTTTGTGAGGCCGAGAGTTACTGTGGAATTCCCCGTGTAGGAGCTCAGTGCTGCTGGACTCTGAGGTTCCTGTCCCAGTAGGTCTGTCTCCCTGGCAAGGTGTCAGGGCTGAAGGATGCTGCCAGCTCACTGGTTCTTCTTTACTGGCATGAATTATATTTATATATGTCGGTGACCTATGGAGTTTAGGATTTTAGCTTCTTAAGGTAATTTCAAAACATTACGTTAACTTACATGCTTTTAAATGCTTACCGTGCTTTAGTTCACAATGCGTAACAGTCTTGGGGCACATGTACTGGATACTTCCGAGATAAAACTAAAATGACAAGTGCACTCAATAAGCTCGCTCGGCACACTTCAGACACTAGCAGGAGTGCATCTTACAGGTCCAGACTAGAACTAGCTGGAAATAAGCCCCTTTGAAATGTGTGTAGTATGGAAGTGAGTATTTAGCACCAAGCATTTCTTCCTACTAAACCTTCTCCTATTAGTCCCACCTCCCCTCCAACAAGGATTGTCTTGGCATTGCAGGTGTAGTGGTATGATCTCAAGCAGCAAACCGCTGTAAAGTGACACTGTTTATCCCTACAGCCCTATTGTGAAGGTTTCTAAGGATGTCTCTTTTGGTCCTGTGCTGAATGGACCATGGCTTAGTGCATTGAAGAAGTTTGCTGGTATAAAGATGGCTTTTTGTCATTACTGGCTCATCACCAAGTTGCTCAATAAGCTGGCATCACTGTTCCTTACGTTCACGTTTGTGATACCCAAAAAGGACAGTAAAAGAGGGAATGGTTAGGGAAAACAGAATTCTAAGAAAAGAAAAGACTGAGGAGATGTTCCTCCAAGCTCTAAGTCCTCCTTTAAACCCTGACCCTTTTTTTCATGTGAATCCTTTTCTACTTTTATACGGAGACTTGAAGAGCAGCTTCGAGTCCAAGTTTCCCATCAGCTGAGTGGTTGACGTTGTAATGAATTGAGGATTTTCCAGCTAAGGAAGACTTGCATCAAAAGCAAAAAATTTTGCTTGAAATCTTTGCTGGAACAGTCTGGACTGCAGTTTTCGGTCAGCTTTTGGCAGCTACCTTGATAGCACTGATTGTATTGAAGCACTTAAGAAGGAAAGATCTGAAAACTTGTCATCTTCCATGGCAAACTTGCCTTCCTTCTCACCGCTTGGGAGGTTCGTGTACCATGCCATTAAAATAGGCATTACATTATTCTTCCCTTCCCACTGCAGCTGCCTTCCTGCTCATGGCTAAGAAGTTCTGCGGGATCCCAAGTGGATGCCATGTAATCTCAACTGTAGTATCTGCTGGTTAATGATGTCTGGGTATCGCTAAGAGGACCAGATCGATTCTCTGCTGATGTGATGAGTGAAAAGAGCTGACTAGAAAAAAGGGATTCCCAGTAATAGTCTCATGTATGTGTGGTTAAGACTGACTCCTGAATGACTACAAGGAAATGCCTGGTCGAGATTTCTTCTTGGTGGTGCAATGGGGAGCAGTTACCTGCTGCTGCTGCAAAACTTCAAAGGGAGAAGTACCCCCAGAAGAGAAGTGATTGCAGTTTCCACGATTCAGCATGTCAGTCTTTTCAAAGCCAAGGAACTAAGATGGCAGCTGCAAATGAAGCAGTGTTAGTGCCCTGCAGAAAGTATGTGAACCTTCAGGTGGCTGGGCAGGATTTGACTTTGGATGAGTTGTGAAAAATGCTTCTCTCTGATAAGAAGAGTGAATATATGCAGTCCTGAATTGTATGGATGACACAAAACAAAAGCGGCGGTTTGTGGTGGTTTCGCTCTGCTGGGCAGCTAAACTCCCCCACAACCGTTTTCTTTCTACCCCTTCCACAAAGGAAGAGGGGTGAAAATACAGTGAGAAAGGGCTCAAGGGCTGAGAGAGGACAGGAAGATTGTTCACCCCATGGGCTGCCGGGGAACAGCCTGCTCCACCAGGGGCCTTTCCACAGGCCGCAGGGGAACTGCTGCGACGTGCATGGAGCACCTCCTGCCCTCCTGCTGCACTCACCTTGGGGGCTGCAGGGCTGTTTTTCCTCTACGTTTTCCTCACTCCTCTCTCCCAGCTGCTGTTGTGCAATTTCTTCCTTTCTCCGATCTGCTCTCACAGAGGCCCAACCAACGTCGCCCACTGGCTCAGCTCTGGCCAGCAGCAGGGTCCCTTTTGGAGCTGGTTTTGATGGAACATGGGGCAGCTGCTGGGCTCTGCTCACACAAGCCACCCCTGCAGCCCTCCACTACTAAAACCTTGCTGCCTAAATTCAGTACACAGGATCACTGGAGAAATTACAAATCAAGAAAGAATTTTTCCTACAACAACATTTTATGTAAGGTGCAGACTGGCATGCTGAAAGCTGAAATGTGTTTTTAGTGTACAGGCATTGCACAAAAGTAGGGACAAGCTGAGGGAAGATGGAATTTAGACTTGAACTGGAATGAAAGTTGAACAGATCAGAAATGTAACACCAAAATAAGAAATCTTAAGCAACAAGGGTGGAAAGAGCAGTGAGTGGATGATAAGACGCACACAAAAAAAGAAAACAAACAATATATCCAATAAAGCAAAGATAGATGGGGAATGAGCAAGCACTAACAATCAATAAGAAGTGATTGACTAAAGTGAATTGTGCAAGGCCTTGGGGGAAAAGGTCAGAGAGTACACTGGAAGATGGAAAAACAATATGATCACTGCGATCCTTTGGGGAAATACGAGCTACAAGCAGATGTGAAAACAATTGATTTGCTAGTACCTGCCAGTGATGGAAAAGATCCAGTTGTGGAATGCTAATCACCATGTTACAAATTTATGAGGGCTCATTCCTGTAGGTGATAGCTGAACAAGTCAGTTCCTTAGCCACTCACAACTGTTATGTATTTACTTTATTTCTGGTTTCTGTATAAGAAAAGTAGTCTTATATTTATTACTAGAAAGCTGCATTTTGAGAGATTCCCTTGTGGTTCCTCAGGAAATTTTCTGCTCTCCAAAGACTCATTATTTATAATTTGTACTGAGGTTGGAGAAGTGAAGCAATCTTACTAGGATCAGGGTATGCAGTCTTGTAACCATATAGCTAAAAAATTTAAATGCCTTATTGTTGAGTTGCATTCATTAATTTACCTGCAAAGTACGACTAGCCTAAAATTTAAATACCCATTAGCTGATACTCACCTTCAGAAAGGCTGATCCCTTCTGTGAAACAGCTTTGTCTTTCTTAACATTTGCCTTTAAGGTTTATATCCTGTACTATTTAACTGAATTAATTAGGGGTGGGCAGTCCGAGCACAGAAATATGATGTGAACGTGTAATAGCTGTCTACCCATGAAGTTTACTAGCAGACATCTTTTGGTCCTGCCCAGAGTTTTTTTCAAACTAACATATGTGCACACTGCTAGCTATATCCTTAACCATACTGAACTCAAGAAAGGCCGGCACTTGGTAGCAAAGTAGATGGCATCCCTTCCAGAGGTAAAGGGGCTATCAGAGCACTTCCACTCTGCTGTTAGTTCTTATAATGCTGTCTGAAATCCTGTTTTAGTAGAATCTGTGTATTCTGGCACCTGGGTGTTGGGTCCAAGGATGGTACCTTAACAGGTAAAGGCCTCAGATTTACTTTCATATTCATAAATCTAACAAAAGGGAAAATAATCAAGAGTTAGAAACCAAGCATACATGTCTAAAATACTGCTCTTTATGGTGTTCCTGAGAAATCAGTGTGCTGTTTAGTCTACCTTAAGGGTCAATAGATTTTAGCTATTTCAAACCAGAGGCGGGAATAAATTGCAAAGCAGCCTGTCTCCTGGTGAGCTGGTCTTGCTGACAAATCACTTTTTTTTTCTTCTTTATTAACAAATGTGTCTGGTAGGAATCTTTCTGCTGACTGAAACTGTGGCAGCATGGCATGGGGAGACGCATGGTCTCTTAGACAGGCATATCCCATATAACTTAGATCTGTACAGGTCAAGAAAAGTATCATAAATTTCATTCAGGGACTGGTAAGAGCCCTGTACAGGTATTGGAGCTCTGCTGTCATACTCAGAGCAAGTTATGCTATTTGATAAATGAGTTGCTGCCGTCCAGGCTAGCTTCCGTTACCTGATTGATTTAAGGGGTGCTGTGATGTGGAGCACATTGTCTTGTGTCAGTGTTTGGATACTGTTCATGATACATATCCTGTACTTTGAGTAGGTCGAAGGCTGAGGATGCCAGCTACCAGTGTCTCTCCCCTCTATCTCTCCCAATGCAGTTGTTAAAGGACTATTCAGTTACGTCAAACTTCATGGCCTTTCTGCCTTGTCATTGAATTTTGATGACTGTAAAGGATATTCTTCGTCAGGAGAATAGCTTCTGACATGGTCAAAAGGGGAAAGTTTGGCTGCTCACTAGTAGTTCCTTGGGGATGGTGTTTGCAAAATCTTTAAGATTCAGCCTGAAATCTGAGCTTTTGGCCTGCCTGCCAGGTGTGCTTCCCTCAAGTATGAGTTAGTTTGAAAATGCTCTCCTCTAGCTGTGTTCTTTTATATCTGTGTCATTCAAAATGTAGCCACGTGCCACTTCTGTGTCCAAATGCAGCACGCAGATTGGACCAGGCCAAAGTATATGAGGCTTAGATTGTAGTTTAGGAATAATAGGGCCAGTAGGCAGCTGAAGGTAACCCCTTAAGAATAATAGCAAAGTTGCAGGGCCATCTTATGAGACAAACAGGTTTTGGAGGTCTACTCCCAACCCTGGAGGCCCCTGCTAACAGTCCTCTCGTCTCCAGAGGCAATTTGAGTCAGCAGCTGGAGAGTAACACATCTCTGTCATTCTTGTTGTAACTGTCTCAGATTTGGGGTCGTGTTTGGTGCTGTATCATCCTTTACTGAAGTAAAAAAAAGGTGTGTGCTGATACCATAGAGAAATGGAACAAAAAGCCCATGTTCTTACTGTGGTAGAACTCCAGTAACCCTGAAGTAGGTGGATGGGTTCTTTAATAACATTAAAGGATTATTAATTAATTTAATAACATTAGGCTTTAATATCTGAGAACTGCTGGTGCTCACGGAGGGCCAGGCTTCAGTTTGCGTATCCCAGGAGAAGACTCAGGAAGGAAGTACCTGCAATGTAGAAACTGGAAATAACAGGCTTGGGTTCCATCAGCAGTTCTGCTCCACACCTGAATGATCTCAGGCAAGTAGTTACGATTTCCAAACTAATTGGCGTGACTAATAGCTTAGAAACTTCGGGAAAGTCTTTCTGTGTGTCTAAAGCTAAGCAGAGTGGTCATATTCTTAGTGCTACTGCTACAACTGAATATCATGGATTTGATTGCAGTAAAAAGAAACACAAAATGTGATATACAGGCAGAGAGAGACTTACTCCCCAAAAACCTCTAATCTAAATGTATACGTTGGAATCAAAACACGGATTAATGAGTTTACCAAATCTTTTTTTCCAGGCCACAGACAAGTTGGGAGCTAGTTAGTTGTTGTAGCTCTGGATTGCCTCTGAATATACAGTTAAAGTCATATGAAAGTATGTATTGGAACAAACACCTGCAATTTCATGCAAATTACTTCTTAAGTAAGAAGTATTGAGAAATTCATAGTAAATTGCTTTTTGTTGTTCTAGGTTTTTTTGAAGGCAAGATTTTTTTGTTTGTACCCCTCTTCCAATTTGTATACACATACGATGACTTTTATGTTGTTTAGATGCTTTTATGCTGGCTCCATTAGGCTACAACTATATCAGAGTGGTAAATTATGTACAAAACCATACCTGATTAATACAAAAAAGGTGGGTACGCACCTTTGCAATCAAATCAGTCTTTGCCTGCATGTACATAGTGAAGCAGAAAACAATAGATGTGGGGGGATTACTATGCTGTGGGGGAGAAATAGGCGTGAATGAAAATTGCAGCACCATCCGTTGCTAATATAACATGAACATCAAGTCTGAATTCTCAGAAGAGAAAATGCTGTTCCTCGTAGCTTTTAAGGAAGCTGTCAGTTTGATGCTTATTTGCAAGAAAAATTGTTCACTATAAATAAAGTAACAACCATTTTGGAGACATGGGCAAAATAGGCCAACTCACAGAAAGCTACTGTTTTTGACAGAAGAACTCAACCATGGAAGCAGAAACTGGGACTGAGAATGATGTTGAGAAAAACAAAGATAACCGCCAAAGTATTTTACAAAAGATATATGATTCAGCGTAGAGAGAAATGTTATTTAACACTTGTTCAATAATGAATGCATTTACCTTGGTCTGGAATTTATACATGACAGAAAACAAATGGAAGAAATTAAGTCAGATGTTTGTATGTTTGAGCTTGTTTAATCATTTTCTGTGATTTTAGAAACCTTTCAGTTCCCAAGGCCTCCCTCACCATCAGTAAAAGAAGACTTTTCAACAGAGTAGAAAAGGAGATTTGCTTTGAAATTATATCTTGGCAAAGATTTATAGTAAAGATGAATAAATCCCAAGTTCATGCTGAGTAAGATAGATTCACTGAATGGCAAGGCCAGCATGGTGGATGTTTGCTGCTGCCATGTTTCTTACAGCCTTTCTGAGGTCTTCTCTAGAGTGATCCTTGCGGTTAGAAGCTGGCTTTGATTGCCACTCTGCTGCAACTCTCTGCAGAGGTCATACAGCATTTAGAAACAGCCACACTTCAAGAGGATTAACTTTCATGATCATCTATGATAAACGTATGGTGAACTGCAGGGAGAATGTGATGTGCCTAAGTCCTTTTCCTGATTTTTCTACATTTAGGAGGTTGCCTTTTTGTGTGTGTGTTTGGCTCTACTTTCAGTCCTCATCTCTGATGAGTGCTCATATGTGTTTGGCTTCAAGCTTTTGAACTGAAAGGAAGCCAGTTTTACATGAGCCTCTCTTTAGTTATACCTCACAGAACGAAGTAGGATGACCACTGCCCATACCTCACATCATGCAAGGGAGCGATCCCACTGTGATCATGCCTCAACAATTTGCTGAATCTGACCGAAATGCTCTTCCGTCGTCGTCTTCACTTAATCTTTTGACACTGCAACATCCTGTCTTTTCTTTTGCGTGGCAAGTTGGCCACATGTGCTTAATCACCTTTCCATTCCTTGTCATGTCTGAGCTGATTTGCCCCTTATTTTCCCTCCTCTTGTTTGTTGTGTGATTTAGGATACATGAGGATACATGAGGACCTTTTTCAAGGCAGTTTCTTTTCTTCAGCTGGCATTGCTTTAGCAAGACCTAAAGGAGGACTGAAAATCATAAAGGTAGCAGGTTTTTTGCTTTCGTAAAGCCAACTAAATTTTGGCTGTGAAACTCAATCCATGAGTAACCTTAGAAAACACATAAATCTTTTATAAGTTTGTTTTCTGCTAATTTTATTACCCCAAATCTGTCGCACACATTGTTGACTCAAAACATGTAGCAAGTAATCAAAGACAGACAATTTATAACCCACATGTAGACTGCAATAGGAAAAGCTAAAGAGGATATTTACAATTCTTTTTTTGGAGGAGGTCGGATGTGATGTGGAAGTTGTTCAGAAGCCTCGGCTAGGCATTAGTTGTTGAATGCACAAGAGACTAAAAGGGCTTCATGAAAATTGCAGTTCATGCAGAGGAATGCAATTTCAAAGTTATTTCATGAATTCAGATAAAAACATGGAATTGAAAGCAATAATGCTATCCAAAATTTTTTGTGTAAAATATACCAAACTGATGTTTTGAAGTTATGCGACTTAAGAGAAAAGATTGAGGTAAAACTGAAAACATCAGCACCCCGCCCAATTAAATGAATATCTGTCGCAGTAATTTGAGGTAAAATATTTGATTATTTAAATACGATCTTCAAATTAAGATCAGTCTTTTCTGTGTTGTGATCAGTGATAGATATTCGTCAAAAGCAAGCCAACAAAAACAGCCTGAAGGAGATGGAGCATTGCTCTCTATAATAAATTATAATTCCCAGCAGGAGTACCCCGAATAGTCAATGGAAGACTATTGTAGGTTTTGGTTTCTTTTTAGCTTCTAGCTCATAGTGCTGTCTAAGCATCATTAGTTATTGTTAATAACTTTTTGTATTTTGACCCTACAAGAAAGGATCTGTTTTTAGTCATCCATTATTTTAATCATTACTGCTACATTTTAAGAACCTCACAGATAGGTCACTAATGTAAAAAGTTAAAAGAACACATTCACCAAGCTACACCTACCCTTTAATGTATCCACTCTCTTATATATTTCAGGATTATAATGATGTTCCTTTTATGTTTCTTTTAAGATGATCTTCACCTCCAGTTCTAAATTCTTGTTAAATGATTATTTTTTTTTTCTTAAAGCCTTAACAATTGATGAGGTTCCCTAGCCATCACTTTCTGGTTAAATGCAAGACCCTGAAGAGGATTAACGTTGAAGATGTCCAAAATTTGAATGTAGCAAATAACACCTTCTGCCCACAGTAAACACAAAAGATGTCTATACATATGCTCCATCTGTTGTAACAGAGTATTATTACTGTGATATTAAACCCTTATGAACCGTATTGCTTTAGCTACTGCCACCAGTCCATAGTTTGCTTAATTCCTGGTGTATTGCTTGTTCAGCATCTGTAACTAACACTTCACTTGGTTGTTCCTTGTTCCACGCCATTTTAGGATATATAGTATGCAACTGCTGGTAGGAGTCTGAGTGCTGGAAATGGTGGTTCTAGAGTTTGCTCACTAAATATAGGGTAGTGATGATATAAATCACTCTTATTCTTAGACTGCTGTAGATCACTTTCATTGATATATATATATATAGTATAGACCTGACATTTACTGGAAGAGGTCTTGCTTGATCATTTTTAGCTAATAAATTGCTAACCACTTTTCACAGTCAACAGGGGAATCCCTCATTCTATTAAATATCAGTCTGTGATGTAAGAGCCACATTTCTTAATAATTTGTGTAAACTGTAGAGCAATGCAGTCCTAATTTTGGCTGGGCTGGAGTCCTGATAATGTATGTCACTACGCATAATAAAAATATGAAGAGCAGTTAATGTAGGAGGAAAACATTATCCTAATTTGAATCAAATTGATAGCACTAGTATTGACCTCACTAGATGAATTATTGCAGACATTAAAACGAGGAAGCAACGGCCATCACCTTTGATAAGTAGAGTGCAGGCTGTAGAAATACAGTTATCATGAACTTCACATAGATTAGAATGTGTCCACACAATCCTTGAAGAATGATAAATGACAGGAAGCTGGCACCTATGAATCCAGTGCCTACCAGATTTATTATTCTGTCCTTTCATTCTGTCTGGCTGATAATGAAACGTTTCTTGTCTTTGCAAGGCTCCTTTGCATAAAGTGGCAGAAGATTTTTCAGAAGAAGCATGCACCTCATATGAGCTGCCTTCTGAAGCAAATTCTGTGTGCTTTAGCATAAGATTTATGAGTGACTTAAAATCTGAACATAGAATATTCCTGAAGTACATGCTGTGGGTATACAGCATCCTAGGCACACAAAGCTAAAACTGTTCTCCCCTGCAAGGGTTCAGGCCCTTCCTTTCCTGAAAGGCAGTGCTGAATAAAGTCTAGTCTTTACCATGATAATCAGAGAAATTAACTTACTTTTTCAGCTGGATTAGTTAAACTGCATGGATTCTCTTTCAGTATAGTCTTTACTCAGTTTAGTTTATTTGACTTTCAAAATAAACCAAAGCAAAGGGAATGAGAACTACTTCAATTCAGGAAAGTACGTCTACACATAGGCTCAGTGTAATTTTACCAGTCTGCACTGAATTCATCACTTACATTGCGAATTAGTTTGCATTAAAGGCATGATGATATAAACAGGAGTAGGCTGGGGAAATTTTAATAGCTGGTGATGAGCACTGTACCCCGCCCACCATAGATGTTCACAGAACCTTTAGCTTCCTCAACAAAGCGTGGACAAATGATAGGTGTTTTTTTTGTTTTTTTTGTTTTTCTGAGACCTCTTTAGAAATCAAAACACATCTCCAAAATGCATTCTCCATCAGGCACTGCATACCAAAGTTTCTGTACTACATTCTCCAGCATAACTTCGCTTAGCGGTTGCATTTATTATAGAAGAAATTTATTAAAATCCGTGCCTTCAGAAGCAAAGCAAGGTTGGTAAGGAGAGGGAACGTTCTATATCAGAGAGACTGATATATCTGGGGAAATAAAGGCAAGCAAGAACTGGGAAAACTAATTGTAAATTACCAGTACTGATGCTGAATGGAAAGAGTTCTGTGCTGCTCAGGAGTGCTGTGTGGTTTGTGTACCTCAGTGACTTGAGCACTTCTGGAAAGAAGTAAAAATGCCTTTGGTATTTGTTTGAGCAGAGGCAAATTGCTACTGTTCTGTATGCTGCCCATCACAAATTTATATTCATTCTACATCTATTTAAAAGGCGAAGATGTGCCCAAGAAGTTATTTGTGTCCCAGAATGTAATTGGCTGTGGATGTTCCATAATTTAGAGTAATACAAGATACTGTTGATATCTCTCAGGATATTGTCTCACCAGCCAGTCAGGATTTTTAACTCTGAGCTGCTTGGGATGTTGTCATTAATCTAACTAGGTGTCTGCAATATGCCGGGTAATCTTGCGTGATGAAGAGCTGCTGCAGTCCTTTGAGATGGGTGGCAAGAGTGTTTTGTACAGGGTAATAGAGTGTCTGGAGCCGAGCAGTAATGATACAGCTGAGAAGCAGCAGGTGTGAGGAATAGCCTTGCTAAAACACAGGCTTAGTCAGAGCTCTGCAGATACAGTTGTCAATTCTTTTATATTTCCTCATTAAAACTCTGTGATTTGGTGAAGGATTCACTGTGGCTCTTGGGCCTTTCCTGGTACGGTGGAAACGGAAAAGAAATTGGTCACAAGCTGCCTGTATGATTGGTGTAGCACATCCAAACCCAGACTGTCCTACAAAAAATATGTAAGCCTTTGGGGCCATCTTTTTGTTCGTGAAGGAGGGCAAAGGCTACGGAGCCTCAGTGTCAAGGAAATGTGTGTCTACTGTTGTGGTTTTATGGTCCCATGCATCCCTGTCCTCACCAATCCTTCCTGCAGACAGGCGGGCTGAGGTTCTAAGAGCATAGCATGTCCTTCTTTAAATACAAGCAAAGCAGCAGTGGTAAAAATCACAGTTTCTCCCAGTGAATGCTAACAGCAAGAGAGTTTCTTTTACTGAGACAGCAAAATGGGCTCTTCTCTGCAACCTCGTTGGTCGCGGTGACTTTGGTCTAAAGGCCGTGTCTGCTTTGACTCTAGTGAGATGAAGCATATGAGTAGAACCTGTTCATGTAAATAAAGGTTGCAGGACCAGAAGCAGAGGCAAGCTCTTTATCAGAGGGGAAAACCTCACCTTATTTAAATTAAAGGGAATTTTGCCAAGCTTTCATGCAGTGCCCTTAATGTGACTCCAAATGCTATGCAAGTTCTCAAGTATGTTTTAAACCAAATCATTGCCATGTTTTATTGATCTGGAGTGATTAACAGTGTCCTCACTTCACCTTATTTATTTCAGATGACCAGACCAACTATGATTTTAACTTACCAGATACCAGGGGAGCTCCAGAAAAAACAGATCTCTGTTTTGAACCAGAAGTACTGTCTGAAACATTAGAAGTTAATGAGCAGTCGGTATTGGTGCTTCCAGAAAGAATATCATGTGAGGTAAGGTTTTTGGATGCTAAAATCTTCGGGATAACAGTCAGTGTTCTTCGTTTCCTGCTGCAGTCTCATTCATACTGTATCAGTTTTGAAAACAAATCTCAGATAAGGGGCCAAAATGAGAGTGTATGAAGACTGCAATCGGATTTATTTTGTCTTTGTGTCACATCCATACTGCAGCCAGAAGATTTGCAAGTAAAATAGTTTTGAGACAGCCTCCGAGGGATTGTGTTTCTATGAGAATTATTTGTCAGCTTGGGTAGAGATGTTACTGTCACAAGGACCTTGTAGTTTAGAGGGAGCATATAGTCAGCGACTTCTGGAGATACAGAGAGTCTCTTGTGAAGAATCCACAATGGGCACATACATATGTACCCGTACCGCAGGAGTTACACAATGAGCAATCGTATGAGCATGTGCCTTGCCTAATTTTAAATTGAAATCAGAAATATTTTTGTATACATATCTGCATGCACGTCCAGTGGACACAAATGTTCATGTGTGTTTGGTTTTGATCAGGGTTGCTGTGAGAAAATATGTGAAAATGTAAACAGAGGAAATACATTATCCAGTGCTGCATTCCTTCATGTAATTGGGTGGCTGTGGTCAGATATGGAGGTTGCAGTTGAAATGTCACATATTTTGCTTGCTGTATTTCAGCGAGCTGGCCCATATGTTAGCCCTTGGGGGCAGATTACCAGCTGAATATCAAGTAATAAGAGAGATGTTTTATTTTGATATGTACCATTTATGCCATATCCTATACATACGATAACAACACTTTAGTGCAAGTCACTTCAGTTCAGGAGGGCTGTTGTCTCAGGTTACTTGCTGCTTCTGTCTTACTTTACTGTCAGCTCATTGTAAGAGTTTAAACGAGTCTTAAGTATTGTAGGTTCTTCTTACATGCTTGAACGTTGTTTTTCTAGACTGTACAGTAGAATAGCTGTAGAAGAAGTAGCACTACACCTACATATGCATTTAAAATACTGCTTTAGAACATTGGTAGGTAAGCTGAATTTTAAATGCTACATTAATTTTGTCATTTATTGTTTGTAAAATACTGAAGGATAACACTGAGATGGCATCATGTTTTGGTGTTGTGCTGTTTTTTGTATGAACGTATTGGTAAAGGAACTTTCCTTCCAACTTATGTTTTAATTTGCATTTTATGCTTTCAGTATAATTTTATGAAAGACTGACTAATGGGAACATATTTTAATTTTATAGAACCCTGGTGAAATATTCATTTTGTTGAAAGATGAAATAGATGATGAAACTTTTGAAATTGAATTCATAGCAGATAATCAACGAATTAGGACACAGCCAGCCTCTTGGAGTAAGAAGGTCAAGTATATGAAAGCCTTAGGTAAGAAAAAAAATCATTACCTTTAAGTAAGGAGAAAATTTTGAACTCCCTTCACTTTTTCTGATAAGTAGTTTCACTTCCCACTGCTTTGTAGGTGTTTCCTGTACATGGGTTTTGCATACAGAACATTTATTAATAATGCAGAGAAGCAAGGCCGTGTGATTTATGGGAAACTAGGCTCTATTAGATTATTTTTGTGTGGTTAAATGGCATGTGGCAGTCTTAAAATGTCATTGATTAGTCACAGATTAACATTCTTCAAAAACACTGCCATAAAATGGAAAGCTAATATTCTTTTCTTATTACCCTATTACTAAAATGTTTCATTTTATATCTAATGCAGTAACTTTGGTTATATTCCTCTCTATAATTCTTACTGACATAGGAAATATTTTTTCTCTGTTCTTTTTTTCATGTTCATGCCATTTCTCTGTGTCACTCAGATCTGCTGGTTTATAATGATTTTTTTCAACTGTTCCATACATAATTGTACTTGCCATATTTTCCTATTTTGCCTGGAACATGACAAACAAAGGAAAAAAACCACAACATTTTATCTTAGGAGATCTACAGTGCCAATTTAAAGGTCACGCTTGTCCCCATGCACTTAATGAGAGTTACAAGTTAAAACAGTTACGACCTAGGCATTCAGAGTGTAGCTTGCCACTCTGTTGCATGCTGTATATTCCCAAAGGAACTTACATAATATTTTATTTTATGACCATTGCAATGCAACATTAGGTAGGAAGAAAAATATATATTTAGGCTACAGTATGAAGAAAAATATATATGTAGGCTACAGTTTTCTTCGAGCTACAGGCTTCTTGGCACTATTTTTGGGTAGCTCTGTGGCCTGATTTTTAATGCTGACCACTGTCCATGTGCCCTGTTCTTTACTGCTGTGATGGTGCAGAGAGTCTGTTTTTAGAGACATGAATGGGAAATACATCGCCAACAGGAAATTTTCATCAGTAACTGGATTTCAGAAGAGGAAAGCTTAAATCCTTGTTCTCAGGTCTTAAAGGATTCTTACAGAATGATTCTATAAGATCATTGTTAATCACAGGGAGGTTCCAATAATGGATGCAGAAATAAATTGGGAAAAGTAAATGAAATATGATGAAAAATGTGGTAGAGAGCTGCAGTTTAATTTTATTTCTGAAATGTTTTTGTTTTTAAAACATTTCTCTATAATCTTTGTTACAAAAACTGGAGAAGTTGAAGTTTGGGAATAGCTTTTAATAATAAGGATCTAGCTGATCTAACATTATAAGAAAAATGGGGAAAAAAAAGTTTGGGCAGCTTTCCATTTCAGTTAATGTTCTGTTCATGTAGTTTCTTTGGCCCTATTACTCTTCTCCATTTGCAGGGTTGCGCATTTTTATCATTCTGTAGTGGGCAGAGTTAGAATTGTAAGAAAACTGTGCTAGTGCTGGTATGGTACAGCAGGATGCCGGGCACAATGAATACTAATGAATTATAAAATGAGCTCATAGAGAGGGCTCTTGCTGCATACACAGAGCAAGTCATACTTAAGTAACAGACTGTACAAATGCCTCTTTCCTTTGCTTTTACTAGGTAAACAACTGGAATGGAAGTAATTATACTGCAATTTCTGCAGTCTAGTTCAAGTCCAATTTTGAGAACCTTGCCTGCAATTAAGAAAATGTTTCAAAAGATGAATAGCAATTTGCAATAAATGAACTTTTCCTTAATTTGTAGACATAAGGGAGCTGATTATAGGTCATCAGTCCATCAAAGGGAAGTCGGAAATTGGAAGTATACAGTTTTCATCTCCTTTCTAACGTGAAGCAATACAGTAGCTTTGTTTCATACGGATTTGCAGATATGTATTTTCTTTTGTCAGCTTTTTAATGTTAGATTGAAAGGCCTGCATACAGAACTGCCTACACAAAATCATCTGTGAAATGCAAATCCAATCAATTCATCACATCTTATGTATTTTCTGTGGTATTTTCCTCTGCTCTTTTACTCATTCCCTGAGATGTCTGGTCTGGGATTGCAAAATATTTTCAGCTACTGTTCTGATTTGTGTTTTATAAGATTTTCCTGCTGGCCCTGTATATATAAATGTCTACTGTGGGGGAGTCATTAAGACCACAGCACAGATCGAGTATTATACTGCACTAGAAGAGATTGAGCGCGTGTTTCAGAAAGTGGCTGACCCAATAGCTTTTGCTTGTCAGGTAAGTTGACTTCTGCATTAAGTTAATGAAAAAAATAGAATGTAAGTGCCAATATGAGCTAAGAAAACATACACCGTGCTGTAAAGACTTTATTTTGATTGCGTAGTAATGAATAATGGCTCAATAATAGGCTTAGGATTAAAGAGGCCCGTCTTTGAGATACCTAGTTGTGAGCAAGTCAGGCAAGTGAAAACAGATTTTCTCTCCTTTTTTTGTTTTCATTTAGAGTGATATAAACATCCTTGGTGCTGTATATGCCCAATGAACAACATCCTACATTACAGAGGATGAAAATAATAACAAATAGTAGCGATGTCTCTCTCCCTTGAAAGCCTTCCTTTGAGTATGTTCTAAAGCCAATAGAAACAAGTAATCTTAAGTCACATTGTATTTGGAAGATTATTATTCATTCACCAGTAAATGGGATCTTTTTTTTGGCATAGCTGGTACAGAAAAAGGCAGGTTGCTATTCATGCAGAGTCCATTTACAGCTGCTGAATTATCATTCATGTGGTTTGCTGGTTGCCATGCGGATTCTTTGCATATATTTAGAAGAATTCAGATTTTGAGCTGGATTTCAAATCAGCACAGCAGACTGCAGTACTCTGCAAAATCGTTTGCCGATGGCACATACAAAATAGTAAGAAAAGAAAACATTTATTAAGAAAGAACAGAACCTCAAGTATCATTTGTTGAATGGTGGGTAGCCAGAGCAGACTTGTCATGATGTCTATATTGTAATTGCAAAGCCAGAACAAAAATAATAGTCTCTGTTTCCAGCGCAGACAGTCTCATTTTCCTGTGACAAATCTACCTTATCTACCACCTAAGGCATTATAAACATAAAAAAAAGGATTAATAAAAAATGATGTATTGTGTTATTTGTATTCAGTTCAGGATGGGGGTAGATTGTTTCCAAATACATTTCACTTTTGTTCTAAGCAAACAAGCCGTTGCACAAGAAAAAATAGTGTAACTTTAAATACAAGTGAATTCTTAAAATCTCTGTAATATCCATCATTAGAAGGACTTGGACGTAAGTTTCTAACAGGTTTTATTTAAAATGTTATGCATAGGAAATGTATTATGATTAAAAAATATAACTAATGTCGTAACCTAGATACCTACGACACACCTGCTATTTATAATGGAGATCTCTTTGTGTTATTCAGGAGTCTGACCCTTCATTTAACCAGCATGCTTAATATTTAGTAAGACACATGCGATTCAAATTATATACAAATGCAAAAATATTTCTGTGCAGAGCAGTAGCACCAGGAAATACAGCTGTAGTGTTATGACTATCAGCTGTGTTTAACAGTTTGCTTGCCTTTACTCATCTGGGTAATAAGCAAGCTTTTAAATGAGTAGGTACTCTATGCCGTGAACTTAATGTTATTGTGTTGGCAACTGGAAAATCAGTCGTGAGAAAATTTTCATAGTCAAGCAAGCTTTACAATCCACACAATATGATGACTGCTGTGTAAGAAAGTATACTGATGGTAACCCTTTTGTAAGCGTGCATGGGTTGGAAGATTTGTCATTGCATTTAATGATACCTACTGGGCCAGGGAGTGAGGTATGTTAACTGGCTAGGTAGCTGAGCCATTTCCACAAACTTTTAAAATACTTTAAGCTTTCATGTGAACCTGATTTAATGGCAGTAAGATATATTGTAAAAATACAATTTACAGAACATGATTTAACTTAATCTTAAATTTGTTCACACGAAGAAAAACAGAACAGCCTTGGTACTAATTAGAATTCCCATCAAGTAGCAGGAGTAGTAGTAACTTTTATTTAACCAGGATAATTAAAACCTTTGAGACTATCAGCTTATTTGCAAAAGTATCCTGGGGCAACAGTGGTTTATCTATGCAAAGTAACAATCAAACACAATGGAAAACAAAATTAAAGTAAAATAGAAAAGCTTACAGCAATTATTGATCAAAGCAATATCATTCTGTGGTTCAAAGAAAAGTTCAAGATTTTCACAAATGCTTGCAATCCTTATTAAAATTCTCTGATGAAAGGAAATTGCTACAGTAATGCATACCAAAGATACAATGCTTTGGTAAAATGCTTTCATTATATTTTATATCATGTTGATGGCCTTTGTGGCAACTTGGAGATGATATCAACACGAAGACTATTGTCCCCTTCTCTGCTTTGTCCCCCAGCAAACCCAAACAGATAAACCAAACCCAACGAATAAATAGGCTTACAGCTATCCATTCCTTTCACTGATGGTCAGGTCAATTCATAGGCATTAATGGGAGGCCAGCAAAGCATGGGACTCCTGCACCTATACATTCCTCTTTTTATTTTTAGAGAGGAATTAAAGATTAACACTAGCTATAGTTTAGAGTAAATGCATTCTAAGATTTTCACAAATCATGGTTTTGGATGAAATTCTTTGCTGCATCTCTGAGATCATTTTCTGTTCTGTATTTGTCTGCATTTCTAAAAGCATTTAGCAACATTATCAAGACATTTTAAGAAACCAAGCAAATATTTACAGAGTAAGAAAATAAATAGAATAAAAACTAATTGAGTTTCTTTCCCAAATTTTTGAAGGAATACAATCTGAAAATTTATATTAAAGTAGGAAGAGTTGCGATTATAACAACTGTATTATAATTCTGAACAAACTTGCTGTCAGAACATATAGGGCTGAACATGGGGTAAAGGCCATTCATTTTTTGTTCTCTCGCTTTCATACAGTTCTGCATTAAAGAAAGTCTTGTAAGTAGTAACCTGACTGATTTTAAAGTTTTTATAATGCACAAGTAAACTTTTCATATATATATATATTTTTTTTTTCACTTCTCATCAACTTTTCATTTCAACATTCCCCTGGATTTACATGTTGTATTGATTTTTCTCTCAGACTTTCTACTAAATGCAACTATTGATTCAATTTTTTAGTGTTGGGGTTTCTTGGTACACATTTTTTAGGATTTCAGAAAAGTGGAAAGTAGGGTCATATCCTTATTACTGAAATCGATAGGTTCCTGTTAGTTTGAGTGACTTAGAGTATCCAGAGAGAGTCAAAAAGTTTTTGTGACAAACTTGGGTTGAATAATGTGATTCTGAGGATTTTTGAGATTTTTTTATATCATAGTCATCAAACAGGATTTCAGTTACAGAGTATATTGAAAAAAAAAAGAAGAATGAAAATAAACTGCAGCCTTTTCTGTGAAAACTTCTGAGAAATAGCTATATGCCTTATGGGGAGGTATTATGTATGCGCCTTCACCTGGTCCCCTAAGATACTTCCTTTGAAACTGTTTTTAATATTTCAATCTTCTAAGCCACATTAGCAACTCTTATTTTAAAATGTTTCCTTCTTTTCCCCTAAATATGAAATCTCTCCATATTCCACCAGTGGCTAAAGTTGTAAGAAATGCCTACGTGATTTTTTTTTTTCAACCTTAGCCCATACTGTGTGGCAGAAGTAATCTAGCTATGGAAGTGCATATCAAGTAGTATCTGATACATAAAAACTACTGAAGTAGTTCATCTTTATGTAAATGTAACCTTGTTAGTACTGCTAAAGCCAGTGAGAAGTATGTTAATTTAGTGTCTGTGTGCTGCTTCAGTGGCACACATTTTCAGGGCTTTGTTAGCAGTTACGAAAGAATGTAGGTCATCTCATTCACGAAAGTAGCAAAATATGTGCTTGGGCTTTTCCTTTTTATGAGTGTTATTGTTGTGATGCCCAGGTGCGATGGATAGCCAGCACCTGGGGCTTCTCTGTTGCTCACTTCTGTGTCCTGCTGCTCTGAAGAGGAGGCAGGGAGGGGAGATGGTGCTTATACCTGGGGAGGAGGTAGGGAACAAGGGCTTGCTTCTGGGGATGAGCTCTGGGGTAGTTTGCAATACTTGCAGAAGGACTAAGATTGAAGGGGAGAGCAGAGTGGATGGAGAAGTATTGCCTGGAAACTTACTGGCTTAATTCTGAATGGTTTCTGGAACGAAGAACTTGCCTACAGGGACATGGGCAGGAAGTCATGCTTTTACTTCTTTTCTGTCAGGTTTTAAATCTTTTTTTCTCAGAGAAAACGTGGGCTCTCACAAACTTCTCACTGGTTCAGCGTTTCCTTGCAGCGTGCTTAACTTTAAATACTGTCCTATTCCTGTTGGCTTTTCAGCATGAATTTGAGGTGTGTGGTGGTGGTGGGGTTTCTCAGCAAGTTCCCACAGGCCTATAGAGATCTGTATAGGGTGTATCAGAATACATAAATGCACTGTGCTTCGTCTGAGAGCATTCTGCAACAGAAAGGGGCAGTAAAGTAAATGTCTCTAAAGTGAATTCCTTCCTGGAGGAGATCACCTTTGTGTTGGTATGGAGCTCTTTCCTGCTAGCTGGAGAGTGCAGACTATTCCTGTTGCTGGTTCTGTGTCAGTCTTATTTCGGCTAATACCTTCACATAACTAGTGGAACAGGCTTTCCTGTGTATGAGCTGAAAGGCATCAATGTAGGTATATTTTTAATAGTTAAACTGTATTTTCTTAGCATGCCTTTGTTGTAGAGTAGTAGAGAAAAGCTAGTCATTAAGGTTTCATTTACAGGATCGCTTGTTAAATCATGTGTTTGAGCCTTCAGGTTTCAGATCCATGTAGAAAGAGGGAAAAAAAATGAGACAGAAAACTTGAAGCAAATCTCACTGTGAAAACTGTATCAGAAGCACATTGTGCCTGCCTTCAAATTCCTAGGAATGGATGGGCTGGTCTTCGGAAGGCAGACCTGTTAAAGCATGACAAATCTAACTCTAATTCAATTTGCTCCCTTTGGGAAGTCAGACACTGAGACAGAAATTGGCCTGTATTGTAAAAACTGACCTTTTGTTTTACCTCTTGTAAAAACTGACCAGCTTGATGTGGTTAAACATGCAACTGTTTGCGACCTTGAAAATTTTGCTGCAAGTTCACGAAATTGTGTGCCCTTCTCATTTCAAGAACTTGCTCTGTCTCAGACTGAGAAATATTGCTTTATTTCACATCACTTTGGTTGTTTAAGTGCAAAGTAAGAGCTATACATTCCCAAGGTACTTCTCCCCCAGATTTCTGCCTAAATGAAAAGGGGAAGGAAAGGTTCCTGCCTCTGCTCTTGTTTTTTCCAGAGAACCTTGGAAGGCCAGGTTAGCTTGAGCGCTTGCTGAAAGGAGCCTGTGGAGTATTTATTTGGCTTTTGTAATACAAGACAGTCTGAATTGGTCTCTGTGAAACTGTTCCTCAGGTATTTCTCGACAGATAGTAAGAGACAGGTGTTGCTATGTTTGTTTGTTTGTTTTTGTTCATTTTTATTTTGAACAGTGAGGGCTAGATAGGAAGCAAAGTGTGTATGGGATGTCCTTGCCACTTTAGAGGAAATTTAAAATATTAGTTCAGATCTAGTTCATTTAGCAGCCAGCCTATGTATTTACCCTCTGTATAGGGGAATTTCTGCTATACGGTTGTTTCAGTGAATACCAGTGGGTTTGAGCCTCTTTCATCGTGGCACAGCTTCTGCATATGCACTCATTTGAGCTTGTTCCTAAGTCATTACTTATCACAGAACGGTTTGGGCTGGAAGATCATCTGTCACAAACCTCAGTGCCATGGGCAGGGACACCTCCCACTAGATTGGGTTCCCCAAAGCCCCATCCAACCTGGCTTTAAACGCTTCCAGGATTATTGTTGTGTCAAGTGTAAACCAACTCCTGAGTGTTCTGCTGCTGCTGCTGAGTTTCTTCTGGTGCCCAGAGCAACACAGACTATCTTTATAGTGCTTAGTGTAAAACGTCCTTACCCGTTCAAATCCCTGTAGTCATACCTCTCGTCACACCAAGGAAAAAAGTACTTAATTATGGCTGCCCTGAGAGTCGTTAGGAATGAATCTTGGCCTTTTGTCCAGGCAGAATTAGGCAGTCAAAAAATGATCTCATAGAAGTCAGTGAGGATTTCCCTTGTCTAAAGACTAAGTACTCGGTAGGAAGCTCATCTAACTGGTTGCTTGCTATCAGTTTCTTAATCTGGCAGCAGTGTCAGGCCAATGGCTGATGGAATTGATGCTGTTTCCTACCTAGCAAAGTGCACGATCTTAATATAAAGCTTTCCAGTAACAGTGCTACTGTATTCTTTAAACTCATCCTGAATTACTGCTGTAATGAGACCTTGGATTTTTTTGGTACCTGGCATCTGTTAGAACAGCTCCTGATTATTAGACAGCATTGTCATATCCAAATCAAGAATAGATAAATACAAATCTTCCTGTCCTTACCTGTCCTTCAGAAATTTTTAGTCACAGCTGAACTTTGTAAATTATAATATCTGTTTCTTTTCAATTGTATCGTGTTATCCCGGTCCTTGTATATCATAATATCTCTTCTGTAACTTTCAGAAACTATGCTGGTCTTACTGAGTTTGTAATAATGCTGCCTGAATAATTTGATTCACTAGCAACCTGAGGATAAAGTTAAAAATACATATGCAACACATGTGCTGACTTTATTTATTTGTCTTTTGAACAGGCTTTTAGATTTTCTTCTGTGGAGAAGCTGGACAGTGTTCTGACTCTGTTATTGGAAAGCAAAATAATTACATCTGAATTCCACATATCCCAGAGTGAAGAGCAGCACTATCAACAAGCTAGTGAGTCCCTTCTTCTATGCATTCATTTTGTTGCTGCTGCTTTGGTCATTACTTATAAATGTTAATATGACAATCTTTAAATATTTAAGACCACTGGTGAAATGCAGGAGTCCATGATAAGGACAGCATAACCAAGAAACAAAAAACTGGAGAAAAAAAATCTGTAAAACATAACTTCTTGAGTCAATACTATGTATTTAGAGTTGTCTATCTGAATGTTTTTAATCAGCTTTGGATTAAACACAAATTAACAACTTCTCAGCTCAGCAGATTTATACTCATGGAGAAAACACAATAAGAGACATACATGATGCCTGTACATTATCTGTGTATATTTGCATATATTTTTACTAATCAATCTTGTTGCAAGACTCTCAAACTTTGTGCTCTCCAAGTTTGAAATAACAAAACAAAGCATCTACATTCATTTTAGTAACTCTGCTTAATGATTTTCATTACTTTCTTCGTGTGTGTGTGTATATATATATCTATACCTAACAGTATAATTATAGTGAGTTAAAATAGGATTTGGCTATGAAGTAGGGGCACGGTGTGCGCAAT
This sequence comes from Anser cygnoides, assembly GCF_040182565.1. Classification (NCBI taxonomy): domain Eukaryota; kingdom Metazoa; phylum Chordata; class Aves; order Anseriformes; family Anatidae; genus Anser; species Anser cygnoides. The sequence continues at coordinate 73,926,614 of NC_089876.1, forward strand.
CCAGTAGCGTACCACCATAAGCCACCATTTAGTGGAAGGTCTTGTTTGAATTAGCCACTCATTAAGGGTTCAGATTGTATTGCAGTAAATCAAGTTTGATTATTTAGTTTGTGTTTTGAAAACATCATTATGATGTTATTCCAGATGTGTGTTGGACCTCAGCTTTACCAAGAAACTGTATGTTTCCCTTCTGAAATAGTTAAGAAAGAAGTGTTCAAGTTGTTGGCTGACTCGGGTTTTGTGTAACCGGACTGTGGTTTTGAGAGAAAATAAACTCACTGTGTTCAAGTATAATGTAACACTTCTCATAACCAAACAGAACAAATTTTCAAGGTAATCTCTACTGTGACCACTATCATGCTTCCTTTCATTTTGAGTAAGGTTTCTTTTATGATGAAATTCATCCCTCTGTAGCAGATAAACATGATTTCTCTTCTCATGCATTCTAAAAGTGAGCTTAAATGTGAGTCTGGGTTGGTGGAAGCAAAGAAGTAGGGTGTTAACTGAGCCACCTGTCCTTGACATGCTCCTGTGCAGGGCTGCAGGGGAAGGGATGTATAGGACATATTAGAGCATCATTCCCAATGTGAAGTGTTTCTTCTGAGGAACAAAAGATTTTTCTGCTTCTCTGGGAACTCGTTAGATCTAGGCACATCTTTGAATACTGGGAATAATGCTTACCAACCTGTAATCCCTTGCCAAAAGGCCTGTGCAGTTCAAGAGCAAGCTGACTGCTTGTGAGCTTGAGCCAGATAGGGACCTTCCTAAAATGAACTGGTTTGATGTGTGGTGTAACAAAGTACGGAGCTGGATGCTTAGATCCTTGATAAAAGGAGGTTGTGGTTGCAGAGCTGGAAATACTCAGTGTAGGAGGCCTAGGGCTCTGATCCCCCCTTCTGCCTGAAAGCTATTTAAATGCACGTCTTTGATTCCCTGTGAGAGCATGCCAAGCAGGCATTAAACATGTTCATGTCTAGTAGAGGACTAGCATCTCATTTTTCTACTGTTTTTATAGCATTTTTTTCCAAGTACCATTTTTTATGTTTATTCTTTCAGAGAGAAAAAGTCAAAGAATGAAAACTAATTAAATACTTCTGTGGAGGAATTGAAGCTATTGACAAAAAGCTCTTTAGCACTGAGATAAATTATTCTTATCTCTCTGATAGGCAGAAGAATTGGTCCTAATTTCATAATTGCTGTATTTTCAGCTTTTTCCCCTAGTGGTCAAAACAGGCCAGAATTCCAGTTGTCAATTTTCAGGGGAAAGACGCTTTGCATTGAGACGTACTTAGTTGAATAGAGGCACGTTGACACATCAGAATACAGACACCAATACTTAACATCTCAGTGACTGCCTGTAAGTGATTCTTGTAGGGTTCTCGCCGACTTCCAGGCTTTGCTTCTGAAGGCTTCAAAGCCTGTTGAACTCAATAAGTAGAGCTTCTGATTAGATTTGGTATCAAACACTTAGTTCATAAAGCTTGATGAACTATGTAATTTTCCTCCAAAAGCTTGTGACAGCTTTTTGTGAATCTGTCATCTGATGGACTGTACTTAATCTGACTTTCCTCTAGCTTAATAATAATGTAAGACCTCTAGCTTAATAATAATGCCTTTACCCAAAGATGCGCTGCTTGGAAGCTAGATGCTTTCAAAGTACAGATACATTCCTTTCAACCTAAACACTATAACAAACATGCATTTTTTTTAGCCATATCCTTAGGAGGCCTTTTCATCTCTCCAGTTGTTGGTGTGACTACAGAATGCCAAACTCGCCCCATGAGGCACAAATAAGAGAAGCCTTTTCCGCTCTGGTTTTACTTTGATGCTTTATTTTAACTTCAGAGATAGCACACTGTGATACAGCTGATAAATCGCTGTGCTTGAGAGTTCTCAGTATGAACTCAGTGAACAACTAATGAAGATAACACGATTAGTTTTATTGGATAACTGAAGAATTGCTTGGTTTGACTTCTCACAAAGTGTACAGCTGTGTGATTAAAAAATTTAGGACTACAAAGCTAAATATAAAATCCAATAGGAGGAGTGCATGTTTCTTTTTGGGATTCTTGGCTGTATTAATGGTAGTTTAGAACGTGAAATCAACAGATGTATGTTTGCTTACACAATTTTTCCAAGAACACTCCTTCCCCCCCTGCCCCCCCCCCCCCCTTTTTTTTTCCCAGAATGGCTGTTTAACAATTCTTTTTAGTATGATGAATGTCAGTACTTGTGAGAGCTTGGTGTCTAGGCTGGCAAGGTAAAGACGGACAGTAAGGGTGCAAAAGATCAACTCCTTCACTATTTTACTTTCAGTACCTCTATTACAAATATGCCTGAATAATTCTCTCAACTAAAAATCTTTTAGAATTCACTCTAGAATTCGTTCTTCAATGCGTAGTTTCAGATTGCCTTACAACGACACAAATTTTTATTCTGTACAAAAGCTCTCCACGGAACATACAGCTTCATCCTTCCAGGTGATGAGAACCGAAGTATGTACATGATGTTACTGTAGCTCTTACTGCATATTTCCTACTATGTGCATACATTATTATATTTATAGAATTTCTTTCTTGCAAATTCTGAGGCTGCTTACTTGTCTTTCAGCTTCCATTTGTTCAAATTAAGTTGGAGACTTAACTTCAGTTGGAGCACTTTATGAGAGGCCCTATGTGTACTCCCTTGTTTAACATGATTTGTCAATGTATGTTATGTATTTTTAACATATTAACATATGTATTTTTTAACATATGTTATATCAATGTAATATATCGCACTAATGTGTATGGTTACCTGTCTTTATAGTAACACACACATGCAAACATGCCTGTAAAAAACACATGCTTAGGATAAAATCATCCATTGTTATTTCCCCGGGGTAAACTCAACTAGAACATTTTTCTTATTCCTGTCTTTTTTGAAATCCTAATCAAAAAGCAAGGTGTCATGACAAAATTGCTGTGTGACCATAATATCTAACAGAACAACTCCACCTCCTTAAGACAGGTATATCATGGGATATAATGATTTCTGATAAGGGACGTTTTTCAGATGACGTCATGGATCACAAATACATATTCTATCTAGAAACTTGAATTTCATGACATCTAAGTAAAGAGAATTTTTTGAGCAACACATCACACCTTATGGAGTCCCTTGTAATATGAAAACCTAGGGCTGTAGTCCTGCAAGCACTTTAACTTGTATGTAATGTTCTTCCTGTGTGGAAGCTGACTTGCTGGATTACTTGCAGGAAGAAAATTGCATCTCAGCCTACATGGAGGCAATGACGACACTATCTTTAGTTGTTGTTTGACCTGCTTTTAAGCTTGTCAGTATTATTAAAATGAAATTGATTTTTGAAAGATTGGAGGAGGGAATTCATGGTGTATATGGTGGTTTTAGTGTTGTTTGGGTTTTTTCGTTTGTTTTTTTTAACAGACCAGGATCTCCAATGATAACCCACGGATAAGATGGGTTTCAGTTGGTTGCTTTGATGAAGCATCCTATTTTAATAGTTACTGTAGTATCCAAAAAGTAAAGCAGGAGTCTCTACCAGCAGAATATTGTTGGAACTGCTGTATGTGTAAAAGCTTGTCAGAAATGAAGTGCACATTTCAGACTTGAACTGTGCCTTTCTTGTTTTAATTTAGTTTTTTTGTTGTATATGTTTTGTTCAGCTGAAAAACATCTAAAGTTAAAATGATAGATTGTACAATGTTCAAAAGAACATTGTCAAAATATATTTAGGATTATGCATGGATATTACTTCCTAGCGGTATAGAAGAATTAAGATAAAGACTTTTTCAGCTTATCAAGAAGAAGAGTGTTTTAGGAATGAGTGATATTCAAAGAGATTATTCTGTAGTCCTCTGAAGGAGAATATCAGAAGCCCAATCAGCTGAGAAAGCTAATAGACTGAGCAGAAGCCACTGGAACAGCATTGTGTTTAACATCACAGCGTTAACTGAAAGACAGAGCCAAGGCATGTGGGATTTTTTGTGCTGGTGATGAGAACAATGAGGTAACTCGTCCTCCATCTCTTGTGGAAGCTGGAGGTACTGTCCTGAATATTGCACATTACGTGTTAAACTGCTTTCAGCGTACCTTGTATGTATATTATTCCTCTACAGTGTGGTAAAAGACTCCAGACAAAACATAGTAACTGATCAAAGCTCTTCTTGAGCTGGTGAAGCTCTGAATCTATTCTTGAATTCTCAGTTTGGGAGTTCTTGATGTGTTGATTTCTGAGGTCAAAGAAGACAACTTAACTGAGGAAAACCTGTGTGTCTTTTTCCTCTACTGGTGAATTTTCCTTGATTTTTTTTGTTTTAAGTCATCTGTTACCATTGTTCTGATTAAACCCATATATTGAGGCTTATGAAAAATCCTGAATTATTTTGTAGAAAATAGTGTTGGTTTTTTTGTCTCCTAACAGTGCTAGCAACATAACAAATTGTATCCTGATTTCTCTAATTCTTTCTTTCAAGCAGAAACATCAGTCCCAAAAGAATGGTATTGGGTTTCCAGCTGCTAGTAAAACAACAGGAGGAAAGACAGACTGGGAGAGGGGAAACAAGAGGAGCTATAAGCGCTTTTTTGTTTAATTGATATTGACACTGTAGAAATCATGCTAAATGTCTGTTTAAATTGCTAAAAGAAGTAATGTCCTGTATCAGTAATTTCAGAAATAAAAGAAGGACGCCTTAAAAAACCTACAGAAATATAACTGTAGGTGTTCTGCTTGCTTGCTGCAATTTTATGAAAATTCCCGCAGGCTAAGGCAGTGCTACAATGCAGCAATAATAGATTTTGTGCTCTGTTCTATAGCTGAGGTGTTGCAGAATGCCCTGCAGAGAAGAGTGGAGAAGGGACTTTGACAGGACAAAACAGCAACCCCCTCTTCACCTTGTGTGTGTCAGCTAAAGCTTTTAAGAGCAAGCAATGGTTTCAAAGTTAGTGGAAAGATGAAGAAGTTGCCTTCATGCACTTAAAAATAAGCCACTTGGTCATGGTCTCTGTACTGTTTCCTTCCTGTTTATGATCACCAGCTATCTAGTTCCCAGGGTAGTTGCAAAACTACAGCAGCTTTTCTCCCTTAATGTTCTTCATCAAAAGACTGCTGCTGGTTACAAACTGTGCACTTCTACTTACCCCCGTTAACTACTACTTTTCTTCAGTTGTGTATATATTTAACTGAAATATATCAGTTGTTCAAATTTCACAGCTGATAAAAGTTCCAGTAATTTTCCCAAATTCAGTGTGATGAGCTTGCAAGTTCCTGAATGCTTTCGTGCTGAAGTCATGTGTCCTTTCACAAGGTTACAGCATCTTGCTACTGTGTATAATGCAAAGCTTCAGGTAAAGGAGTTAAACACAGTGTGGTAGAAATATATTTACAGTAGAACTTCTAATTTGTCTTAAGAGCTTGCTAAACTTTGAACTGGCAATTAAGTGAACAATTATAATTTAAAAAATAGATCTCGCAGTGGGTTATTCATAATTGGTTGTTTTGACAATGGTACCCACAGTTGTCATTGGCTTTTGCTTTAGTTGCTAAGAAAGAGATCACTTCACCTTTAGCAGGCGACTTGGGAGGCATTTAAATGGCCATTTGTGCCTCTTCAGAATGAGGGCAAAAAAATAGCAGGAGCTTTCACTCATTTTTTCTGAGGTCATTAACCTTACTATACTTTTAAGGTAAATACAGGCTTAGGGAAGGATTTTCTGAGAGATCAGGTCTAAAAATGTCTCCTTTGCTTCACGGGTGGCAAAGCCATTAGCTTATACAGGGCAAAGATTGTCTGCTGGTACCACAGCTGCCCGCAGAAATGGACATTAAAGTGATGCAGAGGTGGCTAAAGGGAACAGCAGCCATGGGGACTGTTGGTAAAAGCATTTTCCAAGAGAGGGATCATATCAGGGGCTGCCTAAAAAGACTTTGCAAAGCAGTGTGTTAAAAGTTGTTCCAAATCAGTGAAGCTCATTAAGATCATCTGATGGTTCCCACAATAACTTGTGACAAGTCAGGGGTGTCCTAATCCTACCTGATCTACTTATCTAAAGAAAACAAACAATTCACATCTGTCTATCTCAAACATGAAGATACTCTCATGGTCCTAAAAGAGTTGTGATAATTAAATTAAAGGGAATCTAAAAGCCCAGGACAAATAGACAGTCTCATACGTGCTTTCCCCATAAATTTCCGGTGATTGTGTGGCTCCCTCCCTCCCCACCCCATGGGGTATGTGAACCATCTGTGGGAGGGAGCAGCCAGTGCAGTATGATGTCTGAAACCCCTCACGGCAGCCTGCAGTCGTGGTGGCTGTAAGCTTTAACCTCCTACATTGGTCCTCACTGAATCTCTAACTCTGCAACAGCTTCCTCACAGAAAGCAACTGGGTCAATCCCATGCAAAGCGTTAATTCATTGAGGGCAAGGGAAAAGAAGTCTGAACAGAGCTTTTTCTGCTTCTGATACCAACTTTGTTAGTACCCAGCCTAGGCTGGAGGTGGAATAGCGTCGTGCCCAAAAGGAAGCCCAAAGCAGAGACCTATCTTTGGTAGGTCTTGTGTGCGAGCGCTATGCTAGGTTCAGACAGCTTTTTGCTTTTAATGCATCTGTACAGTAGCATGCCCCAGAAACCATGGTCCTGCTCAGCTAATGTGCATTTTATCTAGAAAACATCCATACAGCCACCCTACTGTATGAGGCTTGTGTAGTTCAGATTTCTTGCACAAGAATTCATATAGTTATGTTACCGGAGATGAACTGTGTTCAATTTCATGTGAAGTTCATGGCTGAAGAAGTCTGGTCATAGCACAAACTACATATTTAGCAATATAAAATATTTCAGGCAGCCAATTTTACTCCTTATTAGGAGTATACCAATAGTGGTATAAAAGCAATTTTTTTCCAGAGCTGCAATTGCTGTTAAAATTGCCATTTTCCATCACTTTTTGCCGTGCTAAAGGACATTCAATTCCAGGGTCAGTTATTTGTTTGTTTAAAGATAGTAAAACCGTATTTGTTATAGACATCGATTTCACCAAAGCATTTAAATGTCTTTGTAACAGTAGATGCTCATTTTGTGAATGAAATCAGGAGATAGGTTACAGTAATTGTGCAATCACAATACAATTTATATTACTTGTTCTCTATAGGCTTGGGTCTTTTGATGGCAGTCTTCTCCGTTGTACCCGGTGTAAGCATGAAATGGAAATTCATACTCTGAAAGGAAGCAGTTTGAATTACTCTGTAAACAGAAATTACCTTTTATGCTGGTTTTTGAAGCAGTAAAGATAGAAAAGATGAAATTATTAATTATAACTGTTAGTAGATTTCTCAGGTTTCATTAACATGGAGTGGAAATTCTCCTTAGAGTATGCTTTTTATACTCTGGTAAGGCTCTTTTTGCTGACGCTATTTGACCTTTTAGAATCTGCTAACAGGATGCATGCTATTGGTTAGAGTTCATGTTATTTGCTCTTTTTAAAAATTACTTATTGACATCTATTTCATTGCTGGACATCTCAAAAAAAAATAAAGCAAAAGAATTAAGATATCGGACATCTATGGATGTTTTTTGATAAAAAGCTTGCATTTGGACTTTTTTTAAGAGAATTCTGTGTAATATGCAACAGTACAGTTAGCTTGGATGTTGTTGTCCAAGCCTTAAAATTACTTCCATATTCATTTACTGCTGGTGCGATGTCGCCTTAAGTCAGTGTATATGTACGATTGTTGTCACGTTTTGTTTTGTTTTCTTGAAGATGGTGAAGTAGAGACAAGAGTAAGAAGTCAGATGGCTGTACCTTAGGATAACATTCCTAATTCTTCTAGTGATGTCAAGTCCAGTTTGTGGAACTTCAGTCAAAATGTTGAGCAGTCAGGATTGAAGACGTTGTGCAGCAAATATTCCTCTGAAGAACCTTAGCTGCTATTACAGTTTTAAGATGGCTTATTATAATTCTTTAACTTAGCAGGAGAACTCAAAGTATTGTAAAGCATGCTGCAAATATGAACTAGTATAAGCTCAAACACATACCCTTGTTGATAAAAGCTCAGTCTGCCAAGACTCCTAAAATAAGCGACTTGATTTACACAAATGCTGTGCATTTACAGTTTCTTGGTTGCCTGATGGAAATAAAAGTCAGGCAACACTCAATTTAAAAATCAATTTAGGTTTGTTAATGTGGCTTTCATCTAAAATATGTTGTGTCAAAACAATACTGGTGTGGAGTAGTGATGGAATATTCTTCATCCAAAAAGCAGTCAAGAATTTGTCCTAACAATTTTTCTGTTCAGTCATAACTTCATTATGCCTACTGCAAGAACTGAATGCAAGTTCCTTGAATCCTTGTATCTAATGATGAGGTGGGATTTTACTCCTTTTCCACGTTAACATTCTGCGGGAGCAAAAAGGAGAGAGGCAGGGGGAAAGGTAACTAAATTCACCACTGCTGTGCCAAATTTTAATATGGGAAGTATGTAAAAATCAGAAGGTTTGTTTAAAACAAGATGAAGTGGCAACTAAGAGACTTCCAGAAGGAATCAGAACTATTATTAAATCTTTCTTCCAGCGCATGAAGGCCCGAAAATATGCTGCATAATCTTTAGGACAACTGATAACTGGGATGTAAAGGAGAACTCAAGAAAAATAACTGAAAGTTAAAATAGAGAGAAATAAAATGAAATATTTGTATCAGTGTTTGCTTTAGAAGGATCTGTGTAGATTCTCAAGCTGTAGTCCTGGTTGGGAGACACGTGAAAAGGGACTGTCGAGTTGAAAGAGTCATGAAGTTGTAGCAAAAATGGGCAAGACTGGGAATGATCAGGGCTAACTAGTATTCATGAAGAGCTCTGAGGGAATTTAAGAATAAGGTAGTGGGATTTCTAACAACAGTATGCAATTTTTCAGTTCTGCAGTACTAAAAAGCTGTAAATATGATGCCAAAACCCAATTTCTCTAGGTAGGGACCTGACCTTGAGTACTGCAAGCAGGTTAATGTGTTATCTCCGCCAGACAAATTAATAAGCTGTAATAAGATATTAAATCTGTACCGTGGAGTCTAACTAGGTTATTTGTAAGAATCTGCAAACCTCATCAGGTCAGTAATTGTTTGAAGTTAAACTTAGCTACTGATACAAAGTATTCAGGGTAGTAGAGAAGAGGGCTGATTGGGAACTACCTGGGAAAGGCCTTATGGGATTTAGTAATTATGCAATAAAATGACAGATGATATTTAGTGTAGGTAAAAACAAAGTGATGCAAGTGGAGAAAGGAGTCCTGTGTTGTCATACAAAACGAAAGGCTTTAGGCAGGCTATTAGCACTCAGGAGTGAGACCACGCAGTTCCATGATAATGCCAACTTGTTGCTAGGCAGCAGATCAAAAAGCAAATGAAATTAGGAATTATTAGAAAAGGAATAGAGAACAAAACAGAGGACATAATTAGGACAATGCCTAAATTACATGGTTCACCTACAAGTTGAGTATCATGTGCAGTTCTTCTCCCATCATCTCAGAATAGTTATATTAATGCTGGAAAAGGTTCAGAAAAGAGCAGTGAGGGTGATGGAGTTTATTTTCCATAAGGCACAATTAAGTAGACTGGAGCTCTTTAGGAACTAAATTCTGGGAATGAGTAAGTCATTAAAAGTGCAGACGGGGCAGATAGAGATGGAGAATAAAATGAATTGGGGGGCTATCAATTGAACCTAGCAGGAGCCAGGTGTAAAACAGAGCAGAGGATGCACTTCACACAGTGAGTATTAAAGACGCTGCCAAAAGACCCTGAGGGTGCAAGAAGTTGATGGTGCCCTGGGGCAGTCTGGATGCATACTTGGAAAAGAGAGACATTGTGTGCTGATGTGTAGACAAATCACAACACAACAAACCACAGGCGATTAGAAAGCAGAGTAAGAAGGCAGAGGGAAATGCTATTTATACTTGATTTCTCATTTTTCTACATGTAACTTGCAGTTATAATATAGGTCTAAGTGCTGGGAATTATAATCTTATCTCTGTTTAGCTTTGTCCCGGTTCTCTAAGGTGAAAAATACAACCTGTGATACAAATAAATATTGTGCTATTTCAGATAAATCCTAGAAACCTTTATCAGATGCATCTGTCTTTTAACACTGATTTTTCTTTAAGGTGATAAGCAAATTTTTGCAAGTCTTTGGCAGTCATGTAAATTTTCAGAAATGTAATATGAAAACATAGCATCATAAACCTATGAATTTCAAATTTCTCAGATTAAAATATTTCTAAAGCATTATATAATATACACCTAGGTAAAAGCATGTCTTGGCTGTAGAATTTTCTTCCTTTTGCAATGAAACATTTCTCAATGGAACTAAAGTGCTTTAAAATCCCTCTTAAAAAAAAAGTGAGAGATTTCTTAGTTATGCTGAAAGGTCCTTTATTAAAATATTTATGTGATTTGTAAAACTTTTGCTTGGATGAATTGTTCTTTCAGGGACAGTTATGTACTGGTAGCTTGATAACTGTGATTCAGTAGTGCTAATATTCAAAAGACTTTTATTAAAATAAATAAAGGTAGCAGATACTTTATAAGAGCAGGACTGTTCTTTATGAAAACTTTGTTTCCTTATACAGATAGCCATTTGGAAGAATTTCCCACTCTCCTTCACTGTGCAGCCAGATTTGGATTAAAGAACCTTGCAGCTCTTCTACTCAAGTGTCCAGAGGCCACATGGGCTTGTAGGATAGCCAACACACACGGAGATGATCCAGCAAGTCTTGCTGAGAAGCATGGACACAAGGAACTAAGAAAATTAATCAAAGAATTGTCAGTAAGTTCATATGCTTTTTCATATGCCATCAATAACCTGGGCACCGTGATGTTTTTACTACTGGGTAACATACTGTCTCCTCTTGTAAAGCCTAGTACATCACAGTCCTTCTGTCTTAAAATATTACTGTACTCTTGCTGTCTCAGAAGGAGGGGTCAAGATGGGGTTCCACCACTTTGTCTGCACTATTTTAATGAAGATAAGTGTTTCTGTGTTGCCTGACTTTTAGGCATGTAATAGAAGAAGAGTGAAAAAGAAATACCTCACATGGCCTAGCTAGGTCTGTGCTTTCAGCTCTTACCAGTAGTTATATTGTAAATGGTCTACCCTAACCATCTAGAGTAGGAGATAAAGACTTAATCAGAAGTCACTTCAAAAATGATTTCTTGAACTCATCATTGTCTTGCTTCAGCATTTGACAAAGAGATTGCTTGCCCTGCCTTGGCTGTCCACTCCATTGTGAAGGAAGATGAAATTTTCCTACCCTTTGTTAGATGGACTAAATCTTTCTTCAGATGGATATGCAGGAGGGGAGGTTGGGCAGTAGTTGCCCTTCCACATGAAAGATAATAATAGAGAAATGCTGTCCATTCTAGCAAGCAAGCTATTGCCAGTAAAATGTAACAGAATTCATGTTATAAAAAGTAATATACCGTAGTGACACTTGAGAGCTTTAACCTATTTTAAGTGCTTGCTGTGATAACTGTAATATGAGGTGATAAGCCTTGCCCCAGAGGTTTTAAAGCCTAGAGCACAAATCAGGTAAATTGTATATCAGGACAGGATATGGAAGTTGGCTGTGTTGTGTAGGCATGGTGCAGTTTTACTGATGGTGTGATTATTTTTTTTGTGTTGGATTCCATGTTCATGGACAAGTGTTCACAACAGTCACTGAAGAGAAGAAATGGAAAGAGTGAGAAAGCCAGAAGGTTCATTTGTTCATTATCAGTCATCTTGATGTAACCATGGATAGACATAAGACCAAAGATGGGATTGAAGAAGTATAAGATAATAGCTATGTAGGTTATGTAGGGGAGGATTTTTAACACAACTGATGAAGAAAGTGCAAGAAACGTAAGGGTGATTTAAAATAGAAAAAGATATAGTAAAGAATGGAAACACTGAATCACGTTAGTTATTAAAATAGTAGAGCAAGGACACAGCGATTGATTCATTTTTTTTTTTACTTGATACAGCTGGCATCTAATGTAAAGGTGAAGGAAAGGCATTGGGAAAACTGAATAAAAGTTTATTGTGGTCAGTGCTGAATCTTAAAGGTGACCTTAGGAATGCGTTAAGAGCTGATCTTATTAAAATGAGTTCAGGGGAAATATTGCAGCCCCTACTGCCTGAAAGAAAGACATTTTGGCAGTGATCAAGATGCTGAATGAGAATGTTTTATTTACCTTTTTGTTGTTGTTAAACGGCTGTTGATATAGGCGTTAAAAAGCTGGGGGAGGGAAAATATCTACAAAGCAAGAAGTTCCTATCTAGTGGAGAACGTGATCTGGTGTCTTTTCAGAATTGACAGGGAATATTTCCCTATGTTTACAGGGCAATGGATCTGATCTCAAAAGCACTGCAGAGCTTTTTCTGCTGGTAATGCAAAAGAGTATTGTACTACAGACATGATGCGTTTACCTCTGTTTTGATACCATAGCTAAGATCAGATTCATCTAAAGAAAATGTGATCTTCCTTACCATCCAGCATAAAGCTGTCCATGAAACCAGACAAAAGCAGACAAATTCATGGGTTAACATGTTAGTAATTTTGCATTTAACAATTTCTAATTGCTGTAGTTGTCTGACAGTCAACCTTGCACTGGTCAGAGAGCCCCTGCGAGTAGCAGTGTGATGTACAAGGTCAGGCCCTCTAGGTTTTGGAGCTTACCAGTTTGCTTTGAAGAGAATAGAACTGCCAGATGTCCTCTTTGTAAGTTCATGTGCCCCCAGTACTGTATGTAAAGGATTAGTAAAACTAGGCAGAACATGAATAAGTTAATACCTAACTCTCTGTGAGATACCTGTGTTTCTTTGCTAAGGCGGTCATGTTGGTCAAAGAGTTGAGCACTGATAAATTAACCATGGAAACCGTGGTTAGCCATGGTTAATTAGTCATGGTTAATGATAATGGTTAATTCTGTAGGACATCTATTTTTTATCCTGAAATTGTAGAAATACTCCCTCCTGCATTTCAGACGTGTGTCTTTGTTGTGCACCCCACACAGGACTGGAGGCTCCGAAAAATGAATCCTTTCCTTTTTCTTCTTAGAAATACACTCATATTTGACATAATGGTATAGTTTGGGGTGACTGAAAGAGAAGATATAAGCACGTATGGTACAGACAGACTACAAGTGATACACATTGAGAGATTGCATTGTGCTACGTGAGCCTTTTTGTATTTCAGTAGGTTTTGTCAGTGATGGAAGGCAGTGTTTGTGAGGGTGATAGATTTCACTCTAAAATTCTAAATTTTTCCTAACAGGATATGTGCATATCTCAGATTAACTTTTCATTTTTAGTTGGGTAGTTAACCATCTTATGGTTCCTTGGTATAAAATTATCAATCTATAACATGGATTTTTAACGGTAAATCTGATTTTATACAATGTAATCTTTCACTGAAGTGGTCTCTACATGGTATGTGTCGGCTATTGTTTACATATAAATTGTTGATGATAATACTTCTTGCCTCATGAGGACTGTTTTCCCAAGTCTGAATCCTTGTACCAGGACTGAAATATAACCAACTCTACTACCATCGTAAGAATAAGACATCTGGTTAGGATAAGTAGTGTACCTCCAATTTTCAGCTGATTCAAAGGGCATGGCTTACTAATGCGACACAAGTGAAAACTGGAGTATGCTTCAAGCCTGCCAAATGTGTAATATGGTATTTTAGAAATGTTAGCTCCAACCCCAGGAAGAAAAATGGCTTATTTGTGTCGCCTGTAATAGTGCACTTAAGAACAAAAACACTTACTGTACTTCTGTAATTGATGGGAATGTGGAAAAGAAATATTTGTGTGGCTCTGAGCCAAGCAGAATTTAGTTTAACCACGATCCAGGAACTTCCCGTTACAGTTGGAGCATTGAAATTGCTCATTATTACAACAGAAGTACTTTTGTACTCGCCATACCTCTCACTGTTTTAAAATTGGTACCTGTGTTTTGCCTTTCCTTTAAGGAATAGCCTCAAAATATTCACAGTAATCCATCACTTCTATCTTAAAGAGCAATAGAGTTCCAGAAAAATGAGTGTATTAGATGTATGTTCAATTTGTCCAAAAACCTGAAAGTGCCTTTCATATGCCTTTGTGCTGGGGAGCCCTTTGGGGAATAAGAATTTCCTGAGGTGGTTAGGGAGAGGAGGCAGCAGAAGGAGAAGGGGCGACACCGTGGCTGCTATTTCTGCCTTCAAACCCGGGGCTTTGCCGTGCAGCCCTCTCTGGTGGGTGGTCAGCAGATGTGTGCTCTGGGCTCTTCTGGCCAAAGCGAGCTGTAGGACCTAATTTGCACACTGGTTCATCTATGGCACAAGTGCCCTGTCATTGTTAAAAGGAAAAACCTCCTTTCTGGAGCTGGATACTAACGGCGTTGATGCGGGGAGCGTTACAGCCACAGAAGGCAGATCGGGAGGGCTCGGCTGGCACGCCAGGAGCTGATCTCCTCATTTGTGTGAAAACAAAGCACGAGGGAAGGCTCACATAGCATGTAGCCTGCTTCTGTTGTTACAGCTGTATGGATGGGGGAGTTGGGAAGAGATTTTTACCTTTTAGTACCACTGTTACATGCAGGGCCATTAAATGCTAAAACATCACACCCTTTAATAAGCTGTATAAATGCATGTTCCCACAACCAGAAGTGTCTGCCTTGTCTCTCAGACTCCTGCATTTCAAAAGCTCATTGAAAATATCTCCCTTGCGAGAAGGGAACATTGCAAGGCTCGATCCGTTTGTGTTAAAGGTACTAAACTGATGGAGCCAGCCCTGAAACAATCTGTTTAATGGGGATTATGATAAAGCTGAGTTTCAGACATACCAGTAGTTTATTAAGCAGATTGTATTTTTCCTGCATTTTAGCACAAAGCCACGTAAATGGACACTCATTTCCAATTCCAAGGCATTTTCATTCGTGTTAAATGAAGTTCAATTCTCTCTTCTGTAATATAAAGGAGGAATATTGCTTAACATTCTGCGATAACATCCTGAGTTGTCACTTTGTCTTGTGACTTTCATCCTCAATAGAACCAAGTACTTGAATGTTTTCCGTAATTACTTTTAGGTTGAATCGCATAAATCAAGTGTGTGAATGTAGAACTAGTAAGAGCCATTCAGTAGGAATGCTGGCAGGAGTCCTCATCTCAGAGTATCTGAAGAGGAGAAACGATGAACCTTTTGAGCTTGGTTGGTCCAGCTGATGGCTCAAACTCCACTAAGAATGGCTGAAGTACTTTCGCTTCCCTTTAGCCATAGGCTCAAAGCACGTCTGCAGTCAGGTGTTACGTACCTGTGACAGGTAAGTACCTTGTTAAGCCAGAGCAGTCTGCTCAGATATCGGGGCCCTCCTTCAGATGTTTGTCTGCTGTGCATGCTCTGTCTCTGAAAGCCGTTTTGACACCAGGTTCCTGTTCTTGTTACCAGCTGTGGTCTTTCAGGCCTGCATAAAAGTTCTGCCTACAGAAAATAAGGAAATCTCTTAAATGAAGCTCTAATCCAGCACACAAAGGAAGACTTCAAAAAATAGAGGAGAGAAAATTTCCAGGCATTAAGTGACTAATGAGGGGAGTATATTCAATTTGTGACCTAACTGCTTAAAACTGGAGGTCGCACTGATAGCCAGTCTAGGCATTTAAGCTTTGCTATGGGCGTAATTCCTTGTTCCAGCACTTTGGTGCTAATTTCTCCCTTCCTTTTCTGTGCTACTGAATGGGTCAGTCAGGAAGATTACTGTGTGCCACTTGTAGTATACATCACCATTTCTAAGAAAAATACAATTCAGAAGGCGTTTTATCGCTTGTTATTGCAAATAACTTCTGATTGTTGGCTTTGGCCTTTAAAGCAGATTCCTAGGGGTGACATGAATGTCGTTTAAATACAAAAATTGAAATAGTTGTTTCATGTTCCACCACACAGTCAAGACAGCACAAATTCATTTTGAGTTCTAAAATACCTTCTAAAATTTCTGAATTGGTTGCCTAAAATTTGAGGCAGAAAATACAGGTTTGTTTTTAACCTGCCCAAGACCTAACTGTCCAACTGTCACTGGCCAGGCCTGTGACAGTCCATATCTAAACAATAGACAGGTGGAAAAGTCGTCTTCTTGCCACTAACAAAACCCTGTCTGGGTTTCTCGTTTCATTTAATTTTCCATGTCTGGCTGTTTCAGGCACCTCTTAGGTGCCTGACACCTCTTTTTGAAAATATAATAGGCATTTAATTCTGCAGATTTTAGTGAAATTCCTGTGAATTTAGGTAGATTGGGACAGTGCCTCAGAACCCATTTTATGGAAGAAGCGTGTTGGATAAGCGTTGTGTTGGGAAAAGTCTTCCTGAAATTACAAGCTGTATTTTCATAAATCTTTGTGAGCTGGATGGGCAGGTGTGTAGGCTGGCAAATAATTCATCGATGTACATTTCACCCCTCTCACGCCTGTCTTTTTGAAGTAAATGGTTGGACCAGAATCCAGAATTTCTTCAAGTGTCTTCAACTTGGTAAAACAGAAAATGATCTACAGAAATGCTGTATTGTGGAACTTGAGGGCAGTTTTTTCCTCCACTGTTTTAGGCAAACAGAATCTTACCTGGCATCATAGCTGCCATCTCCAAATGGCAATGAATCTTTAGATGGCAGGTATTCTTTCAACAAGGATTCTCATACTTGATAGCGAATTCTAGCAGGTCATCAAGAATTAGCTTTCACAAACACAGAACTATTATTCTTACATCAGTGTTTGGCTTTGTGTTTCTGGAAACGGCTGAATGAAAAGGCAGAGCTCCCCAGCATGAAACTATTACGTTTTCAAATCTGGTTGCAATCTCTTCCAGAGCTATTAACGTTCTGCTGGGCAAGGACCACATGTCGAAAGATGAAGTGGATATATATTAAAGAACCTTAAATGAAATGAATCTGATTGCTATCAGTATTTGTTTAATTACTTTAAATGCTACTATAGTGTTGCACTGGGCCATTGCTCATTACTTTCAAATAGCTGGAAGAGGATGCAAGAGAGAAGGGGATTAATCTGGTTTCTAAAATTTGTGCTAATCCACTAGTGATTCCTCTGTGAAGCCTGCTGGGATAATATTCTTTCAATAGTATTTTAATGTTCGGAAATGTTGGTTACATGCATCCTTTGATATTCTGGAAGTTACTTAACTGAGAAGAACAACTGAATATATTCTTTGATATGTTGTAGTGACTGGATATTCACAAACCCGTGGCAATGAAATCAAATTCTTAAACTTCTTGAGGAATTTGAGCTGAGGAATCTATGAACTTCTGCCAGATGATAGGCAGATGACATCCTATGATTTCAGTGAGGTGTTTGTTCATAGGGACCTCTTTTTTTTTCATAAAATTGCTTGTGGAGAAGTTTTGTATTGTCAGTACTTGGAGTCGTATGGGATGTGGTTGGGGGTATTATTTTTATTTTACTAGCTGGCAAGGTTTCCTTTTCACATACTCTCAGAGGGACATGATCTCTGTAATAATAACTTGCTGGCACATACTGCCTTCTGCGGTCAGACTTGACGATTTGTGTTTTAGTGAAAAGATAAGGTACTGACTGAACATAGAAAAGCTTCGCTTTAAGGAGAAAAAGCTCGATTTCTTCTTTAAAAAAAATCAAAGACGTGAAACTAAACACATTTTTAAGGTTTCCGTGTAGACTTTCATTCAGGCTAGAACCTTGCACCTTAACGGGGATCAAGTCTTCTGTCGTCACTGGAAAGAATGATAAATAGAGCTGCAGAGTTGGAAGCTTTCTATATGAGATGCTTATTGCATTTTTTGTATAATTTAAAATGAACTAGGATGGTTTCTCCGAAGAATTATCTGGTATTTTGTCTAATCTTCTGATATTTGGCAGTTATAACAGTGGCACAGTGGAAGTCAGTTGTTTGCAATTCAGTGATTCAAAAAGCCTTCACAATTTTTAAGGGCAACTTGAATACTAATGGAATTACTAGGCAAAATGCTTGTGAATTGGAAACAGGAAAAATGAAAAAGGGTTCTGTAACAACCCTTCTGTTCTTAAATGTATTTATGACTGCAGAACCAAGGGATCGCCAGAGTCCTGCTGATTGTTTTGTGACAGGGCAACATCAGTAAAGATGCTTAGCTAGGGGATTTTGTTATGTTGTTTGGGGGGTTTTGTTTGTTTTTTCAGAAGTAGTTTCTAGGCTGAAAAGAGTCACCCCAATCATTCCATCTGCATTATTAGGCTCTG
This sequence comes from Anser cygnoides, assembly GCF_040182565.1. NCBI lineage: Eukaryota > Metazoa > Chordata > Aves > Anseriformes > Anatidae > Anser > Anser cygnoides. Next base: position 73,944,891 of record NC_089876.1, read on the forward strand.
AATTTGCTTGAACATGTGAAAAAGATTCAGACAAACTTGTTTATGTTAAAGAAAAATACAAATACAGTGTTTTATAGAAATAAGAGAAAACAAAAGTGACCATGTTAAGTTGTCATAGAAATCAGTGGCATGCTATGCCAAACCTGTCCTCTGTATCTTTAAAGAAGGATGGAAATAAATATGTTTTGGTAGAGACTCTGTACTAGCCTGAGGAGGTGTTAGAAGGTACATGGTAAAGATGCACAGAATAATGACTGTTTTCAAAGTAAACAAGCCACTTCTGCTTAACCTCTGTCATAAGAGAACAAACAAATTTGACATGAAATGCTATTCACTGTGAGATGTAATTTCTCTGTTCAGCTGGTTAAGATACTACTGGAGCCAAAAGCATATGAAGGATTTAAAAGGCTAGACGTTTTAGTGGATGTCGAAAAGTTTTTGTCACTGTATGTAATGCTTTGTTTCCATTGTGAGAGTAAGAATCCTCTACCCAAGGTTTACAACCAGTTGCAGGAGTTAAAGAAGAAGCTTTCCCAGGAAGAAGCTACTCCATAGTTGTCCATTAGAGCAATTGTTCCTTGCACCTTTCCTGTGCTGTTCTAAAAACTCTATTGTTATGTGAGCATGTTCTTTCTTCCTACTATTTCTTTTTCAAATACAGACATCTCAGACACCCTTACAATGCAAAGGAAAAGGTGAAATGATTTCAACTCGTCTGCTAACTCCAGGTTTAGTAAACAAGGAATGAGTGCTGGGGCATACCAATGTAAAGACCAGAAGCAAGTTTAGGGTATTGCCTCTGTTGGATGAAGTAATTTGAAGGTATGTGTTTAGCTGTCAAAAAGCAAATATACTTTGAAATAGTGTATGATCTCAGTGAGACTATGTGGAGTATGCCCTTCGGCTGCCTCCCAGTGATCTGGGAAGGAGTCAAACATCTGTCACATCTTACAAGTTGGTGAGCAGAAAGAAAGCAAGCGTATCAATGTCACCTTTCTGCAGCCCCTCAGAAGGGGAAAACCAGAAACAAAGAGCACGCAAAGAGCAAAACTATGGTAAAGGGGATTTCAGTTTTGTGAAGGGAAAATAGAAGAGGAAGGGAGCTGTTAGTTATTGTGGTAATATAGATTGTGTGCCAGGAATACCTACCTTTTGAATGATATTGTGAGGTCCGAAGGGAGATTTTTGATCTCAAAACCCAAAGAAAAACTGGGGGGAGAAGGAAGAATTAATGAATAAAGTTAGGTACGAGACTTGCCATGTCCTTAGCAGTCTGAAGGTTCAGAGCTCTGCACAGCTCTAATAGTGACTTACGAGACTTTCCTACAGCTGTAATTTATTGCTTAATTAGAAAAATTGTCTTTAGGTTCTACATCAATAGAATGACCACTGGGGAAAGGCATTTCTCAAAGCTACCAAGCCCATTATATAAAACTGCTTTAAAAAATCCATTCCTGCCCTGCATATTGCTAGTTCTGTTTAACACAGCCATGCAAATCTCCATTTATAATTCTGAGGAGTCTGCACAGAAGGCACGCTCGTTGTTTTGCCTTCTCTTCCCACCCACATATATTGTTCTACAATAAATGATTCAGTATTTCATTACCAAGACTCTAGGGTACCTAGCAGTATTCATTTGCTTGTCTTCTATTTGATACAAACTTAAAACTGGTTTCTGGGTTCCCATACTCTACCAAACTCCAAAGAGGATGCAGCAATTGACATATATGTTTGCTTTCATGGTGGATGTCAATATGTTAATAGATTCCTTTAATAATACATGCTTAATAACCATTGCAGTCATTATAATGCTGTCTGGAACAGGCGTAGGCAGCCTTCCTCAACCCCATGAGCTAAATGCCAAAATCTTTGTGTCTGGTAGCAGCAGTGTATGCATATCAGAGGTTTGGCAGTTTTTCCTCAGGCAGCAGAAGTGAACGGCTCTCTGCAGCTCTTCCTGCAAGCGTGAGGCATGTGCCTGGATCTCAGTGCTCTCTGATGGTGCCAGTCGTATGATATTACTTACTCCTGAGATTTTGGTTATTTATCTGCTCCTGCATGGTCACAGGGGTGATCTGGGAACCATCCTTTAAATATTAGAGAATTGCTTAAGACCTGTGGTTGGCCACCTGTGGCCTTCTGAATTCCAGCTGAGTACATCTGCTCTTAATGAATACCACTTTCCAGAAAGCCAGAGAGCCTCCTGCCACATGGAAGACGCTAGCAAGTTCCTTTCAGGTTACATAGGAAAACACAGAAATCAGTATCTGTACCAGACCCGGAAGTAATATAGTTGTACGTGTGATTCCTAACAGGATCACTTAAAAGATCTTTGAAAGTTTGATTTTAATGAGATATATTTTAAGGAAACTGCTGCCAGTTGATAGCGTGTACTGTCTTATGTAAATGGGTCAAAGAATTGAACAAAAGTTTCCATGGAGACTGTGTATAACTCCAAGGTGCTTTTCAAATTAATTAAAGCCTTGTTTTGCAAGGGAAAGAGGTTAAAGGTGACAAAATCTAGTGCTGGTGTATAGATCTGCAGGAAACTCTGGCCAGCTTGTCCTAGGGACACCTATCATCATTGACAACATAGCCAGTAGAATTATAGCAGAAAAAAAGTAGCGATTTGAATAGATTTCTTTGCTTCTCCAGAAAAGTTAAACGAGACAAACCTAGGTGCAGGCCTGAGCTAGCCATGAGCACACAGAACAAGAAGAAAACCTCCTGGAAATATCCAAAAAAAAGATCACTTCAGAATTCTGAAAGCAAACATGACTGAGCTTGTTAGTGAGAACTGCTCACCTCCTTCTTTTTCCAGATTATTAAATAAAGTATAACGTGTTATTTTAATGTTCTTGTTCTCTGCACCCATTAAGTGCGCTCATGTAATACAAGACGAAGGATGTTACTTCTCACTAGTTTTTTAGTAAATTAAATGACTAAGAAGCAAAAAATGGTGAGCAAACATACACAGTTCTTTGGACTGCATTGTGTTTTCCTGTGGCTCGTGAAATACGACGTTTAGTTAAAACTCAGGTACTCTGAAACAGGCTTCGTTCAGATACATGACTGAATAATTACTGAAGAACAAATAATGCACAGGGTTAGAAGCAAAATGCAGCCCATTTTTCAGGCAACACAACTAGGAAGAGTTGTTAGAAGACTTATTATAGGTGAAATTCTTCAGAAAAGTGGTCAAGATCTGGATAGGGTTTTAACTCTGTCCGCAAAGAGTGGGTGCCAACAAAAAGGACGTGGTAGAAGTGCATGTGTAGAGGCTTACAGCAACCTTGGAAGACTGCAGAACTGCTGGGCTAAATGAAAATATCCATTCCACGGAGCAGAAATAACATACCCAGGGCATAAATGAACAAAACGAAACCTTTATCGGAGCTGAAGTTTTAATCCACCTACCAGAGTAGAGCTAAAAAAAAGTCAAGAGATTTAGAACAGAAGACTGTTCAGGGATTTGGAATTATTTGGAATGGGGAACTTGTTCTTAGGGAATTTTTTCTAATCTGGCTGTTTCCAGCAGTAACTGGAGATCACTGGGAATGAAGATACACGTTGCACAAGGTATGCTGATTTAAGTAGAGACAAAGAAGCTAAAGATGATCACTGCAGTGTCTGAAGTTCAGAGGTACTATGACTGACTATAAAACTAAGTTATACTTACTGTGTGGCACCATGCCCTCATAAACATATTGCAAAATTTGACGCTTCTGGCTTAAGCAATGTGGCCACTAGCAAAAAAGGCCATTATACCAAGAAAATGAGGATTTAGTAGGATTTCTAAAATTTTAAAAGATTATTATCCTATTGAGAAGTTTTGTATTAAATGAAGTGCATCATACAGTGCTTTTCTACTGTCCATGAGGACTCAAGGGAAGGCCAGCAGTAGGTTCGCTGTCTGAGCATTGTACATGGCAGTCGGGTTACAAAGGACAAATTGAAAAATATATATATTGGTTTTGGTGAAAGTGACCTTTGTGAACTGCTGCACAAAGAGCTGCAGAGGGTTTGTGGAAATGACAGTAGCACAAAACAACAGAGGTTGCATATTCCCAATTATTACTATAATGAAAAGAATTTCTGCTGTAAAGTTGGTATTTTTTCTCTCTCCTTTAACAAGATGAGACTGGAAACTTTTAAACTGTTTTGGGTGAATATATTACAAAGCAAAGATAGGAATGCATTTAAGAACAGAAAAATCTATGGCGGGGGAGGCAGGAACATTTTATATTTGCTTTAAATGAACCATATGATTGGAGCCTCAGCTAAGGCTTTTCATGCATGTCAAAAATATAGGCCAGGTCAAGAGAGAAGATTCATTGTTGATAGTTCATGAAGAATTGGCTCCCTAGAGAAAAAGTAGGCACAGATTTGTTTATATTGCCGGGGGCAGGGGGAATCGTGTGTTCGGTATTTTTGTTCTCATTTCCCTAAGAGAGCTTCAAAAGATCTTTCAATAGCTCTCATAGAAAATGTAGATCAACTATATATTTCATATATATATGTGTGTGTATATATATACACACACGCAAAAAATATATACTATATCAAATTTGCTTTTGCTGAATAACAAAATACTTCACCTGATAATATCTGAAAATCGACCGTATTTATGTGGGCAAGAGAGACATGCTTTGCAATTAGGTACAGGTTTTAAAAATGAGTGCTGCTACTCATTATTTTCATTCTCAGAAGGCCAGTGAAAGAAATCATTTTAAACAGCAGGTACAGGCTGACGTGGTGGTAGGCTTATACTTGTATCTGTATTAAATCCTGTAAGTTGGCAGAATAATGCAAATGAATTATGGAATGTCATCTTCCGTAACCCAGAAAGTTGTGCTGTTGGTATCAGAGGACAGTTGCTGTAGAGGTGAAGGGCTACAGCAATAGAGAGCAGTCAGAACCCACCAGAATTTGTGGTCCAGCAGCTCTCTGCAAAATTATGTATTTAGAGTAGTCTCGGTGATTGCAGGTATTAGTGTTTTCACTAAAAGTAGTGGACTATTTTGCAGACTAGCAGGAGATTACCATGAAAAGCTGAGGCATCAGCTGCAGGATCTGATCCATACAGAAGCAGCGGGTTGTTGATACCTGACAGCGGTGATATTGGCATATTTTAGAAGACGTGGAAATCTACTGACATTTACAGGGGATGACGTGGACTACTTGAATGCTACTAGGTTGTTTAGTTAATAAACTGATTGTAAGAATTTTAATTGCAAAGAACCCCAGCTTCATGATGCTCATTTCAAACATTTTCCCTGATATTTTGTGAGACTTGAATTCATCACAGCCTCAATAAGTTCGTGAGTCATTTATGATATTCAGAATTGTAATTTGACCTTTCTTTTGGATTTGTCTAGTTAACAGATATTTCCATTTCAAATACTTAATAGTTGGGAAATTTTATTGTGTTCATTATAATTCAGTTAGCAGTGAAATGTTAATTGAATACTGCTAGTTTGTTTAGATAATAGCTCTAGATGAATTTGCAGATATTTTCTGATTGGAGGAAGTTTTGTGTTAGATTGGTACACAAATGATGTTAATGGTGTTATAGCTATTATTGATTTTATCAGTACTGCATCGGGCTCATGGCCTGCTAGTAGATAGGATAGGAACGTGGTTAAGAATTGTCCCTGAGTGGTTTGGGGAGTAAATGCTTCCATGGTTACTGAATTCTTCAATTTTTGGTCCCAGCATTGAGAAGAAATGTATATGAACGTCCCTATCTCTAAATTAGCGTCAATAGTGCGATTTAACAAACTGATTCTAGTCCTTGGCTCATAAAATTTGCAGTTATATGCTTTTAGTGAAACATTTTGCAATTTAAAAGCTGTTTTTGATTATATCCTTTAAGTATACCCTTTAAGCAGTAGATGTAATGTGTATCAGTACAGCTTGTATATAAAAGTACAGGGTGATGTTTCCTAGAGCCCAGACACACAAAACATCATGTATTAACATGCATTATTGTGAATAAAAACTAGAATTATCTACAATTACAAAATACTGCCAGTATTTGTTGGCCTATATATCAGCAACTAACTACCAAACTGTATTCTTAATTTTTGGTCCAGCTCCAAAATGTTGTAAGCATTGCATGCACAGAGTGTGCTCACTTTTTTCAAGAAGCTAAGCTTGAAGTTTCCTTGGTGGATGCATGTATTATACAGATTAGACCCCTTCTGTTTCCATCATCTGGAATGAACTGCAAAAATCCCTGGAGGTTAAGTTCAGAAATCCCTACAGACTCATTACCTCTGACCCATCAAGCTTGTATCCTGTATCTGAATAGGAATGAGGGATAGAGACAAATTATTTGAGTTACGGATTTTACACGTATTGTTTCACGTTTTAGCTGAGAGCAGAAATTACATGCTGTATTTGTAAAATCGGGACTGTTCATCTCATAGAATCACAGAGGTGAAAGCCCCATCCAACCTGGCTTTAAACACCTCCACGGATGGGGCACCACAGCTTCTCTGGGCAACCTGTTCCACTGCCTCACCACCCTCAGAACTTCAGAACAGAACAGAGAGCTTATTTATATTTCATCTAAACCCTCTTTTAGTTTAAAGCCGTTAATCCGTGACCTATTGCTACACTCTGTGATAGAGACCTTTTCCTGTTTTCCTGTAAGGTACCCCCCTTTAGGTACTGAGGCCCCCTTTGGGTATCCCTTTGTTTGTTTTGTTTTCCTCATACCGAAATTTCTAGTACTTCATCCTGAAGTGGCTAATGTAATTGAGATGAATTTGTGGGCGTGTTCCCAATTCTTTGCAGCTATGGTAAGTGACAGTGCGACAAGTAGCTCTTGACGTGAGCTGACGTCCTTTGGACTGAGTAGGTGATTCTCTCCCAGGGAATTCAGGAGGTAAAGAATCAGCCCCCCAGTTGAATATAAATTTATGAAAGATAACGCTGATTTGTTTTTCCTGTTTGCATCTTGGGGAATTTGATTCCAGCCTTCATATGTAATTAATGGAGGCTTTGAGTGTATCAGTGCTCCAAAGGAGCTATAGTCATGAAAAGCATGCTAAAGGTAGAAAAATCAAGTAATTAGCAAAAGCAGAGACTCTTAAATTGTGTTATTAATTATGGCACACTTTATTAGATTTAATCTTGCATAATTTTTCCTTAAAATGGGATTTTGTATGCTTTGTCCTTTTTTTCTTTTTTTTTTTTTTTAATGTAGGTGAAGGTATCTGGCTAATAGTTTATTCAGATGTTGCAGCATTATTGATCAGATATGATGCTCACTAAATTTTCTGTAGGCAGCAGTGTTTTGAGAACTTGCTGTCATTGACTTGGATGATTTTCTGAAATGCTTTTTATTATAGCTACCTTAAACCTTGGAATAATGTTGTTGCAAAATGCATGTAACACCTTTCAGTGCATGTGGCTTTAACAGCTGTTGAATTTGACTTTCACAGCCTGTTGCAGTTTTTCATCTTTACAGATAAGGCCTTCGTACAACAGCATGAAGCCAGAATTTCTGAGCTGATGTTAAAAATGGCATCACTTATAAGTCTGGAATTTTGCAAGCCAGAAAATTTGCAAGTATCAGAAAAAAAAAATCAACCTGCATTTGTTACTTTAATTTATGAGTCTGTTTTGAAGAGTCTGGGTATTATCCTTGGGAGATGTACAAACCTCCCAACGAGACAGAAAATATGTGACTTTCTGAACCTGTGTCTTCCATCAGGCATAAAGCTTTCAGTGGCACCAAGGCTGGTGATGCATTTATCTCCTTTATTTGTAGAATAAGTTTACAATGACTCATCTAAAATGATGTGTTTTCAGACCAATTAACAGGTGTGATTTATACAGTATCTTCACAATTACTAAAATCTAAATTGCAAGTGTTACTAGAAGCTATTCCATAAACCAGCAATGCAGAAGTGTTATATTAGTGTAAGTGAATCATTTCTTGCTAGAACTGGTTGGTATTTTCATTGTAAACCATTTATTTGGTTATTTTTTAATATCTATTCAGTTTATGGATTTATTCACAGCTGTTGCACTTTGCTTGTGACTTTGTTCCATAGTTCTGTGTCCTCTGTAGACGTGTTCAGGTGCTTTCACTGTCATTTCACCTCTTACCTTGGTCAAAATTATGTTCCTTCTTCTATTGATCAGAGAAATACAAGACTCGTTAGGAAAAAGATGAATGCCATTGGGGTTGTCAGGTTTTATTTTTCACACAGCAGTAGGAGGAGGATGTTTTATATGGTTAGAGAAAGATAAAGGGAAGAGAACTCAGGAAATTCTGTTGTATATATATGTGTGGGTTTTGTTGTTTGTTATAATGCATATAGGCTTTTTGTTTAGTGCTGCCTAAATTATGTATGCTAATAAAATTATGGTGCTTGTATAATAGGCTTGTGGATTAATTATATATGAGGTGATCTGTTAAGAGGGTGTAATGCTCTTCTAGTCTAGTGTTAATTTTCTCTTAGCTGGTAGGATGCTGACCAGTGGACCTGGAACATGATAGAGGAGTTGTTCAGCCTTATGTTCTTATTCCACATAGACCAATTTTTTTCACCTTTACATCAGAAAAGTCTTAAGATATGCGTCTCTGACTTCTCTTTCTCTTTCCCTTTGCAATTCCATTTCTTGCCCTAAGTGGGGCATGTAAATGATGTACAGAGTACATGTAAATGGCGAAACCCATGTACAGTACCCCTGAATAGCTTCTAGGTCTGGAAGAAAGCCAGCGAGTCTGCCTCTTGAAAATTACAGGCTACCTTGTTCGATATTGCTTGTGCTGCTAATCAGCATGCAAAAAGAAGAGAAGAGAAAATGGCTGGAGCAAAGGTTTGAGCATAGCTTTGTCTGGCATTTTCAGTGACAACGTGCCACAGTGATCTCCTACACAAGAACAGCTATATTTTTGTCTCTTTTTTGCATTTGGAGGAATGTAAAACAGTCAAGTTTTTGATCTTTGGATCAGAAACAGAGACCTGATAGTTTTGGGAACTCAGGAGGCTCGACCTAGGCCATAATCTAATTGGAGAGTGGTGCAGGTTAGAGCGTTAGTTCTGAAGAGAGAAGAAATTTGTCTGCTTGATGCCTGCCGTGTCTGTCTTCCTGGGGAGAGAAGAGCAGATAATGCTGCGGGAGAATAATGCAGCTTGCCTGGAAAAGAAGGACGATTAGGGATCCTGAGGTTAATAGTGGACAACAGGTGAGATTAATAGGACATAGAAGTTAAGAGCATTTTGTGGCAGCTTTATATGCCAGTGTGGCAGTTGTTGTTGTTGTTTAAAAAAAAAATAAGCAACTGTATGCATTCTCCAAGCAAATGAATGAGTCCTACAAGAAAATGACTGGCAAGATTAACCAACTTCATTTTAAAGAGGGAGAGATGACTGCTAAATTCAGTATTTAATTCAGTATTTTAATTCAGTATTTAAAGTCAACTGTAGTTATTTTCCTGAGTATTCACACCAAAAAAAAAATTCCTTTTTTGGAAGAATCTTGTTCCTTGTGGTATACAGACTTGCATTTCTTTGATCATACTGGTCTTGTGAGTGAAACCGATAGTGTTCTGGATGGTTAATAAGTGTTCCACATACAGATTTGCCAGTGAAGGCCTGTATCTTCACATCCTGAATTAGCTGAATAAACATAATATCCTCAATCATGTGATCGCTTCCGTTGCCGGTGAAAGTGCAAGGTATTCCTATGTGTGTACTCTTCCTTTAAAAAGTTTAAGCACTTAGTGACAAAGCAGAAAATGAATTGTAAGTACTTTAGATAAATCTGCAATATTAAAAGCTGGCAGACAGGAAGAGTTTAAACATTTTTAAGAGCTTTGAGATCTTAGTCCTGCTGTAAGCCTGCTAGTAGGCTGGAGATGAACAGCTAGAGATGAATTCAGGTGAAACATTTAGGTAAACCTCTGTCTGCAGATCAACTGTGTTAAGAAAATGCATGTACAGATAGGCCCAGAGAGAAGGAAAGTTGCAAACTTTTAAGTGAGAAGGACTGAAGAAATAAAATCTGTTTCAATAGAAGTAAAATTCATTTGGGATCTTAGAAAAAGTTTAGACAGACTTTTGGGTTTGCTTAGTGTGTTCGGCATGATGCGGTTTCCCTTTGTGCTTCGCCCTAATGTCTGTGGACATTTAAGTGGGTGAAGGACCTGTAGAAGGAGCTGCTGCTGCTGTGTATTGCAGTGGTAGTTCGAAAGCACTTTGTAGATGGATTCTGCTGCTAAGTGTACAGTACTGAAATTGGCAACTGATTTAATAAAATCCAGTGACAACTGGGGTATGTTATCCCTCTGTTTGTATTTAGATGATTCATCGTATATTCTGTAATTGCCAAGTCGTTCTCTAGTAACCATGAATAGCTAGATTTAGGTGATGAAAAACAGCAGCAATCTATTAAAAAAAAAGGGGAGGGGGGGCAGAAAAATCAGTCGGACAGAATATCAGAAGGAAACTCTTCAGACGAAAATGAGTCCTGGAAGCTATACTTGACGTACCATGGCATCAACGTGACAAGGCTCCTGCTTGGGTTTTGTGCTGCTGTCGCCAATAAAATGTACTCAGTAAAGAAGGTAGTGAAAGGCTTGTGCTTTTTTTGGCCTTTGAGTCATGTCCAAAATTGGCTCGTGCATGTTATCTCACCTCTCGTTTTCATAAGGAACTGTAGGCTGTTCTTCAAAAAGCTGGGGGAAGTGGACAGTGTGCTGTGCCATGTACGCGCTGAGATGGCAAGGGCTTTCGTGAAGGCAGGCGGCATCCGAGGAGCTTGAGGAGAGATGGTACATCTGCTATTGCTCCCCGATCTCCCTGGTACAGAAGAGTTGTACAGAGGGAAAACTGAAGGCGAAGGAAAGGAGCTGCTTTCCCTGACACTATTTTATCCATCTTCCCTCTCCTTTCTTCCTCTTCAGGGAGATTTTGGAGGATCCAGAAAGCAGCAGACGGTGTAAGTCTAGGGACAGTCTAGTCCTGTGCTTGCAGTTCCCAAAACTCACAGTATTACCAACATGTTTTGATTGGGACTTTCTAAATGGTGTTTACTGTAGCTGATGATTCATCCCCAGCTGTTTCAGTAAGTGTTACTGTATCATTTATACACTTCATACAAAACAGGCAAATTAAGTTTGGCAGGGAGTCATGCAGTAGGAGTTGAAGATTTGTAAGGGATGCGGGAGTTGTCTTTTTGGTGAAACTACCAGATAAGGCCTTTTGGACTTTAAGGAGTGTCTTCACTTCAAATTTCCAGTATTTTGGATCTGCCATGTCTCCGGTGAATGAAGCAATGGACAGAAAAGTCTCCCTGTAATTTTCCTGCTCAAGTCTGAGGGGAGGAATGGCTTGCTGTTGGTCCTTGCGGAGCTGCCCTACCCAGCTCCCCTTATGCTGTGGTGCACGCTCACAACCTCCTTCTTGTTGTGGGGTCCCAGCGAAAGGCCTGCACTCAGCCATCGAGAGAAACTAAAGGGTGCCCACAGACAAACCCATGGGATTTTTACCACCCTCTTCTGACACAGTAAATTGCACAACTCAAATCATGATTTTTATACTACAACAGTTTGGAAAAACTCACAGATTGATACACAGGTGTTTACTGAGGGTTTTGGAATGATAACGTGTAGTTTGTTAGTATCAGAAGTGCAGGAGGCATTTTCTGGCTTCATTTTTGCATGCCGGTATGTGTGTTTTAAATCCAGTTTTGAGACCAACGCCAGTCTGAATTTGTTAATCTCTATTTGGGATTTAGGATTCCCCACTCTGTTCTGGGTTACCCGTTCCCCAAACAGAGAGGAGTCACGCTCTGTTTGTGAGTCTGTTGAGACACTTTTAGAGCTGGAAGGGGAACTAAATCGCAACGGAGGTTCTGCAGAGTTAGATGGCACAGAGCGTGCTGCTGGTTGTCTCTAATTCAATTGCTTGGGGAAAAATCTGCACCACTTAATGGTTTGGAGTTGAAGAGGCTGAAGGAAAAAGAAGCCTTGACAAATGTGATTTTTAAATGCAAATTATTATTTTTTTAGCCTAATGGTAAGAATTACCGAGTTTTAGTTCTTAACCCACAATAATTTTAACTAGTATAGCACCGTATTATGGCCAGTCGTTGGTAATTCGCTCTGACATTAGTGACGGTGATAATGTATTATCCTTCTGATTCGTTATTCAACAAATTAATCCCTTGGGTGATTCTTTTAATTTCATTGGCCATACTCCAGGAGTTAGTCCGTCTTTAGCCCACTGTGTGCAGGAGGTAAGCACAGAGATTAGGCTTCTCAGTAAAGACTTAGTGTTTTTTGCTTTTCCATGAGGTTTACTTATTAGCAGACAACTTCCTATTTAGAAGATACTTTTTGAGAGAGCTGAACTGTTAGACGTGACAACCTGATAGATATACATTTTTAAAAACATACAAAACTGAAATCAGTATTCACAAAAGGTTTTTACTGTGGTTCTTCATGAAGCGTTTTGTGTTTTCTCCTTTTTTATTTTTCCTTTTCTGTGAGTATTCCAGAAAATGCATAAACATCAGAAATAGCAGGGTTGGGATTCAAGCACAGTAATACTTCCACAGTTACGGGAAAACCACAAAGTGATGGGATCATCAGCGTGATTTGCTATGGGACCTTCATGAGAGACCCTCATTTAGACCCATATGAGAGATTACAGCCAAGGCAAACACGAGTAGCAGAAGTGTGTTCTCTGTAAAGCCCTTTTCTCACTCTGTATCTTCTTTAAGAGAATAGCCTTTCTCTGGAGACTAATAATTGCCATTCGTAGCTGAGAAACATCACTCCCCAGACTTGTATGGTTGTTTAACTTTTGCATATTTATTTGTCTCAAGCTTTGAGGAAAACATTGTAGGGCTAAAATAAAACAAAAGCAGAGATACAGGTGAGCTTGTGAGGAATAGACAAGCTAGCAGAGAACTCGGGGATATTCGAATTTTAAAGCTATTTGACAGTTTTGAAATGCTCTTAATGATTTGAGCAGTTTCTTATTTACAGTTCTGTGCCTTCTTGTACATGCCTAAAATGCTGTATTAACCATGATTTTGAAGAAGACTTAAGCTAAAAATATTTGATGCTGACTGTTAAAATACTGCTGAAGGACAGAGCCTGATTTTGCAGGACTTGATGATGTTTTCTAAGCAGATGTTTCCAGTTTTTATAATACTATTGATCTTAGTTCTAGCGGTGCAGTCTGAACTGGTGCAAATATGTTGATGACATATGTATGTGGGAAGCAGTTTTGTCAGAATGTCTCCAGCATGATTGTTCTAGAGATGGGTATGACAGCAGGTCAGTATTTAGCCATCAGTATTCATGGCTGAAGTATATTTTAGAGCATAGATTTAATTTGACTTGACACGTGGCAGAAGACATCTGTCATCTGTTGTTTTTATCACTTCCCCCTACTTGTGTATTTTTAAAATAATAGAAAAATTGGGAAAAATGTATGTTAAAATTTGTCTGAGAAAATGTTGTCATTTTACCTTGTATACTTAGTGCTGATTTCACAAAACTTTAAGCCCTTTTTCATTTTTTTTAATTTCATTATTATAATTTACTGAAAATAAGCGTTTCTTTTTGCAGCTCAATTGTTGATTAGTTTGATCCTACTTTGTGGGATTAATGCTGATAATGCAGTTATTTTCATTCCATCAGACAAGCTAAGAGACTACCATTTTCTGCACTCATTTTTTATTATTGTTCTAGTAAAGCAGTGCCCTTATTACATTTCTCCTATTTTTAGAAATGAAAGAATGGCATAGGAACTTTCAACATCAGCTGAAGATATTTTTCATTTGGAGATGAGGAAGTTCCTGACCTGTGTCAGAATTTATCTGAGTAATAAGACAGTTTCCTCTAACCTCTGCACAAGTTGCAGTATGGAAGAAAAAAAAAAAAAACTTTCAGAATTCTAATACATACATAATACAATACTGGAATACAGATAGCATCTTACCCTCTTTATGTCTCATCTGATTAAACTGGGTCCTCTTTATATAGATGTATCTATGGTTTTGCTATAAATATGCTGTAAACATGGCTGAGGAGGTAGGCATGCATCATGTTTGCTCAGTATTTAGTATGGTACTTCTGTTTATAGCAATGCATACAGTTGGAGAGAGCCAAGTTGTACACCACTTTACATTCTCTATCTGCTACAAGAATGCCAAAAAGTAAAGGCTAGAGATGGTCTGTCTCCAGAAAAAAATAGTTTGTTTGATGGCATTAGACCCAGGAGTAGGAGCTGTTTAGATAATATAGGGAAGAGAGGATAGATATCCTTCACCATTTGGAATCAGATGCTAGTTAGGTTCAGACTCATGCATCCATCGGGCTATAGCACAGTTCTTTTGAGCCTCTGTGTAAACGCTAAGGCAGAAGTGGATGTGTGACTTCTGGCCATGGGCTTGTGGGCTATTCAGCCTAGTTCATGATGTTCTGCCTTCAGGAGTGTATGGCTCATCTTCTGGTTTAGATGCCAATACTTTACAGAAAACATTGATTTAGGATCACAGAATGGTTTGGGTTGGAAGGGACCTTAAACACCATCCAGCTCCACGCCCCTGCCATGGGCAGAGACACCTCCCAGTAGAGTATGTTGTCCAAAGACTCACACAACCTGGCCTTGAACCAGTTTTAACCATCAGGGAAACGTATGCAATTTGCTGTAGAAAAGGAGGGGACTGTTCTAAATTATTTTTTTCAGTGGATAGAAGTGTAATACAACATCCAGTTAATGCAGTAACTTCATGGTTTAAGTGGTAGAGGGTTTTATTGATATGACCGTACAGCCCGAGTTCACATTTGAAGGTCAGAAGAGATAGAGTTCATTATATAAGTAGCCGGCATTGTTTATACATCCTACATTAGTGCTGCTGTGCTGACCTTTTAGTTCTGGAAGTGATATGGCCCCCAGGGTTTAAGGCAATATACTTTCTCCAAATTCAATTGTGTTTAAAAAAATAAAAATTGTGCTAAGCCAGTACTTCCCATAGAGCCTGTGGGTAAAAGGAAGATCGAGGTTTTATGAAACTATGTATTTATTCCCCTTCTCCTCTCCTGAGTCCCATAGAGAACTGATTAATTTCCAGCTGTGTCAGAAAGGAAATCATCTAAACTCAGAAGATCCACAAGAATAAGGGTGGGGCACAAAAAGGCATCGTAGCCGCTTTGGAAATTTTCAGATTTCTTTCCTCTGAAGTCTGAAAATGGATGCTGGCAGGAAGTTTCTTTTTCTCCTTCACTTTGGAGTTTGTAGGAGGAGAAGGAACAGATGATGGACAGCAGCAGCTCAAATCTCCGTGCTAGCTAAGCTATACAGCACAGTGCTGGGCATTCATCACTAGTGTTGACAGCAGCAGAGATGGGGGTGGACAAATGATTACTAGAATAGCACGTATCTCACCAGGAGGATGTACTCCACCAAATGTGGGAGCTATTCCTACTTTCTGAAAAGCTAACAAACTCCTTACTTTTAATAGAAATTGGCTGTGCGTTACCCAAGGGGTTAAGCTGCTCTGTGTTTAAGCCATCCTTTTACCCTGTTACAGGAGAATATCTGCATTGCAAGGCGTTTCATTTTCTTGCCTAATTAAACTAGAAGGAAAACAAGTGCTATTGTACAAACAGCAAGTTCTTCAGCAATTTACTTCATGTTAAGTAAACTTGTGTGGAAATCCATCTTTGTTGTATGGAAACTAAGTGGTTCCTCTCTGCTATGCTGACTCTCTAATGGCCATTCAAATCTTGCCCATATTAGCACAGACTGAAGTGTGGCAGCAACAAATTTATTTTAACTCTTGCCCTTTGCTTTACTTCTGTAGAATACTACCACCACTACAGTTACTTGACATCTTTGTTGAACATCTCAGTGGAAAGGCCAAAGCACATTCTCTTGGATGATGGACTTCCGAGGCAGAGTTTATAGGCAGAGCAGAGTGAGAAATCTGTACTGGTTCTCTCTCCTAGCTAAACAAACAAATAAATCAGTTTTCAGCTAGTAATTCACCATCTTAATGAGAAATACACTGGATTTTTTTTGTAAAAAGAGTAAAGCCTACAACTCTTTAATCTGATACTTAATTTTGATACCCATCAGAATGCTTGAATAGATTACAGGCAAAGCTACAATGGGATACTGTAATTATTCTTTTCTCCCAGAAAGCATAGAGCAGATTTGGTAGAACGTTAACTGCCTTGCAACTTGACTGAAAGAAAAAATGCAGTCCTATTACAGAACTGTTGGGAAATCTGGGAGGCAGCACTAAGCTGAAGAAATAACCCCATGTGGACCAATGGATTCAAGAGCAGAGAAATGCCTTAGTCTGTGTGACGGTATGTGGAACGTTGAATTCTTGTCCAAGATGAGGGCTTTGCAGTAATGCATGTTAACAGTTTGATTTTTTGCTAGTTTTATTGAGATTCTTACTGTTCAGTCCCTAATGGATGGCAGAAAAGATCTTTCCTCCCATTTTTGATTTTCTTGACTAGAAATTTCTGTAGTAGTTTGGAACCTTCATTTTCATAAAGATGATCCACAGCTGTATACACTTCTCCTTATAAATGGTCTTGAGATATACTAAATCAATAGTAATAATTAAAAGAAAAAAAAGCGTATAACAGCCACAACATGGGTTCACGTTTACAAAACAGGAAGTGAAAGTTTCGTGTCATTGGTGGAGGGGTAAGAAGCAGCAGGTAAGGAGTTTTTATACCTATGGTTTTTTGAAACACGTGCCAGAGGAGGGAGACTGACGCATCCCAAGAGACGATTATTGTTAATTTGGCAATCATGAAAAAAGGGATAGCAGTGGCATCAAAATTTGGACTGACTGCCATGCTCAGTGTGCTATTGTGAAGACCATAATTAGATGACTTCAATATAGAGTATAATTCTGTACGGGCAGATGGTCCTCATGAATTATTCCAGTAAGGATTCAGTACAAAACTTCATTGGAAGGGCCCCTCCCTGAAAAACGCCATGGGTGCTGACTGATACAACTGCACCCGAATGGCACTTGTGTGTTTCTCTGTTCCCATCATCTCCAGATGGAGGTGGTTAGATGAACTGGTTCTAGCTGACACTGGTTGTAGTAAGACATGTTCAGAGCTTGCTTGGTGTTGTAAAACAATCAAAAGAAGACTAATATTGACACCATCCACTAGGTTAAGAAAAGCAGGCTTAGAACAATTTAAAGCATCAACTGACAAATAGGATAAGGGAACAAAATTTGAGACCAAAGTTTGTTTAAAAACTGTTGCTTTTGGCATTGGGAATGAATGCAGCTTACCGGATTTGTCTTTTCTACTCTAGAATCCCCCCAAACTACTGCTGCTTGACAAAATGACGATGATACAATGATTCCAGCATTTTATTGTGTCTAGCAAACTTTATATTAGTTATACTAGTGTGTTTTAACATACCAAAACTAATGTTCTTCAAATGAAAAGGGCATGAGTCAGATTTCAGGATGATACATTTCACTTAGATACCACTGGGATTTAAATGTCAGGCTTGTCTTTAATTTTCTCTTCCACATATTTGGAAGGCTTTGGGGCATTGATTTCATGCACAAGCACTGAACAATAAGTAGGCTGCTAGAAACTGGCTATTCCTATTGTTCTTATTCACTGACCAACAAACTTTTTGTATGTCATAGTTCTACACGCAGCATTGGGTTTGATTACATTGATTTAATATTTTTGGTTTTCTGTTCTGTCTTTAGTCTGTATTGTTTATGTCAGCTGAACTGCTATACTGCTAATGGTAAAAATGTGAAGTTGACTGTGTGTAAACAAAGTGCTCTGGCAATCCCAATGGAGGCCAGTACTGGCTTTTTACTGTTGTCTCAAAGGTAACATGGAAAAAAAGTAAAAAGAGGGCTGGTAAAAAGAGAAATACTGAAAACAGGAAACAAAGTTCGGGTGGTTGATTAATAAAAAAACATATATTCATAACAACAGTGCTTAGTATGCAGAACAACATAGATTTGGCTTTTGGGCTTGGACTTTTGCTCCCTTGCATCCTGTTCCTTTGTCTAGGATGATAATTACCTGTGTGATAGGTCAGAACAAGGTATGTTTTGTAAAGAGAAAGAAAAATGCATGAATATGTATAATTATGAGTTCACCATTTGTCATCTACTTGTTCTTTTTTTTTTAGATTCCTTCTGTGAGTTATGTTCTAACATAACATGAAGCACTTTGAATTATCATAAAATGAATTAACCATAAATTTAAAATTTAACCATTCACAGAACACATGCTATCTTTTCTCAGAATCTGTGTTAAGGGCTCATTCAAGAACATCCTGGAGACCACAGATCCATTTGGCTTGGACTTCTACAGTTTATAGATAGTTCCTTTGACTTGTATGCAGTAGCTAGCAGTAAGGGAGCTGCTAATGTAAGGAGGACGCTTCCTCCTAGAGTTGTATTTTGAACACCATGTTGTGATTTGTATTTTTGTTTGTAACTCTCTGAAAGGTGTGTTTGCTGAGTGTTGTTGAGGCAGGTGCCGATATTTGATGAGCATAATCTGTCTGTCCTACGTCTCTCTAGTAGGAGAAGAAAAGGTAACTTTGAGATATTTGTCCATTGCTAAAACTGCATTCTTTGGGTTTTAACCTTTGCATGTTATTGATGAGTGATGGATCTTCTAAGATTTGAAGTGTAGAATTTAGTTGGAGGCTGTGTGGAAAGCAACCCAACATGAAACCCACGTGTTTATCATTGACCAATCCTCCTTTTGCTCTGCTTAGTGGGTGATAGCAGCATCTCTGCTGTTACTTTAATTGCACTGTTGTAAGGCCTTGACCTACCAACATATTTTAGGTGAGACGTACTTGAAAGATGTAAAAAAGATTTAAGCATTCAACATCTTTTTTTCCCCATAAGTACAAATACCTGTTTGGTTTCCAGTGGAGCTAGTTTCCTGTGTCAGGTGCTTAGTGCTTACCGAAGTAGCTACGTGGCTTACTTGGAATCTGAAAGACAGAAGAATAAAGTCTTGGGAGGTTCAAACAAGTGTTTTTAATGACATGTTCCAAAGAATATGTATTGTACAAGAATAGCAAGCTTTCAGATCACAAGGAAAATAGGATCTATAGATGGATTTTCTTAGAACTGTTTTTGTGATTGTTATGTAGAAAGTCAAATCCTTAAGGTGTTAAACTTGTTTAAAAAGAAGTTCTCTGCTTCTCTGGTGTTATATAATCTAAAAAAGCTAGACTTTGTAACAAAATTACTACTTACAGGTTTTACATTTACTTCACAAGCAGTTCCGTTGTACAATTTTTAGGAAAAAAGAGCAATTCTATCTTGGCTTAATATCACGAGAGCAAGTAAAAAATGATAGACAATCTTTAGGACTTGTGTAATGAAGCTATAAATTGAGAAACAACGATGACCAGTGCAAAGGTTGTAATGTTAGAACTGCTTCTGCCTTTTTAATACACCCATAGTGTCAGCATTGTGAATTAATTTCTGACACGGCGCACAGAGTGGTAGTTTTCCGTGTCAGAATAAATGGTGAACACAACACCTGCAGACGAAGTCACTGCTGTGACGTGTTCCTTTGTGCCTAGCTGCTTGGAGGAGCGTTGCGGTGCGCATAACCAGTTGTGACAGCAGAAAGCCGACATCGCATGCGTTACTTGCCTTGATAGCATGAGAAGGGTTTTCTCCTTTTATAAAAGGCAAAGCTGAAGAAGTGTGGAAAATGACCTGCAACTAAAACCGCTTTTACGTGCAGAGACTTGCATGTCACACTGTTATTGCACAATACCACCATATTCAAGACATTTGTTTAGAAAAAGTACTTAAAACAACCGAGCTATACGATAGGTCGGGAAGTTGTGAAGCTTGCACAGCAAGTACTTAGTGTAAGTTGTTGATTTTAGTCACAATATCGTAAGGTAATATCAGAGAATATGTATTTTAGGAACCTTACTGCAATCAGATGGAAACAATAATGTATTAAAACCTTTTTCATTGCTGTATTATGTACATTTCTTAAGGGTCTTCAGGATGTTCAGTACAAAGTCTTTTTTTCTGATTGTTTGCAATAGTTTCCATAGTTTTGTTAATCCCCCATAAATGCATAAGCATAATCTTTTCAACATGAGTTTTGCCATAACTGTAAAAATAAACCTAGGCTTAGGTTTTATAAACCCATTTGCAATTCACTAAGGGCAAAAGGCTTAGTATTGATATAAAGGAATTTAGCTATCGTTGCCTTTTAAACATGTTTGCTTTCTGCAGATTTTGTAAGAAGAGATGACAAATATGAAGCAGATTGCCTTGGGGTTGAGCTCAGGGAGGAAAACAGCCTGTGTGAGCTCATGCCCTGTTACTCAGCACTCTCACAAGTTGTTACACACTGATGCTGAGAAAACGTTGCTTGAAGTTTGACCGTACCAGAAAGTTCACTCCTTGTTCCAGATTTCTCTGTTTTCTGTGATGTGTGGCCAGTTCTGTTGCAGGCTTACTATTGGTGTGATAAGCAATGCCTTTAGGAGCAGAGAGCACAACTAAATCCATTTCCACTAGTATGACGGAGGTAGTCATATGCAAATTTTCAGTGGAGCAAAATTTAGATGTGAAGGTAAGAGAAAACAAACGTTGGGGCAGGTCAGTGAATGGTTTGAGTTGTTAATTGGGTCTGAGTTGGCCAAAACCAATGCAACAGGAGGGCAATGTGACTAGAACTAATTTTTGCATTTAGCTTGCATGTGCAAAGGCAGTACCGTAGGTGGGGAATCACACTCCAGCTCTAAAGTGGGAAGTGAATGGGCGATACAAACATGGAGTTTGGTCACAAATACTGAAAGCCCAAAAATGCACACGTGCAGCTCATCTCCTCTTTTCCTTCCTGCCCTCTGAACGTTGTCAGCTCAAGATTCCTCATCTCACACCTATTTTTCTACTTAGTTGCAATCATTATTTATAGCAATAGTGAATTCAGCCCAGTTATTTTTAAAAAGTTTCTTTCACTGGACCTTAACCCTTCTGCAGAGTGGATCAAATTAGGTGCATCTTCAAATCTAGGTAGTGAAATTACCATGCTTAAAAACTAAGTTCGTGTCAGAACCAGGTTGCAATTGTAATGCTTCTGAACTGATTTCCGATAGGGCCCAGGCAAATAAAACAAAAAATTGAAGAGTCAAACATTGATATCTCAAGGCAAAAGATTAATTCAGATGGCAAAATCTGTCAGGTGTTGTGATCGTGTTGACTGTTTTCAGTCTGAAGCGGTATTTTTACCCTTAGTCTGTTAAGTCTATCAGAAAATTATGAAACAGATGGAAAAGCTTTGAACAGTTCACTCCCAGTTCTTATAGAGTTACTTTATCGATATGATGTCCTGCGAAATAATGCAATGGGAATGGTTAATAGACCATAATGCATAATAATTAGGAATTAACATTCAGAATCACCACCACTTTAATGCAGTTAAGATTTTTTTCATTATACTCTTTTCCTGAGAATACACTCCAGTCTGATTAGTCAAAAGCCACATGATCATTCTGTTTCAAAAATGAAGGTCATTATCAAAGATTTTATCTATATATAATGTGTGTGTCTATATATATATACAAATTCTAGACGGGGACTGGCTCTGAAAGCTCCTTGTCTTTCCACTCCTCACAATACTTGCTCTAGCTTCCTTTCTTGTGTTGATTTCTGACCTCACTGTATATCTGTCATAGCGCTCGACTTCACTGAAGGGTGGCAGAACTCAGGGTGCTGCTTTTCTGGATTCAGGGAAGTCTCAGCCGTGAAATCCATTTGCTCATTGTTCTGCTGTCCTGGGCAAAAATGTAAGAAATTTATTCTCGCTGGATGTGATTTCGCAATAAAATGCAAAATTAATGCAGCTCTCTATTCTTGTAGAATGATACTTAATACTGTTTGTGTGCTTCAGGAGAAAAATGAATTGGGAGCATGCTAGCACCAAAAAGCAGCTGCATTGCACACAGTATTTATTAATAATGGAGCTCACTTGCATTGTCTAAGGGTCACAGCAGGCCTTGGTGTGGCAGGTTTTTGATGAGGTAGATAACAAAAGTGTAGACGGTGCTATATGAGAAAATGAAAATATGATTGTGAGCTTTCACTGAGCTCATTTGCAACCTTCTGATTGTCAGGAACGTTTGAATTTCTTGCTCTCAAAACCTTGATTTGACACAGGAGGCAGCTGGTCAACTTAATGTTTCAGTTTTTATGATACTTGGAACAAGATAAATAGCGTTCATTTAAATGAATTTATAGTACATTGCTTACTGGTAGCTCTAAAAGGACGTCTTCCTGCAAAATGATGAACCCTGACTCAGCAGAGGGTCTCTCCCAAGTTCCCTGCAGCACAGACTGCTGGAATTTAACACGAGTCATGCAAAATGCATAAACTCGTGCCTAGTTGAACGCAGTGGATTTGTAAAAGCAACTGTGACTCTAACCATGCTAAGCTATTTTGATGGGATTTGGATATCTAAATTCGTGGGATGATAGTGTGTTTGAAAGGCTTTCCCCAACTGCATCACGATGGCTGATCTGTAACCTTATTCTTTTTTGCTGATAAGAATGAAATCTGAATCACTTTGCCTTCAAAAGTAACTGAAGAATTTTAAGAGTTGAGTTAGAGGGTTAGTCCTTTGATTCTTACACATAATGATGGTGACTGTGGTAGTGATATTCCTGATTTACTCAGTTTTAATTCATGGGGAAAACCAGGCCTAGAGAGTTTTCAACACTTTCTGGACTTTTGAAGGTGATGAAGCAAAAATCAATACGATATGACAGCCCAATGATGTGAATAGTTAGGGCCCGGTATTGATTTCATTACAACTCCTTGGTCTGCAGTGGAATTGCTTCTGATTTATCCAGTGTGTAAATCAGCTACGAATCAGGCTGAAAAAAAAACACAGACAAGATAAAGCCACACGTTTTGTCTATAATAATATAAGCAAGTGAAATCTGCAACGCATTAGTTGCAGAGGAACATTAAAATGATGATTTGAGACCTATGAATAATGGCAGGAGCATTTAAAAGGCTTTTCTTGTTTGGAACCTCAATTTCACCACTGCTGTGAAAACACCAAGATACAGATTCAAGGTAGGGGCTGCAAGGGCAAGGCAACCAATGTAATGGTGTTTTGTCTGTATTTTCCCATATCACCGTGTTAAAATAAGACGTAGCATTTTCTCAGGAGTGTATGGCATAAAGTGACAGACTTAGTGCTGCGTGTTATGAGAAAATTTTCAGGAAGGTGAAAGTTTGTGACCAAAGTCTGCCGTGTTGACAAAAGTTACTCTGTGATCTTATAACTGTTAAAAAAAAAATAATAATACTTTATAATCCTAGTCCCAGGAAAGTATTGTATTAACTATCTTTTGAACAAGAATTTTTAACATGGATAGAACTGGAAAACACTGTTTGCATTTTTGTATTTTATAATTCAGAAACTGCCAGAAGGATTCTTACGACACAATTTTGAAGTTCAGAAGGATAAAATACAACTTCTGTCAGGAACTTGACAATTCTGTCAAGAAGAAGTTGTAGCAGTGGAAGTATTTTTACAGATCCACAATTTGCTTGGTGCAATATACTTGGGAAAGGAGCAGCTCTCAGGGCAGGATGTTTATATCAGCTAACTTGGTGATAGCTTGCTTTGGAAAAGGAGATGCTATTACATGAGCACTGAGACATCTTTTAAATAATGTTTAATCACAATAAAAACAGTGTCGGTAAAATTAGAATTCCTTGATCAGGCTTGGGCCCAAACTGATGCAGATCTATCAGAATATATGCTAATTGAAGAACTTATAAATCATGTTCTTCAGCAATGCCTGAGTTGCTGGGGACGGTGAGAAGGAGGGATAGAGGCATCTCGAGGGGCCTGGCGTGGGGAGGTAGGTCTCCCTCCGCCAGCATCTGTTCTGGTGCGAGAGCCAGCCAACGCTGGGTGAAACTGGCAAGAGCTGAGTCCAAGACAGATTATTTTCTGCAGAACAGGCAGTATATCCCTGGAGATCCTTGCCACAGGGTGTTGTGAATGCTCAGACTTCAAAAGCAAATCTCTAAGGTCAAAGAGTTGTGGGGTTAGCACTTGGAAGAAAAAATCACGGAGGGTTAGTAAGTATAGGGAAGACATACTTGGCTCAGGGAATCTCTGGAGCTGAGAATAGTTGATAATGAGAAAGTCAAAGGGATTTTTCCTCATGTCTGCTGCTGGAACTGGGTTGGCTGGAGCATTGATTTGACCCAGAATATTCTTTTTAATTTTCTAGTGGAATGAAATGTTGTGAGGCAGTTTGTTTGCCCCGGGATTCCGGGTGAGTAGGTAAGCAGCAGTAGTGGCTAATGTGGCAATGCGCTCTGACAGAGCAGCACTCACTTGCAGTGCTTTCCAATAGAGCAGACTCACTGATACGGCACGTTTCACGTGCTCGGACAGCAGAACTTGCCTGAATAGTTTTACCTTCACAAAGGTGACCACTTGATCCCCAAACTGAAAAGAAGGAGAGGGACTTAACAAGATTTAGATCTCAGAGTGAGTGCTGGTTGTGGAGTTTCACAGCCTACTATGTTTATGGTCTCCCCTGGTTAACGTTTCTCACGGCTGTTTGGGGGCTCCGTCACTTCTCTGACTGGACCTGTTTGCTCTCAGTTTTATGGTCTGTGGCTTTTCTCATTTGCATGCATACCAGAACAAGAAGCGAAAGATAACTATATAGGCAGCCCATTTCTTGCTCAAGAAATGTTGGTACAAAATTCCACTCACAGCATTACCTTTCTTTGAAAAACATTGTTTATTAGGTTACAATTATTGTGATCATGACGGCCATTATTTCTTCTCATCTGCTATTTTTTGAAACTGTCAGACACACAGAATAAAAAGCCTACTTCAGCTAGAATCCTGCTATTCTTAATCTCCTTTTGCTACTTGTTTTATCGGTTCTGTTAATTTCTCAGGGAATTTATTGCGTGAGATCAGAAAACTTAATTTAAGCTCACATCTTTTAGTCTTTCTTGGTAACTTTATATTGAAAATTATTCTCTCCTTAAGGAAATGAATGCGTATAAATTATAAACATGAAAGCAATTAGAATAATTGCAGAAGTAGTTGTTATCAGTCGATGATAGAAGCTCTGTGCTTTTCCATTACTTGTAGAGAATTTCAGTTTGGGTCTCATTATGTCAAGGTAGAGATTTGCATTTTAATGGGGAAATCATGAAACCCGGGTCCAGTAACTGCTGAATCGCTGGTTAACAAAGGGACATTGTTCAGAGCGTGGAGAGCTTTATTTTAAAGAGCTGGTGGCAATGTAGTGTGGGTGCAGGTCTGCGCTTCCTGTCACCGCAAAATACGTGTGTGTGCTTGACACATGCGTGTGTACCTCTTAAGATTTACTGTTTTTTTTTTCAGCAGCTTTAGCAAACCTGTATTGTGGACTATTGCGTGTTGAATACAAAGTACCTCAGCCCATGCAAGAGGTGGGAAACACAGCTCCCCTTTCACATCAAAGTGGGCACCCAGGCAGGTGGAGCGGTCTGGACAACTGCAATTTCCTCTCTCCTAAGCTCAAAACGAGACAAGAGCTTTTTCCCATTTCTTCTTTTAACAGTCCCCAAATTTTTCCCTGTAGGGCTTCAGTCTTTGAAGTTTGTCTACCCTTATCTGGATTTTAGCCTTCTTCAGACTGTAATCTTTTTAGGGAAGAGAGGCAGCCCCGTTTTAGGGGGATGAGGCAAACCTCATCCTATATTTGCACAGCTTCAGGAGTGCTGTGTTGGTCTGGAACAGTGCACTGGGTGTGTGTTTGGGAGTGTGCTGTGTATGAGCCTCTACTGAGCTGATCTGGGTGTTTCTGTGCAGGAGTGGTACGTCTGTGCATGTATGTGGTTACTTTGCATTGATTTTGGAGTTCTAAGTGGTCTCGTTGTGGACAAAGCAAGAACACAATAATACCTTTTTTTAATGTCACGTGGGAGATAACATTTAAAGAAACTGCAAATACCGAGAGGAAAAGATAATATTGCTACTCTCGTGCTTCAGCTGGGATGCCGCTTTTCCTTCCAGTACACTCGATGATTGTTTTTCTGAGAAGGGACCGTGTGTATGTATTATAGTTTGATACATAGGCTGAATGCAAAGAAAATCTGAGTTCTGTATACATTCTCTTCTGGGCATTGAAATGACTTTTGTTGTCAAAACCTACAGAAGTGGCTTGTAGAAACTAAACACGAGGCATGCACTTGACTGCAGCTCTGAGACCTGCCTGAGAAGGTACACGTGGGCATCTCATGGGGAAGGTGCATTTGTTCTCCTTGTTTTCTCTAATAGAGAAAGTAACTCAGGATAAAACTGTGTTTTTCTTGGGGAACAGAAAATCGTAATGGCAATGGGAACATGATTCCGCTATTTCAGAATTAGCAGTCCGTGTGTGTATCAGGGGATTAATGTAACCAGCTGAGAAAATAATAATGCGTTGGAACAGGGGGTTGTGCAGCTGCTGGTAGAAGTGGCATGCATACAGTATAAGAACAGTTAAAACTGCACACTGAACATGAATATAGTCCAATAAATTGCATGAATAATAAACGGACCCCTATCGGACCTCTGATTTACAGAACTAAATAAGTAAATAAAATATTCTCAATTTAGTCTAAGCTTCAGATTCTCACAAGAGAGCTCCTCAGCTGGCAGAAATCGATTTCATGACTCCAAATTGCTATCTGAGGATCTGTCCCAAGAATATAATGCAGTCAAGGGTTGTGGGGTCAGTCACAAATATTCCAAATCTTTAAGCTGTAAGTGTTGCTTAGAGGGAGCTTTCTATTTTAGGTTTATATAGCATCACTCCTTACCGTATTGCCTTCCTGCTTTCAATAAGAATTAAAAAAAGAATTAATAGTAAGGTCCTTTGTGAAACTCGTATTTTTTTTCAGAGAAAATCTTGATAATTCATTTTAGTGTTTTATTTCAATTTTGTTACTGTTTCACAATAATGATGAAAAAAAGTGAGGTGGGTTTTGGTGGAGTGGAAGCCCAGCTACAACAGAGACATAATGCAGATGTGTCAAATGCCATAAGTGCAATATAAATACAAAAGGCAATTTGGTTGGTTTTGGAAGGAGAGCGACTTTTGTACTAAGCATAAGCTGAGTTTCGTGATTTGTTGCATCCTCCTGCCCTTTTAACGTGTGATCACCTTGATCTCTGAGTATGTCAGCAGCACTGCTGGGGAAGCAGATCGTAGCCTCGAGTTCCAGCCTGGCACGCGGCTCCAGCTCGCACCAGTGGCGGCAGGCCTGGGTGCATGCAGCACACCCTTCGCTTCTGGGCCACGGACCAACCTGCGGGCCTGAACCTCTTCTGCCACTTTGAAGGCATCAACAATTACCTGGCTAAGCTTGCTTGCTCCATGTGCTTCCAGCTTTCGGGCTATTTTAATTTGCTTTTGTGAATCTTTATCAGCTAGATGATTTTCTCCACTCTTGAAGGCAGAGCTTTCATGCCGTTATTCGCCGTCAGTAGTCCTTTATCTTGCAAGCACTTGCAGTGTAAAATACAGAAACATAACGCTATCTAACGAAAATAAGGTTGTTGGAGATGGTTCACTCCTGCAGTGAACATAACCCCATTATTGAACCTTGCACTAACACTGTGGCCCAGCTGCCTGCTAAATTCATTTTCTTTTCCTGGCGTTTAAATTGACATTTTTATGTAAGGCCCTGATGTTGTTATTTCTTCCCTAAATCGTCTCCAAAGCTCAGCTCCCAGTGCTGGAAGAGTGGCATCAAATTTCCGCTGAAGACAGAGGAAGTCTTCCCCGTAACTTATTTGGTAGCTGGGGCCAGAAGCAAGATTTTGCCATAAATCTCCATCAGTATGCCTCCCACAAGTAGCCTCTGTCTGTCTTTCATAAGATTTCTGTGTGTGGAGCTGTAGAACAGGAGGCAGAGACTTTTGAGGCATGTGCAGTGTGAGGGTGGTCTACCTGCGAGATAAACCCCACCCTGTTACTGGCCAGTGCTGTTCTCATTGGGGAAAAAAAAGAGTTAGGGAATGCAAAAACAAAGCAAGCCAATATTTTGTATGGCACTTGCGAAATTCATGGCTGGAAGGAGCCATTTGGGGGCATACGGAGGGTTTGGAGAAGTGTTATATCACATTTTATAACCACTAACAACCTCCCCAAGAACACAGGCTGCGACTGAGCCTGGTGCTAATCAGATCTCATGTTGCAGACAGACAGTTGTTTGCCTACAGGAATTGAGGAGGGGAAAAACTTTTTCTCTCGTTTTTTGTTTCTTGATTCTCCCCTCATGGCTGCTTAGGGAATCTGGAATAATTCAGCTGAGGCTGGGGGAATCAGTGTGGCTTACAGCTAACAACTGACATACACGAATCAGGTCTATAGCTGCAGATTTTGAGGGAGGGAAAAGAAAGAGATCTGAGGAATTTTGTGAGTTGCTGTGTAAGAAAGCAGAATTACAGCGGCTTTGAGTTCTGATGGAAACAGCAGAACAAGCTCATACATCACCTAGCAGCACAGTGCTAGCATCTTCTAAGTGCACGCTAACTACAGCAGCCCAGAGCTGGCACAATTAGCTCGACATAAAACAAAACCTAGTATTTTGAGTGTGTTCTCCAGCTTTGTCAGATGCTATCAAAATGCTTTTTCTTATTTTTTTCTCTTCACTATGGGACGTCAGTGCTGGAAACTGAGTCTGCATCAAGCTGCAAGCCCCGCGTAGAAAACAGAGCCTGGTTTCTTTCTTGGCAGCCTCTGCCCCTGTATTGTTATAAAATGAACCAGGGAGAAGAAGGAGAGTTTTTGCAATGCCAGAAAGCAAAAATAACAGGTCATTTTAACCACAATTAACATGTATTTAAATAGTTATTTTACAGAAAGTTGGCTATTGCCCCAGACAGATCATTTTTTGAGTTGAAACACAGCGGAATAGTAACTAAGCAACAGAGCGGCTGGCGGGGCTCGGATCACCTAAGGAGGCTGATGGAGGAGTCCCCAGGTGAAGGCGAGGGGGGATTTTAAAACAAAGGTGCTTGCAATAGCAAGCTTTGCAGAGGGGAAGAAAAGACAGCAGGCTGCTTTACAAAGGGGAAGCTGGTTCCCTTTTCTCAAGAAACACCATGCATTGAACCTCTGACCTAAACCTGAGGAGTGCTGAAATATGGCAAGGAATTTGAAGTGTGGTGGGGCATGGGAGCGTCTCCTGTGTTACAGGTATTCCTTACGTTGCTGCTTAAGGTTAAGAGTCTGGGCCCCTTGAAAAATGTAGAGGCTGTCTTTGCTTTGACTCTCCTCTGGGACTACGCACAGGGTTGGAGCTCTGGACAAATGAACGCCGAAGGAACTGCAGGGTGTTAGGAGGCAGCGCTGCTCCTGTAGCCCTCGTACTGCACTCCTGGGAACTCACAGTAACCAGCAAAAGCACTAGAGAAAGGAACAGGAGTTTTTGCAGAGATCTGAGAAAAAAATGAAAGCAAACAGTAAAAGTGCTGTAGAGCACCGAAGCAGAGATACAGGCGGTCAGTAGGCAGGATGTAATCAAGGCCATATAGCACCTTGTACAGATACCTGAGTTCTAGCTTCCAGAAAAGAAGTTT
The DNA here is from genome assembly GCF_040182565.1 of Anser cygnoides. Lineage (NCBI taxonomy): Eukaryota > Metazoa > Chordata > Aves > Anseriformes > Anatidae > Anser > Anser cygnoides. The sequence goes on from NC_089876.1 coordinate 73,974,545, forward strand.
AATATGATTTCTGTTCTTAAAAGCATACATTTCTGCTTCTTTCTTTCTTTTTTTTAGTCTTAAACGACAAGAGGTGTAGAAAAAGCCATTTTATGTCCATATTTCCCAATTTCCCAGAATCTTTTTCTACAGGTCTGCTGATAAAAACACAGCAAGATGTTCTGTATGCTGAGAGTCTGAGTAGCAGATAGCAGTGGTGCTTGTCTTTACCACTACAGAAGGTGTCCAGTGCTATTTGGTGGGTTTTAAGAAGGGTGTTTAAATGGCGTTTGTGGTTGACAGAAGGTAAAAAATGTCATCAGTGCAATCAGATCCATTGAAGCCACTGTAAAACTTGTTTACTTAAATGAGCACTGGGTCGTGGCTTGCACTTCTGTGTCTCAGCAGGAGGTTGCCTCCCGGCCTGTACACCACTGCACATTTTATTGGTCAAGAAAGACCAGCTGCTACCCGTCCTTTGCAGGCACAGTATTGCTCTTGTGCATCAAATTTGGTCAGTACATCAGTTTGGTTCCTCTTCTGCTCAGTCACTGGAGCTCCCAGAGGACCTTTTCATTCCTGTTGTTTCCAGGTGTTTTACAAGAGTCGTTGCAGTAAATCTCAATTTACTGTCTTCAGTAAATCTCAATATCTTTTTTTCTTTGAACCCCATGAAAGAAACAAAAACCTTGTCCTCAGATGGGTCTGCTGAGTGTTAAAGACTGGAGACGTTCATGCTGCTCCACTGAGGGTAAAGGAATTGGGACATTTGTGAAGTACTGCAGGTAATCTAGCAGCTGTTCACCTTCAGCCACGAATCCAAAGTGGTATCTTAAGTAGTGTGTGTACATACTAAACTGTCTTTTAATATGAAAAATATTAAATATTTGCTGATTTTGAGTTATGAGAGTCATCTCTTCTGCCTAAAGAGAGGAGGCGTAATACTCTGACTGTCTGGGAGACCAAGATAATATTCATGCTTTGTTAATTTTACATCTAGAGAGTCTTTCCTTGTAGGCTGAGTGTGCCGTTCGAGTGGCAGCATTGTGTGGATAAGGGGTATACTGATCAGGTATAAAACCATCATTTCTAATCTCTGTTTTACCTCCTCAGTGGGTACAAAATACATTGCTTTAGAGATGCAGATTTTCTCCATTCCCGTGCAAACACTTCCATTTCTTTATGTACCAATTACTGTGACCTCAGAATGGCAGCATTTGGCATTCATGGAATTTTAGTTAAAAAGAAAATGGCATGGCATTTAAAAATGCAAGGTTCTCCCCTTTTCTTTATAAATGCAAAAGTGAACCTTGAAGGAGGGAGGGGAAGCCTTATTAAGGGTTTTTGAGGAAAAAAGCAAGTCCAGTACTACACTACAAGCAGACTCTACAATTTTAACAAATCTGGGTATCTTATGCTTTTGCAGGTAATTCTGTCTTTTCTGTCTGATATAGCTTCACAAATCATTCCTTTACTATAATATAAGTTAAAGGCATCCTTGGCAGGTTTTTCTTTTTTTATAAATAGTTACATATGGATTATTTGTACTTAATTTTTTTGGTTATGCTCACTTTTTTTGAAAATGCCTTTGAAGTATGGAATTCTGCACTTAAACATACCAAGAATTGATAACAGTGACACCTTTGCTACTGTAAATGGAAGAGAATTAGGCTGCTTCATTAATTTCTGCCTTGTAATTCAATGAAAGCCTATTTGCAAATATACCCTACAAAGATTTGGGTGTGACTCAGGTCTTCCTCAGGACGTTCCCATGTAGGTGAACTGCTGTAAATATGTTGCATTAGTACATGCCATCTGTTATTTTGGGGTATGTCTGAAGATGGACAATATTTTAGACTGTAATACCCATATTCAGGTGGATTAATTTGACAAGAAAACTACAATGAAAAATGTTTGTACAGAGAATTTATCTGACCAGTTTTTCTTTTGTGACTATATAGGGCATTGCCTAAAATCTAGCCTGGTAAATGATCTTCTGATAAGTTGATCAGATAGGGGACCTTCAGACTATTAAACACAAGAGAAGAGTGAGCTCATTCCCTAAAATTTCTTGCTGTTCCATCATAATAAGTTAATCTTAATAGGTTTCTCCTAGTTACCTGCCAGGTTTTTAATCCATTGGGTGCATTGTCTGGCATGAGTTTACCTTGCAAGGCAAGGACGCTGGTTGGTAGCTTGGGATCTGCAATCCTGTGCGGTGAGGACAAATTCTCTAAGCTGTCTGGAGGCACAGGACTCTGCATGAGCCCTTCCTGTGCTAGTGGATTCTGCAAAGCTCTAGTTTTCATGGGTTTGTATTTGTTTTTCTTATATTAGCAATGTGGAGGCTGCACTTTTTTTTATCTGGAACAGTTAAACATTGACAGTCTTTTATTAGGTGTGATGATCAAAAAGTTAAATGGAAATTTAGAAAAAAAGGAAAAAAAAGGAAATCTAAATGTCCGGAATGGCTAAACAAGCAAACATGTTCAGTAAAACAAAGTGAAATATTAAAAACATGCATGGAAGTTGTCCCTGAAAGTTATAAATTGCCTGTTAGGCTAAATTAGGATGAAAAGTCTTAGTCACTATTTCAGTATGTGGACATAGGCTCTGATGAAAAACACTGTAATATTTCCTTGAAATAATCTCTTCAGGTAACCTTTGCCTAAAATATGAGTCTTTTGTGTAAGCTTTGGTAGTTCCTTTGATCTGCTACAATGTAAAAGTGGTATTACTTTAGGTACTGAAACTTCCTCTCCCTAGAAACACCAGTGCCTTGTCACAGAAATAAGGTTGTCATTCATCTATTAAGATTTTAATTGAGTCAATAAATAACCGTACTGAGTTTCTACACTGGAGGACTGCTGAAGTATGAAACCTCAATTTAGTCTCTTGTGTTTAATCATTTGTTATTAGACAGGGAGTTTGGTAGTGTGTGTTCATCTGTTCTCTCTGCCTTCTCTTAAACATTTTATTGCGTCTTCTCTGCTCGCTCACTTGAAAGACAAATCTAGGGCACAGAGGACCCCATGGTTTCCAAAACTGTGCACCTGAACTGCACGGCAGAGCGGATGATTTATTTATATATATATTTTTTAACTTCTTCCTACTTTGTCATCTTATGGGAAGGAAAAATGATGCAAGGGGTGCATCCCTTGGGCTACAGACTCCAGTTCATGATTTGTTTTCTGGCAGCAAGGCAGGGGGTTAGTAATCTTGGACAGATCTTGGGAAGAAGATCCAAAGCAAGAGAATCTGCTTGTGTTTCATTTCTGTTTCCCTTCCTTCCAGATGTGCTAAACCACCATCATCATTAGTGAAATGTTTTCAGTGAAGCGTCAAGACTTTACTTGTCTTATCTTTCTGCTGGAAAATGCAGGTAGCGCTCGTATTCCTTTGGTACTGCCATCGCATCAGTCATATAAAGCGCTTGTACGACTGCAGAACCTGCTGTGCTGAAGGGAAGGCATCCCATCTGAATTGGTGGTAAAGAAATAATGAAATCAGCTGGGGTCTGCTCGGTACTGGTGAGCTGTTTTTCATTTCTTAAACCTGAGCACATCTAAGGTACAATAAACATGAGTGCGATAGTCCGTAACCACCCAGAGGTAGGAGGCGTTAACAGCAAGTAACCCACAGGACACCGCGGGCATGACCAAGTGTAAAAGCTCTGTATCTTCTGTATTGAGCAATACCTGATATCTGATGCTATCTGTTCCCGTGTGCTTTTTGCTGCTCGCTGTCTCAGTGACAGTTAGCTAGAGCCTGGTGCTCCACAGTGTAGTAAGTCAATGAATTCATGACTCAGGCCCCCCATTTCCTTGTTCATCTTATCAATCTCTATCAGTCTACCCTATCAGCCTAGCTGCTAAGTAGAAACAGGCTGGGAAAGGAACAAAACTGCAGTATCATATTAATCTATCATGTGACTGCCTGTTTTTTGGGAGTGCTTGGGTATTTTTAACCAGTTTGTTAAAGCTAGATGTTTGGTCATGTACCTCTCGTGCCCCAGGTATGCTGCTTGTTTTTTTTGGTTACTTTTTGGCTTCCTCAGCACTCAACAGCACAACGGTTTGTCTGGCAGTTATGGGGAAATGAACCCTTCAAGGACAGCAGGCAGGAATGGAAATACCGATATGGGATACACTTGGGTAGTGGTGTTTTTCATACTCTTTACACCACAATTCCTCTGCAATAGCATTGTCTTTTCTTTATGGTGTCTGCTAAAGGTTTTGAATTCAAAAATATATTGAATTTTAAGGTTTTCTATTCATCCATTCCTGTTAGATCAGCAGAGTTGTATCTCTTAATGCTCCACAATTGCCTGCTGTGACAATGAATGGCCTGTCTTCAGTATTCAAGATTATTTGAAGATAGTTTTCACCCTCCACACGAAATCCCATTTCTAAGTTTTCTCAGCATCATGTGCTGCTGTGTCAAGTTACATGTATTGTGAGTTTGTGCGGTGAAACACAAATGTCAAAGACTGCCCATCACAGAATTGTGTGTCAGAGTTGATATGCGTTACTAGATTTCCACAACAGGGAGATCACACTGTAACAGAGAAACAAGAAGACAGGGCAAGGCTCTCAGCAGTCCTTTGAAAGACAGTACCAGGGTGCTACGGGGAACAGTTCATGCAGTGCCATCTCTGTCCTGCTTTGTCACTCCTGCCTGCCAGGATAACCGCGTTTAACAGGAGGTCAGCTGTGACAAGTGACCTTGAAGTGGTAAGCTGGTAGCAGCAGTATAGTCCCTTTGTCTGGAACTTATTTTATTCCCACAGAACAGCTTTTATAGGTGTGTTTTATAGACCTCTATGTTCAGATGTTCTTCCTACCCTGCTACGTGTATTTAGACAAAACGTAGGCTTGAGAGTTTCACATAAAACATTATAACTCCCCTGAGGCTGCGAGACACTTTACTGCACATGAAGATTTGCCCCAAGAGCATTATGCTGCATGCACATGTTGCAGCAAAGTGTGTACAGCACGGTTGGCAGAGGCCCCAGGGCAAAGACCAACGTGGGACCCCTTTTCTAACTGGTTGTTACTGTTCTTCCTCTTGCCATCTGCTCCGAGGTCCCTCCAGCTCCTGAGCTCCTGTGAAGGTACCCAGACTTTACACTTGATTGCTACTGACCTGTGTGGTGCTGGAGGAAAGGAAGAGGAGGATTGGAAAGAGTTTAAAAAATAAGTAATTATATATGTATCCTGTTAGGAAAAACAGTAATTCACTTTAAAAAATATATATATAAAGTCAAAAAGGTTGAATCCAGCTGCTCTTAACACTAGTATATCCGTTTGCTCATACTCTTTTCTACTATACAATGTTATATTATTCATAGTAGAGGCTGCAAGGTGTCTGAGAAATAGATGGGAGCAGGAAAAAACAATCCACTAATGTATTGCATCCCAGGTTCATTAGCATCTTGTTTTACTCTAATGCAGCAGGTATGTCTGCCAAATGCAAAACTTGGCCCACTGCTCTAAATTATAAAGCTGAGTAACTGTGCTTCTGCATCCTGACTGTGAATTAGAAAAATGTAAGTGACAGCAAAGCTAATTGCAGTAGACTTAACACTACTGGTTTTAAATAAGGATGTGGTGCTGTGGGAAGCCACATGCTGAGTGTCAAATGTAAGTTGCTTTCCCCTTTTTCTTTCTCTCTTTTTGTAGGCTCTGTCTTCCTCTGCTTTTCTTTTGTTGTTAGCGCCTTCTTTCTGGTCTTGAGAACTCAAAGTGCTCACTGAAAAGGTAACACTGGAGATCCATATTCATATCAAGTTCCAATCTAGTAGCAGCTGCCTTTAAAATGGCTGTCAAACACATTTTTGGTGAGCTGTGCTTGCTAAGCATTTTCTAGTGCTGATGTCATTAGCATAAAAGAAGGCTGATTACCCACGTGATCAGTTCTTCCCCCTTAAATTAAAAAGAAATATTAGATTTTTTATAGAAATTACATATATCAGTGTCTTGAAGCTGTAATTTGTCTTCGCTTCTCTCTTGTCCTCCGGAAGTATAAATAGGCGTCAACGCATGTCATGCCATTAAGTGTCATTTTTATGGTTTCGAGCAGGTAGCCAGTTGCTTCCTGCAAGCAGCATCTAATTGTATTTCAGTCATCAGGCAGGGGTTATATTTATTTCACATTCATGCTAAACTATTATATGTGTTTAACCTTTCTTCAGCTATGTCAGATTTCATGGTATAGTGCAGACAATTCAATGCATTATGCTGTTCAACCCCTATTTTTTCATAGAAAATTCAGAGGGGATGCAGTAGTGCATGTAGCAGATATATTTAAATGCTGATTGGTTTTATATGGAAAGGAGCATTTCAGTTGGCAGCAGGCTGTGGTAGAAGGAAAAATGGAGGAACTGCATCGCTGTAGATCAAGAAGGATGCTCTTGTCTTGATGTGGAGACCGCAGACCGTGGCAGATTTTGCAATAGGTCACTAAGAGTCAAGCTACAAATGGCCACTGGTACAAACCACTGTGGTCTCCTCTCTGAAAAAAGCAGGGAGGACGGCACGCTGCTGGTTTGTTGCTCTTCTTAGAACAAAGATAAGACAACTAGATATGTTCCTTAAGATATGGGAGCATGTCAGAGAGAAATAACGTACGAAATTACGACAAATAAACCTGTATATCTTCCAGTGGTATTTCTGTTAAACTCAGATACCATATGGTGTCACTTACTGTTCAAACATCAGAGTTCCTCTCCACAAAAACATTCAAGTGAAATAGTATGTTACTCTTACTTCACATAGCAAATCATTGTAAAGAATTTGGGTTCGTTAAGTTATCTTCTTTGGAATCACAGAATCATTAAGGTTGGAGAAGACCTCCAAGATCATCTGGTCCAACCATCCCCCTACCACCAATGTCACCCGCTAGACCATGTCCCTAAGCACTAGGTCCAACCTCCCCTTGAACACCAGAGGGGTGGTGGAAGCCATGAAGATGAAATTCATACTGGTTGTGTACTGTATGCAAAACTGACCTGAGTTAGACTGGATTTTTTGCCTCTTTTGACCCAAAACTTGCTTACAGAGTGAGTAAATTATCACCGCCATTTTACAAAAAGAAGAGACGAAGTCGCAAGCAGAGGCTGTCTCCTGTCTCCTGATTTGCTTTTTTGACCACGGTGTCATTGCCCTTCAGTTTATGCATGAAGATGTCCCTGAACTAAAACAATAACAAAGAATCACCAGGGAATTAGCAACAGTTTTCTAATAGTATGATAATTCGGAAAGGCAATTATATGCACCAAGTTTGGATCCATTCAGAGTTAAGCAAAAATAAGAGAGGACCTTGGTTGGCCTTTGAAAACTAAATTCTACAGAGGCTAATAATTTGTCTGATTGACTAGAGGTATAATTTACATGATACGTGTTTCGGAGGGAGAACTATGTTTTACCTTATTTCCTGCTTTTGTTTCTCATAAAGCGCCTAATTTTACCACATGCTGTACCAATGTTTTCCCCACAGAAGAAATGTTTCACTAGATAATTTTCGCTGGTGTGTACATGCACGGGCCGGAAACAGTAGCTTTTTAATTGACACAGTTGAGCGCAGTACAGATAATAACTGCTATTTCAATGAGAGTTCTCGTTCTTCATCTTAGCTATTGTTCGGGAATGTAAAGAAGATTTTAACCACCTGAATATAAACGCCTGTATCTGAAAACTCTGGCTATTGATAGCACATGTATGTGGAACATATTCTAGAAATACCATGGCATTTCACAGATTTGGGCCCTTTATCCCACTCCCCTTAAATTCAGTGCTAAAAAAAAAAATATTGGCTAGACAGAGCAAAACTCCCGCTGGTTTCTGTGAAAGGAGAAAAATTTCCAGGCATGCAGCAGGATCAAGGGGAAAGAGCTGAATCTTGGAAACCGTCAGAGAGCTTAGAAAATTCTGTTGCTTGAACGCAAAACAAAAGCAATACTGTGGCTTTATCGGCCTCTGAAATGTAATTCTTCTGATTCAGCATCTGCTTAACACTGTAGAGTAACACCATGCAGCATATATTTAGAATACAGGGCAGAAAATGAGGAATAATTTACTGATGCTGTAGAAAGGGTTTGAAGGGCTCACGGGCTCTGTGCTTGATGCATCTGCTTTGTGCCCTCCCCAGCCCCATCATTTCCTTCCAGGGGGAGTCACTGGTCCAAAGCCTTGCTCTAAATACCAGGTTGTTTCCCTTTTAAGCATTAAGCTCTTCAGTTGTGCTACCCTTAAGGTTTCCACAAGTGTTGCTCTTCCACTGGCTGATTGCCATTTCGGATGCATTTCTATCTACTCAGTATTTAGCTGCTGGACCCCTGTAGTATTTTGCACCCCTAGTTGATACTATGCTTTACAAAGCCCAAATTCTTATCTTTCCATACGATTGTTGCAGAGGAGAATCAAGGAGCTCTTCAGAGCTGATGAGCTTTTCTTGCTTTGGAGATAAAAATAATAATAATAAAATCTATGCATGTGCAGTCTAGGTGAAAGCAGAAATAAATAGGTATGAGACCTAAAAGTCTGTCTTGCTCCTTCTCAATCAGGCACTGCAAAAGCTCTCTGTCTCTTCAGCTTTAGAGGGACCTCCAGAGTAGGCATAGCTTTTTGTTCCATCATGGAGTGAGGTTTGGAGGTGGGAGAGGTCTGGATGCAGCTGTGCCAGAGCTGTGTTCGGCTGGACAGCAGTTCTCTGCAAATTGCCATGAACCGATGGAGGGAAGCATTCACTGCATGGTGGCTGATACTAATGTTGACATAGCCTGAAAAAGCTGTAGAGATGAAGATTATGCCACGTGTGTCCCTTTTTAGAGGGGTATACTTAGCTAATGTGGTGGGTTGGCCGTAGCCAGGAGCTGAGCACCCACACAGCCCCTCACCCTGCTCTGCCCTGCCTCCGGTGGGATGAGGGAGAGAACAGGGAGAGCAAAAGTGAGAAAACTCGTGGGTCAAGATGCATGCAGCTCAGTAGGTGAAAGGAAGAGGGGAAAAAATACAAGCAAAGCAAAGGAAATCGTTCACCACCTCCCACGGGCAGATCGATGCCCAGCCAGTCTCCAAACAGCAGCCACCTTGCAAGGAAGCCCACCCTTTTCTTCCTCCGTCCGTCTTTACTGCTGAGCATGACATGATCTAAAACAAACCTAAACCACAGCACCGTGCTCTGAAGAAAGCTAACTCCATCCCAGCCAGACCCAGCATATTCACATTCGCACGGCCCGTTCAGATTTCCGTATGGAAAGGGCCCTTCACCTCGCAGCGTACGTAACCCCTTGTAATTAATGAACCTCCTACCTCCTCCCTCTGCTGCCGGTTGGTCAGGTAAGGGAGCAGTAATTGAGCAACTACACTGAAAGTTCAAAAGCACGATTGTCATCAAGTAGAAGAGAAGCTCTTTGGAGAACGGTTATTATTTTGCCCAGGGAAAAAAAAAAAAAAAAAGCACAAAAAATTCTTAAAATTCTTCTCCTGCTAGACTGAAAAATTAACCTGTTGGTGAGATGGGAGTGCTTTTGTGGAGCTAGCGGTGATTACACAGCCTGTCAAACAGCAGTGGATATTTTGTTCAGCAGAATCAGTACTCTACAAGATTTGAAAGTCTTTCAGAGAGTCGTGTGGGTGTGTGAAAAGTGAAGTAACAAGAATTGTTGTTAAAGGAGAAATGAGCTAAAATGAGGCTGAGGAGGAATTTTATTTTTGAATGCTCAGAAGAAAAATCCCTTGGCACTCAGTAGTTAGATTAGAGAACAGCATAAATGCTTAGAAGAGAGAAAGTGGGCACAAGTTCTTCACACGGAGAGTGCAGTGATTTGATTTAAAAAAGCATTTTTGTGTATAGCAGTAAATTAAGTTCAACGATTAGAAGTCCCTTTTTCTTTCTCCTGCAGCAGTGTTTTTCTTTCAAATCCATACGTCTGAAGGCCTTATAACAATAACTAGGCATTTAAAACACTAAGAGGTATGCAGTTATAGAGGTATACACACCGACTTTTACTTTGGTTTATTTTCTTTATTGGCTGTTTCTCCATGATGGTGAAGTTGTACAAAGGGAGGGCTTTCTTTTCCAGAAATTCAGTTAAAAGGAGGAACTAAAAAAAAAAAAAAAATGCAGAAAGTTTACTATGATTTGATAGACAGGCATACAAAAGTAAGTGTGAAGTTACACGGAATAATGATGCAAATAAGGATCAGTTCGGGGATGCTAGCTGGCTGATACGCAGTGCAGTAAATCATCTTGTAGTGAGGCTAACGGCAGACGTGCAAATGAAATGGTTTAGTAAGAAAGCCCAGAAGGCTATTACATAAGATTACAATGCATTATTTCAAATGAAGCAATTCTTTTTGCTCGTATTAAAATATCCGAGCCCAAAGTTGGGTACCCATTGATGTTTTTGTTTGGTTTATTTTCTTAATATGCTGCAAATCATCTGAGTCATACATTTCCTTCAAGCTGATCCCAAAAATCATTAGATTTTGGCAGTGGAGTGTTTCATGTCTCATTTCTTTTATTCTATGTAATCGTGCATCTTTGACAGTCGTGTGCATTAATATACTTCCAGCACATTGACATGAGATTCTAACACTTCATTATCTTTTAGGATTGCAGAAAATATGGTAGCTGTTGGGGCTTCTGGCAAACTACATGCAGAAGGAATTTTACAAATTAATGTGAATGTCACAATATTATTTTTTTTACTGACATTTTTACTGTCACTCTGTTTCCCTACTTGCTTTTCTACCTAATTTAGTGTGTGTTGTTTTGTTCTTACTTGTTAGGATTAGTTTGGTCAGCACATAAATATCCTTGCTCATTAGATCAGGTAGTAGCCCTGATTTGAACTAACATGAGCAAAACAGAAAACTGGCCAGGTAAGCTGAAATCCACATAGATAAATAAATTATACACATGCATGACCCAAAAAGAGAAATCTGGGCTCTGGGAAAGACAGTGCTGCAGTCTTACGCAGCAGGAACGTGCCTTTGGTAGAAAATTGTGTGTACTGCTGAGGTAGGGGTCATATATTTAAGAAAGTGACAGCACTGCTGCATTTTTTGGTGTCCAATCACCTGACAAAATCCACGTGGTGTAAACAGCTGCATGAGAAACTGGAAAGGCGTGATGGGGTTGCAATAAATGGTGATTGCTGATCTGGGAAAGTCGTTTTGAGTAATGGAGTAATCACTGCCTTTTGTTCATAGAATGAGCAGCTTTAGTCAAAAATAGAGTTACTGGTCTTAAATGCCGGGGCTTTTTGCTCTCTGACTTTCTGTGGCACGGGTCTGGGCTGGCCACTTCTCGCTCAGGGTGCTACTGGCACTGTGGATGCGGTCGCACTGTATTGGTATCGCAGAGCCTCGAGAAGGCGTGGATAGCTGAAAGGAAACCACAGAAAACATAGCATCCGTTAGCATCGATGGAAAAAATCCTTTCAGAAGGGGGCTGAGGGCCCGCCTTGCACAGCAGCACAGCATGCATCGGGGCTGGCCGTGCTCTCAGAGCAGGCTGGTTCCTGGCCTGCCGCACCGCTTGCTCCATCAGGTGGGCAGCAGGCAGGAGAAGGCAGCAGCTTTGGCTGGTGGGATAATCTGTGCTGTCTTGGCTTTCTCTGAGACAAGCCTCGCTGAGGCCAGGAGGCCAAGTTCAAGTGTTTCAAGGGCTGGATCCAGCCCCCGGGCTACTCAGCCCACACTGCTGTAAAACCGCTCTCTGTTTCAGCGTTTCATGGCAGAGCGTGCGCAGCAAAACTCCTCTCCGCCCCCTCTCTTCCCACCTGCCCAGCAAATCCAGGGCTTTAAAACCAGATTAATTCCCAAGTGTTTTTTGTCTTTGATTGTAGCACTGTGCTGAATGCATTTCACTGAGCTCATGAGTTAGAGAAACCTGTGTTATCTCATCATCTGTTGTTTTTTGCAAGTGTGAGTTATCAGGCAAGGCAATAGAGCAGTGAAAGCGCTTAGCATTAATAAAGCTAATGAACAGCAGCGTTGGGTCTGTCCTCGTGCATGCAATCAATTTTATGAAGCTGGCTTCTTCAGTCATTTCTCCAGGTGCTCCTATAGGGCCCTGGGAAAAATAAGTAATAAATACTTAAACACTTCCAGTACTTAGATGAATATTTTACATTGTAGAATATGTGAATATTAGTAGCTTTAATGCAAACTTGAGAGTTAGAAAAATTTTTATAGCCAGAGTGGTTGGTCACTAGGCTATAGCTCATGGATACAGGTGGTACTGAATGAAGGAAAGTGTTTGCCAAACTGCGTGCGTTTCAAGAGGTACAGAGGGGGCAAATGGAAAAAAAATGGAAAAAAAAATGGAAAATCCAGCTGCTGTGTTTTGTTCCGGTTTCTCCATCCTAAAAGCAAGAATAAACAAATTAGAAAGCAAGCCTGGTACATCCCTGATAGAGAGATGGAGGAAACATCCCACTAAGAGGCAGCCAGCACCCTGCTGGGGCTGGAGGGCAGAGAGCACTTGGGTTTGGTAGGTTCACCTCCTGTGGGAGTAACTAACCTGCCGACTGTGTCACTCAGCTGCTGGTGCTGGAGGAAAGCAGCGCTTGGTGCGATGTAGCAGTGATCAACCACTCTTGCACGCAGGCCAGGACAGCTCTGAGTTTTGAGAAGGGCTCTCCTCTCTGATCCTGGTACACTTCTCACTGGGAGGCAAGGCTGGCTTCGCTGTCAAAAATGTTTGTCCCGAAATAACCCATAAAATTACCCCAAAATTAAGTTAGCTTTAAAAGCATAATTCTAGTGGTGCTTAGATATAGGAATTTAGTCCTCTTTTTGCAGAACTTAGTCCTGTAAATCAAATATCACCTATCCAGAACCAGGTGACATTAAAATGCAGTCAAAGTTGGCTGCGTAGAAGGCACCTGGAAGCAGTGTAAGGGTAAGAAATATAATTAGGCTTTAAGGTTAGATAAAGAAGAGAACTGAGTTTTCAGATAAGCCCATTAGGGTTAAAACCAACAAGTGATTCAGCAATGAAACACAAACTGATGGAATCATGTAAGAAAATATTTTTGTGCTCCTGAGATCAGAAACACCACCACCATAGGGCACGGAACGTGACATGTAGCAGTACTTTGAATATGTTTAATCTGTTTGTACATCTCTGCGGTTTGGGTCAGCATACGTGAAAGTAGATTCTGCGGGAAGATCAGCTGAGCTTTTTCTATGGATTAACCATTGGAAATTATCAGAGGCAATCATGGTTTTCAGTTGTGCCATTTGTGAAGAGATCAATAAGGTTTCCGTTAGGTCAGGAAGCCACACAGGAAAGGAAAGGAAATTATTGAAAAGTTATGACACTTAGGGAAACAGGTTCATAGTTTTCTCTTTAAATTGTCTAGAAAAGTTTCTACCTTGCTCTAGAGAGGATGTAGAATCGATGAAAACCATCCATTTTGCTATGGGAGTAGAGAACTTCTCATGATCATATGGGAGCTTGTTTTTCTCAAAAATACGTCAAGACTTGGGGGGTTTCTTACGCTATCTCCCTCTTCTAGAATCTCAAATACCAGTTAGTAGTGATCTGTATAGGTCTACAAGCTGGAAAGACACAAGTTTATTTGCAGTTTCATTTAGAGAAATGAAGCACAAAAAGGGGAAGAGAAAAAAAATGCTGTTTGTGTACCAGCAATGCATAGGCTTGCTTTGAGGTCCAGATCATGGAGAGGGTCTGACAGACTTGCTGGGCATCCCTGGGGGCCACTGAAGTGGAAAAGCAGACTGATGGTGTCCTGGGTTGTGTGCTGTAGAGACCATCAAACGTCGGGGAGGAGGGCTTTGTGAGCAGCTAACTCGCAGGGCCATCAAAAGCACAGGATTTAGCTATCGTAATGATTTGGATAACACCAGCATCTGCCTGGAAAGGGACCCAGCAGGAGGCATTATCCAGCAAGGTATTAAATGCATTGGTGAGATTTGATATTTAAGAGAAAGTAGAGGATTCTTTTCTTTGAAAACAAACAGAAGAAACTCATTGAGGGTGTCCAGACAGAAGGTAAAATTGAGAGGAGTCGAGGATGTGTTATACAGTTTTTATGATGGGAATGAGAAAGGAAATAATAGTGGTAGACTTCAAAAAAGTGCTAACTTACCTCTTTGTGGAGGAAAGAGTGGAAGTGTAGTAAGAGACAAACCCCAGGTAGGAGAATGAGGTCCAAAGGAAGTGGAAACTATCAAGTAATGAGGGACAAGCAGGGAAGTGTAGCAGAGGCACTTTAAGGACATTATGAGAAAGACCAAAGCACAAAATGAAACGCAGCTAGCAAGAGAAATCAGAAGTAATAAAAAATGTTTTTATGAGGCAAGTTTTCAGCAATTCATTGTCAAAATGAATTCAGCATTTTCAGAGAAGCCGCTAAGCTAGTGGGGCAGGTTGACCTTCAGTCTTCTGAAACATTCAGGTTTTAAAGATGCCCATTAATCATATCTGTTCTGTTGGTTTTCTGTGAGTCAGCAGGTTTCCTCCAGCTGAGAAATAGCTGTATCAAGTGAGAAAATCAGAAAGTGCCATTTGTTTCCTCCACTTACCAGGGATGGTCACCAAAACTAGTAAGGCTTATAATCAGCTCCACTCTTCGTCTCCCTTTTGACCTCATTTACTACTATATAAACACGCATGCTTTGTGTTTGCAAAGGTAGAAGTAAACACCTTGGAAGAATTTTTCTGATATGGTCTTCCACTGTAATAGTGGGAGAGATTAAATCTAGAGCTCCGCTTGCTTGATTTCTTCTGCATGGATCTTCGGTGTCACACAAGAAATACAGAACTTGACAGGAGACCTTTTTTTTTCCCAATGTACGGCTACATTTAGCACATACAGACCTAAATCTTCTGAAAACAAGTATGTTGAAAAGCTCCCAACTTCAGGGCTTTTAGAGATATCCTGTTTCTGTGAAGAATAGGGGAACCAGATAAACTATGGGGAAGCTCAGGTAGAACCGGGGACTCTCTGTATGGGCATAGGAGACAGAGGTTAGTACTTGGTTGCTGGGGGGCAGGTGTAGCTCAGTGGAGAACCTGGCAATGTTCTTGAAGAAGCAAAGCAAAGTGGGCAGGGAATGCTCCTGATGCGCATCTGGTGGCTGCACATTGTAGAACTGGCACTTGTGAGATGGCAAAGAGCAGCAGGGAAGAAAGCATTCTCGGTTCCCCAGAAAAAAAAAAAAAAGCAGTTTCTCCAATTGTTTTCCCCTTTCATGCCATGATATGAATCTAAGGCCTGGGACCTGTGTCCCTGGGATAGTGGCTGTAGCTGCCAGGAGTAGCAGGATCCTGGGAACAAACTTCTTGAGTGTCGGGCACGAGATCATGGGAATCAGTGTCTGCACCGTGTGAAAGGGTGCCACCAGTGTCCCTCTTGACTCCTCTGTCTACTAATCTGCTTATAATTAACCTTGCAGACTGGATGATATATGGAGCGTGCTGTTTCCCTACTCTCTTTTGGGGTGGTACACTCAACCCCCCAGAGGTAACATTTTGTGGTTCAGAATTCCTAAATAATTACTGAGGACTCAGCTGTGCCTATGCAGGGTAGTTTTGTATTGCACTCCCACAGGAGTCAAGGTACTGCTGGGTTCCTTGAAAAAAGATTTCAGTTATTTCTGAAAATCAGCAATTAACAAGTGGGTTTTGTGTGTTTTAAGACAACAGAACTGTCTGTAGTTACAAATCTGCTCTTAGTGGCTGGGGCTGAGCACAAGTTTGTACTTCTTCTGCTTGGAGAAACGCAGTGAGAACATTTTAGAGAACCAATCGTTCTGACCCTCCTAAACCTAATTTTGAATAGCGCTGTGTGAATATAACAGCTTTCTAGAGGAACAAGAAACAATGCTTTGCCACATTTGGGCATTGAAGTGAAAATGCTAGCGCGCTTTGCAGTCCTGGTTCTGATTTTTCAGTGCACATGTGGCTTTTGGTACCAAGCACTACGACGGGGGAACTGGCTATAATGACTTCTCCAGAGATTGCTTGCACTTTTTGCACCCTCGAGCTGTTCAGTAACATCCTGTAGACTTTCTGTTTTTCTGCTACAGATTTTCTCATTACCTACGAGTGCTTCGTAGCTGGGAGCAGAGGTGGGAACTGTCTGAACAGCCCGCTGCAGTGCTGAGCAGAGATGAGTTAGCTTGAATCCTTTTGGTGCAAACTTGGTATCACTTCATGGCAGTACCTCGTGTCCTTTTTATGTACCCAGACACGTGCATTCCTTCTGTCTGTAGCAGGTACCTGTACCACTACATAGTTGTGAACATATTACATTTCTCTCTCTGATTTCCCCTTAGTAAAATGTTAAAAATTATATGAATAGCGGAGTGTGCAGGTAGAAATCTCTGCAAAACACGCACAGTTTTTGGACAGAACCAGAAGAAGAAAACGTGTCTGTTTCTCCTCCAGATAACCGTTTCGTCATTGACCTTGCCTGGCTTTGTTGGGGCATGACGTTACCAAAACCAATACCCTACTCTGTTTTTCTTTGTAGAATGAAATGACAGATAACTTCACCGATCATGAGGAGGAAGCAGAAGATGACGACACTTACGTGGTTATGGTAGGCTTGGAAACTCAACCAGCCATGAGTAAGTCATGTTGTTTATCAGCGGCACATCATAAGCTGTGTTGTGTGGGATTATGGACAAACACAGGGGCCAAATTATTTTAATACTTCCAATTTCCACGTTACTGCAACTTCTGAGGAGGCAGGTGTCCTA
The DNA here is from genome assembly GCF_040182565.1 of Anser cygnoides. Classification (NCBI taxonomy): domain Eukaryota; kingdom Metazoa; phylum Chordata; class Aves; order Anseriformes; family Anatidae; genus Anser; species Anser cygnoides. The sequence goes on from NC_089876.1 coordinate 73,991,266, forward strand.
GGGGACAGGGGAGGCAGGCAAGGGATTCAGTCGTGATAACAAAGTCTTGCTCAGTAAGACAGACCGTGGTGCAACCAGCGCTCCTGGTAAATTCTACAAAGTTGTGATCTCTGCTCCAGATCTCGAGGAGAGCCTTCATATAAGAGGAGACCCTGGCTACAGGTGTGGGCAGTTCCTGTGTGGAGGCACAGAGGGTAGACATTTTGCAGCTTGATCTTTATGCACCTAAGCATGTATTGATCACAAGTTTGTTGCTAATCTGTGTGGTCAAATGCATTCCTCTTGAAAACTGCAGAGCTGCTTGTTTGCATTTACTGATGACAGTTTCTTTAGTTACATATATTTTGCAGTATCATGAGTTTATAAAGCTAAACTTCATCCTGTTTCCATCTTATCTGTTTGTTGACAATTTTGTCTTTCCAACTGTCTCATATTCTGTATGAACATGATATTTCTTATTTGCAATGTTTAAGCCTGCTGCTTTTTGGCACATCTAGGTATACAATAGACACTGTGAAAATGTGAGCTAGAAATCCGGTTAGCCGTGACACGCTTCCACTGTCTCTGTCACCTTTCCACTATATATGGAGTACATCGGGGTGGGCACATGGAGGAAGAATGTGAATCGTAACAGATGGCCGTGGTAGTCACCTACATGCTCTAACCTCCCATTTTAATCTGTGGTGGAAGAAAGACTTCACCAAAGGGTAGCTCAGAAGCTACCTGCGTAGCTTATTCTGTTATGTCACTTACATGCACCCCCCAAATCTTGATGCTGTACGGTGTTGAAAATTTATCATTTTACATACCTGTGGTCTGTGGGCCATTAAAAACCACCCCAGATTTCCACAGGAGTCCAGCCATGTCTCCCAAGGGCAATGTGTATTTTATTTTAGAGAGATCCAAATAGGCACCCAAAATCCATTGTATAAAAACAAGTTACACAGATGGGTGAGCTAGGGCTTTATTTTCCTAGTAGTGCACCGTGCTCCACTGAAAATCAAGTAACACAAATTACGGAGGTATGGTAAGTGTGTGTGATTGCATTCTGACAAGAGCTCCAGAAAAGCTGAACGTACCGTCTGCACGAGGATGTTGTATATCAGAGTAGCAAGACATAATAAAAACTTCCACTGCTGATCTGGTAAATATTTTAAAAGCTGTTCACTGACGGTGTGTATTTGACAGCCTTCCTCCACTGTATTAGTTCATAAAAGTTTTATTAGCCACTGCATTGCTTCTGTGGGGATCCTTGAAACAGGAAATGTTTCCAGATGGCAAATTTTAAATGGAATAATGCATTCTTTAGCATTAAATGCCAAGCTGAACCTGGGAGATCAATATGGAATTGGATCAAGATGCCAACAAATAGCTGAGGTGGATGAGGAAGAGGAAGATGATGTAGAAGACAGCAGAGAGGAAACTAAAGATGAAGATCGAGAAGGGGAAGATACCTACACCCTTGTCAACAGTCCTAACAATTTATATGCCAGTATACCTGATGATTCAGTAAAGACCAGAAGAGACTTATTTTTCTACAAGAGGCCACCTCCTCCTCCCCCTCGAAATCTGCCTGGCACCGTAAGGCAGGATGAGCTGCACAATTTATCACAAGGTATGATCTTGGGAGGAAAAGAACCCCAGATACAAACACACATGTAAACTCAGATTAGGTGCTGCTGCAGAAATTATGTATGCTCACTTCTAATAGTAGTAGCTAGACAGCATGGCCCTAATTCTGCACAGCAAACATGTGCCTGTGACCTGCATGAAGGTCTTCACAACCAGGTGTATCAGCTAATACAGAGGTGTGGGCTGCTGGGTTACAGTTTCAGGTTTTTCTCACTCTGTCCATCTCAGAATGCTACCAACTAATACATAAAATACTTGTTTTACAAGAGAGGCCTAAAACAAAGCACTAAGCTTGTATTTTTCTCAAGTTGATTTAAATATTTACATTTAAAAATATTAAATACTATCTTGATTTAATGCAGTTTATAATTTCACAGGTAGAATTAATACAAAAGTGACTGTGTGGAGAGAAGTAACAGTATTTTATTATGTTTTAGCCAATGTTGTGGTTAGAAATAAAACACTACATTGTGTTACAAATAGAAAAGAGAGAGAGAGAGATTGTGACCTTTAAGGAAATGCTTTTCTTTATTTTTTTTTAAATATTTCAGCTCCAGAGTAAAAATCTAAAATTTAGTGTTGTAGTTGAGAAGTCCAAAATACCATTTGCATCTATTTCAAAAGGAGTGATTATATTTTTTTTCTCATTGGCAAAAAGTAAATATGCAAAAGAATTCAAGCTTAAATACCAGTTTTAAAAAATCTTGTAGAAAAAAAAACTTTTGTCATGGACACTACTGATAAGCGTGTGCACAAATTGCCTGTGAGTTTGCTCCACAGCTTATTACTGTTAACTCTCTTTTCAAATGTGGCATAACCCATTAGAGGCCTAAATTACCATCACCAAGCACTTTGATGTTCATGTAAGTGCACAGAAATAGCTGTTCAGCCTTATAGCCTGCTTTAGATAGGTTTTCTTCCTGTTTTCTGCTGTGAAAGAAAAAACTGGCTACGTACAGCAGGTCACAGATTCCAAAAGGAAGAGGGGCAGAATAAAACCACTATTGCAAATGCACTTTGCTTGCTATGCCATACTCAATGTAGGTATGTATGTATGTACACAAATGAGGGGACAGGTTTGGCATACGGGATTTGTTAGCATAGGTCTGATATAAATGCCTGTATTGGGACCGCTCTCATGGCTACACCGTCAGGTAGCAATGTGTCCCTCTCTGCCAAATGCCCGTTACCTGTACGTGGATCCCAGAAGAGGAAACTTCTCTGCTGTGTGGTGCTGATAAGACCAATGCATTTAGGAATGCATCTGTGTGAATCAGTCACTTAAGACATGCCGTGAATTTTCCTGAAGTCCTAGGCTTGGTTTCGTTTCACTTTATTTTGGGGCTGGGGATGGGGGTATCAGAATTCCCTAAATTGGCATGGTATTTGCTTTCAAAAAGCTCTAATGAGTCACTGCTACGTGTTTTTAGTTAGCCACTTAGTTTAGCTATTGCTATGGAAGACCTAAAAGGCAAGTCCCTTCTTCTTGAAGTCTTTCTTTTGGCAGTGGCATGAGAGTGCCCCCTGTGGGAGTTAAAAGAAAGAAAATCCTACAGAGAAAGAAACGGAACTTTTATAGTGGCATGGAAACAAAATACTTTTCATATTAAATATGGCAGCTGTATTAATCACGCTTGTTGTTTTTTTTTTTTAAAATTATATCTGAGCCAGAATACATATTGATAATATGTATTAATAATACAGCCCATTTATAAATGACACATCCCATTTACAAATGTATCATAAAGATTGTAAAGCTCCTCTGAACCCATAAACAGATACAACAATTGTTTAATTTACTGTAAATAGCAACCAAAGCATTTAAAACTCCAGTAGTGACCAAAGCCTAGCTCAGTGAATGCACATTTACATGCAGTTCATTACAACATTAGGAAAAGCTGTAAAATGTAAAAGCTAAAGGAAAGCAAGTTCTGATTAGATGTACGGTGAAACATGGGGAGTAGAGACCCAGCAAAGTCATTTGGGTGTGGGGTTTAGGATAGTCTTAGCGTAGATAATAAGAGGTCATAAATTTCATTTATCCTTTAAGGGGCTTTTAATTTTTTTTCCACTTTTCCCTACAGTACATTGTAGTAAAATGCTCAAAGACAAATGGGACATTGAAGATGTTGGAAAGACAAAATCCAACATTTTCTAAAATAAGTTTAATTCCTTAAGTCATTGTTGCAACAGCTAACAAATAGCCTGATTTGCCAAAATGCCAAGGACTACAGGTACCACTTGCTTGGCTTCACCATTAAGGAATGTGTTCGTATGACTCTTGTTGGAGCAACCGGGGTATGCAGCATTGCTTTTAAATAAGAGTATTTACTTTGTGCCAATATATTAGCATCTAATTTTGATAATCTGATGTGAAATCATGAGGAGGCCCTGAAGCTGAAATTATACCTTTAGGATATCCTCTCTGCTGACGTAGATGATCAGAAACCAATGAGAATCAGAATGTCTAAGTTTAGAACTGAAATTAGGTCTCCTCTTTACATTAGAAAAATCTAAAGCCTAAAGTTAAGTCTTGATCTCCTTTCTTTACCCCACCTACGGAACACAATTCCGTGCTTTTTCAGAAAGGAATTTTGTGGAGGACAGAAGTGACAGAGAATATGGTGATGGACTCCTAACAGCATGCTACAGAGAAGACCAAGATACATATGAGGAAGATGACAAGGAGGAGCACCCATACACTTTTGCGAAATTGGATGAATCTCTGTACGATTTGATACTGGCTGAGAAGGAGGAGGAGAAGAGGAAAGAACGCAGGTCGTTTATCACAAACAGGCCTCCAGCCCCTGCCCCTCGTCCTGTATGTTCGCCTGCCAGAAATGAGAACACTCCCTACATAGTACAAGGTCAGTGCTTGCTTCTTTGAGAATACTTGCTGATAGAATATGGACGTGTTTGTTCCTTTTGATGAACAGTTTTGTTGTGTTTTTTTTAAAGACTAAGATCTTTGTTCAGTTGCTTTCAAACCAACAAACCTGTTGATTCAGTTTACCTGTTCTCACTTTTCAAATGAGCTGAGAACATCTCTGACTAATAATTTTCAATTTGCATCTACGATAACATCACTTTTTTGGTTTAATTTTACAAAAAATATGACAATCTGATGGAAGATGAAGAATCACTGGGCTAGCTGTGAGTGCATTTATTTCAATGGAATGATACAGAATGTGCTATTTGAGTAGCTTTTTCTTTCAGTTTCTTTATCAAACTGTTTTTTCTTAATTCTGAGAGTAGAGGTTTCAGCCATATTCTGTTTTCCTGATGAGAGCAGTAGGGAGAAATGCCTATGTGGAGACTCCTCTTTCTAATCTCCTTTCTCTGATGCTAGAAATTGCCATCTGGGGAGGGACTATATCCTTTTACCATTTCTCTGAAAATTGATGGACCTTTTTGAGCTTATTCATGGAAATGTAATGCTGGAAGAGCTTCCAGGTGTCTTTTAGACCAATTCATATTGAAGCCAAATTTCAGAATAACAGAAGGAATTCCTGTGAGCTTGGTGCAGGGATCTCTCGGTGTAAGCTCCAAAATGCATACAGTCTGCATTTCCACTCTCCTCTACAAGAACCTCACAATTGTATAAGAATGTGCATAAGAATAAATGGTAGAAAAACAAGTTGAGAAGGACACCGGATTACTTACACTAGAAGATTACTTACTCCATCCAGTGCGTGCATTAAAACAGGACTGATACGACCCAAATCATCCTACCATACAGAGAAGCACCTCCTTTGCCATGCCTTTTTCAGTCAGTGATTTATTCTTCCTAGCTAGCTCCAGGCTGTATAACTCCAGGTGAGGCCCAGAATATGCGGGCTATTGTCTTCATCATTTAGTTGCTGTTTCTTCAGCATGTTCAGGAAGCGTAAGGATGAATCATTACAGTAGTTAGAGAATAAGGCAAGAAGGGATGGATATAGGAGGCCTGGTACAACTACAAAAGTCTTGAAATAGCTACTTTTACTGAGATTGTTAGAGCAGCACCTCAGATCTTGGTCCTCCATCATAGATGTGCCAGTGACTCGAAAGCTGTTACTGTGAAGATGCATTATTTGGAAGACTGCTTTTACTGACTGTTATTGCACTAGAGTGTTTCTGCTTTGTCTGCCCTAGCTGTTCACTAAGGAAGAAACTATGCTTTGATGGGGCCGTGGTTCTTTTACACCTTATATACTAACCCAAGGTTTTAAGATTTGCTTTTGTATGCGAGTAGGGGGTAGACAAATGACTTTCCTCTTGTTCTGTGACATCAGTCTCTGTCTCAAGTTCATTTACTTAGACAGTAAATGACAAAAGTGGAAGCACTTCAAGAAAGATTCACTTTGACCACTCAGGCCTCTGCTTCCCCGGCCATCATGCTAGTTCCAGGGCTGGGGTTTCTCACTCTCCTGTTTCGTGCAGGCATTCCCAAGGTAGTGAAATTTTAGACAGGAGTGGTGTACATTCAGCCAAAAAATTTCTCTTGCTACTTGTCTTGGCAATTTTTGTCCTCCACAGTGGTTAAAAAAATATTCACCCAGTCTAGCAATATCCCAGTTTCTGGTTTATTGTATTAAAATTTCTTATAATCAGAAAAGAAAAGATGGTTTCATCTGTAAGAACCAGAAAATTTAATTCCAGCCCATCCTTAGAATCTGCATGTGTTCGCATCCATTGCTTTATCATTTAATTTATTGGGCGTAAAATAAAACCACTTTGGTTAGTGCATGTAGATGTTTTCCATTCCTCAAATAAATTTATGATAGTTTCAGGTTTTCTTTTGATATATTATGTTAAAAAAGAGCATTTCTGAGGACACAAAGTCAAACAATGAAAAAGTTAGAAATTAAGGGAGTTTTGCAGTTTTACTTCTTTCTTCCTGCCACAAACATTACGATACGATCCTTAACTATAAAACTGTGTGCTGCTATTTATCCCAGCTGCTTTGTTTCATCTAGTATGTAAAGTGGGTGAGCATAAGACGCAAAACTCTTCAGTGTTGTTCAGTCCCATTTTTGCTTAAAACGTGATTCCTGCCTCCCCTAGGTACAGTGTGTTGCTTCAGACCCCCTTGTGATACGCCCTCTGATTTGTTCTGTGTCCACTGAGGTCTTGGGTGCCCAGTATGAAGTACCTGTGGGGTGCCGTGCTTCAGGCGAGCACCATCATATAGCACATTACTCACTCAGAGCAGAAATCCCGTTGTTTTCAGTGGCTGCTAGGAGTAGTTAGAACTTCAAATTCCTCAGTGTGTCTAATAGCATCCTGGTATCAGGGACTCGTGAGCCTGATTGCTGGGTTAAACGACTTGTCTGGAGTTACGCTGGGGCTTTATTGGAGGGAGAAACCCTGTTCCACAGAGCAACTTCAAGTTACTCAACCAGAGGCATCCTTTCCCACCGCGCATTGACTAAATACCTTTTAAATTCTAAACCAAAGAATATTTCTGTAAGAAACAGGTTCTGTTAAAGCATATTTCTGTAAGAATCAGGCTCTGAGTGAGCTGAAAGATGTAAAACATAAGTGTTCTAATAAGTTCGAGGTGGTTTCATTTATTCTGTTTTAAATTTTAATGAATGTGCAAATCGCTGTAGTGGACACTGCTCAACAAACTGCGTCTTTAACAAACAGTGGGTACAGTTGTTGTTTAGACCACTGCAAGAATTTTGTTTTATGTAGAAAAGGCTCATCAACCGATGGAGCTGCACATTGGTGCCAAATAGCTTGCTGTCCAGATGGTGCGCACTCTTCGCATGCCCACTTTCCATTCCTTAAGTGCTTAGTGTTGCTTTGGAGGTTATTTCAGTGGTTTTTTTTTTCCAGTGGTGTTCTGCCAAAACAGCTGTTAAATAAATGTATGAAGGTGTTGTGCTTTCAGTTTACAGTGAAGTTTAAATACTCCCTATTGATACCACATTGACTGTGCTGCAAACCGAAGTCCGCAGTATGTTCTCAGGACAGAAGCGTGAGCATCTGTAACACCTGGGGACCATTTCTGAAGTCTCACCTACCAGGAGTACCCTATGGTGTGAGGGTTACGTTACTGTCCTGGCTTGTTCTTTTACCTCTTGTCAGAGACCACCAGTACCAGAGGGGTTCTCCACAACGTGGACACCTGCCCTACAGCAGCAGAAATAAAACTTCATGTGCTACAGCCTTTGGTCCTTTACAAACCTGTCACAAATCCCTGCAGCAGTGCATTTTCCCTCTGTGCACGGGAAACGTTTTACCATGTTAGCTGTCTGTGGGACTTCACACCTGGGTTAGAAGACGTGGAAAAAGTGTTTCCCATTTACTGTTCCAGAAGAGAATACCGTTTTCGTTGCTCATCAAAATCACTGGGCATACAGGAAGTAGCAGGCAATGGATATTTTTAAGGAGGCAGACTATTTTGTATGCAGATGGGAACAACATAAACCCAAATGCAATGGAAAAAAAATCTCCATTGCAGAATTGCTAGTGTCTTGGAAAGTTATCAGGCTGATTACTGGGAACTATAGCGATCACATCCTGAATTTAAAGTTCTTATTATGCAGATGGTTTAAATGCTCTGAAGCAGGGGTTCCCAAAGTGAAGCCTCAGAGCCTATGCAAACTGCAAAACCTTTATGTCCCAGAGAGGGTTTTTCTAGTACTTTCCTATGGTGAGGATAAAGTACTGCACTGCAGATGAATTTCATTATGTATCCCCAACTTAAGGATGTTTTTCCATGGAAAAAAAAATACTAGGAACCACTGTTCAGCTATCTTAGAACACCTTAGACTTTAAAGATCTGTTTAGGAACTATTATATGGGCTTCATCTGTCATGGTGATTCAGTCAGATTTTTTGGTATCCTAACTCCAGTAGATTATAATATGTACTGAATAAAGCACACAGAGAGGAAATATTTCTAGGATGCAGCCTGACTGAAAAGCAACCCATTCTGAATAGCATGGTTTTGGTCAAGCCAGGTAGTCTTCTCCTTTTTGCTTGACTCTGCTGAAGAAAAATGGGACTGCAGAAATATATTCATGCTTTACGTAGTGGAGCAAATGTTCTTGAGTATATTGCTAGACTTCTTCCACCTTCCATAGTCCACCAAGTTAAAATGATGAGAAGAGCAAGAGTGGGAGCATGGGAGCGTTCTCTTCACCGTGTATGGGACAGCAAGGACACCGACACCAAGTTCTGACCACTGCCGCCTTTTCACTCACTCTTTACCCTTTTGGTAAACAGCGTTCCAGTGTTACTTTGGTTGTCTTGCCTCAGTGTAGGGGAACAGCTGCCTCTGCATAGTCTCTGGAGGTCCCTCCCTGACCAAGGTGTGATTCTAGCAGCTTTGGGCTCGTGTTCGGCAGAATCAGAATCTGACTGTGAATTGGGAAGAAAATTGCTGGTGAATGTGTTTATTTTTTGTGTTACTTTCACATTGTCATTACATGGTGATTCTTTTTAAAGTCATTTTACGTTTGATCTGAGAAATTGGGTTTCTCAGTCTTGACTTCCTAATTATGCGGCTGTGGAAGGTAGAGGCTGACAGCAAACAGCCTGTGTATGAGCTGTGATGAGCAGATCTGGAGCTGCAACTGCAAAACTCAGGCGGCGTGCCTTGGGCCTGTAATTAATGGAGCAGCCTGGCAGTGCGGTATTTCCATGAGTGTTGTTGACGTTGCTTAGTCTGTGTTCTGGTGCAGTGACTGCTGCGTGCCCTTACAGATGTCGTCACAATGTCAGCCGATGTGTTTAGAACAGATCAGAGCTTCTGTACAAGTTTATGTCCTGGTTTTCCCACACCACTGCAGTTAAAAGTCTTTTCCCCTCACCTCCTGATGGTGTAAGTGCATTCGGACGCCTGTGCCCCCATGACAGGACAGCACCTGGGACCTGAGCCCCCTTCGTTACCCTGCCCGGCACGGGTAAGGCACTGCCCTTCTCCACGGCACGTGTTCCTGACTGGGCCGGTCATAAGGCGTGCTGCCGTGCTTCTGTTCGGTGCTCAGCTGTGCTGAAAAATACAAAAGGCCATGCTACTTAGTGTCCCATCGCCTTAGCTGATTTCATGCTATGAATCACCAGAGTTTTTCGTTTTAATCTTAAATATGTGAACTATTTTGGGTACGTTTTAGGAGTGCTCCTTAATCATCTCAGTGTTGCATCTTTAGGACTCTTGCTGAGTGATGCTCCATGTTAGCAAACAAAACAGACAAAACAAAAGTGAGATCTAAAAGGATGTGAACCAACATCTGCATACTTGTCATCTCATGAATAATAAGCATCATTCCATTATATTCCTTCCATGGTATTCTCCATGTATTTGTCATCTCTCACTGTGCTACATCCAATTTACAATCTAACCTATATCAAATCTGTGAGTTTTATTTGTCTAGGTACTCTGCACACACAGTTTAAATGTTAAGATGTTTAAAAAAATGGAGTGGGCAAAGATAGAGTCTCTCCCAGCAATGTACCCCAGCTAGCAGCTGTGCCCTCCTTTTTGCGTTCTTCCCATGATCATGACAGGTAATTGCGTGGCAACTCTAAAATGAGTGAAGCAAAAACCTACTAAAGCTGGAAGCTTTACAAACTCGCTGTAATTTGCAACTGAGTTGAGATCTGTTAATAAGTGCAACCCTAGTGTATTAATTAATTTGCCTTGTGTTTCTATGAAGATTTTGTTCCCCCTGGATTTTAATTTTGAATGTTTCCTAAACAAAACGGTCATGGCAATAGATAATTCAGTTTGGAACACCAGCTGAATGAGGCTGATGAATAGCTGCATCTTGAATTTCCCGTAGCAAACTGAATTCAAATTAGTGATAGTTACTGGTTGTTTTGCTGTCTCTCTTCTCTGTTGCATTTGTTCTGCTGAAAGTGTTGAGGAAGTAGGATTAGGCTGATGGCATGATAAGCTCAGTGTTCTTCCAGAGGGGGTCGGTTCATCAGCGTGGCTTTACTTGAATCGCCTGTGTAAGGTGCCGAACTGTTGTTTGGGTTTGAGAGGCAACGTTGCTAATTGGGAAACATCCTTCATAGTTCAGACAGGTAAAGTAAAATCTAAATTAGAAACCATATCTGTGCCTCTTACTGATAGGAGTTGCCTGCTCTCATAATGTAACTTTTTTTGATTGCCTGTGTTTTTAATTATCGTACTTCTGACTGGCCCATCACCAAGCATTTTTTTTAATGTCATTGTGCATCTATAAATTCTTATCGTTACAGCTCTGTGTTAGAATCAATCAATTCTGAAAATCAAATTCCTGTTCTTTTTGTCTACCTGCGGCTATTGTAAAAATTTGCATTCTCTCTTTCTAGGTGCTTTACAGTCATCATAGTTTCTTGTACAGTTGTGTCATTATAAAATGTTCTTCTTGATATAGAATTATGCACAAGAGGCTTAGATTTCAAATATTTCTAGTCCTTCTATTTGTGGGGATAACCATAAAATTATTAATCGCATTTCAAGCCTCACAGTGTTATTTACCTGCATGTGCGTACAGCCTGAATCAGCATCAGTAACCAGTCTCACTGAGATTTAAAAAAAATGAACACCGTTTTCTGGTTTCATATCCTACTGGAAAATAGTGCAGTAGTTCCTTACTCATTGTGCTTTCCTGGAGAAACTGAGGTTGCATTACATTCCTAAAAAGTGTTCTTGCTACCTAAGACATCAAAATGTATTTAGGGCATGCAAAGGACTTCATCTGTGTCCTGTAGCAACTAAAGGGGGAGATACTGAACTTCTAGGTTTGACATATAAACATGTACGGGTATTTTGTCCAGTCACAATCTGATGAAAAATTTAAAACAAGTCTTACAAATATTATCGAAGGTGCTTGTTAAGTGTTTTTTTTTAAAAAAAAGAAAGAAAAAAAGCATAATAGCAGTTCTGTGATTTTTTAATCAGATTTTCTATAGCAGAGGCTCTAAAATATAAATATATATATCTACTTGTTCATTTGAAGGACTATGGCATTCTGCCACCTAAAAAACTGCTATATTAATATTGTTTTACTGAAGGAATAGTCACTCTTACCTTCCGTAAGAACAGAATGTGTCTCTGTACAAAACTATCCATTTCTTTCATTCCACTTACTGTATTCCAGCAGCTTAAAGCTGACAGAAGAGAATGTGGGAATGAAGGAGTAAATTGCTAGAGTCTTCCCTAAACCTGTGGCAGTGGTACAGCAGCGTGTGCATACGCCAGGCATTCCAGAAACAGGAATAATTTGTTTTCATTTACTTCACCCACACTGAGTACTTGCTGCCAGCTAAAATCATTTCAGCACGTAAAGTGGCTTTAACAATTTTACTTTGAACAACTGGAAGAGTAATTCCATTTCTGATTACTCTGACACTGCAAAACTCAGCAGATTTTTCAAAGCCTATCAATTAAAGTACTTCCCAATCAGGGACATTGTTGAGTGTATCCCTCCTCTTCCTTATGCAGACAAATTGAGGCTGCTGGCATCACCTCAGTGTACTTTAATTTCCTCTCTTACAAGAGGATACTATTTCAAGTGTAGAAGAAAACACTGCGGCCACATTTAGCAGGATTCTTTGGGAATTATAGAGAGGAGTATTATAAATGTTAAAATCTATCAGTGTTAGGCTGAAACTAGGGCCATAACATCGACAGATTGTGCTGCCTGTCTCGTTCTTTTACGCTATCCATTTAACCCATCTGATAACATTTTCAGGAACGTGAAGTCCCCAGCTGTTGTCATTCATCATCACCTCCCATACTCCCTACTCAGGGTTGGCCTGAAGACTTCATTCTGTCATTTAGAAAACGCTCTCAGGAATTGTTCCTTCCCACCTCTCTGTGTAGCAAGCGCAGAGTTTGAATGGCCTCAATCCGCCATTTCGCAAGTTTCGTGAAAGACACTGAAGAATCGTACGTGGCAGCCTGAGCAGGCAGGCAAGGAACAAACTGAGCTCTGCTGGGTTTCCGTGCTCTGCGTGAGCAAGCAGCCGGGACGGCAGGGTGTGTGCAGAGCGTGCCGTGCACACGGCTCTGTTGTACCATGCCTTGGTCCCAAAACAAATACTTGCTGCACTGAACTGGCACGTTTGTCAGTAAGGTAACTTCACTGCAAGGAGTTACTCTACATTATCAGTTTGTTGTTTTGTTTTTTTTTTAGCTAAAATCAAAACTGAGACTTAAGAGGGCAAGGCATATATGACAGTAGGTAAGTCAGAAATGAAGCAGTTCCAGCCATCTGGGTTTTATTTTCGTTGCCAGCAAAAGTTTGACAGCAGCAGATTCCAGGGCAAATCCAAGCTGTCTGTACTCAAGGCACCTGACAGCAGGGGAGTGGTGGGCGAGGGTAAGGGAGCAGGTAAGCAGGCCTTGCTGTTCTTGGTGCCTGTATGAGCAAGAGAAACACACGTGTGTATTCTTACTTAAGCATTGTCATTATTCTTGCCTGGTACTATTGTTTTTCCTGCCTTAGCTTTTCCCCTAAATAAGATACAGACTATAGTACGTGTCCATACCATGTGAAGAACTCTAAGATTACGTGTTGTTTTGTTTTGTTTTTTCTAAACAAGTAATGTTAATGCAATAATTTTATTTTATTTTCTTCAAAGCTTCTTGTCATGGTATCTTGTAATATCAATAATCCTGCCATTCTGTGCAACAGAACAATTTTTCAAGTAATTAACATTAGACTGATGAGCGGGTTGAGAAGTACCCCAAGGCTAGAATAAGAAATTTATTCCAGCCTGCTTTCATGAGCCTCCATCCTTCTTTCAGAATGTGTGATGTCTTCTATTAACAGTTTCGGTTAACTTCCTTATGTTCTTAACTTTGTAGTGTTTCAGCAAAAGGCCACTCAGATGCCCAGTGACTACAACAAGATGTACTGCAATGTCAGGAAGCACGGTACAGAATTTAATTTAGCTCTTTAACTACCTTGATGTTTTTCAGTAGAACTAGTAGAGAATTGCTGTGACTTGATTTTGACTGATTTAGCATCTATTTTCCTGCACGTGATTTATATCCTTAATGCTACTGCAGCATGAAGAGATTAAATTAAATAAAGAAAAATAAAAGTTACAGTCTTTTGGGAAAGATTTGTACAGCTAGAGTTACTTTATGCCGTTCTGTTTGCTTTCTCCATTGTGATTAAAAGCAAGAAAAGGAAGGACTGGAGGGCTCAGCTGCGCTCACTTAATTCCAGCTATGGAAAAGCAGCAGTGAGTGGAGCACAAGTTCTCTCCTGGGTGCCCCAAGATCTATGTAGAACGAATTACTGGTGGCAGCCTGGTTGTTATTTAGTTGTTGCACATCAAAACGTTGCTACCAAATTCCTTTAATGGTTCCCTAAAATAACTAACAATGTTACAGACAAAATGAATGAACGCTGAGTGAATATTTTTCTTACCTCTTCTTTCAACAAGTAGCTTATGAGGATTAAAGCATGAAGAGCAGCATGCAATCGCCTATAAAGTTCTGCAAAAGGGAACTGGAGTTTCCCATGCTACTGACATCACTTACCATGAACACTAAGCCACTGAGGAAAAGAGTGCAGGACCTTCTAGGTCTTACTGCATTTCTATAATTTTTAGTAACAGAGTATAGGTAGCATACCTCAGCTAAAATTATATATATGTACATAAAACAGAATAAATTTTATGGGTCTGAGGAACCCCGCAGTAACTCCCATCATTTTGCTGGTAAGAAAAATGCAATTTTACTTAAACTGGTCTGATCTCCAAATTATCGTATCAGATGCACGTCATTGGGGTTATCCCTCTGTCATATAGAAACAACTAGCAGAGATGGAAAAAAAATAGAGACTCACACCTAATTTGTCTTAGTATGGTATGTGATCAAAAGGAGGGAGTAGAAGTCACAGTAGCTGGTTTTTTTTATTTCCTTAATGTATTTTTCTTTGCCTGGTCCTTCTTCACTTAAAGATATCGGTGCACAACACAGCAGAAAAACTGACCCAATTAATAACTGTGGTTTAAACACGCAGCCTGGCTGCGCTCTCTGTGCAGTTTGAAACAAGTGCTTTATGTTACCTTTGCAACATCTTCATACAGAGATGTGTGCTGTCGAAGCCATTTCGTAGCGATGTCCTGGAGATAGACATGGTGCTACACCTCCCTGGACCGAGCTGTGCGTCTGATAACGCACCTCTTCCTGACGTTTCCCTTCAGTTGTGCACCTGCATCATAATCTGTAGGAGGACTAGGTTGGAACAGCTTCTTGTCACTGCAGTGTATCCAGTAATTATATTTGGGAAGAAAAAAAAAATCATGTGAAATTTCATGATGCTTTCTGACCAAATTTCAACCCCAGCATTTGAGAAATGTAATGGTTGAAGTTGGGGAAGAAGGAGTGGGGGCATTGTGGAAATGTCGTGTCTTAACATGTCAATGATTTCCTTTAAAGTGTCTGGGCTATAGCTTTAGCACTGGAAGGAAATTCTTGTATGACCTGACGTTAATGGATCTGTGGATCAGGGCAATAGTAAGGAATTAAATGTTTAAGATGCTACTCTGCTGCCAATGACTAATGGTAGATACCTCATTGATTCATTGTATTTCCCTCATTGCCAAAAAAAAAAAAAAAGAGGGAGAAAGAGAGAGAAAGGGGCAGGGAAAACCACCCTATAGATGGTGTGATTTTAATTGATATCAGATCAGAAAGAATAGAAAGGAATGAAATGAGTTACTAATATATATCTTTTTACATTTTGTAGCAGCACACAGACGCCCCAGCGAGACAGTAGCTTATAGCACTGTGAAACACAACATCCCTGCTGAACAGGAAGAACTTATCCATTTGCAGAAACAAGTGAAAAAGGGGGCAATTTCTGTGGATGAAGCCCTTGACAAATTTAAACGGTGGCAGAATGAAAACCAGAGACTACAGTCCACTCTACAGGTATGAATCTGAACATTTAGGTTTCTTGATGGGAATCTTGATCAGTTTGGAAAACAATCTAATGAATTTTGGCTCCTATATATGAGGTCAAAAATGGAGGTTGTGATTTCTGGTGTTATGAGTGACATGCCCATCAACTCCCAAGGCTCTTGTTGCTTATGGTTCTGAATCTTGGAGATACCTGTTTCCACTATTACTTGATTATTCGAGAGGCTTCCTGGCATTATTTTGCCTAAATGTAGGTGCTGCTGCATTTGGTTAAAATCCCGAGTTAAATCTGTTCTCCTAAGGCTTTTATTTTATGCTGTTAAGTGATGCATAGGTCTATGCATCTTTTATGAAACCACCAACTTTCTGTAGCTGAACAAAACAAATGTGCTATTGAATAGTGTCAGCTAACAGAAACATAACTACTTCAAACATACTTTGCTAATATATATTAACTCCAGCACTCTGTATGCCCGTCTGAAAGTGTTGAATCTACTTGGTGAAATTCACAGTTCTCAGAAATGCTCTTCAGCTCCTTTATAGTCAATGTATGGAGTCAATGAAGGTGCACAAAAACAAGATTTACAAAAGCCCACACAGTGAGTCACTGAGAGAATTGCATCAAAGCTAGACTATGCTTAAGGAGAAAGACACAGTGAGGAGCTTTGTTAATTACTTCTAACAAGACAGCTGGAAGAAGAGGTTATGCCCTCATTTTATATGAGGCCATGCATTAACAAAAATATTTTCTTGTTGTCTTTTAAGTACATTAGTAGAAAAAGAAAAACCAAAGCTAGTCTGCTGCTCAGTGGAGTGGGAGAGCTATCAGACGCTGCTTGCAAGGAGAGATTAAATGCCCTTTTTGTTTGCATTTACTGAAGAAATCATACGAGCTTTGTCAGTGCAGTGGAACACTTAATAGCAAAAGTGCAGGGCCCTGGAACAGCCTGGGAGCGCAGCGCCCAGACTGCGCACCAGCAGCACAACACGAGCTGTTTGGCGGCAGTGCAAGGGTACGGGGGTGGCCCCTTCTGGGTCTACCTGCGGCAGTGCGCTGTCAGTCCAGGGGGTTACCTGGGGAGGTCTAATCTGTGCAAATATTTATTTATTTATTTTTTAACCTGAAGATGCCTGTATTTGAAGGGAAGATTTACTTGGCTTGGTTTCACTGCTTAAGGGAAAAAGCGTGGTTTATACCCTCGGTTGCATGTCTGACTTTTAGTTTGTTTGGTACCATAGAAAACTCTTTCACCGTTACCCCAGTGTGAACATAATGAATTTACTTCATGCTAGCACTGTAGTAGTCTGGTCTTCACTGGGATTTTGAGGGGAAAAAAATCACTTGTCCAAAGCAAAAAATAAAAACCCAAAACTCTGTAATCTAACCCCAGAATCAATATAACTCACTGATGGGGAAAAAAATCTCCACAAGACTCTTGGGAATAAATGCTAAAATTAACATCTACTTGTAGCACGTAGTAGATATTTTTCTGCCTTTTAAAATGATTTTTCTGGAGAGAGAAGTTTGGTGTTTGGAATGTTAGAGTCCAGCTTGTTATAGTTACTCCTTATTTCTACAGCAAACTTCTGTTATTGATTTCTGCTGTTTGTTTTTTAAAGGAAACAATGCGCCACCTTAGAGACATCAGTATTGGAAACAGACTTGGAAAGGAAAACTTGCATGTTAAGTTACACTTTCTTTTGGCTTTCAAAACACCAAAGACTTGAGCTGTTAATAAGTACACTGCAGAGGTCTGATCCAAAGCATAGGCAGACTTTTGGATCAGGCATGGGATTTGTAATGTGCATATTCTGCATCTTTCCACATTTAAGTTATTTTAGTGTAATCGGTCCTTCAGCAGGGTCAAGATTTCATCCCAAAGATGAGCTCAGTGAGAGTTAATGGGGCAGAAAATTTAACAAGTCTTCGTGGCTCAGCTTTTCTGTAGTTGCTATTTCCTGCTGCTTTGTCATATTAGAGTAGATGATTTCTTTATGACAATTTACTTGATGACTTCAATATTTTATTTGTAAATCAGCTATCAATTTGCACTTGCACATTCTTGATGAGCTTTCTATTGCTACAGCAGTTCACAATTGTGACTCGTTAGTAAAAGTTATGCCATTGGTCATTTAAGATGGTTTTTTTCTCCCCTTTGTGAGGCGCAGTATAAATCACCTGTATTTCCTGCAAATGATTTTCTCTTATTATTTTGAAATATTAGATGGCATTGGCTTTAGGCCTTTGAATTCTGTAAACTTTAATATGTGCAAGTTCTTGGAGGGGAAGTGTAGTGTTTCTTTTTTTACGTTGGACTTAGTACAACCTTTCTATTTAAATAACCAGCTAAAAATGTTATTTCCTTACTGCAAGAGCAAAAACTAATCCACAGGACTGCTTTCATTATTCTATTAGGCAGTGTTGTATTTACATAGACTTGATAGTTTAGATACTGTAATTAAGGGAAACTCTTGCTGGCCCAGTGGCAGAGTTGCAGTTCAGACTGTTTATATTTATTTCAGCTTTAATCCAAGTCCTCCGTGGTCTGTAGGGGCCCAGCATCATGAGTGGGCCGAGTCCGTCAGCCATCACAAGGCACTCAGAGCCTCAGGACCTGGGATTGCCACATCTGTTCCTAAAAGCTGTTTTGTGTAGGCAAAGCAAAGCTTGCCATGACACGAGGGTGATTGTTGGAAACCATTTGGCTGTAGGGTTTTATTTTAAGGCCACATCAATCTTGTTGCTGGTGCTGTCCTCTCTCTCCAGAATCCAGTTAGTTAGTGAATCATACCAGCAGAAATGTAGTATCAACACCAGAATTTAAATTTTTCTGTAACAATAATGCTTGTATTATCCAGTAACTCAGATAATGATCACTATGTTCCTTTCTGATCCTAACCTCCCTGCCCTCTCTGTTATGCTGTTTTATTTCCTGTGATGAATATAAAGCAGAAATATAATATAAAGCAGAAATACAATGGGAAGAATAATTATGTAGGCCCCTCTCCTGTCCAACAGTACACGTATTATCAGAGATTTAAATTCTTGAACCTAAGAACTTTTAACAGATGGAACTCTACAGCTAGAGGGATATTAATGACAAGAGTAAAGAAAGATCTCAGAAAAGCAATACCTAAGTCCAGACAAAAATAAATTGCCTGAAACAAAAATAACAATTGCATTCTTTTCTCTTCAATAATTCCTAAGGAAAGCAGACCTGAAAGCATTCATTGCAGAGACTTTTTGTACCACATGCCATTTAATGGAACTGTATGCACGATAGCTAGGAGTTCAGATTTGTTTAACAAATTCTAGTTCTTACCTCTGTACACAGACTCCCCAGCTGTACGTTTAAAAACATGGGACTACCTCCAAGTTCCATGTTTGAAATCAGGATTTGGAGATCCATTGTCCTAGGCTGTTTTGAAGACTTGATTTAGCATTTAAACAGATCCTAGCAAAAGCCTGTTAGAAAAGGAATTTGATTTGTATTTTAATGAGAGAAGAAAATTTCTGCTATAAGGAACATAATTTTTAGTTTCTTGATAAGTTTGATCTTGCTTCCACTGTAATGAAAGCTATTAATGGGAGAAGCAGTCATTTTAGTCTTCCATTATAACATTTGATACTATCCTGAAGTCTATATCTCATTTTGCAACAGTTTAATATAGGACTACCTAACACACACATACAAAAAGACTGCAAAGCAAAAGGAAATTCTGTCACTCTTGAAGTGAAATATCTACCAAAAAAAAAAGGCAACAATAACTATTTTAAGAACAACTCTATAAGGACTAAGCATATAGAATGTTCATTTGTGGAAAAGTACAGACAGGCAATAATTTATCTCACTACTATATAATAAATACATGGTCTAATCTATAGGCATTGATAATACCTTATCTTTTTTTTTTTGCCAAGAAGAGATGTAAACCAGCCAACAGAACAACAGCAACAACAAATTTTTAGTAAAATTTCATGGGAATACATAAATGATTTGGGGACCAAAGCTCCATTTTCAAATGTGAACAACTTAGATTTTTTTTCAGACATTTAAGGTTTCTCTTGGCACCTTTCCTGAAACCACTGTAGTGCTGAACTAGAAGTAGTCTACTGCCTATGGGAAACTATCTGTAAGTTAGGCACGTACATGACTTGGAAAGCCACTTTTCCAACCGTGAAATACCGCGGGACAAGAAAGACGAGAGAGGATAACAGGACTGAAACAGTTGAACTGATGATCTATGTCTCAGCATTTGAAGTCCCCATAGGTCTCCTGTGGCAGGCAGGTTACTGAACCAAGAAAGCCAGAAGGCTCTCACAGCATGGTGGATGCATCCTGCTGCTGTAGGGTCCCACAAGGGCAGGACAAGCGTCCAAACATGGTTAGACTTGAGCTTGCTCCGTGGTAACGGATTCCTTGCCCTTAAGCATAAAGCGAAACTCTAGTTGCATGGGTTTGTGCTTGTCCCTGAACAGAACAAATGGCAGCAGCATAAATAACATCTACATGAGGATGATGAGACAAGTTTCCTTTAAAGTCCTAAAAGAGCGTAGCTTTTACATGCATGCTGTGTCTATATTCGTAACACACACGTATTTTTAAAAAACCTACACAGTGCCTACCTGAATCTTTTAGACATTTGAATTACCTGTACGAATCTCACTTAGCTGTTTCTGAAAATGAGATTTAAAAATCTGCCTTCTAGCGCAGTTACATTATGGCTCCTTATGTGCCACATCCCACAGATTTAGTCATCCAGCATCTAAAAATAAATACAAAATTGCAGAAACTACATAAGATGCTTTGAATTGCCTGTACATAGTTATCCCCTCGTAGCTGATCTCTGTGGAACCTGGAACTAGGTCTTGTTTTAGGGATACTGATTTGCATTGTATAAGATTCCCCATCAAAACTGGGAATAACTGATAAGCTGCTCTCCACTCAGCACAGCAGCAAGAACTGCTTCACTGCTGGGTAATGAGCAAGGCAAAGGCCACAGAAGGCAAACGATAACTCAGATGGACTTTAGAAAACTAATACTACATTATGCAAATATTAAGCTCGGCCTTTAAAAAAAATATACAGTAGTCAGCAACCTAATCGTTTTAAATAAAGGCAGGCCTTGTTAGGCATGTCAGATGCATAGACCTTCAGTGACAAATACACCTGTGGGACAAACAGGCCATTCAGACTCTGCAGCTGTTCCAGTCTTGGGATCCTTGTCAAGACTGGCAGGGTAGCTGGTCTGCTGTGGAAGGCAAGGAGCTTCTTCCAATGAGTTTTTCACAGGGAACAGAAGTGAAAACAATTTATTTCATAGCTGAGCTGTTAGCTGTTGATCAGTAGGTACTTACACACTTGGTCATTACTGGTGTCTCTCTGTCACTGAGAGTGGCCTTCATACCCAGAAGAACAACTTCACTGCCCTGCCTGCTGCTGTGGACTGTTGAGTACAGACCCGCTCCCGTAAGGCACTGTGCACAGCCAGGTCATCCCCTGCCGTAAAAGCAACCTCCAACAGAACTTCTTACAGATTCTGATATCCACATTTGTAGATGCCTATGATTGTAAAGCAGACAGTAAAGTTTAATTAAGTTTGCTCAACCAGCTGCCAAAGACCAAATCTCTTCCTCAGCCTCATCCAAAAACCACCTAGAAGAGCACTATGTAGCTTTCACAAACTGTCAGTTTATTGATTAGCTTCACTATCCCCCAATGTCTGGCTTCATTCCTCAACCCCTCATCAGCACCTTGCTTTTAGTCCAAGTTGCTGCAGAGTGCTTATTCATCAGTTGACATCGCTCCAGCTTGCAGGTGGCATCTAAGGAGACATTTCCCCGAAGCAGCACTTAATCTGGAGCCCGGTGGCCAATAGGAAGATGAGCAGTGACAGACCCTGATTTTGACATCTGGAGCCATGCATGGGAACTCAAACTTCCTTACTGAACTCTGTTAGCCAAGTTGAAATAACTCAGCGTCCTCAAGCATATATTAACTTTTGTAATACGGCACTGGAGTGTGTGGAAGTCATAAAAAGTTTTTTTTTTTTATTTTATGACCTCAACAGGGCTGCCAGTCTTGTAAATATGTATTTGTTGTCAGTTTATGATGCTGTCCATTGGACTTGTGAAGCGACATCTTTCGCCTGGTTTATTTCCACTTTCTTAAGTATTTTTTAGCTTCATATGATGCTCACAGTTTAAAAAAAAAAAAAATCAGTTTCCTGCCCATTTGTCACCAAATCAGGCCTTCACAAGGCAAAGCCCACAGTCAAACCGTTAGCTAAGGAATTCAGAAAGACAACTGGGTATTCCATGTACTTACTCCTCAGGCCTTGCTAATTTACTTCACCATCACAAATGCACATCTTTACACCACCAAAAGAGGCCAGCCATGCTGTTAAAAGTACAAAGCCCACCTCATGTCATTCTCCCACACAACACTCACCTATTTTTGTGGCTGCTCTCTTACCCCTCTGTTCCCAGGGACGTGTGCTGTATTCACATTTGAAGGAAAACACAAAACAGGCGACTCACCCTAGGTATGTGTTTTGAGAATTATTCAACTTTGAAAGACATTCTGTACTGGCCTAATTTATCACTGATATATACATGACTATTCATTAATTGCATCTCTTTCTTTTTAGTGTCCGACAAGGACCCCAACAGACAAGGAACAGATGCCTAATTAACAGAGGTAAGAGCATGTATACAAACACACACAGACATTATTCGTCATGGAAACTAATGCTTGTGGAAGTACTTTTCATCAGAGTGCATTCACATAATAGAATAGAAGAGCATCTCAATCAGAGGTCTGATTTCACAAGATAAACATAACCAGCAGACATTCTGGTTTATATTAGAACTTACTTTTGTCAGGCTTCAACCTATTCTTGATACCGCAGGGCAAATTTGCAAGCAGTTAGACACTCCACTAAAAGGCTTACAAATAAAAGCTATATTAGAGCGTAGTCCTACATACAGAACACTAGCAGTATCAAACACACTGAATATTTAAATAAAGTTGTACAGATGCAAAGAAGTTATATAGACCTGTACAGAAACGCTGATTAACCCAGAGACAGTGGTCATTTAAGTGCTTGAAAACTTACTGGTGGTGATACAGTCTCCATGAACAGCAGAATTTTCTGGTGTTTGTTAGTGATTTTGACTGTCTTGCTTTCGGGCACCTAATGAGATCTCTAATAGTTTCATTACTATTTGCTGCCTGTGTCCTTCCACATATAATCGCATAGCAGTTTTAAAACTACATGTCTGCCATTCATTGAAAATACATCATTAGGCTTGCTGCTAAGAAGTAAAAGTAAATAAATATTTTACAGCATTTATTATTTTTGCTTGTTTATTGTTTGTATATTTTAATCAATTCTGTTTTCAGCCTCTGTGCTGAGAACCAGGTTACCAGGAACTGAACTTAGATCACCAGCTGAGGTTACAGACCTCGTGAATTACCTTGCATTCATTCTGAGCATTGGCTATAGTGAAATAATCACCTGGAAAATTTACCTTGATAATCCCTCTGAAAATGAAGGAGCACACAAACTTTCTTTTGTATAGAAGGATGATTGCCATTAAAAGTTTAAGGCCAAGAACAAGGATGTCTGCATCCTGTTAGTGTATGCGCAAATCTTGTCCTTGAGATCTTTACCAAATTTATGATACCTTGAATAGTACCTGAATAAGCACTGAATTTCTTCGGTTTGTTGATCTCTGCAAGAATAGTCTGGACTGAGTAGCTCCTAAAGTCAGTTATATTTCTTCATCTTCCTTTCCTTTAGATGAGTTTAGGCCCTGATAGGGATACTGAAACTTTAAAAATGGAAATTGTAGCAGTGAGTAGTATTTTGAATTTTTCACTATTAGAGTTATAAAAGGAACTAAATAGGATTTGTTCACAACAACAAAATGATACAACTTATCCCTGAAGGCGAATATAAGAAAGGCTTGTTAGCTAAGTTATTTTGATTCAATTTGCTTCTCCAGCTTTTCCAAGTCTGCAGAACAGCACATTATGCTGGTGTAGCATTATTTTTGTGGCACTGAAAATGGATAAGCTTCAGTGAGGTCTTTGCTGCTGCACTTCTCTCATGTAAGAGGGGAGGGCAATTTCTCCCTATGAGAACTGTATTCCCATGTCTCATCACTGGAGCCTGATGCTCTTCTGCTCACTGGAGTACAGTGCCTGCACCATAACACAGGTACCTCCATTCCTGCTGCTTATCTTCTAAATCTGTTCAGGCCTCTCCAAAATTCTTACAAAACTGAAAAAAAAAAACCTAGTTCTCTGGCATGACCTGAAAATGAAAAAAAAATCTACTCCCTCCCTTTTCAACAGGCAGCTCTGCTCCTACATGGGATTTCCTAACTGCTCTTTCCTTGAGTGGGGCTGAAGTCACCTACACCAAATAGCTAAAAAAGCTCCGAAGGCTAACAGCCCTGAAGCTGGAAAGAACTGTTTTGATGAAAAACTTAGTAATAGCAGAGGTGCTTCTAAATTGCAGATGGCTAAAGTGAGATGAATCGTTCAAGGGGGGAGGGGGAACTACCCCTGGGGTTAGAATAGGTGATTTCTGTCACTTTTAAAAACCATCATGTGGGAGACAGAAGGTGAATTAAATGTGGGAGAACTTGCAAAACACAATTTATCCAGCACATTCTATAAATTGCTTGTGAATTATCCACGCCAAATTCAGAGAACCTCCTTTCTGCAAAATATGGCCTCTCTATAGCTTTCTTGCTGTTTTTTTTTGTCTCCAGATTGGTTCAGAGGAGTTACAATACAATAGCATTAAAGATACTTTTGAAAAGCAAAGCCTTATAGAGCCACCTGTGCCATAACTGTAAAGCAGCAGAATAGCCCTGGCAAGATTTAAAAAGCTTGGTGGTTTGGGGGTTATTTTTTTCCCCTCCCTCTTTTAAACCACTTACAGAAATATCGTATTAATAGAAAAATAACAAGGTTTGAAAGGAAATGTTCATTTGCATACACCAAAAATATGCATTTAAGGTGAAAGTCTAAAATTCTCTGAGAAACTGCATGTTTGAAATTCATGGTTTTAGTAGAAACCTAATACTTCAGTATTCTTTGACAAAGCAATGAAATACAATCTGCGTACAGCACTTAGGAGGACAGGACATTTCCTGAACAGATAAAGAATTTTAAAGAAAAAAGAGTCTGGTGAAAGTCCAGTACAAACAACTTCATACTGCTGTATTTCCTTACAAGAAGTTGTATGGAAATTTTTGTGTTTGGTTATTAAAAAGAAAAAAAACACAGCTAAAACATGCAAATACTACATTTCTATTGGTAATATCATCGTTCTGCAAACAACTCCAGCTCAGAACTTCTGGGCTATGTTGATTGCACCTATCCACAGATCACCATACTTTCTTGTGCAAGGAGAGAGGAGAATACTGGAGCTGATAGTCAGCAGGTGGATCTGAAGCAGACTCTTGTTGCGAGTCCCTCATGCTCATTTCAACAAATACTGTGTTTGATCTGTCTAAAACACCACAAACAGCCCATTCAGTAACATTTCTCATCATTTCTTACAGTGCAAATCTCCAGCTTTCCTCTGTTTGGCAATCCCCATGTCTCCAAGTGCTGTGCACCCCAGAGAAGCTCAGCCTCCAGCAAGTAACGCTGCGCCCATCACACTTCCAGTGTCTCGGAATCACGCACCTGGGCCATCTCTGGAAGAAATCCAGTATCACAAGAACAAATTAGTAAGACTCCTTGTAAAGTCACCACTAATTCAACACCCTTTCTTTGCTGATTTTTCTCTCCAGGTTGACAGCTGAAGATATATATGAAGATATATTATGTGCTTTGGTTAATTGTTTATAAACTCATTTCAGTTTTTCAATAATGTTCAAGAGTTGTTTAAAAGGAGATTTTTATGCACAAAAGAGGAAGAATATGAAAAGTTACAAAGATTATGAAGTTATAATACACAAAATTTAGTTTTTACTTTTCATTAATACATTTCTGTATAAACTTTGTATATAAATTTGTCTTTCATAATACTAATAATTGTACTCCATCTTAAGTTTAAAGAATTATGTTCAAAGTGAAGCTAATTTCTAAAGTCAAACTGTATAAATTAAAAATGTAAATCAGTACTAATTATATACTACCGCATTAAAGTGATTACAAGAAGTGTGTTTAAAGGAAACTGTGCTTTGTTTAATAAGTTGCCTAAGATAAATGATACCCAGAATGGAACAAAAAAACCTCTCTATTGCATTTACACATTATAAATAAAGGAATAAACTACAATTAATGGGTATAATAGCCTGCGTTCACACAGTGCTATATTCCAACATTTAAGTGAACATGTGATGATACAAGGAGGATGCAAGAAGGCTCGCTTATACACAAAAAAGGAGAAAAAGATCACATATGCAACTTGCAGAGGGTAAAAGAATACTTTAAATTTCAGATAAGCAGTAGCTTAAAGAGACATCTCCCCCCTTCATTATCCGAGCTTTGTGAAAACAGTCCTAAAATACAGGTAAGCATAGTGTTGTCCAAAGAAGCCCCACAGAGATCAGTCTTTGCTAGTCCATTAGTAGTATGTTGTTCACTGACATCTTTAGGAACCGGAGCTGGTCATAGCGAGCCTCCCCTCAAGCTCTCAGTACTCTGAATCTCTGCTTCACATGTACTAAGAGACGCTTGCACTTACACTTCAGTTAGGAAAAACTGAAAACTCCTTTATAATCAGAAACCTTGAAAATATGCACAAATCTTGCTCCCGAACTACCTGTTAATTTGGAAGGGGGGGGGGGGGGGGGGGGGAGGCGGGATTTGATGTTCAGGCTTATGAGCACTGAGGGTCACATTTCCTCAATTTCAATAACTCATTGTGCCAAGACCCATTACAAATAAAAATAAGCCAGAGACAATATTGGGATTTTATAATAATGAGAGAACCTTGTACAGGAGAGTTAGCGTCCACATATGGTTTTAGGCTAATTAAAATTCTATTTTAAATGGGCTGATTAAACATTTTCAGGAAATTATCTATTCTCTGGGGAAACCTCCCATTTCTGTTAGAAACACTCCCACAAATACTGCAGATGTATTGCTATGAAGTTATAAATATTCAGTGACTGCTGTATTAATGTGGCAACACAGCTTTGTATTCCATACAAAGGCTTCTCTCGAGCTATTTGAGCCAGAGCAAAGTCCTTGAAATGTATAATGTCTCCCAGATCTGGAAATAGAGTCAGTGCCTGCGAACTGAGGGACTTGAGATTTTCAGGCTTTATAGGGGCAGAACTCTGAGGTTTTAGACTTAACTGGCCATGTAGAAAAGGACTGGGCAAAATTATTTGAAAATCTAGATGTGTATAAGGCGATACTTTTTCTTTTAAGAAATTCCCCATCCTCCCACCCCCCCCCAAAAAGCATATATTCTTATAAACCGAGCTAGTCAGTGTGTCCCCTGGCAATCATTCCCAAGGAGGCCAAATATACACTGAAGAAAATAATACAAATCACGAACAATTTCTTCAACTGGGTACCTGGAGTTTGCTTCTGTAGTGAAGGCGATGACAGGACCTTTCCAGGGTCAGTCCTCACGGACCTCCAGGCCGGATCCAGCTCCTCTCTGGGCTGCCAGGTGAGAGGCAGTGGCCCAGCGACTCATTTGCCTCTGTAAGAGGGCACCATGAAAATGGTGCGATTTCAGGTCAATAGTAAGAAACTAACAAAACTAGAACTTTCAAAAAACAGAGCACAGAAACTTACATCAAGGAAATGTTTTAGGCTTACTAAGGGTGTGTGCGTGTTTGTCTCTCTAACAATTTAGCAACTGTTCCAGATCCAAACTAGAAGCCAGCAATTCCCCCAGAGTTCTATGCACAAGTATTCTATGTAAAAGTGTTCTATGTACAAGTATTTAGATCTATGACGGGTGGTACATGATACTCCACAATCTTCAACCCAGGGTGGTTTAGGCTAACCCATAAACAAAGCAACTCACGTTCTCTGTTTTTGCTGCTTCACTCACGTGCCCAGGTGCACCAAGTACAGCAGGTATGACAGGTAGGTTCCTGTTCCAAGCCTAGCTTCAGCTCCAGTTGGGAATACAACCAGGGAATTCCCTTTTGCTAAAAGTTTAAGCACAGAAGAAACGATCATTACATAGTAATAAGAGCAAAGAAGTTTATGGAAATACAAAGGCCAAAGTCAGCCCTCAAAAAAAAAAACAAGCACAAGCCCCAGCAACATCAGTGAGATTTAAAAAACAAAAAGCTTCAGGAATCCTTGAACAGGACGGACAGCAGAAGACAGTCAGAGCCCCCTCATATTTTTAATCAATGCAGCATTCTCTTAGTAGGGAATTTTCACAAGCAAGCTTTAGCCACTGAAGACACTGACAAATTTCAGGCTAGCCCTTCCAGCCAACACAAACTCTTTTCTTCTTTTTCAGTCTCCCCACAGTTTCCTGAGGCTGTATCATTCTTTCAGGCAGCAAGTGCACACAGCATTTGACAGGCACAATGTCTCACTGTTGCACAACAGAAGTATAATAATAGTAAATATTTAAAACAGCTAAAGCTGTCACTGGAACAACTTTAATCTTGAGCCCTGATGTGCAAAAAGCAATAGTATTTCCAGCTCCTGCAGCTGGGACGGCTACTTTTGCCACTGTCACAGAAGTACTGCTATCCTACAGAGTGCAGACTAGTCTCAAAAGGATCCAAGAAATCAATGGGGAAGACACACAGTGCCACTTTAGTGAAGAAATACTTGCAGCACCAGAGATTTGCTTGCCTTTATCACTCTGATCTTCAACTGAGGGAGTATTTGACACAAATAGTCCAATGTCTCCTCTGACTGCTGGTATTTTAATGTAGAAGAGAAAAAAAACTCAGTATCTTTCATGTCCTATATCTCAGATCAATTGGTGCTGGTGTACAAAATCTTTTTTTTCTTTTTTCTTTTGTTTAAATTGTATGTAATTCATGATAATGTGGCTTCTATGGTATGAAATTCCAAGCAACAAGTTGAAAACAGGGCTTTTGTTCATTTGGGTTTTGTTTGAATTCCCCCCCACCCCTGCTCTGAGGCAGACAGCTGAGGCCTGAGAGCAGGAATGAAGGGATGGGACAGATGCTTCCCCCCCACCTCCTTCAAAGAAAATTTCTGAATTTTGGTGTAGTTAATTATGTGTAAGCTACAAGTAAAATTATTGTACTTCTTCAAAAATAAAAGCATATGTTCCCTTCTCCTCTCTTGTGTTCACACTGTTTGCTGCTGCAGGATTTCCATGTGCTTCCCAAGGTGTGTCACAAAGCTTCAGAAAAGTTTATAAGCAGACATTCTGCAGAAAGTCCTGAAGTTTTGCTAACCAAATGTGCATTACCGAGAGGAAACAGCAACAAGTCTCACTTCAGCACTGCATGAACAATTAAGTAAACCATGAAAAGCCTAGCTGACACAAGATCCCTGTTGTAGGTGCTCTACAACGTTATCAAAATTGTAAGCTAAAAGATTCACTAACTGACCAACCAGCAAACCACCACCACTCTACCCCTCCAGCTATCAGCACATATTCCATTGATAATCCATGATAATCCATTCCAAAATGAGTATTTTAAACCTGGTAACATTGAAGAGAAAGCAAGCACCACAGGCAAGTTCAGTGACTGCAGTTACCAGCAAGCCACAGCTCATGTCAGGCTGCTGACCTCAAAGGGTACACGGACGGTTCTGCCTGGATGAGCCTTGTTACAGGGGAGGTTGCACAGAATTGTCAATGCTCAAATACTTTCCACTTTTTGCTGAGGCAACTCACGGTTCAGACGTAGCTGGTTGTCCTTGAGGGTGCAGTATGCCCTTGCTGGATGCTATGAAAAAATATTTGTAGTGCAACAACAATAGTGTAATATACAGCAGAATAAGAATTAAACTGATGTTCTGCCTTCATGTTATTAAAGAACCTACAGTCCTTGCAGGAATTTAAGTGATGCGGGAGATTCATTTCAGTCCTGGTAGGAAATCGCTCCTGTGACAAGAGCAGGAGCCAAATGACAAGACCTACCCTGACATTCCTCGAGGGGGTGTTAATGCAGGGAGGCAGGACCATGCAGACCGACTGCTCATCCCCTTCATTCGCCGTGACCAACATTGGGCCTGACAAGCTTCAGCATCACGGAAGCGACCCTGAAGTGAATCACTCCAGAAGCAGGCCCCAAGCCACCCAGAAGCGAGGCAGGGGGACGTGCTCTGTCTCGCACCACTCTAGGCACATCAGGCTGTAGTAACTGAAACCAAGAACTGCATGAGAAGGGCAGGAAAGAGCTGAATGGAGACAGAAGATTGTCCCAGGGAAGTGGCAGTCACCTTGGGCTGGACTGCTACGACAAGGAAGTGGAAGGCCTAATCCAGCATTGCTGCCAGCTGTCAACAGTGGCGACAAAAGCTTGGATGAGCCTCTTCTTACAGAAAACGACACCCAGGAGCAGAGCACCCAGGTCTCAGTGCTCACCTCTGCAAAGACCCTGTAGCACACGGACAGCAGGCGTTCAACACGGGCAGCAAAACCACTGGAAGAGAGCACCAGAATTAAAAAGTAAAAAATGCATATATTAGCTGCAGTTGTTTGCAGATGCACGTTAAATAAGAAACATGCTCATACAGGATATGTAAGCCACATTAGTTGTCTGAACAGATAAAACCATGCATGGAGAACTTTTACCAGTAAAAAAATTTATTGTAGCCATCTATACAGATCACCTACCTGGTGATACACAAAGAAGGGGAAAAAGAAAAAGCCAAA
This sequence comes from Anser cygnoides, assembly GCF_040182565.1. Taxonomy (NCBI): domain Eukaryota; kingdom Metazoa; phylum Chordata; class Aves; order Anseriformes; family Anatidae; genus Anser; species Anser cygnoides. The sequence goes on from NC_089876.1 coordinate 74,021,584, forward strand.
AGGTGAAAAAACACAAATGTGGCTGGGTTTTGTTTTGCTTTGTTTGTTTTTAAATCTGCCAGTATTCACGTTCATAAATTACAATACCAAGGTGACTCTTCGTGAACCAGCAGGCTCACTCCGGGCACAAGGCAGGCCAGAACATTTCACCCCAGGGCACTGACCTGCAGAGCTGGACCCAAAATCAGCTCTGATCCTGGACACCCAAGGCACTCAGACGAGCTTGTGAAAGCTGTTGGAAATGGATACCTGAAAGTGTGGCATGTGGCACGCAACACTGCAGTATCACAGCCTCTTTACACACATGGGGGTGCTTCAGGGCACCCTCCCTACCTCCCCTGTGCCACAGAGCTGTCCTGAAGCCAACTGCAATACAAATGGCAGGGCGCTCCAGCATGATAAAATTCAAGAGCCGTGCAAGAACCAGTGGTTATGCCACGAATGCAAGCTGCAGCCTAGCCTGCCGTTCCCCACCTGCCTTCAACCAGAGAAGCAAATACCAGAAGCTGGCTAGCTGCAAAATGGAGCCCACGTTGGCTGTCATGGTCACAGCACATGAAGGCAGTGTGGAGACACACCCTGCTCTGGTGGAAGGAGATGGAGAAAGAGAAATGGTTAGGCAAGGGGTAAATTGCAGCACTAGTGCAAGGGGGGAGCCTTTGTCTGCCTTTGTCAAAGTGTGCCCTCAAAAAGCCCATCACAGCCAATACAGCCACCAACCTACGTTAGTCTTAGATTTTAAGGTGGATTCAGTCAATCTGTGGTACCAGAGCTCTGGTAAGCAAGGCTGACCGAAAAGTGGCGATACCAAAGAAACTTCCACCTCAGCTCTGCAGAGGGTTCTTCTCTACTTGATCCATCTAACAGCTTTTACCTTGCCGTTACGCCATACCTTAACTTGCCTCAATTTATTAAAACGAGGCTAAATCACACCAGCATAACTCACCTCTTGTGGTAAAACAACTGAGGTATTTTTCTATTTCAGCATTACATGCCTGGGGTAGGAGTAGAAAGAAAGGGAAGAAGGAGGAGGCAACATTCTTCTGTTCTGATCGTTTCTGTGCCATTTGAGCTCTGTCACATCATTTCTTATTTTCTCCTGCCCACCTAAAGTAGAAGTTTACAAGATGTGAACATTGCAAAACAAGTCTTGGAGAAAAGATGCATAATAAAATTCCTCAGGCGGGGGTATTTATTATCTGGATACTTTTTGTTAGTATGCCCTGCTAAGTGAGGGTGAACGCTGAACTCACTTGCCATCACACAGTATGCATTACCTTGTTTTTATTATTATTTTCAGAAGTGTTATTAACAACATCCTGCATTCCGACAGTTGATCTGAACACTGGTCCTGTTTCTTTTACCAATTTCACATACTGGATGTCAGATTTGTGTCCAATTGTATGCCTTGCAAAAATACGTAATATAAACAAAACTGCTCACTGGAGGCATTTCAGAGTAAAAGCACGTAGTGTTTGCAAAATTAAGCTGAGATCACGACTCTAACAAAACGAGCTCTCTAAAGTATGGGTTGGTTTCCCCATATAATCTCAGAGAAAGCTACACTTCTGCTTCTGCCATCCCTACGCCAGCAAGCAACAGCTATTTTGAAATAGTAAGTAACACTTCCTACAGCCCGGTGCTGCAAAACACTGACTATTTCGCCTTGTAAGGACAACAGGGGTAGCATTATTTTATCAGAGAAGGTCAGTCAGTCGTTTGGTGGATGCAAGGCAGGCTTCCTTCCCCCTCCTGAATGAGACAAGATGGCTTAACCACTGTGTGAGGCTCAGCGCATAAATATCCCTTGTGCTGGGATCTTCCCTCCCAGTATTCCTTTTCCAGCTCCTCCAGAGCAGTGACCGAGCGGCCATTAGTCCCCAGTTAGGAGCAGGGTTAATTGCATGAAGGTTGAAATACAGTGACAGATTCCTGATGTTTTAAGTGACAGGAAAAAGGTAGCTGCCTGCTTGCAACACAGATGAACTAAGATTTCAGACACAAGATTTGACTCTTCCAAATGCTACGGCCACAGCCACAGCAGTGATGGTGAGCTATCCAGGCCTGACAGTCATTACAGCCCTAAGATTATTAATTGTACAGGGGAACTAGTCCGTAGCTCACCTTTGAATGAGAGATGTCTGACTTGCACCAAATAACCCAGATTAATAGTTAGGATTGCAAAAGCGTGTAATTTCAAGTGTTTATGGTCCTTCTGAAGAAAAGCAGAAGTTTGACCTGCACAGCCCATCTAGCCACTGTCCAAATGAAGTCAAAGCAAAGTCCAACCAAATTATGTACAGTTACGGCAGGCTCCACTTCTCTGAGCTAATTTAAGCAGCCCACTTACATCTCAGCAAGGCAGCAGTACAAAATGCGATGGTGTGCCTGATGAGGCACATGGATTTGGTTGCTCGCAGAAGAACCAGCAGCAGGTTGGAAAGAGGCTGCTTGGCCAAGGGCAGGGCGCTGCTGTAGCTCATTGTCCTGCCCAAAAACTCAAAGGCAACAAAGCAAGCCACAGCCAAGAGTACAAGGCTTCGGGGGGCTTGTTTTGTTCTTTCATTTCCCCACAAGCAGTGGACAGTAGGCGGTTTGGTGTTTTCCACAGGACACCAAATTAGCACAAATGAAAACCAAAGCTAAGGAGATCAGACAGGGCTAGTGCAAGTTCCACAGCCTCACCTACGGGAAAGCAGGCGAACCCCCCAGCCCCAGGAGAAGCCAGACAATAACACTTGTTCCTCTCCTGGTGTTCCTTGCTCCAACGCTTACTGCATCCTTGTGAACAGCTTGGCCTGCCACCCGCTCTTCCCTTGATTCCTCCCATCTCAGCTCAGTACATGCCTGAAGGAAGGAAAGCCAGTAGATATCCTGCCCACGCGCTTCCCTCCCGCTTGGTCGCCGACCCAGCAGGCCATAAAGGACATGTTTTGCTCCACAACATGCCTGCTAACGCAGGCATTGAGCATTTTTGTTCATATTGTTTTGTGTTTATTCCTCCCTTGCTTTTCTACATAACCAGCTACAGCCGAACTACGAGACAAAAGCCATCTCAGTGATGGAAAGGTTCCCTTTTTCCATGAACAGGTCACAGATACCATCAAATTGAACAGGCTAATGAAATGACTGCACGTCTGTTTTGCTTCACTGACCTAATCTGTTTGCTAAACACTTCAGGTTTTAGGGTATCAGAAAATCCCTCAGTCAGTCAGTTGCTCAGTCTCACACAGCCAAGCTCTCCTTATCTAGCAGCTTTCTGTGGAGCAGTAAGTTAAGCGAGATTCCCTGGGCTCACAGGAGCTGCAGCCTACTGGTTCAGGAAATTCAAGCATGCTTTTAAGAGCGCCAGCATCCAAGGTATTTTCCCCACTCCTGAAGAGAGCGTAGAAACAAAACTACACCCAAGACAAAACCAAATCGAATTCAAATGGCTGGGGGAGTAAGGACCTCTCGATCCTCTTCTTGCTTGTATACATCATTGTAAAGAATATATTAAAATGGTGGGTGAGCCAGTTCCAAGCCTTCTCTTTCCACCCACAGCTTTTGTTGCATTTACCTCTGTTCAATCAGTCATTCATGCTCCCTCAGCCACTCGCCCACATCTATTCCTTGCTGACAGCCCAGCTGCACGTATGCATTCAGAACTACAGTAACTGCTTTTGTGATTCTGGTATTGAGAGAAGAAAAGCAGAGGAGAGAGCAGGCTCTGAAAGGCTGTGCAGCATGGGCCGCTGCAGGTTTACATCACACGCTCGTGTAATGTGCCAGTGCTCGAGCTAACTGATGCAAAGCCGCTGAAACAGCCCCCAGGGGCTCTTTGCAAGAGCAAGTACTTGCTAATTTTAGATCGGTGGCAGCCTCAGTAACCATCAAACATGGGAAGTGGAGTTTTCAAAGAAGCTGAAGGCAGCTGAAATTCAGCGAGAATTAGATGCCTGCTTCTTCTCGGCCTGCTTGAAGAGTTCTGCCTTAACAGCCACGGAAAAGGCAGCTCCCCAGTGCAGCCCCCAGGCTGGAGGCAGCCCCACAACGCCTGGGAGCGCAGGGACAGCTCACACTGTCCCTTGCAGGGCCAAATAGGTGCTGCATGCCCAGCAGCAGGCCAACGCAGCTCGTGGCCTCAGCAGCAGCACACAGAGCATGAGCCTCTCACTGCCAGGCCCAGCGACCCGTGCTGAGCAGCTTGTTCTTCTGCCAGCAGTGCTTCCACCCCGGCTGTGGGGATTGCCTTAACAGTGGGTCAGCTACAGCCCGAATGCATGAGCTAGGATGTGCCAACTCTTCTCCTGCTGCATGTTTTCTCTGTGATAGCCCCCATCCCATCACCTGAGACAAAATGGCTCCTGAACCATGACACAGACCAAACCTGGAGACGCTGTTGGTTGCTGCTGGGTCCTCAAGCGAGAGAGCTGACACCACCACGCTTGATCAGACGGGGATGAGAGACATGAGTCAAGCACTGCCTCTTGTGTCACACTGTCCAGCTCTTCTCCCATCTGGAACAGATTTATCCGCCTCTCCCTCTATTCAGAAAGAAAAAAAAAAAAAACATGTCACTAAAAAGAAGGAGGCCTGGACATTCCCCTCACCATGCACTCCACATCATAATAAAGGATCATTACTGAAGAAATTCCATACAACAAAGTTTTAGGAAATGAAACAGTCACCTCCTACAGGCACCATCAGAACTAGGACACCTGGGCACATCCCAACCCACTCTTTTTTCCTCACATTTTTCCAGAAGCATTTGTCCCTCTTCCCCCAGGGTTCAAGACAAGCTACCAGGCTACAGTTTTGCCTCACAAAGCAAAGAGCCCAGCGTGGCCCAGCGGCAAGCTATACAAACGGTCCTGCAAGCAGTATTTCAGGCTCTCAGAAGCCCACTTGATGAACCTGGGTGTTACCAGCATGACATGATATACGCAATAGCAAAGGGAAGACGCAATGTGGCACAGACACAGAGCACAGTAGCAGGAACAGCATAATTCCCTCACTTTATCTTCATTATTTGACAGTTCACCATCTCTTCAGGATGAAACCCACAATCTCTTATCAGCTGATGTGCTCAGCTGATTGCAGTGGCACAGGCTGCAGTAAATTCTCCAGCAAACCAGACTGTAACAACCCCCATTGCTGCTGCAGATTGAAACTGCCATTTTAATCTATTTGGTTTTCGGGTAGGTATGGGTTGCTTATGAACTGTGTCTCGGTGGAGCAGACGGACTGGGTTACAACTCGGCTAGATAACCAGCAGCAAACACAAAAGACTGTATAGCAACAAGATATGCAAACCACGAAAAAATAATTATCAAGGGAAGTCTTTCAGCCCTGAACATGTGAAACCAAGCTTCTAAATTATACAGGCCATTAAATAAATATGCCAGTCTCAAACGTGGTGACTACCTGCTAGGGCTATATCGCAGACTTCACTCTCATTTTAAAAGAAATGAGGAGGAAAGAGAGGGATGCTCTCACTATTCATGCGCCAGCCGGGATTTAGGCCCATTGTCCCAGCGCAGCAGTTACCACCACAGCTTAATTCCGTGTTGCTGTTGTAAGCCACCCACTGCACTTCTCCAGGAGCGTCACCACCCTGCCGCAGGCATATGCACGTAGCACCCAGGAAGGTTTTGTTCTTGTGATTAGAGCTCCTGCAGGGGATGAGGGGGTTAAGCTCTGAGATTCACCCCAAATCTACTCATGGCACTTGGAGCCCGGAGGACAGGGCTGTGCGCTGCCTCCCTCGGGTGGTCTGGCCACAGAGCAGCAACTGAGCCCCGTTCTGGGACACCGAACTCTGGAGGATCAAACACCCACTTGAAAGGAATTAGGGACACAACACCTAGAAGCTCCATGCTGTCTCATAAAACCTGTGCTCATTCAGCCATCCAGCCTTCTCAGGTCTTCCTAGGCAATTAGCAGTTTTCCTCTAACTTCAAAAAGCATAAAGCTGCTAACACAGAAAGCATACATTTCCAAGGCTAAGGCGTAAGACAGCATTATACCACATGCTGGTGTCTTGTCCAGGACAGAGAATACAAGAGAGCTTGAGCAAGGTGCCTAAAAGTTCCCTTTTTGGCTATTTTATCTGAAAATGTTTACTTGTTGTCGAAATGTGTGGTGCTTTTTCAGCTCTACAGCTGGCTGCATTGCAGGGATGGGTGAATTCATGTTACCCGTAACCGCTGCAAGCCTCCTGGAGACTAACTTCACTGTGAAAGGCATCTAGCAAACATAAGACATTTATTAGTAGCAGCAGGGGAAGTAAATAATGGGGGGAACACTCTTCAGATGCTTTAAGATATTTAAATAAATGAGGCTTAAAAGCCATTTATTTTGGAACCACTGTTGCCAATGATTAACATGTCCTAACAACTCAGCCTTGCGATAATCTCTTTGGGCAGACAAAGAAACATTACATTAACCTACACTGTTTGTTCTTAATTTCTAAACTGAATTTTCATTAAGTTACTCTAGGACACAGTAGCCTAGAGGTCCAACATAAATGGAATCGTTTTTTTCAGATATCCACAACCTAAGGATGGCAGGCTTTAAATTAGTACCTTGCATTAAATGGAATGGCTTCTCATTGTACTCACCGCCGAGTGGGATTTAACAGAGCAAAATCAGTAGCTCTGCTAGCAAATTATTTTGTAATTAATCATATTGTCAGAAACACCCTCTGCTTTCTCTTCCCCATATTCAGGCAACTACATGGTAGTGAAACTGGCCGAGACTTGTGTCTCATCATCATCATCTGTGTTGTCGAAGGCCATTTTAATGATTTTATCAGGAAATTTCAGACTTATGAAAGATTCAGGCAGTTTCTTTGGTTTTTGTTTTGTTTTGTTCTTTTATTTTAAACTTACTAAGAAGTTGGGGAGTCAGTGCTCCAGTACTCAGCAGTGGGGTGTGGGGAGAAAGAGGATGGATGATACAAGAAGTCCTCCCAGTCTTAAGGCCTCTAAACTGAAGCCCAGAAAATACATTATAAAGAAATGGAGAAGGTTCAACTCAGCAAATAAAACTGCACTTGTCAGTCCCAACACTGGAGGTGAAAGCATCATTTGTAATTCACATTTTAGCTGATACATTCTTTGCTAGTCTTAGCATTCATCCAGAATCTGACTTCTGCTCTAATATATCCACCCAAAATTCTTTTTAAATTTTGGCAAATTGTTTTTGATCAATAGCATTCTTGCTAATAGCCAACTTTCTACTTGGCGTCACAGCGTACCTTCAGCTTCTTTTCAGATTTGTGCTGTGATGGAGAGCTCCTTCAGTTACAACTCTTCTTCAAAGTGCTTGCAATGCATGCCTAAAATGCAAAACCATGCTACAGACGCTCCCTTGCCAGTCCAGGTCCCAGCTCAGGTAAGTGTGGCAAACCAAACACATTAAATGTAACATTCAACCTACATTAAACATGGGTAGGGTTAATTAAGACCGCTTGGGGCAGCCTGCAAGCACTGATTCCAGAGCTCCAAACAGCTCAGATAATATCCGAGCACCACTGAGGTGTGATGTGTTGATAAAGCAAACCTCTCAGTAAGCCTAGAAAAAAAAAATTGTGACAAGCTTCAGGAGGGCTGAAGTCACAAGGCGACGAGATGCCAGCCTGAGTTCACATTCTTGTATCAGGCACATTTTTCTTTCCAGTTGAAATAAAACATATATTCTGCAGGAGCCTGGATGAGAAACTTGGAAGAAGCATTTAGCAATCACTTTGATTAGTTCAATGAGAAATTCTGCTGAATCTGCAATGGTTGCTAAAGCATCCACAGACATCTATATTGAAGTAAGAAACTGATGGAGGATAAAGGTGAAAACACATTGCTATTTCTAAAAATTTAGTTGTTTCCTCTTTAGATAACATGCTTTAAACTGCCTCCACCTACCCAATCTTCAAATCTGTTGTTCTCTTCCATCTTTTGCACTATGGGATAAGTGTGTAAGACCAGGGGGGTTAAGATCAGAAAGCCAAGTAAGAAAGGATAACACTGGAACATGTGTAAAGATACAGAAAGAATAGAATTGAAAAACCTATTAACTGTACCTTCATAATACAAAAGAGTGAACCCAAAAGGCAAGTTTAAGAAGCAACGGAAAGAAAATACCTATATATTAGCCACTGAAAGTCTTCCCAAAAATATAGCTGAAGCCGAGAATTCCCTTATGTAAAAGGATATTTGACACACATAGTTAATTAGATTTACACATTCATAAAACGTACCTCAGGACATGAGCTAGTCACCGGACTCAGGGAAAAAAAACATCTATAATGGATATTTTATACCTATTTCCATCACAATTCGTGTGTTCTTGCCTATTCTTTACAGCAAACATGAGATTAGCCTCTGGTTCTCTTCCCACCTCACACAGCATACTGACCCCCAGCTAATGGTACCAAAACGCCCCTCATCCTGTTACCACTACTGTACTCTGTTCTCGTTTTATTCTGGAACCAGATGTAGCCAAGAAAACACTTAAATGTAAGGAATCCCAAACATTGTTTAAACTCATCCACAGTTTTATTTATGGTGTACATATTTCAGCCTAATTTCTTAAAGATAAGGGAAACACAGCATTTGTAGTTTTAACTAAAAAAAAAACATACACTGTGAGCCATGGTAATGAACACAAGCATTCATATGCCCTTTTGAAATCCATTGGAAAGTAAGAAGCAACATACGGCTTTGATACCGGTGCTGGGAGTGACATTTTAAAACCAGCAGGAGTTGAGGGCCATAGGTCATCTCCTTCCTCCCGGTACAGCCCTAGCATGAACAGCAAGCTGTTCCTGCTGAACGGGCACCATGGTGGCATTATTCCATGAAGGGCTGCACAGCACCCACCTCTGCACTTTGGAAATAATGCACTGGGTACTAACCAAGAGGAAGTCAAAGAAAAGGCTTAGCAGAGCCCCACAAGCAGATCCCATTCAAAGCAAATCCAGATATGCAGATGGTCAGAAGACACGTACGTTGGGATTTCTTTGCCATCTAACATTTTGCATTATGCCCCAGAAGCAAAAAAAATCAACAAATTATTGCAGTGAAGCAAACTTGTTAAGAGCTACAAGGAGTAGTGCTAACTATTAAGGCTTCAGGTTCTTCCAAATTGACTTTAAGCATTTGTTAAGTGATGCGCTCTTACTCATCCCTCCCAACCTGTTCTCCAGTAGTACATGACTTCGGGAATCTGTACCCATGCCACATATCCCTCAGAATTAAGCAAGTTTGGAAAAGGAATATTTACTAGGAGTAAAATTGCAATTGTGGTTGATACGTTCTGTTTGCTTTGACACTCTTCATCTAGATCCCACTTCCTCCATTAAAACAAAGGGAAACTTTTTATTGTTTTCATTTCAAGAACAGTAGATGGATCCAAATAGCTGTCCTTTATGACAAAACTGTCGTTTCCTTCTACTTCAACTGCTATTAGAGTTTTATTAAGGTTTTGGGGTATTGTGGTATTGTTTGGTTTTTTTTATGATCATGGTTAAAGATGTATACACACACAGGAACTTGACTGATCTTCCAAATAATTTATTATACATAGAATAAGCCACCAAATTAGTGCCATTTATTGTAGTCAGGAAGCATTGAAGAAATTCACTGTTTCACTCTACATCCCCACATTTTCTCAACATCAAGAGGCCTACAAAATCCTCAGTAGGAAGTCAGGTCAGGTCAGTAACCTTACAGCACAGAATCCAGTTCTTTGTATACAAGAATGTGATGCTATTTGTGTAAAGGTGGTTTCAGTAAAACTTGAGGTAATTCATATTCATTTTGTCATCTTTTGATAAAGGGTTGTGGGTTTTTGTTTATTTGTTTTTTAAATGATGCAATATACATGTAGAAATGCATCATCCACCTGCTTTTATAGTCAAGTCCTGTTTGCATGATTTTTGTCATATAAAATTGTTTACCTGTCTCACTCTCACATTTTCTTTTTGTTCCTTCCATTGAGCTTTTGCAACTAGATTATTTCTAGCATATCTGCAGTCCCTGCCTTCTGAATTACCCTGATGTTACGTTTATTACTTATGTCTTATGACAAAATAATATCACTCCTAGAAGACACATTGCAAGCATGTTTTCCTTATAAAGGGCTCTGAAAGCACTAGCTGGTACACACATGAAAGCATCTAAGTGGAACCTTACTTGTAAACCTCTCCATCCTGCATTTTGGATAGTGATTCATAGTTGTGGAGCCTGGCAAAAAAAAATATTGCTGTGATTTTCTTTCTTTTTACTGTTGCATATGAACAGTGAGGCACTGGCATTTTTTTGCTTTTCAAATGAAGGCAACAAGCCAGAAGAATTTGCCTAATTTTAGTGGTGATTATGAACTTCAGTATGAGGTTTGTAAAGGCATTGTACGGCAACATTTGACTTTGACAACAAGGAAATTCAAAAGAGCTCCAGGGACTACCAGGAGGTGTTTCACACTACCTATAGCTGCTTGCTGGAAATGCAGCTCACAGCAAGTGGCTGCTGTGCTTCTCCTAAGCAGACTCACTATTCCTAACTGCTGCTTGAATTGGTGAGGAATCAGGTCTCACCAAGTACAGAGACGATACTATAACCTCTGCCTGCTTCTCCTACGCCCCCTTCCCAGCCCTCTTTTCCAATACTGAATTACTTTTTCCCATTCACTCACCTGTCAATTCAAAACACGGTGCATTTTTGTAGGCACACTTTTCAAAACTTTTTGCGGAGAAGTGGGAGAAAAAAAGCCACCCTACCATTTAACACTATTAGCATGAAATGCTACCTGGATAAGAGGCTTCCACTCCAAAAGCACAGGCACATTCTGTTACTCTACCTCAGGGTTGCTTTGGAAATATGATATAACTAGTTTCACCAATTTCACTGAAAGCAATTGTGCTGCTGCTGTCATAAGTTATTATCTACAGAGAACAGCAATTTAACTTACCCTGAGAAGCAGGAATATCATGTGATAGGATGGAATATGGGCAATATTTATTATAATTTAGAGTCGCATGAAATTGGGGAAAAAAAATCTTAACTATACAGGGTGGTACAGGGGTTTGGTTGATTCCTTGCCATTGGAATTCCTGTCCTTCCCACCCCTTGGAGCCATGCTTTAGGTGAGAAAGAAAGCATATGGTTTCCTTACTTTCCTCTTCTCTTCCTTTTCTTCTTCCATGCCCCAAAAATCAGCTCAGTGAATTGCCAGGGATTACGGAAAGGCAGTTAGGCTGGTTGCAAGAAGAGCTACAGTCCTCATTTTACAAAGAGCTGGGATGTGTTTCTATAGGAATGCTGTATCTGCTACAGCTGTGCATGAACTGAGAAGCCATCTTATTCTTGTGTCCACTCCATAAAGAAAAAAAATATATATTTTTCAGCACGTTCCACTGTGCAAATCAGTGAACAAACATTTCCCATGATATCCTGTCATTACCCTCGGAAGACAAAAAATATCTTGAGGTTCTCTTGAAAAAGCAAAACATCCAACAAGAGCAAAATCAGCCCTGTTGAAATGGTCCAGACCTCAAGTCCACCTTTTCCAGTTCAAAAACCATTCAGCTACTTGTCATTACTGTGTTAGTAAAGGACTCAGAGGGTTCTTCTGGAATAACCTGCCAAAGACATAGATTTATCTTCAACCCTCCTTTAGAAGTTGTTTTATGACCTTAACAAGTGACTAAAGTCTCAGCATCATTCTATAAGTGACATATTTGATATAAAAATAGTTGTTTGTACTACAGAAGCGTTAGTATTGTGATCAGACTATACTAAACAAAGTCAGGGTCCAGACCACGATTATCTGTGCCTAAAGCAGTTTGCAAGGGAGAAAGGAAGTTCTGTAGTCCCATAAGCTACCTTCAGGAAAAAAGGTGAGCAACATGAGAAAGGGAAGCACACCATTTATTTATATAATATAAGCAATAATCAGAACACAGACTATTTCAACAAAAGTAGATATGGACTCCCACAGTATGCTTTATGTTTCTTTGGTTAGAGGCTTAACTTCATTTTCAATATGTATTTGATTTTGCAACCAGTTTGCCTTTTCTTTCACAATTTGTTGTTTCACACAGTAAGAAGCAAGGCCACAGTGGATTTAAAATCAAGCACACCTAATGTCCCATTAGGGGAACCGTCAATCTCTCTGCAGAGGAAGCATAACCGATAGTAAATTTTATTCAGTGTAAAGATCCCTGACCAGAAACACAGGAAAATGCCTTTATCATATGGATGTGCCTCACTTGTTTGAGATTAGAGCTTTAAATGAAAGCAACCTGTTTGGAGGGGAACAAAGGATATTAGGAATGAAACATATAGGTGAGACAACGCTCCTTGAATTGAACATTTGTATCTTTAAGGCATCTGCTGACTGCAAACCCTGGCACAGAGGTAGGCAGAGCACTCCTTGGTGCTATGTAGCCCAGGGTGCAACCATCTCCCATCGAGATTCAGAGCCCTTCAGCCAAAGCCACAGTACTTGCTGTGTGCCAGCTCTTACCCAGCAGTAACCGAGAAACAAGTGATCTTTCATTTGCCAAGCAGTAAAACCCACACAGAATAATTACCAAGCAACAGCCAACGTGCTGCAAATCTAAAGTTGTTTCACAGCCATCCTCTCAGCGGCAGGAGATTTGCTGGCTGTGTTTCAGAGATTTGGACCAGCCTGGATCCGGAAGATGCCACGTCACAGTACAAGCACTGGTCTCAAAGAAAAGTTCTTCTCCCTGCTTGCTAGGCACCCCTGAGCAAAAGGGGAGTAGGAATGAAAGACTTGAAACCAAATTCCTCATAGTTCTCATTCACAGCATCTTTGCCTCTGTGTGTTAGCTCATGGCACCATGACCACTGAAAACAGCACCACCACCCTAGTTTGCAGTCTAGGACTGGGTTGTCTACACAGCTCTGCTCAAAGGGAAAGGTATCCAACTCTGGTAAGGTTATCAGGGAGTAAACCTTGATAACCTTAACCTTGATTACTCCACAACCTGCTTCAAGCACCGCGACCCACAGTATTTAGTATCCTTTCAAAAAGCAAGGTCATACAGTAGAAGACGATGCTTTGAAAAGCTGTCTAAACTAGCTTGGATGAAGAATGACAGTCGGAATACTGTGAGAATATAGCTGATTCCCCAGCAGCATAGCTCTTGGCATGGCTCCAACAGGTTTGCTCACTGCTGTCCACGTTTGTTCTAGGAAACAGTATGGACCTGTCTGGGGTGACATTCAGCCCAGCCTTCCTCACACAGCCAAATAAGAGCACAAGACAGAAAAATAAGAGTACGGGATACCCCAACTGGCTTTTAACAAGGACTTTACTGAAGACAGAGTCCCCATGTCAAACTTTCTTATCAAGAAAGGCGCTATACTTGGTAAATGACTTTGTTCTGAACGCTTAGGAACTGGAGAGGGGAATTTCATACACTTTCATACACTAGTTATGATTTAAAGTCATCCTGTCGCCATTGGGTCTGAGTCATGCCAGACAGGGATGGGAACATAGTGACTGAATCTACTGCTGTAGGGATCAACAGGTTTAAATACCTCTGATACAAACCACAGCTGCCATAAAAAGCCAAATTAGTTCATTCAACAGCATATTGTTGCCTTATGTAAAGCTATAGGATGCAAAACTATTGCCTACCAGCAATCTCCCATCACTTCTTCCCCAACCTACTTACTCTCCTCCACATGAGGATTCTTCAGTCTGAATAGCTGTAAATAAAATACAACCATAACGGATGATAAACTGAAGTCTTCAACACCTTCACTTGGATTTTTATAGGGAATGGTTCGCTTCAGTGTTCAAAAGTTCTTTGTGCCACAGTTGCCAAGAAATTATTAGTTTTGAGAGCCAAATTAACCTTTAGTCTAATGAAACTGAATCTACCAACACTGCTTGTTGGTGAGCCAAATTATTCAAAAAAATCTGTCTGTAACAAGTGCTAACTTATGCCCTGTTACTACAAAACATGGACTAACTTGTGGCAGACATCACTCCCAAATTTATTCTAACTGAAGGCAGCTCAGGCTAAAAAAAAATGTAGATTTGGGGTTGTACAGGCTCAGGGCGTTGGGACACTCAGCCCCTTTTCCACTTGCAGCTCGGCACATCTAACACACACACACACAGAGTCATACTGGAGTTTTTAATCCACTGAAATTGAAAGGAGCACTATTCCTCTCACTACTTGATTCACCAAATTTCTAGCAGCATATGAGAAAAAAAAAGTCTTAAAAACTGTCCAGATTTAAGCAAAATGTTTTTGTTTTTAACCAGGACATACAACTACATGTGCATTAACACTGCTCCCACATTCCTCATAGTAGTGAATTACAAAGTGCTTTCCTTGCTTTCCCAAGCCCATTTCTTATTTTATCTCTTGATTTTTATTCTCTCTTCCACACTTTCCTCTCTCAATTACAACTTTAGACATTAGAGGGAAAAAAAGTCACAATGAATCAGATGGTCGGTCCAGGAGGTGCGATACTCTATTCAGTACTATGTCAGACTGGAACATCACTCGGAAACAACGCTGCGTTGCGGGCCAGCTGAAATAAAACCTGATTAAGCCTTTAGAACAGCCACTTCCTTGACTCCACGATGGATTTCACTGCCATACACCACAGGAAAGACTAAGAGACTACCAGCAGCGATTGCTACATGTGTGTTTGGAATAGGGGGCACTTCTTGCTGGTGGCAGCAGCAGATGCTGCAGAAAACACAGTGCTCACTACAGCAGTTGGTCTGTAGAAACTGTTTATACACAGAAGTCAGCTGGCTACCCAGGCAAGAAACTTCACTCATAGCATAACTCCTCATTAGGCTCAGGAAGAGACTAGTAAAATAGGTTAAGTTTATGCATTTGTCCTGGGAGAAAGTATTAATCCCTCAAGATTCACATTTGGATTATATTTTCAACTGACTGCTTCTCAAGCAACAAATTCTTCTAAATTTTCAAGGTGGTGAGCAGTTAAGCAACACAGTTAAGTTAACCTAAAAGTAGCAAGGTCTGACTGAAGGCACGTGCAGTGCCAGGTTCAATTTAATCTCATGCTGAAAAGGTTTCCCTGATTTCAAAGTTTACACGTTTTGACCCTTTCAGTAACTCTGGCCAGAAACTTCAGTTTAAAACAAGTGCAGCGTCATGTAGTGCCAATAGCTTCCCTAGTTTCCTCACCAAGAATCACACAGCTAGATTTTTAATTTCAGATTCTTGCAGACACAGTCTGTGAATTAGCATTCACTGAAGTCAAAAGGCAAAGTTTGCTGGGAACGTTCATGGGATCACGTCAGATAACCTATGCACATGGAAAGACTATGATGAGCTAGGAAGGCAGTTTCTCAAGCACTGGTCCAAGATGTGTTTCTTACAGGAGTGTAAAAGCAGGTTAGTTTTAGTAATTCTCCCTTGATTTCTATGAAGTCAAAAACTGGGTATTCTGTATATTTTTTGAGAGGTTAAAGGCATAGGTGAGAAACCTGAAATGATTATGGCATAAGGGAATGAAGACATGGATAAGAATTTCTGCACGTGTGCAGTTAAGGAAAATATCGAGTCTTACAGTTCATGATTCAGCAACCCTTTCTAAATAACCTGTTGTACATTCAGTGTGACCTCTCAAAATAGGTTTTAGATAAACTAGACCTTAGAGCAGCAGGATAGTGTGCGCCTGCAATCCGTAAGAACCTTCCACTCACCTCTACAAGAGCAAAATGAATTTTGAATAAGCCTTCTTGTTTATCATACAGATGCATACTGTTTACTTATTTAGAAGTCTGTTCTCTCCCCTTCCTGCCTAGATAGGTACTAAGGAACTGCTGCACTCCTTTAATACAGCTGGAATATTTGAAGCACGAACCAGAAGATAATATTGCACATACTGTTTTGTTAGGTGTTTTATGATAGATTATACTCATTAAACCTGTGATTACTGTTTGCATTTATTGTGTTCCAAAGAAGGATTACAAAACAATTACCAATCCTACAGACCTGCTAGAAGGCTTAATTGCAGATTTGCTGTATCCGCACCACAAATTAAAAAGCAGCAAGTTACATTCTTTAGGCAAAATTAAGGTTTGCCCACACATACATGCAGATTTTTTTTTCTAGATCCTGTATTTTACCATACTTTATTATACAGTCCTGATATATAAAAGTGCCTTTTTTTCTATACTCTACACTATGCTTCAGGAATTAGAAAAGGAGAAATAAATGCAGCTGTACAAGAGTTTTAAATTATTTACTGTAGCAATAGTCATTGCTAGTGGTGCCTCCACTTATTTGAGCAGTCTTCTTTAACTTATTGGTAGACTGAAGATCAAAGTCCATCCAAGTATTTCTGCTAAGTTTTCTAAGGCTTGCGCAGAATGATTTGGCTGCATGGTGTCCAATTACAGAAGTCAAAACACTTATAATCATACAAAAAAAAACTTAAAGGCCATGGCAACATGGAGTCTGAAGAAAGGGATGAGAGCAGAAATTAAAAACAAACAAACATGCACCATCTTTTCTCCAGTAGCTAAGAACATGTCTTCTACATGTCAGTAAAGTTCAGGCATTGTCAGTTTTCTTCCTTCTGAAGGTTGATGCTATTTATGCAGCACTTCAAAGGAATTTTACTTCAATTCAGCTCAAACTGTGATTTCCTCCCACCTAATCGGAGCAAAAATGCTTCAGATTTGCAAGAAATTTCAAGCTTTTCCTCCCTAGCATAACGAACTTCCTGAAACATCCATGTCACATGAAAAGTACAGACACAACCGAGCTAGCCAGGTAGGAACTCACGGGGCTTATTTGAAAGGAGCTGCTCAGCAAAGGCTTTGCAATCCTGTCACTTCTCCTACGTCGAACAATCCAGCTCTAAAGCCGTGCTGCATGGCAATCTCTCTCAGTCATCGCAAGTGAGCACCCACCGGCAGCCCCGAAACCAATTCTCTGTTACAAACTGTGTGCACAAAGCAGGGATGTGCCAGAAGGGAATTACGGTAGGCCAGCATTGCACTGCACGCGCGCGTTGTAAGAGCAAGCAGCATGAGCAGCCAGGCCTTGCTTTGCACCCTAAAACTCCCTCAGCATTTTTCCACCACGGTCCCCTGCAGTTAGCTTCTTTCAGTGTCTCAATGGTCTGCTGCCCTGGACCGTGGGATAATTTTTTCCGTTGAAGAAAGCAGCTAACCACTAGCAACTGGTTTGCTACCTCGCTATTCAAATGTGCAATTATACAAGCTATAAATAAGCAGGTTTTGTGCAACAGGAGCCATATAACAGCAGTGCAGCTATGCTGAGACAGAAAGTGACACAGGTAACAACTGCTAAGTATCCGACAGCTCACGGACCTGGTTTTGCCTTCCAATAACCTAAAGCACCTTCCGAGTCCTGTAGTCTATCTCTTGCTATTAATTCTCTCACAATAGAGGGGAAGATCATTTCCAAACACCAGGAACAGCCAGCATGTATATGCACCCAATATCTGCAGGCTACCAAATGAAAAACTGTTTTCTCTGTCGTATCTAGCCATTGTTTTAATTGCTGGCAAATTCCCTGCTCAAATTTTGCAAGGTGGTGCAAATTACAACAACAAATCCATTTTCAGTTATTTCCAAAGGGTATTTTTCAAGAGTGCCTTAACAGGAGCTCATCATACCTGTGAGGATAATGAATTTCTGTTTCAGTATGTGATTTCCTTTAGAAGTGAGCAGACAGTCACTAAAGATGGAATTTGCCAAGGGAAGAAGGAAAGTGGCCTTTACCTCACAGCCCCGTGGAGACAGCAGTCGGACAAGAAGGATGAAGAACACTGCTCTGATCCACAAAATCCCTCAGCCTCAGTTTACAAAACACACTTGTGACTAAGAACTGGGGTGGTGCAGTTGAGAGGAAGGTGTTAGGTGTTTTCTCCATTACCGGCAGTATTTATAGGAGGGACACCACAAAACTTCACAACAGCTTTGAGACTGAGGCTGATTTAAGCCAACTGAGGAGCTCTCCTCCCCTCAGCCTGTATATTATGCACAGTTGTGTAATCAGCATTAACTTTCTATAAAATATCTCATATGTAAATCCAAACCAAGCAGATGTTGCAGACACTAACCAGGTATTTCAGTGGCAATTCTGCCATGAAATGCTGCCAGCAGCACTAAAGGCAATGAAAACACTAAGGAAATTACAAAAGCAGCAGCTGATCTGTAACACAGACAAGCATTATTCTTTGTTAGTAGCAAAGATGGGAAAATCGCAAAGAGGAAGTTCAAGACTAAGAAACTCATTTCTCCAGCCACTAATAGCAGCCAGGCAAGATCAGAAGGGCTTCAACCACAGTTGATAACAGCTCCTTGCCTCTTGACCTCTTTTGGAAACCACAACTGAATGGCCAACTGTGGGAGAAAAAAAAATCCATAGTATCGCGCTGCATTTCCTATGCTACTGAGCTGGAGACTGTCTCACGAGCAGGGAATTTTCACCTTGAGTTTACCAAAGGAAGACCGAGAGCTAAATGAATCAGTTTGCCATCATAAGCAAAATTTGGTTCTTTACTTTCCCTGTTGCTACTGGGTTATAGGGAACATTATCACTGGACTTGCCTTTCAAAAACACACCTTGGTATTTGAGAAGAACACCTGGATGCTCCTATCCAGGAAGAGCTTTAGGACAGACATCTTGAATAGAAAAAAATCCCTAAAATGTTCCTGTCATTCCTCTCAACTACATTTGGGCTTCTGAAGACTCCATTATTTGCGTGCCCATACCACAGACAAGAATTTCATGAGCTTCAGCTGGCACCAAGAAGTTACAGCACATGGTACTGTTGCCTGACCTAAAAATTCATTCCCATGGTGGATGAAGTTTTTTAATCTTAATTCCAAGCAAAAAGCACATGGTTCAAATTTAAGAATAAACTGTTGACTTCAACAAAACTTTTTGTACCAATGCTGAGATCAAACAGTTCCCACAGAGGGAACAAACCAATAAATAGTGAACAAAAATATGGGTTGAATTTACCAAAGGGGGAAGTGACATTAGCAGCTTAAGGGTACCAGAATGCAAAGTCATACTACATCTGTCTTCAGCAAGAGGTTGCCTGTTCCAGTTTTCTCTGCTCCCATTTATTTTGCAAAATTTCAGTACAGCTTTGGGAGCTAATAAGGAAAAGAAAGGCAGGTTGCAATATTTTTGTTAGGCTTAAGTACCGAATTGATGTCATATGGCTGAGCTTCACCATATCCTCAGTTCATTCTGTAGGAAAGCATGGTTGCACCCAGCTGCAAAAGAGGAAGAGTTGTCACTTCGTACCCACAGCCTCCCCCCCACCCAAAAAAAAAAAAAAAAACAACTAGCCCAAGCAACTACGAGCATACCAGCAGCAAACGAGCAGTCAAATGTCTCCCTGCTTTGAGCTTCCAGTGTCTGCGAGACTCTACACCATTCTTCCAACTAGCTGTCTCTACAATCAATTGGTACAGACTTTAAAAGAGAGTTTGAGCTCTCAGCTGGGAGTACTGCAGTCTAATGTTGTCTGCTCTATTTCGGTCCAGACTGCCTTTTCAGGTCCCTTATCACAAATCTCCCAGTGCACAAATCTTTGCTGGGATCTGAGCTTTCTGTTTTATCCCACAGCTTATAAGTCGTGCTCATCACTTCCTCACCTACCCACTGCTGTGTGATTCGGCACGCATTTCTCCCACACCTGCATTCCCACTAGCATTTAGTATCTCAGCTCAGTGCTTAGAAGCTGCTCTGACCTGCTGCCCACGCACGCAAACCTGGCCAGGCTGTGCTGCCAAGGGCTTGGCTCATCACACTGTCCCAGTCAGTCTGCAAATGTTGACAGCCACTCGCAAAGTCTGGGCCTCCAACTTTGTTTTACTTAGAAAGGGCATCACAGAGATCTGGTCTACTCTGTGAACAGGAGGTGTTCAAGGAAGCCAACAGAAATTGCTGTAGAAGATACACCATGTATATTCTTACAGGTCCTGCAGGAGACACCTTAATCCCAGCCTTCAACTTAAACATGTGGATTTTTACCTTGACTGGATTCATCTATGAAATATCCTGGTAATGTTCCTGTTAGCAGGGCCATATAATTTCCACTGACCATGATATGAACCAAAGCATCAGTCTGGAGATGGACCTACACAGATCAGACATCCTTACAATTTTGTTCAGCCAGATAGGATTTCTGCAGCTGTCTATTCATGGGGAGAGTGTTTCTATATTCTGTTTACCTTATTTGAAAGAATTGAAAGCTTAAAAATTCAGCCTAAGCTAATCATTTTACTTGCATGACTAGATAGTTGCCACCTTGTCAAGTTGGAACTAGGAAAGACACTTCTAGTTAGTTTGCCAGGAAAATTAATGTTAATAGCAGCAGTCAGCCATGCCAAATCCTTGTGAGATGACCCAAGATTTAGTTAGGACTGCTCACTGAACATCGGGTTCTGACTTGCGGAACTGTGCCACATCTGCGGAAAGGAATATCCTGCCTGGAGTAGCTAGGAAGAGCTGTAGGAAGTCAGATTTGTGAATTTCAACAGACAATTGTTGATACTCACTACCTACCGAGAGTAACACAGAAGCAAAGCATTGTTCTACCTCCAAGGTTTGAAACGCTTTCCCTCGCCTCATGTATTTTTGAAGAATAGACAGCAAATAGCTCTGCTGCCCCTATATGAGTCACGAACAGCCTCCCCAGACACCGGCCTCGGTGTTGTCAGGCCTGGGGGTCACAAGTAGATCTGAGGCAAGTAGACACCAATGTGCTTTTATTTCCATGGTGAGAACAGAGTGGCAATTTGATCTCACCCAAGATGACTATTCATTTTTGAAGTGGTTTATAAACATTAACAGTTTGCAATTAGCAATGCTCTCAGTTGATAGACAAGATGGACCATTACTGCCATTTGAGGGAGGCAGGGGAAATGGAGAACTAAAGGGAAAAGGTAGATTTAAGTGATCCACACAAAACCACAGCAGCAGCTAAAGAAAACTAAGTTGGACTTTCAGACCCATCTTGAAAACCTCATTCTGCCTTTGTCTAAAAGCCCACAAATCTGCAAGCTGCATCACAAACCGCCACGTGGACCCACCACTGCGATTTCAGAAGTAGCATAGCCATATTCATATGAATTCATACTCCATTTAAGTAGGCACTGAACATGTTATCACACAAATACAGCCAGCCTCATTCTGGACACATGCTGTTGCAGACCCAGGGAACTTGGACATCTCTGTACTGTGTTCCCCAATGACTCCATTCAGGGATTACTACAAGCTGATCGAAATATTTATCTGTAGTCAGCAAGTCACACAGTCTTACTCCTTAACCCCATATTTTTCAGAAGAGAACAAAAAGAACTTGTTGAAATTGTTAAATTTAAATGTTATGTATGATCTTCTGCATAGCAGTCAACATACCACATACACGTTGATGAATTTTGCTTATACCGCTTCTGACAGACAGTAAGTTTTTGTCTTACAGATCAAAAGCACAAAGCAGAGAACTTTCAACATTCCTTGCTTCCCCCATCTTAAACACAGTATATTCCTTACTTTTCCTTTTCTTCTTTTAATTAATTTTGAATGATTTGCTTCCCCCTTCCCTTAGTAGCGAGCATAGAGGAAGTGATCAAAATTGGTTCCTACACCTTCACCTCCAAGAAGATCCACCCTCATTCATTAAAAGTAAGCAAAAATGCTAACATTAAAAGGGACCTAGCTGTTTAAGATATCAGGCACCCTTCAATGCCCACAGCCTCCAGGGGCTTAGAACCCCACAGAAAACACTCAGCAGCTTAAAGAATATCATCCTCATTAGAAAAGCATTAAAAACAAAACCAAAGGGGGGAAAAAAAGAGAAAAAAAAAAAACACCACCACAGTTTGGACACCTAACAGAACAGAACCATTTAAAAGAGAAAGAATGACATTTTAGTAAAATTTTGTATTCCCAGATGAAAGCAACCAAGAGAACTCATTAACACTTCTCAGAAATCACAGTTCACACACCCTTAAAAATAACAAGCCCCAACAGCAAAACAAAGATAGGAATTTGTAAGCTATAAACAATTTGCTTTAATTGGCTCAGGCAGAGCAGCATGTCAACCCCGCTATTTCACTTACCATTCCTGAGACAGCTCAAGCAGCAAACGGGCTGCATTACATGCACACAGCCCGTGCTCTGCTGAGTAACTCTGCCCTGCACCAGGTACAGCCGTAGCAAGCACGGTAACAGAGCAGGGCCTGGAAATCTGAGGAACTGAGCCCTTACTGAAATGATGGTATGCATATCCTAAGGAAAACCAATTCACACCAGCAGTTTGAAGCTAGAGCTTTAAGAAAAGGCCAGTTTTTAATGAACATCCTAGTCCACTATATATATATATATATATAAAGTGCTTGGGGCTTGTTTGTTTAATAGCTGCATACCACTAAAGCTATTATGCTTAGTTAGACAGTTGTCTGCAGCTCACAAATAGCATATACAGTAGCAATAATAATAGTGCCTGCTTCTGCACAATGTTCTGCTCCAAGGATATTTTGGATCTGCTCCAAGTTCTTTTACGTAGGTGATACATAGTATGTGCAGGGATGCACATTTCATTTTTTTCTGCCCTTTGCTCTCTACCTCCTACAGTCCCTGGAAAACTCTTAAAGAATTGGTGTCAGGTACCCAACATCTTGCTGTAGTCAGCTGTACACTGATATACAGCTGAACACATGACCCGGACAAATACAAGTGACCTGGATCTACTTCCCCTGCCATCATTTTTATGGTGCCCACAAATTATACTCCAGAGCAATTATGCATCTTCCAGCTCTTTTTGCAATAACTCAGAACAAAATTCTATAAAGAGCTTGTTATACGAGACCTTTAGAAACACTGTGCTGCAGCTACCACTACAGTGTACTCCTTCCTGGAGAAACCTGCCACTGCAGCCCCTTTGCCCTTGGGATTTCCACATGCTGGGCTGGAGCACAGCTCTCTGGCTGGCAGCCTCAGCACTTCACTTCAGAAACAAAAGCATCAGCCAGTGCAGGTTGGGAAAAGCAGAAAAACACAACCCAGTTCCATACCACCCACTGTCAAGAGGCTCCTCAGCTTCCCTAGCCCATCGCTCACCCTGCACAACAATACCCCTCTTACCTCCTTCCTCAGCTCACATCCACACAGAAGAGCAAAGCAGTTCAACCTCCTCTCTGAGGCTTCCCAGTGTGATACACGATACAGTCACTCCCTTTTTAGAATCAGGCATTGTGTTCCTTCAAAAGCTTTTGGCTAGCAAGTCTCTCTCATACTTGCCTTTAACCCCAGTGGAAGCATGAGTGGCTACAGGATGCCAGTAAGAACCAGCTGTTCTGTTATAAACACCCTTAAGAGTACTTCTTTAATCTATTTAGTGCATATCTTCATCAGCTATATAAATTACAATTTTTAAAGCAGGTTTTTGCCTGGCCCTGCAACAACCTCACACAGCCCTGTTAGCCACCTGAACCCAGCTGGGAGAAGCTGTGAAGGTAATTTCTACAGCTAACAGTTTCATGCACACCACCTGGGCTGGGGGCACTGCCTAGGCTTATGCTCACAGTTCACACCAACATGAGCTGCTTTCATCGAGTTATAGTTCACATTTGCTACAGCTTACATGTTTACAACACATGCTGCAGCATATACGTTTTTAATTACCTCACCCCACAGACATACTCCAACTTGGTAAGTCTGTCATGTGCCTGAGCCCGTCTTTCCCGCACTATCGGGGATATTTTATGCTACTTTCTTCCAATTCTTTACCGTGTGCACTCCAAACCTATGTGGGTTTACCAGAAATCAGAGGGCAGGCATGACAGACGTTAGTCACCCACCTATTATATTTGCCCTTTTCCAGTCTAGATAAAACATCAACACTTTTTCCATTTTTTCTTCTACCAAGGCATCATCCAACTGCCACGTTATCCCTGCTTTCTCAGTATACCTGCCCCCAAACCTTCCAGCTGACTCTTCCTTAAGAAATACTTCCATCTTCCTAGCAACCACACTCTCAGCCCCAGGCCCTGGCATCTCTTCATTAGTTTCTCACCAGTTGCTCCAGGATTCACCCTCTGGCAGCCTCCAATTCTCTGTAACAAGTAGCAACTCCTCAGTTCCCTCCACAACAGAAGCAGTAGGTGCTGTGCCATCCCCTTCCCATACTGAAATTTCATCATCTTCCCTTCCTTGCACCCACTGATGGGGACTTTACCTTGCAGACTCTGAGCTGAGCCTGTCGGTCCTGGGAGCCACGTTATGTGAAGACTCCTGTTGATGCATCAACCAGTGAGACTTCAGATGATCAGCTGAGCAGGCTTCCATCTCCTTTGCTCTCAGTGAATACCAAACAGTGCCCAGAGGAGCTAGTGCCTTCCATCCGCTCCCATCCTTGGCTGGCTTTCTTAAAGAAATTGATTGTTGTTATTTGAAGTATAAAGGTACATCATTTCTTAGCCTCAAAAAGGAAGTCACTACTCACAGCGCAAGGGGAAAGCTCTACTTGAATCATCTTTCACCTCACAAGCCACAAATCACTGAGTGTTCATAACAGTAAATCTGGACTAACTGCTGCAATTAAATTTATGTAAATAAAAGTAATTATAATTATTATTGTTACTGTGGTGCAATTATGTTATTAATCACGCCTTCTCTAATCATGATTGCTCTTACTTTAATTTCTGGTATTGGCTAGTCTTTAAATACTTTTTCTCCTCCTTCAGAGGGAAAAAGAATGGGAAAGTTAATTTACTGTAGTTTGTAGCAGCACTCCTCACAACCAGCATTTCATCACCTACCAGCAACTGGCCAAAACTATCCTGTCCTGATCTGCTAATACAGCTTCACTAATCGTGTTTAGTATGTTGTTCAGGAGACAAAAAGAGTAGATATAGCTGGGGGAAAAGCAGGATTTGTGGTGCATGGAGTGTCTTCTATTATGTAGTTATGGGCTAAACTTCCTACCAACTCCAATATTTTCAAGTTTCTCATGAACTGCAAACAGGAATTCACTTTCAAGACCCAGCATGAACACACAGCATATTCTCTGAGCCCTCCGGGCTAGGAACTTGGTGGGCATTTCACATGCACACAGGACAAGTAAAATGTCAAATGTGGTTACAGTTCCAATTGTTGCTCTATAGATCTGTTGGTACCTATGCTTTTGTCTAAGCCCCAGGGCAAGTATGTCCTGGAGAGTAAGTCACAGTCTCAGGTACCCCAGTAGCTTAAAGCAAACAATTATGGATTTGCTGGAGAACTACTTTCTTGCCAGTGGAAATTGGAGTGGACACAAAAAGATAAGAGGATGGAGGACAAGTGTCACTTACCTAGGTCTCATCCCAGTATGGCGTCAAGATATATCCAGAAGTGCATCTGGTTACCAGCTAAGAAGTACTCTTAAGTTGCACCGGTGAGATCTGCCTTATAAATGGATTGACAGCTCTCTGCTGCGTTTTACTCTATGAGCTTTCTCCCCAGCACAGCCAAGTAGACTAGGAAATAGGACATAAGCTTGTAAGCTTCTCTGCTAAGTCTCACATTTGATGTACGACCAACTAAGAAGTGATGCTGCAATCCAGCAAGGGATTAAAAAGTCTTCAAGAATTATGACTCAAGGTTTGCAGAGAGTATGTTGAATCAATATTACATCACGGTGCTGGAGTACCAAATATTATGCTTCATATATTATACAAAATGCAGGTTCTGCTTGCTGTGATCATCATTAGCCTTTCAAAAGATAGGAGCTTTACTCTCAATGAACAAGCAAAAGTTCCTCGTGTCATCCTTTTTCACTGTTTGGTAGAACCGTTTCATACTACCTTGTAGCTGCACATTCTACTCTGAAAGAAAATAAAAAGATGAGTGTGCTAAATTGAACTAAAGAGTGAAGATGTTGGTCTATAGGCAGCTGTTATCCCAAATGTGTTAGAACACAGTTATGACAGAGCAAATGTCTGTAGCAGTCAACTCCAGGACTATGTACATTTAACACAGCAAATCCTATGTCTGATACTTACTGTGCAAACGTGTAATACTATCACTTCATGAAGATACCCTATCACTAAGTCAAGAAGACATACCACCTCATGACCCTTCCTTATCAGGGTTGACTACCTCACCAATATGGCTGCCCTTTTTCCTGCATACATTATTTAAGAATATATACCGCTCTATTTACCTGAGCTAGCTAGCACAGATCTCTCTCTGTACCACTCTTCATTCTGCAGCGCCTTTTCAACAAGCAAGACGTTACACACAGTGCAAGTCTGACGGTGCCACATTGGTTTGTAAGAGCATAAAACAAACTTGCAGAAGACAGAATCAAAAACATGTGTTTTCAAGTACAAAATATGGTATAGTTATATTTCAAAATCTGTTTCGTGCCCCTTGCATACCTCAAGCTCCCTCTGAAGTACAGAAGAAATTTAAGTACTTCAATGAACAAGATCCTGCTTTATCATCAATAAAAGGCATTACTCTGATATGCTGAGACAAGCAACCATAGATTTAGCTATGATTTGAAGAGCAATAAAATGCAAAAAATGGAGAAGTAATTTTTATGGACTGATTTAAAAAAAAAAAAAAAGAAAGGAGAAAGAAGAAAAAGGACAGGTAACATAATATACCTCATCTAATTACTTACTAATTCAGCAGAACTTGCAGCTTTGATTTCACTAACGTACCAATCAGGTGAGAAATCGCAAAATCTCTAGTGAATGGAGGACAATTTCTTTGTTGGCACAGAGAACCATGTTTTTTTAAACACAAGAACATTAATCATGATAAAATCATTTTTTGCACTCGGGTCTGCTGTTTGTAATAGGAAATTTCAAGCAAATCACACCATAACTTACTTTTAATGAACACTTAACTATTGCAAATCACTACCAACATTTTTACGGCCAAGAGGGGATCTGTATTATCTAACTAACAGCTTATTAAAATGGTCAAGAGCTTCCTATAGACTGTAAGAAGTATATGGAAAGTTAGAGATTAAAAGAGACGGTACAAATTCTGTAATAATCTTTACTTGAAGTAATTGTTTTCAGTATATGAAAACCTGAGAAACAATTTCAACATCTCAGTATCACACACAAATTTGATTATCACAAATATAAAAGAAACACTCTAAAAAGGTTTTCATTACAATTAAGTCAGCTTAGTGGAATTCATGGCAAAGACAAAGAAGTACAAATCAGTGATGCAGCAGTAACATTTTGTCTTACAACTTGAAGATGATTTAACATTTTCTAGACAGTATTTTATTGTTGTATTTACTGAGACAAAAACTCTATTAGGTTTTCACCAATGAATTGGAAGAGCGGATTTTAGTGCAGTTTCTGTATCTTTAAGGCCAAAGACATAAAAATATTTGGTATTTTCTAACTATGTTTGACTCATATCAGCTCATTTCATGTTTCTTGTAATTAGATTGGTTTTCTCACCATTTAGTGATAGAGGAATGCCACTGTGCATGGTCTCTTCTCAAGAACCAGTCTATTCAGAAATGACTACTGCTCTCTCTCCAACTGGCTAGCATTAGCTAGATATAAATATAGATTTTTTTTGTCTATGATTGTCTATACTGCTACTATTCTAAATAATTAAAAAGCTGTTATAATAACTAAATGCTTTTATTGAAAATGATTAGTAGATATTATTTTCTTTTTAATAACTAGGGCGTTGCCAAGACCAAACACGTGACTAATTCTGGCAACTTTGTCAGCCCAACTGTATTTTCTCAGCAAACAGAATCATGATGGGCTCCTCCTCAGCACTTACTAAGATGATAAAACAGTAATTTAGAATGGGATAGATGTAACTATCTATATGGGCGACGAAGATGGTGAAGGGCCTAGAGGGGAAGACGTATGAGGAGCAGCTGAGGTCACTGGGCCTGTTCAGCCTGGAGAAGAGGAGGCTGAGGGGGGACCTCATTGCAATCTACAACTTCCTCGATAGGGGGAGTGGAGAGGCAGGAGACCTATTCTCTGTTATCACCAGTGACAGGACCTGCGGGAATGGTGTTAAGCTGAGGCAGGGGAAGTTTAGGCTGGACATCAGGAAGAGGTTCTTCACCGAGAGGGTGGTCGCACACTGGAACAGGCTCCCCAGTGGTCACTGCACCAAGCCTGTCTGAATTAAGAAGCGATTGGACTGTGCACTTAGTCACATGGTCTAAAATTTTGGGTAGACCTGTGCGGTGCCAAGAGTTGGACTTGATGATCCTTATGGGTCCCTTCCAACTCGGGATATTCTATGATTCTAACTGCATTTTAAAATGGAAAAAAAAAAGATGTAGAAACTGGGTGGGTTGATAAACTTAGAAGAAAGCATAGTGACCGTAATAGGGGCTACAAAACATGTAACTACACTATCTTCTTCAAAAATATTAGGTTGGAAAAAAAAAAAAAAAGAGGACAATATATCAGGTACAAAAGAAATGTATTATGGATTAAACCCTAAAAATACAACGTAACCCTGTCTGTCTTTGACAGATGTGTTCTATCTACCGCTAGCAGACGTGGCTTTCTGTCTAGTTTTCATCTTAACAACCTTTGTCAACTTATCACACCAGTACATTTTGAGTTGAACTGCAAGATAGGGAGAGGGGAGTTTCTTCTAGAATATCAGAGAGATAACTTGTGCATCAAGTATTGTAAGAACTGATAAGCCAGCTACAGTGTTCCTGGAAACTCTGGGATATTTGATATTGTAAAAGTCAAGAGCTAAAATATGCATTGGGTGCATATGCACACGTGAAATGGTGTGCTGTTGCTGACACCCACCAATACTTACAGATTGTTTACAAAGTTAGTGTCCTTCTCCTTGTGTATTTCGGGCATCTGAAATAAACACGTGTTTCTAGAGACAGCATTTCTCTATCTTATTTTCTCTTATTCGAGCTTCCATCGGGGGAATTCTGAGCAATTTTGATCCTTTTGGAAATGAACATGCATGTCTTCTTGCACCTATCACTTGGGCTGAAAACTCAGACACCTGAAGCTGGCGCAACACTCTTAAGGGATCAACTACAGCTGACTACTTCACATAACTGTAGAGGGGAGGGGAAGACACTTTCTCTTGTTATAAGCTTTTGTTCTTAGACTTCTGTCTAAGCAATTTTCACCTGGCTTATACTGGTAGTTGAATTATTATTTTTTTAATTTAAAGGAATCTGAAAGACTTCTCAAATTCTACTCCTTGGCATTATTGTCTAGAGTTAAAAGAAGAACAAACTCAATCCATATTCTCAATTTTCCTACAAGTTGCATGTTTGGAAGAGTTAAACTTGGCTCAACACTCTTTGCCTCTGTAAGTAGCTTCATTAGAATTGCATGTAGTAGAAAAACAGTCACTTAAGACTTTTCTCCCTGGATCTCAGTCTTCTTTAAATTTACATTATCAAGACTCTACAATAAAATGCAAAACAACATGCAAATATGTAAATCCCTTCACCTATCTTCAGGTAAAATCAGTGATTTCTTAAAAAGATTTTAAAAGAATGTTTACAAAAGACAATACAGAAATTAGCACACATTTGATTCTCTATGTGCATAAAATAGGAGACATTTACACTGCTGTCATTAGCATAATTGAATGTAACTTTTGCATGTTTAAGTCATCTGTAAACTATGTACATTTGGTTCGGTAGATCTTTTAACTAAAGTAACACAAAGCTTCAAGCCGGATGCAAATCTAGATGGAGCAGCACGGTAAATATTTCAACACATAGAAGACCACAATGAGTTCCAGACTACTCTTAGAATGGGGCTGATATTTAATTTAGCTGAAAATTTGAGAGCAAATTTTCAGTTTAAGAGGAACTTTAAATCTTTACTCAGTAAAGATCTCATTGAAATGTCAAAAGCAATAACCCTAAACTTTAAGTACCAATTTAGTTTTTCAATTCATTTTTCCTGAAACCATAGACAGTAATCACGTATTACATTTTTGACAGGTTATCCCACAGACCATTTCACTTTTCTGCATTTATTTTCTTCAAACAACCAGAGGTGCTCTAGGGTTTATCCTTCATCCATATTGTTGCTCTTTATACACTTTTTGCTCCAAAATCAATTGCTATTCCCTCCTTAGACTGTTTTATAGGTGTGTTGTTGTTTTTTTCCTGGCTTTAGTGAAATTTACTAAATTGTGTCTTGAGTCATGATCCACATCATGAAAAAGACAGAAAAATATGACAGTGATCTAAGAAGTGCTAACAGAGAATAGTTTCCCAAGTGTATGTTAGCCAGATAATTAGATCTATGGAAACAACAAATATGAAAGCAGATGAGAGCCCTCTGAAGTACATTATATACTGAATTTGCACCACTGTTGAAAAGAAGGCTGAAGAGATGGCAGAACATAAGATGAACAGTGTTACATATTACATCAACATTAAAA
This sequence comes from Anser cygnoides, assembly GCF_040182565.1. Taxonomy (NCBI): domain Eukaryota; kingdom Metazoa; phylum Chordata; class Aves; order Anseriformes; family Anatidae; genus Anser; species Anser cygnoides. Next base: position 74,052,017 of record NC_089876.1, read on the forward strand.
GGAATATCAAAATCTCTCTCTCAACTGATTTCCAAACTTTTAGGGAGTAACTTACTGCAGTCTTATCTGTCACCAAACAGCAATGTTTTGAGTATTTGCTCATGCTTCTTCCTCCCTGAATGCAACAGCAAAATTGAGGAAATCACTGGCAGGCCTAGAATTGGAATTGATTCATTTTATATGTACTGGACAAACATTTTACTGAAGTTCACACAGACAAACCAGGTTTTAGAGAAATCAAAAAGCTTTCTTATCTACTAAATATTCCACTAGCAGGAGCAGCATTTTGGTTTGTAACTAAAACACTAGCCTGAATATCAGGGGTTGTTCCATCTCTAATCTGCTCTATGATCTAAAAGTATTTATTGCAATGATATGTTTTTCTCATTTTTCCTTTCTTAGGGAGATGATAAAAATCAAGTCTCCCTTGCAAATTTTTGGATTTAAGGTTTAAACGTTCCATGCCAACATATTATTATAATAACCTGATGAACTAGGAATAATCAAATAACTTTTAAAAGCTACTGAACATTCATAGTTACTACAATACATTCTTGGGACACATGAGTAGTATTTACAAGCAGCTTATATCCAAGGGATCAACAAAAGAAAGGATTGAAGGAAAGAATATGGAGTGTGTGGACTCTTCTTCACAGAAACTCAGACGGCATAAGGTGACTAATAAATCTTTTTGCATATAGTAAATAACATAGATTACTATAATTACATATTAAAGATTATAACACATTTTAAATTAAGAATCATTTACTATTCCTGTGTAGTTTGCCTTTAAAAAATGCCTTTTTTTAATCAAGGCACTTAGAAAGTTATTTTTTCTAACATAATTACAGATAAGATTCAAATAAAAATTTAAATAAATCATTTACCTTATAGAAAATATATTTTAATAGTGAAATAAAAAATAAAGGCTTTGTCCCTTTTGACTGGCAAGAAATACGTTAAGAAACTGTATTTTCCTTGAAGTTGTAAAGCTTCCATAAAAAACAATGCAAATAAAAGTAATTGACTACAGAATAGTAACACTTCTTTCAAAACTTAGCAGTGACTGAAATAGGACATATTTGCATGAATTTCCTTGCACACATCTTACAACAGCAGAGTAGCTAAATTGTTTATTTCAGAAGAATTCAAACATATAAGCATGACTTCAGAAAGTTCATATGCAACAGACTGCAATAAAAGTTTGTATATTTTAGTAATGCTTAACTTTCACCCAACTGCACACAAGAAAACTATTGAAATTACAAAAAAAAGCTTCCTGGAATGTTGATTTTAGCAGTTTTTCCTCTAAGTTCCACTTTGTACAACTAACAATACATTCTTTCAAAATTTTAACCCAAAATACTGATTTTTTAAGAGGAATATCTGTGGAACTTGTATATAAAAGAAGATTATTTTCATAGAATATAAAATACTTGAAAAATTTTTAAATACTCAATGTTTCTAAAACATTATGGAGTTGATAAATTCTCATAATTTTAACACAGGTTCCCTCTAATTAAAAAAAGTGGTTCTCAAAATAAATCAACAATTCCCTAGTGCACACATAAAGAGAAAAGATCAAAAGCAGTAACTGGTATCTTTCCTTCCAGTGTTAATTAGTAATTAAAAATCTTAGCTTCATTAGTACCTACTTTGAAATAGTTTGATTATTTTTTTTCTGATGGGGGAAGGGAATATTACACAGGCAAATCCTGCAACAGAAGTCATGAAAATTAACCAGCTTTGAAACTGCTTGCTTTCATCACAGTTTAAAAAGAGACTTCATTATTTTCTTTTAAATGAGAATCTTCCTTGAAGACCTCAGCTTTCATTTGGTCTGAGTTGCATGTACTTGCATGTACTGCCTACTTCTACTGGCCAAGTAACACCCTTTCTCTATAACAGTTCAGGTATGTCTGATAATTTTAAGTAGAAACACAAATATGAGAATCGGTTCCTTAGTAGAGTATAAAAGTCAACAGCTCATAGTATTTGGATTAATTGAAAGTCCTAAAAGAATTTCCTGCATTTGGAATGGGGAAATAAGACTTGTCAATGTTTCAAAACCAAGAAGATTGAATGAATGTCCCTTTATGGATTTCAAGTGTCTTCCATTCGTAGTTTATTTGATGCCTTCAATACCGATTCCATTTTCACTTCCATTATCACAGCTGAATATTTCCTGCGTACAAGGTAATCAACAGTATAGCAGCAAACCCCGTTAGTAAACCAGCATTCTGAATAAGGAAGAATGTAAGATCCATCTTTCTTCCTGTCACTTTCTCTCTCAGCATATCATTCATCTCTGGGAACTGGAAAAAGGCATAATTTTAGGTAAGTATTGCCATCTTGTGGAAGCGTGTGTAACTTATAGTATTTAACAACAAACGTTGCTGCTTTGAACCGAGTATTAGAACTAACAGAGGGTGAAGGCAGTCACAGAACAAGTCACCCTAGTTATCCTGAAAACTATTTCATCAAGAACGAAAAATTGAAACGGTGTTTTGCTTTCCTCTGCTGTGATATCACCTTTTTGGCACTCATGCAGATTTCCTCTTTTTGATTTGGGTCCAATTGTCAGTCTGTATGTTGCTAGGAGCAGCTGCCCTTGTATTGCTAAATATTGTGTTTCTTTCTTCACTAACACAGACAGAGAAATCCTCAATCAGGAAATGTAAGATTAGGATTCTTCCACTTTATTTATAAGTAAAAGAGGTGAAGCTGAAAACACAAACAGCCCCTCAAAAATAAGAAACCTGTTACAAATAGGAGGTCTGTTGGGCTGATGAGGTAGTGATAAAGCAAGGAAGAAAGAATAGGAATATTGTGAAACTGGTAGCAATACATGCAATATTACGTTAGGGTGTGATGAAGGGATTCTTCGTTCCATAACAGGTGTCATAATGGCACCATAATAGCAAAGGATAACTGTTAATTGCAGGAACAAAGATACTTCCTCTGAGAGCCAATGGAGGTGGTGGCAGATGAGCACTGGTGATAAAAGTGCCCATTAGTATGGGGCAATTCAGGGTATGTGTTTGTGGCAGATAAAGTCAACTGTAGTTGACTTTGACAAACATAAGCAAGCTTTAAACTCTTCTCCTGTTATGGCGAGAGTAGTATAGCCAGTGTGCAACAAAGACTCTAAAGTTCAGTCTCAGTTTAGAAGCCTTCTGTCTGAATGACTCAGAAGCTTTATCTTTGATCTCATAAGACAAAAAGAACTGTTGAAGCCAATGCAATTCTTGAAGAACAGATTAAGATAAGTGGGAAGTGGCCAAATCTTCCCAGAAATCATTCCACAGCTCTGTGATCCTCTTGCACAAGAGACAAAGACAACAACAAACCAGATTAGCTTCATGCCATACAGCAAGGCTCATGTGTGCTCACACACCTCAGTGTACATATTCTCGCATACCCACAGCCTCATCACATGGTTATCTTACTGACACGGAGGCTGGACTGCACCAGGAGTCCAGAAGAAAAAGGGAGGGAAAAGAACAGCAAAAAGAAAAGAAAGGAAAAGGGAAAGGACATTCTAATTAATCCTACCTGCTTCTACAAGCAGACCAGAAGCACGTGAAAATCGTAACAGAAAGTGGAAAGGCAAATCTCTGTACAGAGCACTTGCATACCCTATTTCAGACTTCTCAGGGGGAGAAAAGTTGAGACAGGTAGCTGATTCAATCAAAAAACCTAGAAAAAGAGAGGGATGCAGGGAGAGGAGACAGATGGTGGAAGGGAGGGGAGAGAGAGTGCAGAACAACAGATACAAAGAAAAGAATGTTACCTACTTTGACGGATTTAATTAGAACAATTTTACGATGAGCCACTCTAAATTTATGCCATGAGTTTTGCACATCATAGTTGAGTGCACTACTATTCATTATAAGAGAGTGAAAGCAAATGAACAGCATTAGCAATTAAGGTACTGCAAATTTGTAAAAGAAGCTATTTATATTGTTCATTTAACTCTAAGATTACTACTTATGAAATCCTATGTTATTACCTCAACTACATTAGTATTTAATGTTATAGTCCTTATAACCATGTAAGAGTTCTTAAATGCATGTAGAACCAAACTGGGGTCTCAAATCTTTTCAAATTCAGGCCTCACTCTGGTTCTACACTCAGATGGATTCTAATATGACAGATGGAAACATTTTTTTTACAGATTTATCTGCTCTTACAACACTTGAATTAAACATAATAAAGCTTTAAACTCTCGTAAATTCTCTTTCATTTTGAGATAAAACATCATTGTAAGGAATTTATAGAATATTGCTGACTGCCTGGTGAAGCCAGATTAAACTCCCAACATCTAAACCTGATCTAGAACTTAGCACTATTTCTTTGCCTTATGTTTTCTAATATACTTTCAAAAAAAAATATTCTGTTTTGAATAGCGTTCAACAGATCACTTAAAAAAAAAAAAGTCTGGACAAAGAAACTGGGGCTGGTACTGTTTAATTTAAACAGTATTGGAGTTTAAGTCAGGGTTTTCACCTAAACAACTCCAAAATTATTGCTGAAGTTACATAACATATTCCATTCAACTCTTAAAGAATATTTAGTTTAATTTATTTACTTACTTTTTCTGCTTTTCTTTTAGAAGATGATTTTTGAAAAGACAAATGATTCATTTAATAACAATAATGTGAGATGCTCTGTCACTTTTTAAAATGCTGAAACAAAGTATTTAAACACTTTTCACTCTTCAGTGAAACCAGCCCAAACTCATGAAAAGCTTCTCTTTCTTTAAAACTCATTTTCAGCAATAATCTGACCAGCCCTAGTCGTGAAATCAAAGGCTTTCACATTTAATGAATAAGCATAATTACTTGTGCACCTTCATTAAGGTTATAATTGATTATTTAACATCTAATAATAAGACGTAGATGACTCTGGCAGGAGAGGGAGAAAAATATTAAATTCCACCAGAGAGACTGTTACTGCAGTCTTTACTTTCTTGCAGAAAACTAATTGAAAATGAAATTCCTTCTCACCATATCTGCCAGAGAGATATACAGGAACATTCCACCAGCTACTGCAAAGATGATGTTAGGAGCGAAGTTGTTGCCTACTAATATACCGAAAGCCATCCCAATATAACAGGAACACGCAGACAGAAAGTTGAAGAACAGAGCCTGCCGAGTACTCATTCCTGCACTAAGCAAGATGACAAAATCCCCTAAAAAGAGAAAAAAGAGAAAGAAAAAATGAGAAAGCCATCTTCGGCAAATGATAGTATGATTATTTTTTGATTTCAATGGAAGTCTAAAGAAAAAGACATTATTTGTATACAGCTTATATCCCACTGCTCGTTTTCTTCATTCAAGTAAATGATGAGCATTTCCCTTCAACAATAAGGTAACTGAAACATTCTAAAGCAAGTAGGTGATGCACAACATAGCTAAGAGCTTGAGAACACAGGACTACCCATAATGAGCAAAATTTAATTAAAAAAACACATACAAAGGCATGTATGAACAGGGCAATTAATACCTATCTAATATACATTCCTAGTTTCCATCCATCTGCACTCAGGAACTTCTTGGGCTAGATGTGTATTATGGTACTTGATAACTTTTTGATGAGTGCTTTTTCTATTAGTCTAAACTTCTTTTCAATCCATGCCAAGTTTCTGCAAGCATAACCTCCTACAGCAGTAATTTCTATCAAAAACAACACGTTGAATTAAGTTCCTTACCCAGCTCATGAGGAAACTCTTCACACAAGATGGCTATGGAGGTACTCAGCCCTTGAAACAGAGACAAAGTGAAAGAAGCACCAATTGCCAAACCATCTATGAAATTATGTACGGCATCACTCAGTGTTATCATCCAAGCAATAGTTCCGATCTTTGAGAGTGGGTGCCCACCGAGACATTTACATAAGTTGCCTTGGGTTGCTTCCTCCTGGAAAAACAATACAATAAAGCAATTACATAAAACACTGAATAAAGAAGTCAATGAAACACTATTCTGGCTTTAATCAAATGCTGAGTATAAAATAAAGCACAATTACATGAAGAAAACAAATTGCTTGGTCCAAGAGGCAGAAGGCACAGGTAGCAGCAGCAAATATTTTCTGTTTCAACAACTGAAAAGTGAAGGGCCCAGTCACCTTCTCACTACAAAGCTTTATCTGAATACCCTTCAGCTGGGACAGAAAGCAATTCAGACCACAATGTCTGAATGTCTCTCTGGCAGTCTCTCCCCCACATTAAGAGACTGCCAAGGATTGATAAGGCTCCTCACAGCCTCCTCAGCCACCTCTATTAAGCATGTACAGTGGGGAGGATTTGATCATTATGATTGACAGCATCTGTACTTCCTACCTGAAACAGACCTGGATAAATTACTTGCTGCCTGTATGTACATCATGCTCGTAAAGACACAGCCACCACCACAGCAACAGACACCTACATGGGAATCCAGACACACATCCAGGTAGTCCTCTAATTTTATTTCTTATTTTGAGCAGTGACAGTTAAGTCCAGCTAGTGAAATCAGTTTTTACAAAGTGCATGTTTAAGAAGAACAGCAGTGGCTAGTTCTGACTGTGGGAGTTGAGGGCTCAGAGCACAACTAGAACTGGCTAATATAAAACTGCAATGCACAATCATGCCAAGGCTCTCAATAATTCCTACCAGACGTGGAAATAATTTATACATCCGGTGTCATGAAATAATGAGAAATTTGACAAAGATAAAAGGAACTGTCATTTCAGCTGGGAGTACAAACTAATTTCCACTATAAAAATCCTAATGTTCCATTCTGATAAATTTCTGTACACACATACATTGTAGTTAGATTATATTTGCAAGCATAATAGCATTGGGAAAAAAAATACAAAAAAGGATTTGCATATAAGGCATTAACTACTGTTTACTACCAGAATACATAAATAGTAATATATATCTGTTTACCCAGACATATTTAAACACCTTTCTTCTTGTAAGAGAAGGGTGTAGAGGAATACCTCTTTCCTTTCTATCAATGGGTCAAAAAGATAATTCCAATAAAATTTTCCAAGGAACACCAGAAATGGCTTTAGCTTCGTCATATCAAATGCAAATGCTACCAAACAACTGAAGTTTGAACTTTAAGGAAATATAACGATTAATAAACGGTTACAAAATCTGTAATGACAGAGCAACGAGATCCGTCTCACGCTTTGCTCACCGGACTCTTATCTGACATAATATATACTTGTATGTTGGAGCTGCCTTGGTACAGGACAAAAGTTCACATTAGGGGTTTCCCAGTCTGAAGTCTATTACGTTACTTGGAATCTGTAGCTAGTAAATCCATGGTTAAGTAGTGGCACAATTGCCGTAAAACACAGTTATAATTCCTATTAAGTACATAAGAAGTCATAGATTTGTACTTCTATGATTTTATATTTAAAATGTCATAAAAACATTCAGAGTTTCCCTGCAAGTTCAAACACAGTGGAAATGATATGTATACCTGCATTTTTCTGAGTGCTATAAAGGCATAACAGGCTTAGTCATAGAATTATGTAAAGGACTCATTTTCTTCTACCAGTTGCACAGGCGAGCATTCCAGTGAAACTCCGAATCATTGCATATGTATGACAAAGATAAAAATCCAATCAAGGATTTTTTTGTTTAAATAAATAATTTACAAATATGCATGTTGAGCCTTCCATGTCTCTATGAAGAAAATTAAGATTGAGTAAGAAGATGATGTTACGAAGTATCTGTTGAACTCATCAAGATCAGAACTGACCAGATTAGGTTTGGGTTATCTATGGTTTTGGTTGTTGGTTTGTTGTGTTGTTTTTGTTTTTAAGTAACTGCAATTAAATAAGGAAAACAGTATTGATTTACTTCTAAAACTACTTTCTTGATACAGTATTTCAAACTTTAGAGAAAATTGTAGCTTAAAAACTAGGAATCAGATTCTGAGAGGCTTCTATTATATGTATACACATCTAACAGCCATTTACTGTGTAGCTTTAAGGTATAATAAATAATTCTTCCCTGTAATCTACCTTAGATAACGTTGTGACTTCTTTTGGAAATCATATAAAGTACAAGGACATTGTTTGTCTGTGTTTACATTCTGAACTTTACTAGATCATATGCCCAACAGAAGTAGATGAATGACTAATACATATTCTTAATGCTCAAGATAAGGCAGACTACTGATAAATTTACCTTACAAATATACAGAATTCTGAGGCAAAAATGAACAATGCCTGGCTCTACTGGACTGTTTCCTCTTTGTCATGGTACTGTACTGGGTCTGGCTGGAATAAAACATTGTGCTCTGCACTTGTAGCTAGAACAGCCCTGATAGCACACCAATGTTTTGTCTATTGCTGAGCAGTGTTGGCACAGCATCAAGACTTTCTCCAACCCCCCCAAAGTCAGTAGGTGGGGAGGGGACACCACCAGGCATCTGACCTAAATCGACCAAAGGGATGTTCCACACCCCATGGTGTTAACACTCGTCAATAAAAGCTGGGAAAGGGAAAGTAGAAGGGGTGGGCTTTCATTATGAAAAGGTCTGTGCTCCCAAAAAACTGCAACATGTACTGAGGCCTGCTTCCCAAGATGTGGCTGAACATCGCCTACTAATGGGAAGCAGAAAATAATTGTTTTCTCTGTCTTTGCTTCCACACAGCTTTTCTTTTTTTCCTTCTGCCTCTTTCTTTTCCCTTAAATTAAATTATCCTTATCTCAACTTGTGAGCCTTTTTTTCTCATCCTTTGAGAAGAGGGAGTGCGAGAGTGACGTGGTGGAGTTCAGTTGGCCATCAGTGTGAAACCACCACAGGTACTTCAGGAGATGTTACAGGAGAGATGCCAGCTAAGCAGTTCTGGAACACTCAAGTGGTCTATCAGGTCAGATTTTTATTAATTACTACTACAGTCCTGTATTATTTGCATCACAACAATTGATGGTAAAACAAAGATAACCTTGGTATTTTTGCTCTTCTGAACATAATTTTTTCTTTAAAAGCAATGGCTTCTCCTTTGTTCCCAAATGTAAGAGAAATGATAGAGAGACTTCTCTTATTTCATCTTATGTTATTACCTCAGGGTACCGTTGCTCTTCCTAATGCATCTGTGACTCCCTCAGAAAAGAACAAGCACCCCAATCTGTTAAATGCTTGCAGAGAAGAAAGTTTATATTCTGCACATCAGTGGAAAACCCAATAGGAGTTAGGACAGAGCAACTCCACCCTGTTCATAACATTTTCCTTCATACAGGCAAAAGAGTGAGCACTGGAATGAAAGTTTTGCTCTTGAAAAAACAGAAAGATAAAAAAGCGTCTTTTGGTGTTCTCTGGGAATGTCCCCAGGAACAAGAAGGAACCCTGACACTGCCCCTAGGGCATGAATAAAGGCCACCATGAAGTTTTATTATACAACTCTAACATTGTGTGCTTGGGACTACAGGCATTTTCAGCAATTTGTCTCTGAAGTAACTTTTCTTAAAAGTTACTGTTGTCAAGCTGTTTAATTTTAACGTGTAGTAGGTACAAATTCTGGGTCAGCACAAAAGGGGTTTCCAAGGTTGCAATTACTGCTGCAAGTGAAATTTAAAAGTATGCAACTAATTAAACATTTACATTTACTCTAGCAGGCATTCAAAGAGAAAAGAAGATCGCATCTCCATGGTTGAAAACAGCTAGCACACACTTGCACGGACTCCAGCCTCCACCCTTAAAGCCTACATGATGCTTTCTGTCTTCACTGTTGTTGCCCTCTTTACTGAGCTTTAAATTATGAGCACACGTTAAAATTCTATTATGTATATCTTGACTAACCCCAAATGGATCCCTCATAAATATCAAATGTGTGTAAAACTTAATTCATACCTACCCTCTTAGCACTACCCTAGCTCCTCTCTGATGACTCTGAAGGGTATGCTGGCCCCTTTAAACCTGACTGAAGGAGGAAAAAATGTAATGACAGCTTTTCTTTGCTACCTCCCATATCAACAGTGGGTTATCTGCCACACTGGGATTTATTCTACAGCCATCTTCCTTCCAGCCACTCTTGGCTCCAGAGTGAATTTTACTGTGCTACATTCTGAAGATTTTAATATAACATATTCTCTTTCTAGCTCTGGAGAAATGGAAAGCAAGAAAGAATGGAAAGCATGAATTTTCATAAATGCAATACTTATAGAGGAAGAACCATTGTGAAATTTTAAGTTCTTAAAATCAAGACTGCACGCAAAAGGAAATATATGAGTATTCCACAAAGGATCTTGGAATGACCTACATAATTTATGATCACGAGCACTATAAGTAACCTAGTTGCTATAAATAAATACTAGATAGCCACACTTTATTATTATAATATATGTGATATGATTGTGTTATCTTTACGTTACATGTAAGGACATGGCTGGCCAAAATGCAATAATGGAACAAGTCCAGATAAAACTTCCGGTAAACAGGGCAGAAATATAATACCTGTGCTACTAGAAAGGACCGTCTCCACAGACAGTGGAGGTTTTGTATGTGTGTACGTGTTCTAAACCTACAAAATACAGTTTATGGATACTTAAAATGCAATTTTCCTTTCGGTGCCCATCCAATTTTAGCTATCACCCCTGTTTCTCCTAATCTTTACAACAACCAGTATTCACTGCACTCCGTAACATATCTAAAGTAAGGACAAGTACAATTTTGGTACTTGAAACTGTGTGTATCAAGTGTCCTGTGAGCCTGCAGGGTCAATGCAGAACTCCCATATTCTCTGTTTGAGAATTAGGGCCTTTGTCCTGCTTCCTCTCCTGTTCCTCAATGCTCCCCCACAAACAACTTTCTGGGTGAAGAGCACAGGTAGTAAAACAGAAATCTTTACTGCGAAAAATCTTCCTTAGCCATCAGATAATTATTTCTATGTTTTTCCATTTTGTTTTTGTTTGTTTGTTGTTTTTAAATAAGGGACAGGGAAAAGAGTAAAGAAGCACACCAACTTTTTCTTCCCGTTTCCATTTTCTTTTCTGACAGAAGGAGGTCGTATTTATAGTAGAGCAATAAACACAAATACAGAGAACAAATTGGAAAGAGGATATTACTTAAACCAGGAGGAACAGCCACTGTCTCAACCTATTACTTTTGTAATTCCCACCATGTCCAAGTACATTGGACTAGCACAACCAGTGATCACAATATATTGCTTACTGTATCAGTTTTCCTCATTACTCATAGATTCAAAGGAACCAGGTTCTCCAACTTAAGGCTGGATGTAGTCAGGAACACAATATGGATCATGTAACATTAAAACACACTATCACACCCTTTAAACAAAACAATAACAACAAAATCAAAATTAATAGATTAAATATTTATCTCTGTCCTCCCCATCCCTACGCTGATATTTACTAGCTCGTATAGTCGTTCAGTAATCGAATCCAGCATTCAGATTTTGTAAGCTTGCCCAAAAGTAACACATTTTTTCATAGGGCTCAAGCAAATTTACAAAAACTTGACAAAAGTAATAAAAATTCATATTAACCCTTCCCCAGATATGCTTAATATAATAGGCAGGAATAAAATGAACAAACAGACACAAGTTTCATACCTGTGCTGAGACCACACTGATGCTGTCAAAACCAAGATTTCCATTGTTCTCTATGACGGCTGAGTTTGCGTAACAGGTCACCCCATTGCTGGATGATGGTGGTTTGTGTGGGTTAGCCTTATCCTGACATTGATTCTGTTCACCATTTCCTAAGTCATTATGGCCAGTCTAGGCGACAAATAAACAAACAAGTAGCTCATTAAAGCAAAAGCAAAATAATAAATAAATAAATAAATAAAAATAAGAAATACAGACCAAAAAGGAAAATGCAGGGAGTGTCATATTCATGTTGCATTTCTTTCAACACCAAGTAAATGTTTAAATACCAATAAACATTTTAATACTTAAATTTTTAAATGAACTTCAAAGTTATCTAAGTTCCCCTCCTATCTAAGCATCTCTTCCTTTCAGCTGATTAGAATACTTGTTGGGATTTTCCATTTTTATACCTTTCTATAGAACAGTTGAATCTTCATAAGCTTCAATACGAGGACCAGCTTGGGAGGGTCCAGCTAAGTGAGGTAAGAGACCAGCTAAGTGAGATAAGAGTAGGAACACAGGACAGTTTTCTTGGCAAGACAAGAGTAGAGAGTTCCAGAAAGTTTGAGAGGCCTTTGTCTGAGACAAATTCAGTCTCACTCATGTGAGCACACCGCAAAAAAGTCCTCTGACGTATGGGTCCTGGCTTAAGCAGAGCCAATTATCCATATTGCGCAATATGGATAATTGCAGGGTCACTAAAGCAGGTCTGTGTACCAGAGCATGGGGAAACAAAGCGCTAGTTACTGCAGGTGAGATTTGGGCACTGTCAGTCCTGGTAAATTACACTTTACAGATAAGTAAGAAGATATACATGTCACATAAATTTCTCCTGTCCATATAGGAGCTTCAGTGGCAGACTCCCATTCTCTTCAGCTTTTACATATTTCCACTTTTTTCTGATATGTTTAGCTAGCACAGGGAAGATTCGGCCCTTGAGAGCAGCTAGAGCATATGCCAGTGACAGCAGACCACACTCACATCTGGATTCTATTCCCAGCTCTGCCTGTAACTCCCTCAAAAAAGTGAAATTGCTTTCCCTCTCCATATGGATTTTAAACAGATGTATCAGAACACATGGTAAGGCTGAAATCCTCAGAAAAAAAAAATCCAACATTTTATTAAACTATCAAGAATCTCATAAAAGGTATCAGGTACTTTATGGAAAGGCTTGTACTGTTAGTGACACCTTTCATTACCTGGTTATAGATCTTCAATATCACTTTCAGAATCCTTTCCACAAAGAAGAGAATATAGAATCCACCAAACACAGCAACGGCTTTCTCGATATAGTTATCTACTTTGGGGTCAAATCCAAACGCCTAACATTGAAGACAAAAGCAATGTGAATTAGTCTGTAATCTTAGTACATTTCCATAAAAACAAATTCCCTGACCACACACAAATGCTCCTCAAAAGTACGGACTGTCTACCAGCCAGGAGTTTCAATGAGGCTGAAGTTATGAAAGATCCTGACCCTGACAGATTTGTTTCTTTTTTTAACTTAAATTAAATGTCAGCAGTGTTTTAATACAGTAGAATTTTACATGCAGAACATAGTAATTATTGCAAAGCAGAAAGTCTACACTGTAGCCCATTAAAACTCACTAGAATTTTACCCAATGTGTTCCTCTTTCTGTCTAGAGGCAAAATAGCCCTTAGCCTTTCCCATCTCACAGCTACACATGGAACTTGTAGCTCACTCAGCTCACCCAGACAGAAAGAGGTGGCAGCTAGTGGCACTAGTGGCCACCTACAATTCTTTGGGGATTACAACCCACACACTCAGATATCCACTGGAGCAAGCTTCTAGAATTAATACACTTTAGAAACTATTTTACAAAACAAATAATGATTCCCGTTGCTTACCTCTGGAATGAGCTGGAAAATTGCATTAGAAAAGAGAGTACCGATGGCCAAGCCCACAAAGTAGGTTAGAATCTTGGGGAAATATGACTTTTTTAAGAGAGGAGTTAAAATCAATCCCAGGAGTGATGCCAAGTTAATGATAGTCACTGCCAGGAACCCAAATCCCCAAACTGTGGATAAACAAACAGAAATATAAAATATTTTAGTATAAAATCCACTTAAGGCTGCTTTTGATTTTTCTAACATCTGAATTGGCATGGAATTGAGAAAAATACTTTTTTCCTTACTTGAAATTATACTTTACAAATATAAAACCTTAAATACGCACTGATATTTAAGACACATACTCACAGAGGGGAAATTTGCAGGAATACTGTTTGGGACCACATACAAGCCCAGTTTCAGTTTTTAATATCTCAGATAGTCTATCTGCTGATAGTATAAATCAACTCTCTCTACAGTCAGTGAAGATTGAAAACTAAAGCTTAAGCCAACATTCATGAAGGTAGCTATAGCTTAGGCTTAAGACAAATCTTGTTACCGATCTCAGGGTTGCAGGTCCAATTGTCATTTACTCCTGAGCAACTCCTAGACACAAAGTTTGCTGTCTTGGCTGTCCTACACCCAAAAATCCTTCCTGATAAAGGATGACTCCTTCAAATCATCTTGAGGTGGTAACTTTCTGTTCCTATCACTCCTCCTCTTCCTACAGTTCAAAGTACTTCTGCTTTGTTGAAAACACTGCCCATCACTACTTATCACACTTATGAGGTGGAAGATAGCTCACAGTAGAGACTACTACAGCAGAGAAATGAAAACATACATAAGAGAGGTTCTGGGTTCAAAAAGATGGGCACAAAGGAGGAACATTTTTATTTATTTATTTATTTATTTAAGAAGTGGCATATGCACCTAGTTTGGCCATAATTTAGCTTCTTTCACCATAAGCATTGTCCCAGATTTTCAGAGTTCAGACACCAGGATTTATATGAAGCCATATCGTAATTATTCTGGCATCTGAACTACAGGTTCTGAGAGTTTTGTTTTTGCTGTTCACAAGCATCAAAAAGTTTTGCCTCTGTGCACGTCCACTGTTTTACCCAGTTACATCTCAAATCCCTGTAAGTACAAAAAAGCTTTAAAGGTTGCACTGAAAAAGTCTACAACACTGCCTCAAGTGAGGCCACAGAATCACAAAGATATCCACATAGACAGGTTGTCTATAAAAATCCAACACAAATTAAAACCAAAGCCAACAGTGTTGGATATATGAGAACAGTTTGGTATAATCCAAAAAGTTGCATCCATGTAATAGCCTCATTATCAGTTTTGCCATATGTACATAGAGAAGTTACCGTAAATTCCTTTCTGCGTAACAGAAACGGATCAGATTGCAATCTGCAGCCCAACTTTCCTGTAACACGTTGTCAGCAAACACGCTAAACCAGATTCATCACCTGCAACTGGGATTGCTATGCTTTGTTTGCACAGGGACACAATTTTCGTTTGTGATGAATTTTATATTGTGTCAAGAACAGGAAGAACAGAAAGCATTAGAAGCATTTAAAGCATTTGCAAGAGGTGTGTCAATGCCAACCAAAACATTCACTTGCCATTTCTGAGAGACAGAGAGAGGAAGAAAAACATACAACTAGATATGGTTAGATTCACTAAGCTACACAGGAGCATAACTTCCATTACAATAAAAGATAATTACGCTTGTGAATGCATTTTTGAAATCAAGTCTACAGTAAACAAATGGGGTTCCAGCGTCATCATGAGTCACAGAGGCTGTTTGTAGTTTGGGATTACCATAGAAGCAGGAGGCTCTCAGTTTAACATACAGATAACTCCTACACATTTATCCTGTGCAAAATACACGTTTGAAATTGAGTTAAAATACATATGTGTGTGTGTATATATACATATATATATATATATATATAATATTTAGTGTATAAGCCCAAATTACCTTGCCACAGACACAGGAAATTAGAACAAATTTCAAAAATTATGATTAAAAACCCCTACTACTATTACTTTCTACAACAAAAGACAAAGAGGACAAATTCGCAAATGGTACATATAAATCAGTGGGTGACAAAAATGATAGCAGAATGGAGCTTTAAAGCAAGCACAGAAAAACAGGTTATTGCCAAATGCCGAGAGAAATTCTCACAATAGTACTTGCTTTACTAACAACGGTGTAACATTCATGCCGGTACTCTTTGTTCAGAAGAGCAGCATGTACTGGGACACTTAAATTGAAGTACGTGCTACAAATGATACACCTTTCATCATTTTGTATGCTTAATGCAGTGGAACATGTCCCAGTGTACTAAAGGACCTATGTTTGCAAATAAAGATGTAATCCACTGGTATGTAGTACCCACTTTTGTCACAACAGCAGCAACAAAAAAGCCTTTCTTCTTCCTAATTTACCAGAGATAAGTGAGGCCAGAAGGCAGATGCATTTTATTTTTAAAAATCTGATCTAATCTGGATGGCTCAGTCCTTGGGATTTTGCATACTGATATTTTATTTCTTATTTATTTACCCAAAGTGGAAGAAAAAGGAAGAACTAAACTACATAATCAAATAACATCAGATAATGAAGGAATAAATTGTTCTCCGTCCTAGGCATTCCACAGGCCCTGCAGTGAGCCTCAGTAGTATGGGGACTAGTTTAAACTAATAAATCTTTTAAAGGAATAAAATAAACCTAAGATCTTCCTTATATGTTCCCCAGGAAGGTGTTGTTGACCTGAACTGCAATTGCAAATAACAATGTTTAAAAAAGATTACCCCAATTATACAATTAGGGGAATTGGTGCTGCAAGAAAAATACCACAAATAGAAAACAAACAAACAAGCGAAAGTGATAGAATTCCAAGATAACCAATGCTGCCAAAGTTGCTTCATTGCTGCATTATGGACTGTATGTCACAATACCATGTGCGCACTGCTGTCTTAAAATTGGGTTTATTCACTAGGGCTCCATCCCCACTAAGTTTTCCCTGAGTGCATCCACCCCAGAGAGCTGGCCAGGCTGACTTCATGTACCAGAGCCAAGCACTGACACACAGCCTACCCGGAGGCTGGTGGCATGGATGGCTTTTGCCAACAACCATTATTCTTCCTGTCTCTACAACTCTGGCCCCAACAAAGAGACCACCAAGATGCCAAAGCTTGATAAATCCAAAAAATAAATGGCAGGAGAGCAAGTCCACCTCAGGGCACCACTGATCAGTATTGTTCCTCACAAGAAGTGGGGACCACTGCTCTGGGCCTTCCTGAGACAGGCTCAGGCTCCTCCTAAGCCCCTTCCTGGAATGAAGAAGAAATCAGGGTGTTAAAACCTTGCTGAAAAAGCCAAGCAGACCACACAGACTCTGTTTGCCTCGGACAGAAGAAATGCCACTGGGCATTTCCAGCTATTTCATGCCGCTTTATACTACTCCCTATTACATTGCAGAGAAGCAAGAAAGGGAAGGACATGAGTGTGCCCCTAAGGACAGCTAGGTTAGATATTTGATATACAGCATATACAACACCCAGGGAAAAAAGACATTCTATCCGCTGTCATTTAACTTTTACTCTGCTTCCACAACATTTTTTTATTATTATTATTGCAAGCAGCTGCCCCGTAAAGCTCACTGTATTAAATTCTTCTTTATGTCTTGTCTGTTCATGTTTTGGAGAACAGGGACTTAGAGCTTAAATGTGTGGGAGTCCCTGAGCAGAAAACTCACATCGGCCGAGCTGGAAACATGCACTGAGGATTTTGCATCATGGGCAATAACTGAAATCAGCCGGTCCCAAAGCTGCCACAATATTGATTCACTTGGTGATGGGGCAGGGGGAGGGGGACAACACATAAATTAACAGCAGGATACATTTGCAGTAAAGCCTTCATTTGGCACGGGACATTTCTGTGAATCTCCCTTCAAAACAGATACCACTGTGTGTCACAGCCTCATATGCTTGGGGTTTAAAATACCCTAAGCATGGGCCTCGCAGATTTCTCATGCTGCAGCCAAGGGAGGGGCAGAGAAAAGACTGCCTTGCTTATCTGGCTACTGGACACTGCTTCTGAGCTGGCAGGATAAAAGAAAAATAGGAGGGGTGGTCTAAATAGCTTAGGCAATCAACTACAGAGCAAGCTTTCCACATCACCGTACTTAAACACACACACCCCCTCCAGAACAAAACCAAACAAGCAAACAACAACAAAAAAAGACAGATCTTACATTGTAGTGTAGGTATTGTAAATTTCTTGAAAATATGTGCCTTCATATGGTATAAACAATCATGGTAAATTGATGCCATGGTTGTGATTAATCAAATATATTTTTAATTATTCAGTGGCACAGGTAAGTTTTAGGAATGATGTGTAATTCTTAGTGACTACTCTCACTTACAACAATCAGGGTGCTATTAATTCTAAAATTTCAAAAGTTACAAAAAACACTGCAGTACCTTTGCTAATAAATACTACCATTGGGAATCTGCTCATCCAATATCCCAGTTTTTAACTTTAAGTCAGTTGAATCCCTGGGAATAATGAATTAATTTGGAATACTGAGTCAAATAAATAAATAATATACAAATTTGATCTTTATCAATGGAACAAGTAACTTCATTAACCAGCTGATTCATCCCTGTCCTATATTTTCTATTGCACTGTACAGTTCTGTGCACAATAAATATAAAAATAACAATGAGAAAAATAGGAGGAAGGAAGATTAAGGTTATTCAGGCATGTGATGATGTTCCATGTAGAGGGAGCAGCACAGAAGATGGCAAGAAGGCAAGAGTGGGAGTTCAGAAAAATATGAGTCTTTCCCTCAGGAAAACAGCAGTCACGGGCCTCCTTGGTGTCCTGACATCCAATTGCAAATAATTCCACTTAAATGCAGCCTCCTAGCAATTTTACCATGAGTTAGCCTGATGCTTGCACACCCCACTGAGTCTGACATCCCATTGCAAATCATCTGCACAAACTTTTTCCTGCTTCCACCTTCTCTCCTATTAACCAGCTATTAGTGAGAGCTCTTATGCCTCAGGGCACAAACTACTGTGCAAACAAAACAGGTCAGAAAGACTTTTTCTTTAATGAACAAATTACTCCATAACTATCTACTGGCCTTTCCCTAAAACATTTTGAAAAGATCACTGTCAAGAGAGAGGATATTTGTTTATGTACCCTGGTGACCTGAAGCACCCTCTTATGTTCCCACTTTATAACTATATCCCCTTAAACAAGGCATTCCTATTACGTATAGATAAATAGTTACTATTTAGCTAAGAAACCCGCACACTAATCACAGTATCAATGAAATAATATAACTGACCTTGTAAAGAATGCGGTTTAGATGTATCCACAAAATTTTCCTGATGATCACACGGGTGAAAAATTAGCTGTTGCAAAACAGCAGGACATATTGTAGAGAAGTCTGAATTTGATATACGACTGTTGTTCGGTATTCCATGCAAAGAAAAGATTTCCTCCCCAGTCAAGCACTGGAACAAAAAGGGGTTTTTTGCCAACTTAATACAATAATACAAAACAAAACAAAAAACAAGTCACACACTGAGAAACACAAGATTTATAACACGGAAATGCTGTAACACATTTTCAAGGAAGTATACACACTGTTTGTACACTGCATGTGAAAACCTGGTGATTGTTTAATGTGAGGCAGAAGTGATTTTAAGTATTTTAAGATAACTCACAAATAAATGAAACATGTTTTACATTGACATCTCCAAATCCTCTGCCCCATGAACCGGGACAGTCAAATATTTGGAAAAATAGCTTCAAAGTAGTTAAATTCCCATGTAATTACAAAATAATTACATTTAAGAACAGACCAGATACACTTAAAATCTTAGTGTCAGAGTAGCATCAGAAAAAGACTGTTAATTCCATGACTGCTCATTCATATGACTGCTTCTACTCCACAGTAATGCTGCATATTTCCTCAAACTAGCTGTTCATAAATTGTCCAAATGGCAGCATTCAACATTTTTTCATTCATTTTATGGCAAAAATTATTAGCAACAAGGATTATTTTGTAAGACCATCCCAAATTCCTGTGAGACACTCTTACTTCGGATCTTCACTTTGCCTTCAGCTCAGGGTCAGTACCTAATGGGTCAAGGACAAATGTACACAGCAGTGCTAAACCGGGCTGGGAACAGGGCTGGTTGCTCTCTTGGTTATTTTCAACCAAAAAAACAAAATACTTGAACTATAAAATATATTAAACTATCTCTCCACAGAAAAATTGAGTACTTTTATATGAAATGTTCCATATCACAGAGGTCTTTCATCTAATGCTTTCCATTTATTCACATTCATGTTTTCCTATAACGATCAATAAGCAAATAGTGTTCTTTCTTGGCTGCACACAAAAGTGGTTTGGCTTGTTGATGTACAACACACACCAGGGATGAGTCTCAAGAAAAGAAGAAAAGCTTTTAGCACGAGACATTCACTGTAGCGAGTCTCAGTGTGATTGCAGGAGTAGAGCACTGGAAGCCTTAACAAATTGCAAACAAATGGTCACTCCCTGTTCTTTTCAGTTTTACCTTCAGATTCCATAGCACTCCTCCAATAATTCAGGATTATTATTTATAAAGTATATTCCTTCTAGAGATAAGCCAAAGCAACTGCAAGTCATTTATTTCAGAGCTGCCTCCATCTCCACTAATAAATATTACTGTCTACAAGGTGAAAGGCATGCACATACCATTTTAACTTGACTATTTCTTATTTAGCTTGGAGGAAAAGAGCTTTCAGGCCAATACGAGTGGCTTCAGCCAAATTACATCCAGAATGCTCCTGCCCTTCTTCTTGAATGACCCAGTCTAGGAGAGCACTCACGTACACACCTGAACTTAAACAAATGTCTAAATTTTGTTGAGGCCATGAGACCTTGAAGACCGAAATATATACTGAAAAGTTTTCCTGAACAGAAGTTTAGAAGCAGTGTGGATATAGAATCATCTTTCAGTATCAACACTGATGTCAAAGCCTCAATATATCTTTAAAAAATATATTTATTTAAAATAAATATAGCTTGATAGCAACAATTATTGTTTTTGTTTTAAAGCATGTTGACCCATTTAATCTCAGTGGAAGTAGTGCACAAAGAAATCATCACTGAAGAGAGGTTTTTTTACAGCCCAATACATGAACTTCTGGAGCTTTTCTAAACTGGTTCTGTGCCTCATCATTTTACCATTAACTCTGCATTATGAAATAATGCAAAATATGTAGCTAATATTTCCAGTATGAAACAAAAAGAGAGGATAGTTGTGGTCTATAGGAATAGTTCCTATACCATGCTTCTTGCATTACTGGCCCACAGCCATTTCTAAAGGTCTGCAGTGAAAAGCTGATAGAAAAACAAGCCAGTACGCACTGAGATTCATAACATGGCTATCTCTAAGAGAACTGATCTTTAACATCTCTTCCCTAGAAATATAGAATGGATGACAAGTAATTTAAAATACTAACAAATTAATATTAGTTTACAAAAACACAAACCACATTGTAGGTTGAAAAAAAGAACCGATTATGGAGTGAAAATATTACTCAGGCACAGCATGAATTAGAAAACTTGAGACTTACAGCTTTGGCTATATACAAACAAATATGTTAGAAATACCATCGGACAAGAGAGCTTTTATATGAGGACAAGGAACAGCATTTTATTTAATTACTACTATTATTTAGATCGGGGACAAACCCAGAGGATAACAATTCCTAAAATGATTCATTGTTTTAAGTCACCTCATCCTCTCAGCAACTCCTACATGCATCCATGTGCTGAAAAGCAACCTTGTGTGAGTTCACTGGCACAATTAAGGGATTAATTAAAAGATTCAATCTATTAGAAGCCTTGGATTGGAACAACTCATGTTTGCACACTGAAAAACTCTGTACTTATCTTTGCAGGATAAATACATTAAGACAACCACACTTCTGTAAAAACACAAGCTATTTATTTTGTAAGACTGACAGATAACCTCAGCCAAAAGGTAATCTAGCGTCATGGAACAGGGGACTGAGAATGACGTCCTGGCTCATTAAGTCTACCATCCCGTCTGTCCCTTGCTATTCAGTAAGCCTTGTCACGGTGCTCAAGGTGAAGGGACTGGACCTGGCCACAACGTGACTGTTACCCAGTGTTTAACTCCTATCTTCAAAGAAGATATAACTGACCATGTCTCTGAACTTAAAAAAAATCATAAATAAATGCTTTTATCACAATTAAAGAGGACTTCAATCACTAGAATTCACAGCATTGCAACGTATTCAGACAAAAAAAAATAAATAAACCATCAACTAGGTTACTCAATTAAACGTTTACTTTTCTCATGGTAAGCTGCTGCCAAAAAATGATTGACCAATATGGGATTTTCTTTTAAGATTGTAAATGAAATAAAGCGATGCCCAACTATCTCGATTCTCTTCACACAAGTATCACATATCTATATAAATGAAAAGCATATGCCAAGCTCACCACATTCTTTCCAGGAAAGGATGGGATAACTTGCTCAGACAAAAATAATGCAAGGAGACCTCTAACAAGAAAATTAATAACAAATGCTATGGTACCAACCATCTTGTAAACATTTCATTCCCTTTTCTGACCTTCTGCCACATTCTTATCTTTGCTCTACCTCTGTTTTATCTGTAGCATTGCACATGTGAAGCACTGAAATACCAAAAGCAACCTGTCACTGTGGTTTCTAGATGTTGCCAGATTAAATCCTATCCTAGCCCACACCAGGGCTGAGCAGTGGGTCACACAGTAACAACAGCAAAGAAGGAATACCATGAATATTTTTTTTTTGACTTAACCTGAGGCTGGATGAGGCAAAATAAAGACAAATTAATGTCTTCCCCAACTTACTTGTAACAAATCAAAGCATTTAATGCTGATTCAGTGATACTTTTTTTTTCACTTATCCAGGTGTGGACTGGGTACTAGGAGACAACCACGCATTCAATAAGCAGCACTTTACGAGAAAGAGTCCAAGCATGTAAAGCTGCTTGAACACCTTTGTGTGCTTTAGGGATGTCACATACACACCCCAACATGTTCAAGGCAGCCTGATGTGGGGAGCTGAAAAATGTCCATAAATGCTGAAACTCACTGAAGACATTGTAGCAATAAGACACTACTTTGGGGGTAGAACAGAAAAGCCTATTTATCTTCTCACTGACCTGGCAATGTCAGCTCATGGTGCTGGATCAAGACCATAAGCCACACACTGTCAGGCCATTCATCCTTCTTCTAAGAAGCACTAGTGAACTAGTGAAACACTACCAAAACATCCAAACAAATAAATAAAAATCAAAGCAGATACTAGCCTAGTTCTAGTTCATCCAAACCACCAAAGTTACTGTTTTGACTCATCGTGACGTGAAAACGCGTGATAGCTGATCGCTAAAACTTTCACTTTGTTTTGTCCAAATGTTTGATATAAAAACCGAAATACGTTACATTAAGACAGTATTCAGGCATAACATGAAGGCTCAGCATAAATATAGTTTTAGAAAAGTCAAAGAAAGAAACTGGAGTATGATTTTAGCACCTTCTGACTACCCCAAAGCATAAAATAAAGGCAACATTAACAGGCTTTCTTTCCAACGCCCACTTACTTTCCATGCATTTTTTGACTAAAACTTCTGAGCACGTAGTTTAAACCTCCAGCATACACATGTATTGATATCATACCACAATGAACGTGATGACAGAAGATCAAATATAGTTTTGTTTTTACATCTTGCTAATAATGTAGAACAGTGAGTAAACATGCCATCATCTATTACATTAAGCATTAAATTGTTAGTAGTTCTATACAAATTTGTAGAACTAAAACGTGTTGGAATTCCATAGTGAAGTGTGAAAAAACATCAGTGACTACTATTTGAGTTTCCTCAGTTACTATTATTTCCCTGAAAAGAAGTCTTAGCTTATGCATTAAGGAAAGGCGAAAACAGAAAAAAAAAAAAAAGTGAAGAGCAAAGAAAATGCAAACACAAAACACAGAGAATTAAAAAAATGCACGATGAAAGAAAAAAGAAAGCTAAAACATAAGAAATGCAGACAGCTCAGCCAAGAATTCTAAAACTCAAAAATATCGTTGGTTATTTTTTGTCCTGTAAGACACACACACATGTCTTCATGGACATCATACAATTTAAGTTACCACAAACGCCTGTCAAATTTTATACAAGTATATGTTCAAACACCATCATGAACAAATTAAAGCATTTTTTCTTCGGCCTTATCTTTTCAAGTCAACCTCGGTATCAAAGGAAAACAGAAATCAGACATTCCTCTCCTTCTGACTTACGCATCCAAACTTTCAATTTTTAAGAAAATGGATCAGCTTCTAGTGGATCTTTGGAGATAAGTAAGGTTACTGAAATTTTTATCTGAGTGAAACACTTACACTAAAGACCAGTGCTGGGACAACACTAACAGAGACTGTTCCTTCCTGCTGGTTTTTGAAGGGCACTATCACCTGTCCCTTACAGATCAGCTCTGCACTAAAACGGCTTCAGGCTTGGATGAGGGACTCTTGATAGAGCAGGGACGTGTTATCTTCGCTGGAAGAAAGGGCTTGGAGTCATCCCACTAGCTCTGGACAATGAAGTTAGGAACTGAAAGTCTGAGATAAACCTTGTTTCCTCCTACAGTCATATATCTGTGCAGCCTCAATGGATGATCCAGCCTACCTGAAAAACACACGAGGTATTTATTTTTCTCCATTAAGATTTAGCAGAGTTCAGGCCTCCGATGCCTTACAACATAAAAAATTAGATTAGGCCACTTTACATCTTTTTTTCCATAACCAGTGGATCCTCTAAATTATGAGCTTGTAAGCGCAAAGCATGAGTCAGTGTTTGAAAACAGCCACCCAACTTACTTAGTATGAGTACACATTAGCGTGTAGCACCTGCCCAAAGTCATTGATATACTTAACACCTACAAGGGATTGAGAGCCTGCAGGTTAAGAGCACTTGCTTAAATGGTACTAGATGATAGAGCAGCTGTAAAGTCAATTTTAAGACATACAAGTAACTCAACAAAAAAGGTACGTGTTTCAGTATGGTACCCTAGATATTTTTCCAAAAGGACACAACTAAAACAGGCCTGTTAAAAAAATAAAAATGTTTCAGTTAAATTTCAAATTATTTATGAGGAATACGCATTGGCAGTAATTAAAATGAGCATTTCTTTTCCTCTGCAGCCTGTGTACGAGGGCTACGTGCTTTTACATAGGTAGAAGCTGAAGGACTGAGGAATCTGCTCATTTCTAAGCCCCTTTAAAGAAAGATTCTTTTCATAACCATATTCAACACTGCAAACTTGTATTTAGTGTGTGCGGCAGGAAATGTTTGTATATAAATGTTTTTTAAATACACTGTGTTGGAACAGTGTTCAGTTTGTGAAATTTGAAAGAGAAGCAGTGACTCTGGGAAATATTGCTGCGCTTATACTGAATACTACATTGATTTTGGTGGCATTAACTCCAAATTAAGCCCCTGGTCAAGGTACAGACACCAGAATCACACTGTTTCTGAAACAAACGCAGTTTATCCAAGGTTTGTCTACATTACTGATGAAGAGCTACTGCTCCAAACGTTAAAATAAATAAATAAATAAATAAATAAATAAATAAATAAGTAAATAAAAAGCGCCTCATGGCCCCTAGAAGCATGCCTCCTCTGTTTCTCGAGGAGTTGAACCAAACCACAGCAATCATCCCTGTTTTCCTTTCATTTTCACGGCTGACAGGACTTAGCATAGGGAAATTTCTGCCAGCCTTAGAACTCCCATTCAGGGAAAGGAAGGCACTCTAAGATGCTCCGGAGATACGAAATGATATAGCATTTAAAAATAGCAACGAGGTCTGAGTTTTCTTTGGAGACACTAGACAGAGCAAAACAGTTTCATGAAAAAATGAGCGGTATTCTGGTCAGATTTAGTCAGCGAATTAAACACTTTAAAAAGCTTTTACTGGATGAATTGACGAAGGGACACTCAGCGCTCAATTACGGGAAAGACGTGAACAACTGTGGAAGTTCCTCCACGCCCGCAGCGGCCAAGCCTCCGCTCCCAGGTGTCGCTTTCCCCGAAGATCTGCCCGTACACCTCTCGGAGGGAAGCTCCGGCAGGGCGAGCAGGTCAACCCGCTCCCCGGCCGCGAGCAGCTCCCGCCCGCCGCTACCTTTGCCCGGGGGCACCGCGGACCTTGGCCCCGTCTCCTCGCTCCCCGCGTGCCGGCCCTCGGCGCTACCTGGTTGTGGTGCGGCTGGGGCAGGAGCTGGGACGGCGACGCGGCGGCCGGGCGGCCGAGCAGGGCGGAGAGCTGGGCGGCCGACAGGCTCCCGTTGGTGCCGAAGGCGCGGAGCACGTCGGCGGCGAAGGCGGCGGCCGCGTTTGGGAGCATCTCCGAGGAGCGGGCGAGTGCGGCCGGGAGCGCGGCCCCTCCGGCCGGGGCTCGGCGGGGCGGGGGAGGCGGGCGGCCCCTCCCCGGGGGGCGGCTGCGCGAAGGCGGCACCGGGCTCCGGCCCGGCCCCGCCGAGCACCTGCCGGGCCCCGCACGCCGCCCCCGAAAGGCCCCGGCCCCGCCGCGGTCCCGCCAGGAGCCGCCCGTGAGGCCGCCCCGGGGAGTTTAATCCAGCCCAGAAGCGTGGGGGATTTCACCCGGCCTTTTTAATAAGCAAGCGGGGAAGTGTGTGACTGACCCCAGGCAACAGCTCCCTCGCTTCAGGAGCAGCACTTGCCCCTCAGGAGACAGCGCTACAAGTTACTCCCCAGCTGCCCCTTACAACATTTCTTAACCTGTCTCCAAATGGATACCACCCGCTACAGAAATATATATTTTAACACAACATGATTTAAACATTCTTATTCAGACCTCTATGAAACTATGCTGAAGGAGAGGAGCAGAAGTGCTCCTCAATCCCAAATCTTCTGAAAGCAGAATTTACGCCGTGTGCCATGCGGTCTGGGTATCGGCACCACGATGGAGGCACCGTCACTTCACAAGCAGTGACACTTGTTCGGATAAACTGCACATAAAGAGATTTCATACCACAGTGCACAAAGCATCAAGCAAAAAAAGGCGCCATCAGTATTAACCAACTACCAGAAAAATCCAGAGCACTGCAATCCCATAAATTCTGCTGCTGAAGGAACTAAACTCTGACTTAGAGCCTGAATGGCTGAGGTACTTTCATGCTTCCCGGGTACTTGGTTGGTGGAGGCTTAAGCAGCCCCTGGCACAACCTAGCTGCCAGTTGTTCCCAGTGATGGACCCCATCACCCTAGTTCAACAGCGGCGCCTGAAGACGTTCCACCCTCCCCACGTCTCTATTTACATGGGCATTTTTGGTCTCTTCAAGAAAAACCAATGCAAGTTTTCTGCTGCTACTGACAGAATCACAACATATTTCTTCCAGTAGCGGAACTGGGGCCTCCTGTACTGAGCATGCCTATTTCTAAACACAGCTCTGCTCACAGTCGATTACGTGAAGGCATTCTGAAATTTGAAAAAGTCTGTATATTTGAAGAGTTCCTTACGACCAGTAGATAAATTGGAAACAACACAAACTGGCTAAAACAGTTAAATCAAAACAGGCTGCTGGTGCATCAAAAAGATTTGTCAGTGCTCTGTAGTACAGGGCCAAAGAGTTAATTTCAAAACTATTTTTTAAGGACTTCCTTTTTAATCAGAAACATAAATATAAAGGATGATTTAAATTAGTGTAATTAAGCAAACTCATATTTGCATTAGATCTTAGGCCTATATTTGCATAATGCCGAAAAGTTCAAGGAATTCCTGAATAATTCCATTAAGAATTACTCTCTTTTGCCAATCCTCTACAGAATGAAAATCCTACTCTATTTTTGAGACACAGCCAAAACTTCTCCTCAAGGAGTGATGCATTCATACTGCTCTACTTTAAAAGAAGTTTCTAAACTGTTTCTTGCTGAAAAAGACCACAAGAGCCAGAAGGGCATCAAACGAGACGGGAGGTCATGTACCTTTCCAACTGTATATATAGCACTGGAAGGACTACTTTAGATGTTGTGTATACCCTTGTGACATACGTACAGATCCATCAGGTGTGGTCTTGGTTCATCTCAAGTCTGATAAAGCCTAGCCAACACTTACAGAGCAAAATTCTTTCTCAAACTGAAAGAACAACCTGTTTGCACACCGTAAACCAAATATTTCCCAATAGTACTTCATGGTCCTGATTCGCTATTGTTTTGTTTCCTGCTTTATTCACACCTGTGTAATGTTACTGTCACATTTAAGTCACTGTCAGGTGCCAGCACACCAGGTGGTGACTGACAGTGGGGGCAAGATGACGTAAATCAGCTTCTCTGATCTCCTGAAGGGCCATACCCTCCCTGAATTGGGTTTCCCTTAAGGAATTCGGTGAAACTGTAGCTACTTACATCACAGCCAGAATGATTTGTAATTTTGTTATTTACTTATCTCAAAGTCAGAGGCACCCTCTGCATCTACCTTCATTCAAACTAATTGAAATTATCTATTTGAAAATAACAATCATATCATAACCCTGTATTTTGGCAAGTAAGACTGACACACCCATCCCTTGCATTCTTACTATTTGCATGCTTTTTCTCCCAGCTCTTTGTTGGATTAACTACTTTAATAGGATTAAAAATGATAACCTGTAATTACACACTCGTGAATGAAATGATGTATAGCCAATAGATGTTTCTAGGGGAAAGTATCTAAGTAGGTATGTAAAAATATTAGACTGACACCTCAAACATATTCCCCCCCCCCCCCCCCCGCAACGTATTTCTCTTTACTAAGTGAACTCCCAGCAGCTCTCTTTGTTCATTTTTTAACTTGGCTAGGCAGACTACAATACTCACAGCAACTATATCTTAACTTCCAGTGCATCACAGCTTAATAGCATGCTAAGGTAGATGCTCAGATAGTTTTCAATACTGCCAGCTCAGGAATCTTCCTCATGAATTCTGGGCTCTTGCAAGTACTGAAAATGAATTCAAAGGGAAAACTGGGGTCTCAAGATTTGCAGATTTTCATTCTGTAATTTAATGGTTTAATAGTGAATTACAAGTGTCTGAGGCATGATGAGGACCTCAAACCATGAGAGGTATAACGGCATTGCTAGGGTAAATCAATCAAAACTTGCTTCTTTGGTGAGGCTGCACTATCGGTAACATTTCTATATTGTTTACCACCCTGAGAAGCTTAGCTCATACAACAGATTAGCTTTACGCAATATATTTCACCCAGCTAGAGGCACTACCCGTTTTACAGCCTTCCACTATAGCCAGCTTATTAGCTCTCTCTCTGCAAAACTGTAGAATACCCTGCTTCTGATAAGAGAGAGGTAGGATACATCCTCCCTGAGATTAAATATTACTTAAGCAAGTATCTTCAGAAACAACATCTCTGTAATAAACCACATAAGATGAAAAGCTTTACTGCTTTTATTTTCAAATACCAATATATAGAGATATTTAAGGATCTTTAACCACAACCAGAATGAGTTCTTTTTAGTAGAGATACACAGACGAAACGATCTTCAGTCCACAGCTGTTCGTTGGAAAACTGAGCTTAATAAAATTCCACTGACACTTGAGATATATTATCTGTTCCCAACTTGTTTGCATAGGGTCATGACTATTTGATAGTATGGAGATATAAGAATAGAATAATAGATAATATTTCTAGTGTCAAAGCTCGAAGTTTTTTTGAGCCTAATGTTTTGGCCAAGTGCCATCTCTCATTTTCAGCTGGTAGGCACAGACCTCTAACTTACAAATCCAGTAGCTGTTGGGCTACAGCTTCAGACAGTAAGAAGTGAGACAGTGCCTGGAGAGCTGAGCCAGCCTATAGCAGCTGCGCATCATGACTCAAAGCACCCAAGATGTGTGCACAAAAATATAGGAAGTAATAAACATTCTTAAAAGAGAGCACTGTTCACCGTGACAATGCCTTGCATTGCCCAAATGATCTGTGCCAGAAGAGCCATCTTCTGAAAAAATACAGGTTTTATACGGTATTTTTATTTTTTTTATTTTTTTATTTTTTGGAAGCAAAAAGCCACTACACATTCTTATCAGTTAAACATTTTGTAAGAAAAGAAGTTCAGAAGTTTGGATTTTTTTTTTCAACTTACAGCTCTTCAACTTATTCTGAACCGTCATTATAAAAAAGAATTTTTACATTTACAAATTCAAACAAATATTTCAGCTAGTTCCCCCAAGTCTTTTAAAAATACTTTTAAATTTAAGTTCTCTATTATTCTAAAATTAGGTTAAAAAAATCAAAAAACTATAAAGTGTTAAAATCAATGATGTTTTGTAGGAAAGTTTTCATGTGTTCACGTTTTGTAGGAACATGTCTAGTAGGGACCTCTTACCTGCTGAAGGCCTTTAAATTCACCAAAGGACCCCGGGGAGGGGCAGTACATGACTAAAAGCTACAAGTCCAGATTACATTAACATATCTGCACTGAATTGTATGTATCTAAAGAACAAGGGTTACCACAGAATAAAGGAGAAGCAGTCATATGTCAATATTAGTACGATTAGATAAGCAGAGTAGTGTCAGCAGGATGTCTGAGACACAACATGCTGGCGTTGTATTTTACAGGCTGGATCCTGCAGGGATCAAAATTAACCCTGTGAGAGAGCAATGCTAAAGCAGCTGCAAGAATCGTTTAGATTTTTTTTCCCCCTCACAATTCAGTAAGGTGGAAAAAGTTAGTAGGGTTTCTGAAGAGGGACCATAACAGTGTTACCAGTTTCCATTACAGGACCTGGGAGGAAAACTATTTGTTCTGGAAACTTTTCTAGACCAGTGACCTTCAACACACTTGTCCCTTCCTTCATTTCTTGTAAGTACAGCTGCTAAACATGCTTGAATAAGCGAGTTCTTTCTGAAAATATGAAAACTCATCTCTGTTGAGTTTGCAAACTATGTCAGTATGCTTCGCTTGTCTCCAGAACAGGTGCTGTACAGGCACTTGAGACTGGCAAACACGTGTTGAATCCAGCCTTATTTTTAAGCTAGCAATATGGGAGAGAGAAAAAAAGGTGCTGGAGGGTAGAGGAGATGTTAATTCAGAGGAAAATTACAGTTGCAGCTAACGCTTTCTTAGTTTGGGATGCAGTGTTTTATCATATAGAAATCAGGCCTTTTCTGCCTCCAGGCACTTAGTTCTCTTCCACACACTTGCCTAACACCGAAATTTTTAAAGTTTTGATTAACAGATGACAACACTCAAGCCTGGATGAATTCTTAAGTATGTACTGTCACAATGCCAAATTTAAATTCAAAATATACTTAAAAGCATGGTGCTTTAATCTGTTCATATAATAATCCCCCAAACAACTTCCGTTTTAAAATTTGAGATATGGCTCTCAGTCAAATTTTAGTCCACCTACTTGGGGTATACTGCTGGAGAGCAGAAAGCATCCAAGTTATAACTGCATCCTGAATATACTTCAGCGTCTAAGTGTAGATATCTGCAAGTAACAAAGTGCATTATCATCACTTGAAAGATATTTTATATCATGCTGTTGCAAGACCAGCAACATTATCACAAGAGAGCACCAGAGTTGCATGTTTTTCATGACAACTTTTGAACTCCTTGTGTTTTCAGGAACTTGTAATAAGTATTTCTAGCCTGAATTAATATTTGAAGCCTGAATCCTGCCTGGCATGAAAACAAGTGTTGTTGAAAAGTATTAGCAAACGACTCATAATTGCTCTGTAGAATTCAAAGCCACAGAATGCCTTTGAGGCTAGGTAAGAACAAAACAGCATTGAATACTCATATTGATGGTCAAAATATTCAGGTACGTTAGCCAAGATGTTATAAAGTGAAACAGGAAGGGGTACAAACTCTTAGATATAACAGTAGGTATACGTTTTGGATCTAATTTTGGATTTCACACATGCCAAGGTGAAGCCTCTAATACCATAGAAGGAACACACTGAATCAACCCCAGGCAGTTCCTATTTCACCTTTAGGTTATTCAAATCTGAAGCATTATGTGTATGAATTACTACGGACTTAGTTCACACAATGGCAGAATCCATTTCCATGCTCATTTCACTAAATACAAGTGTACGTAAACACGAGAGGTATTTAGAATATTCTACAACTAGATAATTTATAGGTTAAGTCTTTAACATACACAGCCAGAGGTACAAGGACACTCATAGGCTATGCACAACTCTTGAAACCTGGTGTCTGCAGTATCTAGTAAAGAAAAGATAAGATAATTATACTCTGTATTATTGTAAATAGAATTTGCATATTTTTTTGAAAAGTTATCTCAGGAACCTGAAAGCTATTAGTAACTCATATACTGCCATTATTTCAAAATGCTAGTCCCTTAAGGGCAGATATACACATCTCAGTGAAACTCGTAGAGCTCTTACTGTTTTTCATGTCCTGTATGCTTTCTCTTAGGGCATGAATGCATCTGACTTCAGGGATTTAACTGAGCCTAGGCCCGTGTGCAAGAAATCACTGGAGAGGAGTAAGCCCTGCCAAAGGATAATGCTCACACTAGGTTTTCCTTCAGCAATTTGAACAGAAGCACAGAGCAAATGCCTGTTTCAGTCACATGTGTAAATCAATAAATAGATTTTACTTATGTACCAGCTTGTTCTACACCCCACCAATGCTTACTGTTTAGGTCAGAATTTCTAATGTCACTTGTAACTTTGTCATGGCACACTTGTTTTAAAGAGTTTTTAGTGCTAGAGATGGGTGTTACAGCATGTGGGTCTCCATGGAACCATTGGTTTTGTTTATCAAAACTCAAACATGGAAATGAGAAACTCAAACCTTAAAAAAACTAAGGCACCACAAACAAACAAAAACACCACCACAGCCTTCAAAATATATTCACTACCTGCTGTGGAACAGAGAGTGTTAATATGGCTAAAGGATAACACAATACAAACATCTGGTAGAGAACATTTCCTGAGCAAGTTACACATTTAAAAAATAAATTAAAAAAAAAAAGTGGGGAAAGTCTCGGGGATTTGCAACTCTAGGGAAGATGGCTGAAGAAGCATTCAATAATTGATAATTTTACAACTCAATTCACATGTTGGTTCCTTATTCTAACCCTAAAACCATGTAGAGGATTTACAGTTATTTAATACTTTCAAAGGTCTTTGAAGACCAAATACAGTAAGTCCATTGTGTCAATTTATGCTATTCTGGTAGAAATCAGAAAAGAGTCTCCCTGGCAAAGCAGAACAGAGGATGAATTAGAATCACAATTTATAGGTGGAGAATCAAGAGAGTCCCACACTATTTGCTGGGCCTACGAAAAGGCAACCTCTCAAGCAAATCCAGCAGAGGAAAAACGTAAGAGTTTAGGTCAGCCTGCTTCCAGCTTGTAAGGCAAATGTGTGCATACAGCATGTTTCCCAGATCCAGACTTTAGAAGCAGACAGTAAATTGCAATAGATGAGGAAATGGCCTCTCTATATCCACCTGTATAGCTGTCAAATTATACCAGCGTGAACTGATGATAAGATTCAACGGGTGGTGAAGAATTTTTTAGCACACATACAGGAAGAACTTCATGAGCAAATACCCATAGGTGTAAGAGAACCTAATTTTAAAAATAGCCTTATGCAACTGCCCTAGCTATGGTTCATTTTGTGGGGTGGGTGTAGACCACCGCAAGACAGAAGAGCACAGTACAACCAGTGAGAAAGCTTCATAAGTAAACAATTATCAGTTTACTGCTTGACACCAGAGTCGTTGAAATTCCTAACATAGCTGCTGGCTGTTGCTTATGATTCTTTGGGAAGGAAAGATTCACCATCTAATCCCTGTAAGTAAACACAGTTTCAGACCTCACAAAAGGGCAAATGAAGTAATAGTTTAACAGCAGCAGACACCTCAAATGTGACCTTCATCCAAGAATCTCAAGAACACTGAGTTTAACGATCTGATCTTCCCAAAACCTCTGTGGGGGTAAAGGCAAAATTCATATTTACAGATTGGGAAAGGGCAACTTAGAAATAATTAAGTTCAATTATTTAAATACAAACAAGTGAATGGAATCCACTTTTCGCTCCTACTTCACACACCCTTTCTCCTACTCTGTAGGAGAGCATTGTAGAAACACTATTCAGCAAGGGCAAGGCAGTGCATAGGATTAAATTCCTAAATGAGAGAAACAGAAAGAGTAAGCCCCAAATTTGAGAAGTACGCTAAGCACCTTACCAAGATTGTTTTTTAAAAAAATAATTTAAAAAAATCACCTCAGGACACAGAAAACCCTGTCATTTAAGGATGTGCTGTAGTTTTGTTGCTTGTGGATGAGGAAGCAAGGTTAAATATTGGTTGACAATAGAATCAACAATAATGTGGAAGAAGCATTAGAACCTCCTATTTCCAGCAACACATCACTTAACTGGCAAGAGATGCCCCTCTATAACAGTTCCAGACTTATAGCTGATCTCTTTTGTAGGGAAACATTCATCACTGACACCTGTGAGATAAATGACAGGCAAAGGATTTGATATGAGGAAAAGCTGATACGTAACTGAAATAGCTGTTAACAGGTCAAGCAGCAACTGCCAAAAGGCCAAACAAGGTTTCTTCCACAGACCAGCTGAAGCAGAGCATTAGAACATGATCTCTGGATTTCACAGCATGGAAGGAATAGGAAGGGAAGGACTTGGAAAGCATGAGATTACTATTTCTATTTAGGGGTGGGAGGACACAGGGAAGAGGAATCTCTAACTACATTGCAAGAGGAATCAAAAATTAAATAATGGATCTCAAATGTGGTCCTACGTTTTAACTTTTTCATGCTTTTAGCATCTCCAACATACTTACTGCAGTAAGAAATATAATAATACAGAGACTCAACCTCTCAGATAGTATTTTAGAAATCTAAAATGATGTTATACAGACCAGTAACATCAGAAGCTCCCAAACAGAAGTGTTTAAGAGGGCAAGACCAGACAAATTATTCCTACAGCGCCCATTATAGATGTCAGCTCTGGGCTGGTAAGCTCAGTAGAATAAGGTAGTACATGGTGTTAAAATGTACAGAGAGCATTATTATGAACAGATTAATTTCCTTATATATCTTCTAGCACTTATATGTTGTAAACTTTTAGAGACTTTGATCAATATTGTTAAAGTACCTCGCAATATATCATTAAAGACCCAAGAAAACATGAGTTTTGCATTGTAAAATTACCAATTTTACGACATTTTAAGAATTTCCGAGGCCTAAACCCTTACGCTGCCATACAATGCCAAACGTGCAATGCCTCAAACTGTAGGAGATATTTTTTTTTGGCATTTAGCATCATAGTTTTTCTTCACTGAGATGTTTAAAAGATTTTGTTGTGATGAAAAAATGCTATAATTCAATACCAGTTAATAAATGTACAACACAAGTTCAAAACGGATTCACTTATACCTAAGTGATCAAAAACAAACAAAACGCAGATCATTTAGTGATCAGTATACATACCTTTGTTTATAGAGAAGAGATTCTGTCACAATGTCAGCTACATAAATATTGTGACTATGTACTTATACTTGCATCTCAATATCTTCTCAGGCATACTATTTGCCTTGCTGTTTATAACGTAAAACTTCCCCTCTCTGTCCTTGACTCAGTAGTAACATGAGAGTGTTTGAAATGCAAACAAAACCTCCTTGTCCTGAGAGTACAAGGGGCGGAGGAAGATGCAACTAGACAAATAAGTTGTTCTTAGTGCCTTATGCCACCCCCCTTTGATAAAAGCCAAAGGAGAGGACACTAAGGAGGTCATCCAAGGACAGCCATTCCTGGGTCCCTTGTCTCCAGCTCTTTGTCCATACTTTGTTATGGAGCTTTCTGGTGAGCGGACTGAAAGCTGAAAGTTACTCTGTTGTTTATATTAAGAAAAAGAAATTAGACTTCTGAGACACTTTGATAGCACTTACAAGCATAGGAAAGAGGTGTTAGCCTTATGACAGAAGAATGCAATGACTAACACCTGCCCTAACACTATTCAAGTGCAATGGTTACTAATGTTGCCAGGCAAAGGTTCTTATATTCAATTGCACATTTCACACAATTTCCCTTTTAGCCTTTTTAAGGAAGTGATAGGACTTGCTTGACTCTTGATTATGAAATATCTGGCAAGGAAATGGTTCCCGTACACAAATCAGAAGCACACAGGATTTGGCCATAATGTTAAAATAGAGAGAAGAATCTTCATCTCCTGCCACCAGACTCAAGGAATAGAATAACTTAATATTAAATGTGAAGTTATTTCCATACACATGAAAACAACTGCCAATACTCAAAAAAGACTGTTAAACAACCGAAATGATTCCAAATGATTTATCCAAAATAAATTTCCATCAGGAAACTACCATGAACATTTATGTTAGTTCTTAGAAATGATCAGTTGCTCTGGTTTTAAAATCATTTTGCATTCCTGAATTGAAACTTCAGATTTTATATTATTTTAATTTGATATCACTAACGACATTTGTATGAATCCCTTTCAAACTGCTGCCAGGAAAGATTCCTCGTTATTCCTTCTTTAGAGAACAGCATCATTCAGAAGCAGATCAGCTTTGCTGGTTGTCAGACCAACAAAGTTAAACAATGGAAGCAAAAAAGCCGAATAGACATCAAAAGAAGTTGGAGGAAGGGAACTTTGCAAGAAAACTTCATCACTCCTGATCTGCACTGCAAAGCCATGGACTCCAGCACTGCTTTTCTGGATTCTGGCAAATTTTTAGAGCAGTATCTGAACCTGGATCATACTTTTAAAAAAAAAAAAAAGCTATTTACTGGTTTTAGTTGTTTTTAACATAAATGGATGGCATTACATTAGTGGCTCATGTGGCTGCCTTGGTTGAAGAGGAATTCTAGACCTATGAAGTACCAAGTTTTAAAGATACATGAAATGTAACACTCACAAGACCTAATTTACTTTTTTATACCAACTGAGGAAAAGAAGACAGTAATGTAAAAAGGCACAGCTCTCACAGGGATGCCAATTATTCTGTTAAAAAGTGGGGAAGAGTATTTATATTTTAAATCACAAAATAATACATACAGCAACAAGGTGGCTGGAGATGAACGTAAACTCCTCACAGTCTACACTAGTACATGACTATGCCTGGGAATGGCTACATTATAACCAGGTTCCCCAAATCCTATCAATGTGTGTTTAGCTTTTAACAAGCTATAGCCCTGTGTTTGCTTACAGTAATCAATATTCTTCTCACACTATTTTCCTAGCTGTTTATAACCCTGAACAGAGTAAGTTTTTGCCTCACTAAAACCAAAGAAAAACTCTTCCTGTCTTCAGAAGTGACAGGATTTCTAGCTCATCTTATAAGGACAAGATGAGGAAGAGGTGCTTTCTCTCTCTCTCTCTTTAATTTATAAAGAGAAATAAAATTGTTTAGAAAACAAAGGGCCAGAGTTGCAGTATAAGGGCTGAAATCAGTTTCATCATTTCTAAGAGATGCACAGATAGAGGACTGGCACAGATATGGACACTGCAGTC
Source organism: Anser cygnoides (assembly GCF_040182565.1). NCBI lineage: Eukaryota > Metazoa > Chordata > Aves > Anseriformes > Anatidae > Anser > Anser cygnoides. Next base: position 74,089,130 of record NC_089876.1, read on the forward strand.
ATTGGCAGTCTTCTAAAAAGAAGAAAAAGGGACAGAGAGGAAAGTCAGGGGCATACATCAATGAAAGATCCAATAAACAAATGTGTTTCTGAGCAGGAAACTAGAATTGCCCTGAGAAAATCGATGTGATGTTACCTTAAATAGCATTGTCACTTTTTCCTCAGCAAATGGTATGAAATCCAACATTTCATGCAGTGATGGCTCATGACTCTATTGCATTTTTCCTTTAATCTATAAGTCATTTGTTTGCTTTGTTAGGGCATTGCCTTTTAGTCCAGTTACAACAAACCCACGGTGTCATCAGGGACTACATGGCACAGCTCCTGTCAAGAGGAGGAGATTCACAGCTGTCCTCTTGGCCTGCCCCCATCCTTGAATCCCAGTGCCCTACTGATCAACAGCACGGGTTGTGCCCATGCAGTTTGTTCTGCTCTGACAGGTGCTGGCGTTTGGCAGCATTCCCAGCAAACAGGCAGTTGCAGAGAGATGAAGACTTGGCTGAAAGTCAGAAAGCCAGCTCATGCAAAGCATGGAAGGATCTGGAGGATGCAAAGGTGTTAAACCCCTTTTGTGTTTTCACAGTCCTGAAACTGCCACAGGCTGCTCTAAACTATGCTGGCTGCCAGTAGTTGCAGGCACTTTTACAGAAGCTAGAACATAAATAAGAAAAAAAAATCATTTGAAATTAAGCACAGCCAAATATTTACCAGAAATTTACCAGAAAACCTAGAAGGATATCCCTTCATCATCTTCCAGCTTACAACAGACCACATTATTCAAGCTACCCAAATCATGCTGTGTGGATTACTTGCAACTCCAAGTCTGGCTTAAGGCAACAGACCTATAGTCTTTCCCCTAAATGATGTCCAGCCCCTCCAGCCTCCAATATCTGACCCTTCATGTTCTTCTGGAATTGCAAGTGCTGTTTGGTTTCCATTGTTTAACAGCTGTGACCCTACAGCCGTCAGTGCTGCATCACCAGGTAGGACTCCTTTGAAGCTGCTATCAAAGCTAAAGACAATCCACTTGCAAAACTGAGTTTTATTACAGTTCATTGCACTTAAACGTTGAGGATTCCATGCGTAAGCAGCACGCAAAGCAGAAGGACAAATTATTCTTCCTTCTCCCTCCCCCTCTCTGTTCACACATTTTCAGAACGCTAGCATGAGAGCAGTCCTCAGTGAGTTTGGGATAAACTTAAGCAAGAAAAGGTAGTACCCATTTAAATCCTTTTGTATGTCAGCTTATTAACTCATTTTCTTGATTACATATATGTAGAAATGCTCAGAGTGTGGTTGCCATAGTCAGGGAGAAAGACTAAGAACTTACTTCATGCATCCTCAGCCAACTTTATCTATTTTTAACACACCAATTGATGCTATCCCTGATTATTCAGCTTACACTGAGAAAGAGTTATATTATCAGGAGATTATATGTATATGTATACATTATCAGGAGACCTGTGCATGTAGCCTACCAAACCATAGAGATGATGCTTCTCAAAAGTCACCCTAAAAATCCCAGTGCTGTCATCCTACTCTGAATCAGAGCTTTGCCTGTTTGGGCAGAGCTTAAGTGTAGAAAATTGGCATTATAAGGAACTGGCACATTGCTGCCAGCAACAGCACTGCATGCTTCTTAGGTCAGAGCCACATTAGATCATTGGCAGCTACTTGAAAATTTCAAGATTCAAAGCAGAAAGACTTGTCTAATACAAAGAGATCTAAGATCAATGTGGATGCTTTTATTCCAAAATTGTACATGCAATTTGCACAAACATGGAACTACGCAAGGTTTATGACAGTAGAAATGGAACTTGTTGACTACAACAACCTGAGACTCCATATGGTATACTAAAGTTACTTCAGAGACATAAAACTGTATATGGGGCAGAACTGTAACAGAAATCGGGGTAAAGATAGACAGATTGCTATCATATTATTTATTTATTTTTACTAGTATAGACGTCAAATGTTAGGTTTCTTTTTTAATTTAAACATACACAAAAACAGTTATTCCACCTTTGCTGGGGCAAGAGCTAATGTATCTCATTGACACTGTGGTTAGGCATGGCACAGTTTCTAATCCACAGAAAGCTATCCCTGGTTAGCCAGTAACCATGCTATAAAAGTTAGAATCCAGCATATGAGTGCCTCTGAAGGGGAGCACTGATTTATTTTTACAACTGATTTTAAGAAGTTAATCCCAACCCAGGCTCTAAAAAGCACAAGTACAGCACACACATTCACATCAGTGTGTTAGAGAGAAAATCTGTACTTCCAAAACACTTCAGATACTGGCATGTAGGATAAAGGCGGCCTCTGCATTATCATTTTATCCTCTGTTAGGCACAGTTAACTATGCACACGAACACTAGCAAGGCACGGGACAACTACATTTGCTAAGGAACCGAGGATGTAAAGAAAGAATTCAGCTATGAATTCAGACCCAAGTTTCTGCCACACCAGCAATATGTCTTTCAGTTATTTACTGGGAACACCCAGTACGTCAGCCTTTCAACAAGTACTTATTAAGGAGCCATTAATTACCATGTATCCAAGTGCTAGAGTATTTCAGTTCTCTCAGCTCTGGTAAAAGTATTGTTGTTCTTGATAAACCAGAACTGTAACTAACCCTCCAGCTTTATGCCTGACTGTACATTTGTTTTTAGTGATACAATGTCACTGTGCTCAATGTTTTATAAGAAACCACAGAAACATGCTGTTAAAAGGACAATTTGAAACTTCTCAAATTGTTTGGACAACTGAGAACTTGGCTATCCCTGGTACGGCCTTCTCTCTGCACAAACACAGCAACTCTCAGGGAGCAGAAAACGATTTCAACAAACACTATGAAACATGCATTTTGGTTTTGTTGTGAAGATTTACTCAATAAATTTGGCAGTGTTCTGCTTCCTCTCATCCTACTCCCCAGCACCCTATCCTTCAGCCCATCTCCTTTCCCTTTCTGACTCTTCTACATTCTTTACCAACCTAAACAGGGCTTCTGTTGTCTCTTCTGCTTAGCGCTACCTCTTTCTCCTCTGCTGTTGCTTCAGTCCTCCAACTCTAACACTGTGGGTGCTGGGACCAAAACTGACATCCCAAGAAGACTCAGTCGACAGCTTCTGAGGTGCCTTCAAGCTGTTCTGCTAGTTGCAGAAACCAGTAAAGGTATGCCAGGACTTGTGCATATGGGCTCTGAGCCATGACTGCCTCACCTGTGATGTGATTAAGCCTCATCATCATTGGGAAATATTTTGCAGCTTGCATAAGCATAACTTCCAGATGAATTCTATGGATGCCTAGGTTTAGAAAGCATTCCTACCAGGTTAAGGTAAATGAACCTGACATTTTGCTTCTGGATTTTCAAGTAGAGATACCTACTGTGGTATACTGCTTTGCTGGCTTAAGTAGGCATTCAGCAGTTACTACATAAGCTTTCACCAGCCATACTGTCACTACAACTGCACTCAAACTAAACCTTGGCGGAAAGCTTAGCTTCAGAGAGGTACCGCTACAAGGTGTTGGTGTTTCCAGGCTTTTTTGCAAGTGATGATGATAATGCTAGATATGCACCTCACATACACCAGCTCTGGGAAACAGTACTTTTCTGCATTTTGTGTTGTAGGCAAAGTAGACAACCAACTACAAAAACATGGAAAAGTAAGCAGCAGACACTGAACATGCTAGTTCATCTTCAGATCTTTCTTCTTCTCTCCATTGACAGTGAGAGAGAGGTCCAGGCACTTTGTATCTCACCACTGTCTTCCTACAACAAAGGGTTGGGTCACCTTGTGCTCCTTGATTTTATACCACAAGGTCACAACGGACTTATCTGCAAACACAATACAACTTTCCTGTTTTCCCTGCTTTCACATATAGATATTGTAAACAGCATTGTACTGAACTACAGAATGACTACTTAAAACCCAAAATGATCAGATCAACTGCTAGATACCAGTAGTGACTTAAAGGGACAGACGGAATACACCGGCTCACATGTGCAGTCAACAGAACAGTTGCTGTTACTGGTAAGAAGCTTTCCAAAGAATTTCAGCACAAGAGATTCTCCATTCCCAGTCAGTTTAAAGATCTAGCTTCTCTTTCTGATGCATCTCCCCAGTTCAAGGACTAAGCATTAGATTGTCCTACTAAAGCCACTGCCCTGCACTGAGATACAGGATCCTAATTTCTGATTTTCTCCAGTCTATAAACAACCAGACAGCTTGCCAGCTCTACATTGCCCTTACCCTGAGAGATGTATGTGCCTAACAAACCTTCAAAGCAGCAGCACTGAAGCAGCAGCAGAAGGGAGAGAGGTCGTAAACTGTTTATCTTTTGCTCTGCTACCACCAGCACTCGCCCTCAAGCCTTTTCAAAGAATGCTCTGGGTTGGAAGGTACCTTAAAGCAACGTTTTACCTCTTCACTATTTCAGAACAGACATATCTACCTACTCTAGTTTTGGAAAAGAACAGACTTTTCAGTGATGAAACCACTTAATGTCCTGTGAAACCCATAGCTGGCTCCTCTAACAACTTGAATACTGAACAGCAGTATTTCCATGAGGAAACAGGCTAACCCTTTACATGTTCCTAGGTGGAAAATACTGTCAACTAGTAATCAGACAGTGCAGATCGAGAGTCCATAAGTATTTTTTGATGTTTGTTTGCCAAACAACAAACACTAATATTTTTAGGATATGACCCTCAAAACCAAAGAACCATCACAACCTGATCAAATAGGAGATATAAGAAGTCACGAGGAAAAAGCTGTGCGTTACTACATCATAATATTCTTACCTGTATAAATATTTAAATGATCAATGTCTCTTTATTCCCTTTGTCTTCCCAAATGCCCCAAAAGGGGCAAGTAGCACTAATCTACTCATGCTAGTGAGACTAATGATTTGCTAAGGAAGACGTCAGAAAAACAGCTTCCTCCCCAAGAACTCCCTGACCTGTTCAAACATCAGACCGCCCAATGATTGAAGTAGTTACCTTGTATAATAGTGGCCTTCAACAGGACATATGATCAAAGGTTTTCTGATCTATGAACTGGGGAGACGTTTCCTGGCAAGTAAAAGTGTCTGTTGTTTGCTAAGTTGCACGACTACCTTGATTACCTTGAATTTAGAATAATGATCATAAGTGGATGCACAATATAAGTACCGCAGAAATGCTAACAGTTAATTTATAAGATTATTAGGATGTGTTTGCATTTCAGCACAGCAAAGTAGGCATTTTATAAGATCTACTGAAGACTGGACTACAAGAGTTTTGACACAAGCTAACTTCAATTTAGAAACTTGTGAAGTTTCACAGATGTTTAAAGATGGAATTTGGAGCAAATCAAAGTCTAAGCAATATACTTTGAAAATGTCTTTGCTATCAGCAATGATATTTCTCTTACTGCTTATTCATCATACCTGTTTTACCCCTCTAGGAATTTCTGCAAGAATTCCAAGAGATTATATAGCTTTAGTCTTTTTTTTTTTTTTAATATATATATATCCTGGCATTATTACTTTCTGCTTCATAGAAAGGACAATATAACTGAATCCAACTAACCATCTTTTTTTTTCTGTAAGTGAAATAGTTAAATTTTTTGTTCACAAAATAGTTTTACATAAATGATTATATCTTAAAGCACTGAAGGTCTTCACTTCAGCTAAGCCAGTCCCACATTAGCAAATACAAGAAGTCTTCTAGCTTCTTATTTTTTTAAAGCAAGCAGAGACAGCTGAAGAACACGTGCCCCATCTAGGTACTAATTTTCTATCTTTAATTTGGTCACATTGCACAAAAAAAAAAAAAACAACTTTCACCTCGATGGTCACTTCTGCAGTTCAGAATATATTTGGGATACTTGAATAGATACTGCAGAGAAAATTTCACCTAAGTCTTGTTCTGAAAATTTAGTATCAAAAGTGTTGATTATCCTTAAAATCACAGCTAATATTTTAAAACCAATGTTACGGATTAATATTGTAATCTTGGTAGCATCATGTGTCCTGAGATGTGGCAGGTGTCAGACCACTCAGGTTTATGCCATCCCTGTTCTTCAGAGCACCTAGCATATCCTCAAGTGGTTTACTGAGTTGGGGATCTTAAGCTTCAGGAGAAAGAAACTTCCAGATACTTTCTGGAGGTAAGGAAATTACTTGGAAGATGGGAAATATTTCAGATAATTACTTTTTCTGCTTAGAGAGCTCTTACCTTATCTTTGTTTTACCACCGTTTCACTGATTTCAAGTGCTTTATCTTCCTATCATCCCATGGCAACACGCATCACATTTTATTCCTCTCACCAACTGTAAGAAATTCAATAATTCTGAATGGTACCATGAACTGTAAAGAATAGTACAAGCACATGCACTTTAGCACTGCCAACTGTGTTTGCTCTTGCTAATCTATTTTGCAAACCCAATAACCAATACAGTGATTAATATGCAACTAGCAGGGCTGTATGTAGCCAAATAACTACATAACACATTGGTACAAATAATTTGCAGCATGTAAAAAAGGATTTGGACATTCATAATGCTCAGTAAATATTTTTTGCAAAGCCAAGAGGAGGCAGAAGGGGTACCTGTTGCCTTGTCTAACTGACCTCTGCTAGCACCACCTCTGACTACCTCTGACGCCTGCAAGAGACTAGCCATCTTTATACCAGGAGCCTACAGTTTTGTTGCCATTTCCATCATTTTTTGTTCAAATCAAAGCTCAATTATAGTGCTGGATTGGCAGCTTTACATCAGGGAGCATTCTAACTTAAGCAGCAGTAACAGTTGCTCTGCATTATGCCCAAAAGTTAGAGTTGCTAAAGAGCTGAGGCAATCGTCCTTGGACGAGGACTTGCTAAGCATGTGAGATGTCCCACAGACTAATTAGATTTGCATTAAAACAATAGCATGCATTTCCCCGACACAAACTTCCCATAAAACATTCATGTCGTCGTGGAAGAAGTTTGCTGAAAATAATTAGGTTAGATAAAGATAGCGAGATAGTGTTTCTTATGGTCCTGTTGCTCTTAACATCTCTATTTCATAGTTATACTTTCATCACAAGCTACACCAGGTTTGAAATGCAAGGATAATTGAAGTCACAGTCTAGCTGTAAGTGCAGTGATATTAAATGTGGCTTTTTATCAACATTGGGAGCACTGACCAAAATGTGGCTGCACCACAATAGTTCAACTATTCACTAAAATAAATGTCCCATTTTCAACTTCACTAATGATAAGTATTCTACTTTTTTTTCAGCTTTGTCACTGGATTTGTCTTACTTCAGAATAGTGCTGTATAAGACTGTAATAGTAATATGAAAACCCCAGAGCAGGACCCCATTAAACTGGAAGGTGGACAGAGCAAGGCCAGTCCATACCCTAAAAATCACATTTGAATTATGGATGGTAGCTGCACTTGCAAAATAAATATAGGACAAACACACAGAAGTCCCCAGATACCAGCACACACCAGCCTAAGTCATCCTGTGCTGAGTCCAGATTCTGGTTTCTCATAGCGCTTGGAAGGACCAGCAGCAGTCTTGAGGGGGTGCAGAGGGCTCTTACTGATATGAACGCATGATGAGAAAAGCACAGCTGTACCCTACCCCAGGATTCTCTTGATCTTGCCAAACAGCCTGCAACGTAGAGAGCCAAGCTGCTCATAAAGCAGTGACCTGAACTACTGCAGTTTACAGACAGCCCGTGAAAATAAAACGGCACCAGTTTCACTTTTCTGCATTGTTTCAAACTCCAACTTCCATCAAGTCCTGCATCAACCTACGGCACCATACGAACTCTTACAGCTTGTCAGTTTTTGTACATCAGAGACATAATCCTAAGGAATAAGAGCACTTGCAGCCCTTTAGTTAGGTTACGCTCAGATTCCCTTTTTTTTTTTTTTTTTTTTTTTTTAAAAAAATCACCCTCCCCAGCTTAGAAGACTCAGTTTCTCCACCAAGTGTTTTCTGAACATTCAAGAAAGTTTCTCACAAAGAAAAGCCTATGGGATAGCATGAGCCTCCTACATGAAAGCAAGGTCCCTTCTAGAAGATTCCTATATCCAGTAACATTCACTTTGACGTTTCTGGAGTTTCTATAACCCAAGTTACAATACTTGCTTTCTGCCATTCATCCTGTCCGTTCACCTCCTAAAATTGATTAGGATGAAAATCCAAGAACCCCTCGATGTAAGCTTGCAGCCCTGCACTAGTTTGAGAATTGTAGCCATTTTTTACATGAACTGTTCATTGAGGAGCATGCATTAAACCAATTGGCAGCATCAAAACTGCCACAGAGAGACAATTCTTGACCACTTTTCCAGTTGATCTGAGTCTGTGTCTAATCATGGTGAAGCTATGATGAGATATAACACTTGAAGGAATTGAAGGAGTAAAACTGATGCAGGTCTGTAGAGGGGATTAACGTGTAGACTTCTGTTCTGTAAAAGGTTACTAGTCTGTAACCTATTATAATAGATTAAAATTAGACAGAATGGAGTCTACGCATGAAATGTTTGCTTTGTCAGTAACAGGGAAGCTGTAGTAGGCACGATTTCCAACTGTTTTATAGTACTACCTAAAACATGTATCCCTTCCTGCCTCCTCAAGGGGTTCAGAAGAGGAGCCACAAACCATATTCCCAAAGAACAGCTGCAACAGGTCAGGTTCAGAACTCAGCTCAGCAAAGCTCCTCATGTACTGGTTCTCATTCACAGGTTTGTAGCAAATCTAAGTTCTGAATTCAAACAAAAATAAGCAGTCGATTTTCTTAGCTTGTTTTCAGTAGCCTTCAGAGAAACCAGTTAAGAACAGAGATGCCAGTAAGATGACCAATATGCACTAGGACACTAATTACTCTAAGCCATGTAATCTGTGTAGACCAGACAAACAGTGGAATGACTCAATGGTTTTTACTCAGAAGCTGTAGAACTTGAAGGCTCTGTGCATGCTTTTTTCCTTTCACATTTGAGGAAAAAATCACCTCTATGAGCTGGTACAGCAGCCTGCTACTGTCTCAAGCATGCTAACTGGTGGTTATGGAATATAGTTTCCATTTCCAGTTGAGTCTCTGAAGCCTTCATTTTTAAAAGTAAAACATTACCTAGAGAGAAGTAAAGAAGCCACCAAGTTGCTACTGAGCTATTGCATGAGAGGCCAGATTAAGATCTCTCTTACGGTATCTTATGGTAAATTTCCCCAATCAGAAGGAAAAAAAAATCATACTTAAAAATCAGTAATTTTAATATTGGTAAAACTGTGGCTTGCTTGCCTAATTACAAAAGCTAAATATTGAAGAACGCTACAGTTGATGTAAGCAGTTTCACATCAACTGTATGTATTTCCCTAAATCCTCATTACATGGTTACTGAAATATTTGAAGAGTTTCACCAAGTGGATACAAGTTAACTACTGTACTTTTCTTTATTCATTGCTTGGTTAAGTAGGTACAATATTTGAAAAATGTTTTATTTTGGATGTTTTGTCTAGCTTTGCTTTTTCCTTCCTGGACACATTTAAATACAGAGCTTTTTTTTTTTTTCCCTGTATCTTTCTGATATCATACAAGGGACAGAAAGAACATGCCTTAAATTCACAAATTATACTTAACTGAGATTTAAGCTTTCTGCAGGACCTATTCCCTCTAACTTTTTACTTTTTAATCAGGAAAAAAAATAGAAGTTATGAAATAAGATAAGACATCTGGACATGATTACTATTTACTTTTTGCATAGAACTGATGCAGTAAAATTGTCGTGAGTGACCTATTCACTATATCAAACACTAAAATCCAAACTCCAAAGTTATTTGCATTTGAGTTTGAGTCATATGAATTCAAAAACATTTCCAGTTTGTTTCCCCCCAATCATTTACTGTTTGATAGACACAGAGAACTTAGACACCTAAGACCACCATCAGAAGCTACAACAGGTTTGTAATGGGAACCCTGTGTTTTCTGGGAAAGGCTTGTAAGTCTAGTTTCTCCTCCGCTCCCTGTCAGTGAAATAAATGTGTTTCGATCATAGAAGAGAAAGCTCTTATCTTTACACTCTTCTGTGGCTGGGGGTGGTGATTATCACTACTGCTACAGATTATTGTGAATTATCTTACTGTCCATTTAGACTAGGATACTACTGGTCACTCCACATCTTGGCGAAAAAAAGGCCTTAATGAAGAGCTTAAAAAAAAAAAAAAGCAAAACTGCTAGCATGGGAGAGAAATACCACCCTTATTTCAGACAAAGTAAATGGACACAAATGGATTAAAGGACAAATCTGCAATGAAATGCAAGTGTCTAGCATCCATTACACTCCCATAAGAATTATTCATCTAAGCCCTTTTATCGGCCTTGGCCTGCACACTTCGTGTCACACACACTGTCACAGTTAAGAACTGTAGCACATGCTGTCCAAGTTCTGTAGCAGTAATCACCCTTGTGTTTGTATGTATAACCTCTACAATTATTTAATTACCAGAAGAGGAGAGAGGATGTGGGTTGAATATCCAGTCCTGAAGCATCCCAAATTCCCAATTAATACTGCCTTCTCTGAGCATATAACTTATTATTAAAAACAGAGCCATAATAAGACACTTCAGTGCAATGGATATCTCACCCATCAATGCCAGACTTGCTCACAGCTTGAATTTCCTTCACTTACAGTCAGCCACAAGCCTACAGCATCTGTTCCTAGATGATGGCAATAGCAGCAGCTGCCAGAAGAGTGTATACATTGTCCTGTTGGCTTACCTTCAATTTCTAATTTGTATGCTCTGATTACGTGAAAGGTCTTCATTTTGCAAAAAAAAAAATACAGGCATGCAAGTGAGCATTTTCCAAATCCAGTGAAAAATTTAAGCCTCCTTGACCATTTAGGACCACCTGAGTCAAACTTGATTGAATGCTTATAAATACCTGAAAAGAAGGCTATAGTCTGACAAGCTTTTAAAACAGCTAAAGCTAGAGCTAATATAATTAACAGAATAAAACTAGCCCCATACTTTTTATATTTATATCGCCATCACGTGGAGTTAAACATACTGTTACTGTAGTCTAAAGCTTAAAAAAAAAACAGGTTGTGAAAAAGCATGTTAAATACATGTTTTATAAAGAGGCTTTGCAAAAAGCTAAGTGCCTGTGTTACTTTCAGAAGTGATATACAATACAAATACAGCCACTTGAACACATCGTCACCCCATTGGCTGGTTAAAGAGGGGAGGAAGGAGGAAAATACATCCTGCAACCGATCTGAGTGGTTTTCAGAATCTTCTTCTCCCTTAAGTTGGATGATGGTTTCCCAAAAGACATGCTGTTTCCTGACTTCTTAAGACTAAATCCTTTAAATATTGGATGATGTCCACCAGAAAAAAACATTGGCCAGAGGGAGGAGAAAAAAATGTTCTTTACTGGCAGCAATAAGGAACTTCCCAAAGAGTACAGCTTTGAATTCTCACTCTATGTAGTTTTTATCTGCATGATATTGGGACTCCTCTTCTGGTTCACCTCTTGCTTCAACTTTTAGCTTTCCTGGTGTCAAGGAGAACAGAGAGCTACTGCAGAGTGAGCACGATCTCTCTGAAACCAAGTCTTTTGGAATCCTCCCGCTTCCCAAGGCATGCCTCACCTCAGCTTAGCTGGTGCAACAACGTTCTCCTCTGGGGTACCAGCAGTAACATCATTCATCCTTACATCTGGTGTCTCTAAAAATGGTTCACTGCATAATGTAGGTAAAAGAAAGTGAGGAAATTTTAGGGTGTGAATTGTTAGCATTTGCAAGAAAAATCAACTCTTGTAATGCAAGCTAGGCAAACAGGTGATGATTAAGGTATCCTTCAGAAAGGCACTTCAGGATCCTTATGTGAATCCTAACTGTACCTTAAATTATTTACATTATATTATATCACTCTGGGTGGGTGACTAACACCCTGTTATCACTACTACCTCTGTGTTCTTCCCAAAGCTGACATTTTTACAGCCAGACTGTAGGTGGCAGCAGTTCTACAGTTATTTATTTTGCCTCTTGTGAAACTAGGTTGTGGGAGTACAGTCAGAATGAAGAGAAAAAAGCAGCATTCTCTCTCTGGTTGTCAGAACACTAAGATGTAAAATGTTCTTGTTTCCAAAGGGATGGTGGTTTGTTTGTTTGTTTTTTATACCCAACCCCCTGGAATTTGATCATGCTCTGGGTCTAAGAGAGTAGAGTCAATTCTCTTTGGGGTGTACTAAGTCATCTTTCTCAGGGAAGGGAGATGCACTGTATTTTTTCAGAACAGAATTCATGGCCGCCTGGGCATATTTCGATATCTAGAAGCAATACCGTACGGTTTTCTTCAAAAGTATATCATTCTCTTTTGTGTTTGATAAATACTGGACACGTGGCAGAAGCTGAAGTAGGCGGTTAAAAAAATTCACTTAGAACCATAAGATTCAGTTTTATGGATTGTGATTCAATATTCAGTGTGAAAACAGTGAGAAATCCAGATTAGTGGTAAAATCTAGATAGCATGTACAGGTGAGCGCTCTAGAAATAGAACTGTTTCTCTGCTGAGTTGAACAAATTTGGCCTGGCTTCCACAGGGTTGGAGCTAGTAAGAGCAAACTAAATTCAAATCCTTCCTAAGCTCCTTAATGAACCTGATACAGTTAAGGTGTAACCCAAACATCACAAGTGACTAAAAATTGATATATTTTTGTGCATGCAGTTATACAAAGAATATTATGACTGTGGTATCAGGCTCAGCAACACTACATCAGTGTTCATGTAGGTAGTATATCTTTATTTTATGTACCAACACCCGTACCCTACCCAAAATACACCATGACTATCTTTACTTACATTATATTATCTTTTATTCACCCCTCCAAGTCCCTGTTTGCCAGATGAGCAGTGGTATCTTGTTCTATTTTCCTTGCTGCACATGTATTCCTGTATCTTGTTCGGTGAAACGTAGTAACATTGGGGGTGGAGGCATGTTGTTGATGTGCCCATTGCTTTTTTTAATGTTACTCATACCTACAATAAAAACAAACAAACAAAATTAAGATTATAAATGCAGCTTCACAATCACCTTTTGAGTTGGTCCTCCCCTGCCAGAGAACACTGTCAAGGCGCAACAAAGTTGAAAGTTACAGCCTCTCAGCTACTTGTAGTCCTAATACTTCAGCAGCCAAGGCTTCCTCCCACCTATACACTAGAGTCCTGACTATCTGTTGTTGGTGGCTTTTTGTTTGTTTTTTAAGTATCGGTTAGCCTTAGCATTGATGTCCTTTAAGGAGACATTATTAGATTCAGTCCTTAACAACAAAACAACCTTGAGAGCATGGCCTTAAGGAGAGTTCTGCTGTTAAAACAAATTTTGTATTAAAACAAAAGGAAAAAGCAAAGCATCAGTCAAAGTTATCACAAAGAAAACAACAGTCAGGTCAGTAGTGCTGGACTTGATGATCTGTATCAGTACTGCCAAAAGTGAAATGGTTTGCATCACACTGTAATGAACCCACTACAGCATTCAGCACTGAAGCTAGCTCTGAGACCTGGAAATCTGGCCCCAGACTAGGCAGGCTTCAGTAAGGAAAACAATCTCTGACTCTCTTTACCCTCAGCACCAATTTTATCTAAGTGAATTATTTCCTACTATTTGACTTATACGATTAAAGAGTGAATCCAATCATGGGATTGCAGATCTCAATATAAACCGCTACATTTCAGGTTCTGTAAGTGGTAACAAATGTTAGAATAATTTTAGATCTCTTTACCAGTATTATTTTAGTTTGATGATAAATATTCATTTCAGATCAATTGAAAAAGGTAAACTTCCTTGGAAGAGCTATACAAGAACAACTCAGTGTCCTTCACCTTCTCAAAGTTGGAGCTTAAGAGTGTCTCTGTATAAATTTACGAAGGAAATCCATTGGTACATCTCTGGCTACAGCCCAATCTGTGCATGGTGGATCACATCCTAAAGCGTCCTGACCCCATAGCAAATGAAAGATCACAATCTTTCAGCCTCTGGCATATTGGTTTCTGTAGGCAGTCCTCAGTTGAAGTAATTGGAGGACCAAGATCCCTAGGCATGGTGTGCACCTTGCTGTAGAACCTCTCACATTTTGTGTGCCCACTTCCCAGTGACTTTCAACTCTTCCTCCTGACATCATTTTCTCAGCTGGATTTTGAAGCTAACTCTCCAACTCTGATGGACGCTGCATGTAGCATTAAGCACGTTTTGGAAAATGATGTTTGGAGGTTCTGCTTTCTGGTTTTCTATGTCACAGCCTAAACTTGTCTGCAGAACCTCCCCGTGTCACTCTTACCCGTTTCACCACAGAGTCAGTTCCTCTCTAGCATTTCTCAAAAGCCCCTCCATATAGCTGGAAACAAGAGCCCCTGCCTTCACCCCCTGCAGACAATTTATAATAGTCTTTTCCAGACTCTCACAGCCAGTTATCCATTTGCCTTGGCAAGCAGAGCATCTATAACATTCTGCAGCTCAACTTCTGCTAGTTCACTCCTTCTACTCGTTTTTCACGCTGGGGCTTTCCTTGATCACAAGCTTGCAGTGCTCATCAACAGTGCCACAGTTCTGCCACTTTTGGTGAATCCTGTTAAGGCATAGCCTAAAAACACTCAGAGGGTACAGACCGTCTCTACCAGGAGACAGGCTCACAACATTTTCTCTGCAGAACTAAGCCCTACATCCCTCAGGAAGCTGAACCAGATTCCTTGCCACAGGATCACAAAGTACATGAGTTCTTCAAAAATAGAAAGGTTTTCTGAAAGATTTCTCATCACTCCACACTTCTACTCTGAATAAAAAACATTTAGAGCTCAGGAAAAGGGGGGTGAAAAAAAAAACATGGCATCTTAAAAGCACTTAAACTCACCCTGCTGTTAAGTATCTCAGAAATTCCATATGCAATGAAAAAATAAGTAGGATATTTTCTGCTAGTATATTCCTCATAAACCATGCACTATGGCAGCTCTAGAGAAACTAAACTTTCAGCTCCTGTTGGGGCTCTTCAGGCTGTCATGAGACATCTTAATTAGCCTCCTATCAGGTGATGGGATCTTCATCAGGTGACTGCAGTGCCAATGTGCTTTTACTGGTATCCTCAAACACACGGTTTCTTCTCTGTGGTAATCTATATAATGTTTAGAAAGCTGTTATTTTAAGAGTCATTTCCTTAGCTCTGTGACCTTCTGGTGTACTACAATTCTTTGGCATTTAGTTTTGTTGTGGAAACCCTTCACGCTGTGGCAAGCAGCACACCGTACCCAGTTGTCTGTGTGGGTTAGTGTTTAATGGGATGGATTAGATGGAAATCCACTGGGGCTTTTTCTGTTTGTTCTCTATCAAGTTTGTCTCTTTTCTTATGTGGCCAAGACAGACACTGATAAATACTGACTCCATTTACTCAGAATTTCCTCTCTATTTTTACCTCTCTGGTCCTCATTAAACAAGTTTAGATTAATGAAGGAAGTCTGACACACTGCCCTCTTTTTTTTAAGACATATTTTAGCAAGTCTGGAGATTCCAGAGCTGCTGTTCATAGTTCGGGAGAAGTACTTGACTAACATAAATCTGACTTGTGAGCATTACCAAATCTGGAAATTTTGGAAATTGTTCAAGTTGTCATATGCCTTTTTAAGCTAGATGTTAAAAACAACACAACTATTTTCTTTATGGATTTGGGGGCAGGATTAATTTTGGGGTGATTTCCTTTAATTAGATCAGAAATACACCACTGTCTTACATATTTTATATCCATTGTGTCTGTTCTGTAATGCCTCTTTCAAGCATTTCCACGCAAGCCAAAATGGAAAAGATTTAGCAATCAAAGCCAGTGGGAGCTTCCCTTAATAGAAATGACCAGCGAGCATTTGGCAAAGTATTCTGTTGATTGCACACATTCTAAACAGAATCCAGAGGAGGCCCTTACAGCAGTCTTGGCACTGAAGCACATGCAGGGCACATGCAGGAGTTAAAAGGAGGCAGACTGTGTTTTTTCCATGATGATATGGCTTTGATATATGCATGGAAAAAGGGCACTTTGCATAGCTATTAAGACAACTTAATAACAAACATAATAAATCTAAATAGCTGTTTTTCTGCTAAGAGGTAACGTGATGGAAAAGAAAGACTCGTGGTTGGTTTTGGCCCCTGGGTAAAGAACTGTAACAGGTTTGGACATGCACTTCACGTGATCAGGCTTCTCTGCTGAAATCTCTGACCCGTTCTGGTACAAACATGAATCACAGTCTAAGTGAGAAACTCTGCTGCAGTCCTCAGAAAAATCACAACGTTCCTGGTGGCTTGAGATGATAATGTCCTCATTTGTGGTACTACCTGAACATTTTATGACTTTACGTTTACAGTATTTTGTCACAAGTAAGGAGTTATATGTTTATGGGGGGGGGGGGAAAATAAAGACCATCAATTACTTTCGCAATATTTTTCCCTTAAAAAAGCTGAGGATAGGATTTATTCACATCAAGAACTAATAAGCATCTGAGATGCAGTGGTGCCTGACAGTTTGAGGTCATATTGGATGAAAGTTAGAAGAAGTGGATTTCTTTTTTTAAAATGTAGGTCACAGTGATAAAAGGCATCAGTTTTATAGTGCAGTAATCTACTTTGCAGGTTACCTTCCTGCTCAGCATTTCTGTTTCAGTTTGTACAGCTCACAGCAGAACATTTTCTAGAGAGGGAATCACTAGCTCTAGTTTTAGGGAGACAGCATTTTTCGGCTAATGACGCTACTTTGTCACATAAAATATTGAGAAAATGTAGAAGATGAGTCATATGTAATTTGATCAAATCTCATCTTTTCCAGTTTCAAGTTTATTCAATGCTCTTTCAAGGTTTTAAAGCCACAGCTTAATTAAACTATTGGTAGATCAGGAGACTGACCTGTGGCAGCTATTCAGTTTTCATCTTTATACATGTTGCAGTATTTCATACAACCAGAAAAAAAAAAAGAAAAAACATACTACTTACTGCATGTTATTGAAGGATCAAAATAAGATTAAGTGTTTTTCTGTCTATGTCAATCAAAACCACTGTTTGGAGACTTGTGTGCTTGACACATTGCTTGTTTGTTTGCAAAGTAGGAAAGACTAAAGGTTACATGTGCTGCTAAACAGGAATTGGTCACCAGCTATTGCCTTTATTTTAGCTTTTCTGACTCTTTCTCCAGTCTTTGACTTAAAAGAGCAGAGTTTCTAAGTTATACTGGAAATCTACATATAGAACCCAGATTCTGAGACTTTTGCTCTAACAATAAGTTTGTTTTTATATTATGAAGGGGGCTGATTATATTGCTAGTATTAACAATCTATTGATGAGCACTTCTTATTGATAGGTGATTATTTTCAGCTCATAACTTCACCAAAATTCCTTTGTTTTGTATGGAAGTTGCCACTCCATGGCATCTGAATTGTTAGGACAGGGATGGTCTAGAAAAGAACTGCATGTTCAAGAGAGTGCTTTCCATAGGGCTCCCATGACTTTCCCAGCATCAGCTGGGAGGATTATAGCAATTAAAGCAAGTAACTCTGGAAGAGAGAGGATTTTCTCCTTAATTCTGCCCAGATGTGCTGTTATGCCTCCTCTGCTGTGCCAGAGTTCTTCTATGATTCTGGGCACATCACTTAAACCAAACTTTTCACAGGTAGTCTGTGTTCCTCATTTTCTAGTTGCTTGACTTGGACACTGAAGCCTGATTGCAGAAGTGCTGAAAGTACTCATATCTGCAACAGAAGTCAATGAGGGCAAATCTGAAAAAAAAAGAAAGTACTATACCAGTGTGTCCAACATTTCTAGTTGGGCAGGCCCTGTAGGACCTGCTGTATCAAATAGCAGGTGAGTCTTCTAGTTGCACGACCACCTCCTCCAAGTATTGTTATGGGATAGAGCAAGACATAGGAGGCAGGGCCATAGAAATTGTCCAAGTAGGGCACATACAGATTGATCTTAAGTTATAGTGTGGGCACATTCATCTCTCGAGATAAAAACTGTGGGAAAAATTAGGAAGAATCTGAGACACAGAGAATCTAACATTCATATCTTTGATCAACATTTCTCCAGACTTTTGTTCTATATCCTTAGAATAAGAACAGCATCTTTGTCACAAGGAGAGCATTTTTCTAACCTGGCTAGACCACAGTCAGACTCCAGCAGGCTCAGCTGGACCTCCCCAGAAGCATTCATGAAATCACCATGACTCCCATTTTACCTTCTTGCAGACCTATATACAGCTTGCAAAGCTAAGTCTTGCTTCAAGAAATATTTGAAGAGTTGTGCAAATGCTGTGCAGACTTACTATTTGCAGCCACATGGGCCCACTATTAGGATGTTTTCCGAACTTGCAGGGAAAGCAGAGATCCTTCCTCAGCCGCCAGCCCTGCACCCAGGTAGGTCAACAAGAGTTTGCCCTTGATGTGAATGCAAGCAGAACTGAGTTTTCACTGCGCTATCTAAGGGAGTGTCTTTGGGTGCAGCCAATTGTTGGCAGCACAGCACTAAAAGTTGGTAAGAGTTGCTGTAAATACACCCAAGGGCTTAAACAGTAGTCTCATATTCTTATTTGGATGTCTAGGTAAATAGACGCATTTGGAGACTTTGCAATTCTATTTCCCTACCCTCAGGTCAGAAAACTCACATGGAGACCTGATCTGTAAGTGCACAGTGCTGGGACCCTGAGCCTGTACAAGTACACACACCAGTGTCATAGCACTGCGCAGGGTTCCTTAACCTTAAGAGCAGGGCAGGCTATGCAAGCACAACAGTGTCCAAGCCAACGTGCCAGGAAACAGCAACACGATTACTTGGTCACATCACTTGTGGCTTTGTTTCTGGGATGTTTATTTATAGCTTAGAGTCCTCTGCACCATGCTTTTAAAAAGCATAAGAGAAAAAGAAAGAATAAAAGACTCTGTCCCATCATCACTCAGACCCCTTCGGTTTCAGCTTCCAATCAGGAAATCAAGAGAGGAACTGAGAAAGAAACTAGAATATGGAGAACACTTTGCTTCCTCCACTACTACCACTCATTGCTTTTCTTGTGCAGAGTAGAAAATAGACTGAGGTTCCCCTCTTTTCCCAAAACCCTGCTCTATCACAGCACTCCTTTTCTTGTTATAGCACATCCTCTTGCTTTTCATCAGCTTGTTGCATCTCATCACAAACGCAGATAGCACTGGTACTGTTTCAGATGTTGCTGTTTTACATACAGGATACATTCTTTAAAAAGCTTTCTAGCCCTCATGGCTCTGGAGAAAAGGCTGAGAAAAAGAGCTTTTATGGCACCAAATCCATGAGACAACTTGCTTTTCCTACTACCCTCCAAATTTTCTTTTATAATCTCGCATTTTTAAGAGGCCTGATCCATTACACTAGTGACTTGTCTTGACTCACCACTCACTGTTTTTAATCCCCCCAACATTACCAAATTACAAGGTCTGCTAACACCACAGAATTTGCCTAAAGTAAATCACAAGATTTTTAAAAATGCGTCTTTTGAATACTGATACTTTAAAAAAAAAAAAAGTAAAACTTCAGTTTTCATCAAAAGTAGAGAGAAAGCTTTCCACATATCCAGAGACTCTAAGATCAGAATTTTAAGAATATCACAAATTACGGTAGAGGCTTAAAGTCTGTAACCAGAACAGTTCAGGAAATCAGAACTTACTTTCTACCAACAGTTGAGCGGAAGATTTGAGCAAATTGCTGCACAAGCTCAAATAGCACCGAAGGGGCCACTTTGTGCTTCCATAATCTGTTTTCTGTTATATATTTAGATGGAGAAAGCTCTGTGGCAGAGGAAATCTCTTCCCTATGTATTTGTATAGACCTTAGCTGTCTGGAACCTCTTTCCTCTACTGTGGCCTTAAAGAGCTGCTACAGCATAAGACAGCAGTAATAAAAAGTCAACTTGGCTAAATTCTGCTATCTCTACAGAGTTAAAATCAGTCCTATTCAGTACACCCAACCCAAAAAGACCTCATAAATCAAACTCAGCACATATTTAATGAGAGTAACTAGTAATAAAAAGCAACAAAGGCAACAAGAACCAAATAGCTGTTCTCGTTTGCATTAGCTAGTTGCATGAGATGTGGCTGAGGTTCCAAAGCTGCAGTCACGTAACGGGAAGAACCTACACTTCTTGGAAAGGCAGTAGGGCCCCAGAACTGTGTTCTGATAGGTATAATCACGTAAAGGTTAGCAACATATATCATTCAATATGCAAAAGACTATGAAGAGAAACCAGACCCACTCACGTAGGAAGTACTGAGCATAGAACAGTATTATTCATAACATGGGGAGGGTAGGTGGGAAGAGATGGGAGTGAGTGCATTGGACTGGTAAGAACGTGCTGTCACTGAAATCAAATGGCCAAAAAAAAAAATCCTTCTGCTTTCAGGGGCTGGCCAAGATAGCTGAGTGATAAAAGAGTAGATTAACCACAATCTGTACTAGGTCTGGATTCTGAAGAACGGACTAGATCTGTTACCAGAAATCACAACTCTTAACTATGACTCTCCTTGCTGTAGGCTCTGATAACTAGTGTCCTTTACGTTATTACGCCATTGCACAGCACCGTAAATAATTTCTATAAACAACCATTTATGTTCTGAGAATACATGTACATAAGTACTGCTGTACACCACTCTTATGCAGCTCAGCCTCTGACCTAGACAAATAATTATCATCAGCCCAGGCAATGCTTTCAGAGCGGCCCGTACCTTTTGCAGGAAGCAGCTTCAGGGCCCAGGCAATCCAGCCAACCGGCAATTTTTTAGAGTGCTCTGTGTAGCTCCCCATTGAGAGCTGCTACCTTGCCACACAGAACGTACAAGCCACCATTTTTAGAGTAACTGAGAGGTTTGCTGTGAAATGCTCCTTGCTATTAGGCTGCATAGGAGAGAAGAAAGGAAGGAGGCCTGGCGTTACTTAGCCATACCGACAAGCAGCTAGGCCAACGATTCTAAAAATGATGTAGGTAAAATCACATACAGACACAGAAAGAACCGAGCAGAGAAGGTAAGTGATGATAAGCGATCTAGCTGTATAATAGCGTTAGATGAAGTACTGAACAGATGTACATTAAAACAAAGCAGAAGATGTCAGAACTAAGATTGTAACCATAACACCTAATGTGTTTATAACTAAATTAATTTTCTAAGCAAATTAGCAGGCTTACTTCATGGAAGATGAAAAATAGCTGTGTCTATCAGCTACTAATGCAAGAAAACTATAGGATCCTGGAAGAGAAAATATAGAAGACGCAAACTGTTAAACTCCCAGCTGCTCAGGATGACGATCTTCTTCCCATTACTGAGTGTAAGACCAAGCTAACCTGTGAAGTTATTTAACTCTATCTGTATCTCATGCACAAAAGTTAGCTTTCACGTAGAAATACAGGTTCATTCTCACTTCTATTCAGATTAGTGCTTATAAGTAAATGCTTAGTAACACCCTATTCAAGGTTTCACAATTATTGCTGTACTTTTAAATCTTCCTTTTTTTTTTTTACCCTGTAACTCTCTCTTGAAGTCCCCCTTTCTCTGTGAATTATGTTCATCATCGGCCATGTCTACAGCCTCATGGTTCTCATACTAAAATCTGCTAAATTGTAGGTTGGACTAGGTGATCTTGGAGGTCTCTTCCAACCTAGATGACTCTGTAAATCCTCCTTCCAGCTTTTCACTACTGAAATTTTCTCCTCCTACAGTTCTATCACTTTAAGCCAAACCACACTGGAACATCAGTCTTAGCACAGCTACAGATCTTAAGCACTTTGGAGGCAATATGAGACCTCAAATCTGAGTCACAGCTGTGCAGGAATAAAGCAAAAAGTATATTTGGGACGTGGCTTGTGTAACTGCAGGAGACACCATGCTGTTTTGAATTTTGCAAGGTATTGCTCGTGCCCATCTAAGTGCTGATGAAATACATGATGAATTGAGGCCAGATCATCATCCACCAGAACAAAGTAGTGCAGATGACATTAAGTATTTCTGTGGATGCTGCCACGTGCAGGTTTAGCAGCATCACTTAACTCCACGCACTGCTCTTGCCGCATTTCAAATTGGTTGGCTTTGCATATGTACCTTGGCTATTTAGATATTTTTATACTATTTCTATTGCCTACTTGTTAGATCTCAGCATATATTTTGTCTTAGAATGATAGCACCATTTAAAAAATACATATATATATATACATACAATTTTTAACTGTATTGTCCTTTTATGTTCCTTGTGGATTCAAATTACAGGAGATAATGGCACAGCTCACAGCAAACATTAACTAAATCCTGATAACTTTCTCTGAGGACAGGAGCATGTGCTGGATAATCACTGGCTACTATCCAAGGCAAATCAGCTTTAAAGTTGGAACTTCTGGGTCAAAAATAAAAAGTGGATTAACCAGGAAAGGATCTGGATATCATGGCCTAACAGGCCAATAAAGACAGGCAGCTAAACATTTTAAAAGGAAGCATCTCTCAGCAGCTATTTTAGATTTTCCCTCATCTCTTCCTGTTTCAGGACCGCAGATATAAGGTCAAAAGGAACAAAAAGATCCTGCCTCATTTCCAATAAGTACCTCAGAAACAGAGCAAATAAAGCAGGAAACTTTGACTTTTTTTTTTTTTCTAATTTGGGCATACCAACTAAAGTGAAAAACAATTACTTTAAAAGCCTCTGCTGCTCTTGGGTGCATATCTGTTTTCAGATATCCCTAGAGGAAGAAAAATAAAAAGCCTAGTTTTCAGAGATAATGCTTTGTTCCTAAGAAGAAACAGTATTAATTACAGGATTAAAAAAATCCAAGGCCAAAGACACCTGACCTTGTAAAAGGATATGTACTCACAGAGAAAGTGTAGTAACCTAAGACAAGACACAACTCCTAGATGCTCCTTTTTTTTTTTAAACCATATCAAGAAACTTAAATATATACAATCTCATTAAGTGAGATAGCCTAAGTGACTACATAATTAGGAAGCCTTACCTCTGACCTACTTCCCCACTTACCAGAGACCGTACTATACTGTAGCTAGAAATGGTTCTTAACATTTCCCTCAGCTCAAGAATGAAAGTGTGTCCTCCTTTAGGTTGAGCTTTAACCACCTGCTCTTCATCTGTGAGCTGATCTTGTCCAGGTGCAGCCCTGTGTTCTCCAGGAAAGCGACCACATTGTCTACCATTGCAAACTGCTCACACCTGAGTCCATGTTTTCTGTCTAGTTCCCCTAGTAGAACCAGGATTTGAAAGCTAATTGCTTACTTGGCTTTTCAGGTGAGAATCATGTGCTTTAAAACAATTTATATATCTAGAGCGGTCTGGGGACTTATGGTCCTGACCCTATTGTGAGTTTCAATAGCAATAACATTTCTGTTATGATATTGAGTTATAAGGAAGACAAACTTATATTTTAAATATAATTTAGAAAGAGGCTTTTCTTTAGGAATCTAGATGTTTGGGGAAGCTGATTCAGATCTCACAGGGAAACCTGAGCCTGTGTACTTGATAATGTGACCTTTTAAAATAAATCTACTAAGTAAGTCTGTTTAAGTTTTGGAGCTTTTCCACCTTGTCTGACTTCCTGGTACTTGTTTGTACAGGTCTTGCTCTGTGAGCATGCCTGTAACTAGCTGTGACATGGCATCTTTTCTTCTAAACTAATGTTATTTTGAAATGATTCTTGTGTTTTAAATCCATCTAGACTTCCTTCTTATAAAGCTTTGGTGCCCAGTTCTCTTCTCACTTGCTTTGCTTACTTCAATGTACTTGTTTCCATAGAGCTGATTAATGTTAGGTCTTAAGAGTACAGGAAGTATTGCATTTAAAAAGGAAAAACATTTCATTCAGAAGTGCTAAGTCATGAAAACCTGGACTTGGAACGGAATGGGCAAATGCATCTTTAGACCTACATCACAGAGCAACAAATGCAGGAAATGGGTCTCTGCATATGTATGTGTGTATAACCTGTATGAGACTTCAGTTCTTTTATTCAGAGGCAGAGAAAATCCTATGTGTTTCTAAGCTTCTTTCTGTAGCCTTAGTACCAATTTCAAACAAGCATGTCTCCATTCCTACCCAGAGATATAGTGCACAGCATTGACATCTGAATTTACTCCTTTGCCACTGGTGAAATCAGCTAACATGTGGACAGAGAGGAGGTGGTCAGCAGCACGGTCTCCATTTGTGACATGACTGAATTATATATATGGTGTTAAAGATAAGCATGTAATAACTCCCTGGTTTAAATAATAATAATAATAAAAAAAAACACTTTTTTGTCTCAACTCAGTCAACAGGTTTCTTATGATTTCACCTTGTTTCTTTTGACTCCATTTTTGTTCTGGATGGAAGTCCCGTATTTCAATACAAGAAATAGTTGCATCATCTCATTTATAGTGTTGCTTTTCTTGTATGTATGTATTTTTGTTGTTTTTTAACTTTTCTCATCATTTATGATTTTTTCTTTGTTAGTCTAATTGAATTCTGAGGTAAATAACTGGTGAGGTCTCATCTTATGTGGCCCTGGCATAACAGGAGCCCCTCACAGGTGCTTCTCTGGTGTGCTGATGAATTTTTGGACTAACTTACCTCAGGTGAGCCACGCTGGCTGTTGATCTGAGATGCTCTTCACCCTTAGCAAATGGGAGGCTTAAGACTCAGTGAAAGGATGTTTGGATTATTTCGCATAATGTCTGTGAGCAGTTAAACGCGGCGCTGGCTGCCTTTCTTCAACCATGGCGAGATTCGTCTGGGAGACCCGGCTACGCGCTACTAAAACTAGCACGTTACTGACTGTGGGTGCCATTTCACGGACTTTAACCGACGAGGACGCCTGCTCCGCCAGAAAACTACACGAATCCCTAAAAACAAACAAACAAACAAAAAACAAACCGCAGGCTACGCTCCCAGCTCCCTCCTGCGGGCAGGTGGCGGGCAAGCAGCACCCCCACCGGCCGCCCCTCAGCAACGGCCGCCCCCAACGGCCGCTCCCGCCCAACGGCCGCCCCGCTCCTCCCTCCCCGTGAGCGTCAGCGGGAATTTCCAGCCAGGAAGCCCGGCGGGCAGGGGCGGGGAGGCTGCGGCCGCTCGGGCCGGTGCCGCTCGGCTGCCCTCGCCGCTGGGGCGGGGGGAAAGTCCGGGGAACCGGGGGGGGGCGGAGGATCCATGGCGCGGCGCTGAGGGACCCTTTTCCCTTCACGGAGCGGGGTCGCCGCCGCCCCGGGGCGAAAGGGGAAGGCGGGGGCCGGAGGCACCTCCCGCTTCCTGCGGCGGAGTTCCTGCCCAGGGCGCCGGCCCTCGCCGTGCCTGCGCCGGATCGGGAAGGCGGCAGCCCGGTAAGTGGTTGGTGTGGGGTGGGAGACCTCCGAGGAGCCTTGTCCGCCTCGGGAGGTACGGGCTGAGGGGGTTGTAGGGCGGCGGAGCGGCCGGTGCGGCGTGCTTGTAGCGAAGAGCTCTCGGCTTCCTTCGTGCTCGCCTGAAACGGAGCTTTGTTCCCCGAGAGATGAGCTGCTGGCTGCTTGGCCGCTATCACTGCACTGCTAGGTAATTGTATGCGAATAAGCAGGAGTCGCCCCTAAGCGTTCGCTGGGTAAGGCTTCGTAGGCTGGAGAGCCTCGTAGCTTGGCACCGCGTTTCACTTTCCTGTCTAAAAATGCCCCAAGTCTCTGCTAAAGGACCGTGTTTTGAAAGAAATATCGATTTTAAAACTTTAAGGAGCCTGTCATCTTTGGCATGTTTAGTTTCATGCTTCAGAAGTCCTCTTTTCAGAGAGAAACTTAATATTAAGTGGATTAACTCTCCCTCACCGCCCTATGCTGTGCAGCATTTAAGGTGCTACGCCACCGCTGTCAAACTCAAAGAGCAGGGTTGAAAATACTTAGTCTTAACAGCTCTTCATTTTTATTCATGTTGAGTCCATAGGCCGTGCACTGGGAAGCTTTTGCAATAATATTTTAGTCAAAGTATCCCATTATTTCAAAAGAGAGTGTAGCTGCCCATTCGAGGAAAGCATTAGCCCAGACGTCATCCAAAGACGTCATCCTGTCTGCAGTGTTTTGTAATCTACAGAAATGACTACAGTTTAATTGAGAAAATGAAAGAGGAAAAAGAAGCCTGTAGCGATCCAGAGGCAGGCCCTCTGTTCTGTAAACTTTTGTGGCTCGCTAATTGGACCGACACACCTGCTGAAATGCTGCTGTCAGGATCTGCCGCGGAGTGTTTTCAAGAGGTTGCTGTAGAGATTTCAAGGAATCTCAGTGCTGAGATACATGCCAGACCTGCTAGTATTTCAGGTTAAATTCTTTGAAGCAGAAAGGAGAAAATCCTTCTTCTTTCTTCCACCCTCTGTCCCTTTTTTTCGAGAAAGAAACGTCAATCAACAGTGCAGTCATTAAAATGAAATTGTTTCCTCTTGTGAGTAATGAGAGCGCTTTGAATAGAGTTAAGGTTGTAAAACTGAATGGCTTTGTTTCATTTCATGTCACGTTGGGTGTCTTTTAAAAAAAAATGATGTTGTAGCAGATAAACTTCATAGCTGTAGATGCTCAGTTCAGTCAGCGTCTTCGTGATGTTTTTGCAGTTTGTATTCTGGAATCAGAAACTTTGCTGTAAAAGTGTGCCGGGAGAGGAAAAAAGTTAATCTTGGGAGAGGGCGAGAGGGGGGGAAAGCAGAGAGCAGTACTTCATTTTTATGCACGTTCTAAAATTTTCTGCCTCACTTACTGAAAAATAGCAATTGTTCTCAATGCTACTATGTATTTCACTTTTAAAATACATTTTAATGATAATTGTAAATGTACTTCCTTTTTGAGGTGGCATTAGGTGATTCGAGTAGTGGGCACCTACAAATAAATGCCACTGATTCAACTTTGCTGATTAATAGATATTTTGGGGGTTTTTCATGAAAAAATAAAGTTCCTCTTCCTCATCACTGCCTTTTCCCAAAACCCTCCCATGCCGCTGTCTCAGGAATACATGCAGGGTCCAAAAATGAGTGCAGCTAGGGATTCATGTTACCTTCTTATCATCACCGGTGACACTGGAAGGAGAGGAACCACGTCTGCAGGCCCATGAGTCTTCACTGTCAGGGATTCTCTCTGCTGACTAGAAAGCTCAAGTCTCCCTTAATAGTTACATGCATGCATGGTAAATGTTGCATTGAAGCTGTGAAGATAGAGTGGAAAAACAATATATGTATATATTTACTAACTTACAGTAGGCTTTCTGGTGCAGCTGTTGTTCAGAACTTTCTGCAGTTTTCAGAGATTCTGGTTAATTGTTTTGTGTTTTCATGGATCTCTTCAATACTCCCTAAAATCTTCCTACCTTTTGGTGCTGTAAATGTTTGCCAACTCTTTTGTCAGACAAATAAGTCTCAGTTTAGGAAATTCATTTTCTTAAGCAACTAAAGGAAAGCCTAAAGTTGGTTTAGATATTTTTTTCAACAAAGTGGTAGCTTTTTTATTGGCTCTCAGGCACAAGGTAACACAGCTATTATAAAGCAAAGAGGAGAGAAAATTTCAGGTTAAACGGTGAAAAAGAATTTCAGGTCTTGGTCACTTCTGGCTGGCACAGGATTTTTACAAGCGGAAGTTGTGATTTGATGTCCAGTAAACAAACTGTGACTCTTTTATAAAGTTCTGCACTGATAACATCATAATTACAGCTGTCATTAATTGTGCCTTTAGGTCAGCCAGGCACTAAGTTAGCATCTAATTTTGAGTGTAGAAATAATCCAGTGGATCGTCGGCAGTGAATTCATCTAAGCAGATATTCTGCTGAAACACTGTTGACAGTTTTAGAAGTAAGGCCTTGAAAGATGTTTCAAATGATTCTGGTCTCAAGGTAAAATCCTTTGTGTAGGATTTAGGTGGAGCTGACAGACCATGTGTGGGGAGGAAGTTACTGTTGCTACTACTAGCATTTTTTCCCCTTTCAACTTTTATGTTCTTTTGAAAAGTAGTGCCAGACTTTTTTTTTTTCCTTCGTTTAAAACACAGAATTAGCTAAGCTAAAATACTTGTGTATTTCGTTCAGTCCTTAAAGCAATCTGTACCAGTATTGCAGATGAAATAGGTCTGGGGTGTGTGCGTGTTCGTGTTTTTGGTTTCTTTGCTTTGAAGATTGTATTTATTTGTGCTTGCACACTTATGGACAAATTTTAGCACAAATGACAAAAACAAAGTGAGCAGACTTTTTCAAGTCTCATTAGTTTAGTCTTGTTGTTGTTGTTACATTATAGCCTACTGTAAAAAATGAAGACTGAAGGAGTTTTATTTCTTTGTAACACACAAACCTGATAAGCCTTAGTGACCACTTTGCAGCTGGAGATTCAAGCCAAAAGGAAAGCAGAATTGGGACCTTTCCAAGGCAGGGCTCTCGGGCATAACTGCAGTGGTGCTGCCCTCGGTTTTACCTCGGTGGTTCTGCCTGCTGTGTCGCTTAGTTCATGGACCATTTCTGCCGTGGTGTGTTTTCAGGGGCTGTTCGTAACCAAAGGGATGCTGAGAATCCCTTAACTTGTTTTGGTAACTGCAGTGGTAACAGCCCATGCTATTTTCTGAGCTCTCTTTTGCAGCTGTTGGTCTTTAAATGTGGGACTGTGTCTTCAGTAAGACGCCAGAACCCATATGAAAATATCTGGTGATGCTGCAAACCTTCTGTGAACCAGACCTCTGAAATCCTGGCTTTACTGGTTACCTAGCTTCTGAGAAACACTGCTCTCCTCTCCCCAGAAAGGAAAAGGTTTGCCCTTCAATACTGATGATTCATTGCACTTAAGGCTTATGAAGTGGGTGCGTATGTGCTCTTTAAGTTAGAATTCGACTTAGGTGAACAGTTTTGTATGCACTAGAGTTATTTCTACAGAACATTCAGTGGTTCTTTTTAATCTGTAGCAAACAGTAACAGCATTTTAACATGATTTTTAGGTTAGTTCAAGTAACTTTACCACCCCGTGTGGCTGAAATACGGTGTAGGTAGAGTTGTTTTGTGTTGAACCTCACTGGTTTTACATATACTTAGCATTATACATATGTGACAAACAAACTCTGCTGTATTTGAATACTGTTTATTCCTTTGGTTTAAATTGCTTTGAATATGTTTTAATAAAAACATTTAAATGTTATTCTAACAGTGTCCTGAAAAAAAACAGTTTGTGTTTAGGGTATCATTGTTTCCTCTTGTCATGTTAGTTTGCTATTAAAGTAAATGATTAAAATACTTATGGAAAAAAAAAAATCAGTCATAAATATACTTAATAAAAGAGCCATTCACATAGACCAGTTAGTATTTGCCAAATACATTTCCTCACACTATCCTTTTTTCTTTAAATATAGTGGTCAGCTGAGTCAATAATTCTCACTCAAGATTTCCTACACTAATTATGCACCAAAGTTTTCTGATTCAAAGCATCACACTCATTTGAAATCTCTTTAATTCCTGTGTTCATTTTCATTTCCTGAGCGTTTGGCAGTTTTTATACTGTTGCCCAGTAATACATCTTTGAAAATATTTTAAAAATTTAACAGTTTTTAATTGAGAAAATGTACACAACTCCCAGGTCCCACCCAGGAAATAATAAGGAACAGGAAATAATAAGCAGACCTAATTAATAACAAGAGGAGGCAATGTGTGCTGGTATACTAGCGGAAGAAAACCACAGGTCCTGTAGTGTCCTTTTGCGTTAGGTAGTGTTGCTGCAGCAGTCTGCAGATAAATCCGCAGAGGAAAGTAGTGTCTGTGAGTAACAACAAAGCAAAAAGCCTCTGCACAAACCTTTTCTCACTACTGACAGCTTATACTGAAATCCGTATTCCTGGCTTATACCTCTCTGTATTAGCTGAAGGGAAATAAGAAATACAGCTTACATATGCTGCTTTGGTGGAAATTGATGAGCATTGATGATTTTTACACTGAGAACAGTTTCCTCAGAACAGCCTGCCTGCCCCCGCTATTGAAGCCATAGGTGGGAGAAGAAATAAAGAAATATTAGTAATTTTGTAACATTAAAAGCAAACTTCAAATTTAAGTCCATTTTGTTGACTTAAAATCCATTAAAAAATAAATAAAATTAATTGTTTGGGCTTCTTGTCAACTCAAGCAAGCCAGCAATTACTTTCACAGGTTTTAAAAGGCTTTTTCTTTCTTGTCTGTCTGACATCTATACCAATAATGTGAGTGAAAGTAAGCCTGATGTTCCCATAGTATTTTGGTTCTGTTTCCTTGGCATGTTGCAGAACACTGTAGCTGTTAATCACCCATGGTTTTGAATAATCCAGGGGATTGCTTTTCTGTAGCACACTTCTTTTTTCTTTTTTTTTTTCCTCCTTTGGAAAAATGTGTACATGTCTACAGCTTGCATTTTCCCAATTTTTCATGCATGTGCCTCAAGACATTATTCATCTAAATGATAAATATTTGGTCCAGTCTTAACCTTTGCCCAGGGACTTCAGGAACAGTATAATTTATTATCATGGAGGCAAACAAAACAAGTAGTTGAGAATGTAAATAAAATAACCATTGATAAAACCTTTTTTGTATTAAGGTTTTGCTTTATTGGGAGGGGCTTTTCCCCCCTTCTTTTTCTCTCCCTCCCCAGCTCCCCCACATTCACCCCTTGGAAACTTTTTCTGCAGCAGGCTCCGCTCACGGCAGCAGTGATGGAAGTGCGAGATGCTGGTAGCTAACAGCTGTCGGAGCCTAGCTGTGTAGACCTGCTTTAAGCAGGTTTGGACAATACGCGTTCAAAATGCCAGCAACTGCTTGGAATCCCGCCTGTACAATATTCCTGCTGTTGTTACATCGCTTTTAGCAGAAATAAATCCCATATTTGTTAAGAAAAACATATTTTATTCAGCCTTAGAGGTTTAAAGTGATTAGAAGAACATACATGGCTTAAGCTATGGAAAATAAAGCTTGTTCACATAACTGTTGCAGGGTCATGGCCCCGCTCTCAGAAGCGTTATAAGACCTGTGTATATGTACAGGCCACAATTTTGGGCAGAGGCAGAAGACAGCAGGTCTCAAACTTCCTTTCCCCCTCCCCACCCCGTGCTTCTCTAAGACTATGTTCTACCCCAAAGGCTTTTGCCCTTGAGCTGTGCCCCTGGGGGCTGTATTTTGGGGGAAAATACTGGGTTACAAGGGAAATAAGCTAGGAGGAGGTGTCCAGGAGCTTGGAGGAGG
The DNA here is from genome assembly GCF_040182565.1 of Anser cygnoides. NCBI lineage: Eukaryota > Metazoa > Chordata > Aves > Anseriformes > Anatidae > Anser > Anser cygnoides. The sequence continues at coordinate 74,120,339 of NC_089876.1, forward strand.
CAGCGCCCCTGCTCTAAGGCACTGCAGCGATGAAGGCTTGAGATCAGTATCTCTGGTCTGTCCGAGCAGCCTGCTCTTGCTCTAGCCAAAATCATCTCACTGCAGCTCTTGTCCCGGTTCCAGCCCTCGCCCAGCAGCTTGCAGTGTCTGTATTGTGCAATACATTCCCTACGTCTCTGTTCGGGAAATGCGGGTCTGAATGCAGATTGGTTTGCAGCTGATAGAAAAGTGAGGCTCAAGGATGGGTAGTTACTACTAAAAGAAAGAAATAGAGAGGTGAACAATACCAGGTGAAACATGTTGTAGAGAATGTGTAGTAAGGTGGTTAGTGTTGTTAGTGTTTCTACCTCAGTATTTCAGAGCTGCTACAAGATTTCAGAAAACTTGAGGCCTCATAAAAATACAGTTCTCTGCCATCATTGTCTGCTGTGTTTCATCGCCCTGGTGTAGCACAAATATACTCATGGCATAATACACATAAAACACAAAGGTCTTTGCCTCTCCTTCATCCTTATTTTTCTCTATTTTGCATAAACAAAATAAACAGGCTAAGAGCATAACCACAGTGAATTTTCATTGTGTCCAGTTGAAGTTTATTTTTAACAGGTAAATTACAATGAAAGCCAAATTAAAGAGAAAAAACACACTGCTAGAAAACATGCAGAAAGAACTGTGCTTTCGATATATCAAGTCAGTTAAGTGTAATAGTTGAGTTTCTCTTGTTTTGAGGCTGCTTTTGCCTTCTGAATCCCAGCCTTAAAAGGTGAGAAGAGGTAGATCTTGTACGTAAAAATTTCTCCTAGGAGATAGGTGTTCTTCAACATAGAAGTTTCTTTACACTGTCAGGCCAATTCCAGTTCAGGACTGTAACAATCTCTGAGTATTAAAGATCATGATCCACTAACACACACATCCTCAGTCTGCCTTTTACAGACTGTCTTATTAACTCCTGCCCTGTTAATCTGATCAGTGCTATAACCAAACCCTCTTCCATGGAATATTAATCTGTCCTGAACTCAGTCTTGATGATGAACTAATTAAAAAAATAAAGGGCAAGTTTTAGAAAGAATGAGTTGATGCTTTGTATTTTAAAACACATCAGGCAAATACCTTAATGCTAGTCTTTTGCGTTCATTTTCTGAGGTTATAATGGGTATTACGTCACATCAGTTTTTATGCTTTTATTTTGTTTGGTTGGCTCTAAGTACAGAGAATTTAAGAGCTGAGTGGTTGTTAAGAGTTTTCACCAGCCATCACCCTCTTATGATAAGGCAAGTCTTTGTAGGATAGACATATTGGTGAAACTTCATCCTTTGTTTCTGCAAACTGATTAAAGAAAAAATAAATTCAGACTCAAAGAAGATAGGTGAAAAGTAGAGACCTGCTTACCATGTCTCTTTGAAGGTCTGGGAAAGGAAGCATCTCTCTTTTTTTTTCTGGTCCCATACGAAGTGTTAGCTTCAAGTGTAAGTTCACTAGCACACTTCAAAATACAACTGTTCAGATTTGGGAGACTAAACCTCAAGTTTCCTTCGGGGCTGGGAGCCAGGGGGTGTTGCAGGTATTTAGGGTAATATTCAAATGATTTTATTTCCTGTTGGGAGGAATAAGAAGTCATCCCAAACTGTTAGTGTATAGACTGTTCAAGTTTTATCCCAGCTAGTGTTAGGAGATCAAAGAAAGAAAAAAGAATGAGATCTGAAGTCTCAGTTTTTTAACAGGCGTGCAGCTGCCGGGTGAGATGAGTGGAAATGTTTTCTGAAATAACTGGACTGTTAGTATCTGGATCAGACACTGGAGTTTTATTCCTCATTGACCAAGAATTTTGCATTGGGTTATGCTTGTCTGTGCAAAGGTAGTAGGGGAAATGTCCCGTTCTGTGTTTGTAGGTTGGGTATTGGCATCAAAGAGGAAAATGGTTTACCTTATTGGAAAATTCAGGCTGGAAAGTTGAAGAGAAACAACAGAGGGAAAGACCTGGCCTGCAAATAATCAGGGTGCTAACAAAAGTTGGTTGAGAAGCCTATCTTTCTTTATTTATTTATTTGGGGAAAAAAGGTAGTTAAACACAGTGGACGTTGGAGAACAGCAGAGAAGGGCCCTGAAATCAAATGATGGAGATAAATAGAAATGAGGAATCACATTCCTGGATGAGAGCGTTCCCACATGAATTATGGTATTTCCAATTTAAATGCCTGATCAATATGAGGCTTTAAAACAAATATTCAGAAAACAGTAAATGAACTCGTGTTCTGCCAACTGTGGCTACTTGTGCCTGGTGTTATGCAGTTATTAATGAGGAGCAGTGAGGCCAAGTAGCTGCCGCTATGTTCTCCTGGTCGGTTGGTTAGATCGGTGCAATCCCATCAGCTTCCATACATGTGTGTGTACATATATCTTCCTGGTTTTTGTTGTTTTATTATTATTAATTTCTCTTTTTCTAACCTTTTTCACAAGAAAAAGAGCCACTGTAGGGAGAAAGGAAAAGTGCACGCATATGCCTACACATACTTAAATTCTCTCCGCAAGCCCAGCTGTGTGGTTTTGAACAAATTTAGCTGGATATTAGGGTTTCCCATCGTGCTAGGGGCTACCTGAGGTTCCTTTACCCATCGTTGAATAGTCACACTAAAAATACAGTGAGTTGAAACATCTAGTTTCCTGGGCCCCATTATCTGAAAGACTTGAGAGGATCTCCAGGGTGGAGAATGTTGTGGTTGGTTGTGGTCTGCAGGTGGAGGGGTATTTTTCGTAATGTAGATTCGAGTTCGCAGTGTAGCTTCGGGGAACAGGAGATTATGTGGGGACCAGGCATATATGACAAGATGAACTTCCACAAAACAATTTTAATCTGGGTCATCTTCAAATGAGAGAGATGTGGTTTTGACCTGACTTTTCTGAGGTGCATATAGCTTGGATAAAAACCATCTCTGAGCCACAGTACAGCCCGTGTAGCTCTCTGTATAAGGAGAGTGAACACAGCTACTCATGGCAGATGCTAATCTTATCACTTCATGCAGGTGTGTAGAAATTCACACAGTAAGGGAAGAGGGCAATTGAAAGCTATACTATGTGTGCTGAGCTCTGTCTTTAATGCTTGGGTCTGATTCTCTTTCTTTTTTGTCATGTTATTGACCCTTCCTAGATTTTTATTTTATTTTTTTTCCGAGAAGAGGAAGGTTAGAGATTTGATAACTAAATAAATCTGAAGCAAAAAAAAATGCTAATTTGGAAGTAGTACTCCTGGAACTTTTTTGTCATTTGGCTTTCAAAGAGGACAAAGCATGTAATGAAACCGAGAGTGCTCTCAGTCATTTAGACGGGTCATTTTAAACTGCTGGGTTAATTTTTGTCTAGGCCCTGCAACGGCACTCGAGTGTCAGTTTACATACACAAAGCCATATATTTGCACATCTAAATCATCTCATGTTTATATTAAACTGGCTTAGCAGTCATGCCAGGGAGAATGTCTTTAACCTTTCCCCGAAGCATTGCAGCTGACTGCTGAACACAAACGAGCTTAAGAGACACCTGTGCTTTTGGTGCCAGAGAGATTGGGCTTAATATCTCGTTACAAACTCCTCACTACATATCTACAGCAGCTGGGCACTGTGCAGGTACCTAACTGCTGCTTCTCATCTCCAGTGACTGCAGTTTTGCTCTTGGGACGTTGTTGTTCACTGCATTAGCCAAAAAAGCAGAAAAGACGGTTTTGATCAGGTGAATTTTGAAGGACAGGTTCTGACAGACAAAGCTGTCATTTCTGCCTGAATTTTGGTATCAGGGGTCTTTAAATGAAAAATTTTCAGAAATACTGCCTCTGCGGTATTTTTCCACTTTGAAGTCACGTAGCACATCGTTGTAAATGTAACCAGGAAGCAGAGCAGGTGTGCAAACCTTCCTCCACAGGGTTCTGCTGGACCGGGAGCGAGGCAGTCCAAGAAACCAGAATAGGGCAAAGATGGTGGCATATGTTGTGAAATCTATCGTGTTAGGCTTAAAGTTAAAGCTGGGAGATGCTTTGTTTGAAAGTTTTGCAAAGAAACATGCAATCAGCAATCTGGGAAGTGGGCAGATGCTGTTGATCTTGGCTCCTCAGAAGCTTTGTTTCCTGAACACGTGTAATTACTGTTATCTAGGTATTTTAGGTATTTTGAAACAATTTTGCTTATGTGACCCATGAAACAGCAATTAAATATAAGAGATCACAAAACAAGGCTTTTGGGGCCAGTTTTTATTCTCTTGTGCAGAAGAGATCCGGCATTTGCACTCTTGTTGCCTAATCAGTGTGCATCAGTGGGTATACCCTGACACTTCCTAAGAAATGTTGGCTGTTGAGGTCCTCAGGTTATTTACCATAACACCTACAGCTTTAATCGGGAAGTGTTTGCCAAAAACTGAATTACAGATTCAGTGATTTCAATAACTTGTCACTTGGTGATAAGCAATATATTTGTTTGTTTCTCTTATGGAACTGAGATGTCAATGAAACACATATTAGTAAAGTTCATTCTATACTGCAGGTTTCATTACAAATGCCTTGGATGTTAATTTTTTTCTATAAAGATTGGTAATAATAGCAAATTATTCATGAAAATAATGCTGTGCATAATGTGCTTCTGAAGCAAGGTGGTTGACTGGTGTTTATATTGCTGAAGTCCTGATGTATTAGGTAATGAGGTACAGCATGGGTGAGTGTGGCTGCTCGTTATATCTGCTACCCATTTTTGGCTGAAATCTTATGACCAAATATTTAATATTTACTCAAATACTGCAACTGAGTATTATCTAGTAGATATTTCTGTCTAAACTTGAATTATACATGACCAAACGCTTGTATATTCTAGGTTCAAAAATACTTTTACCTTCACAGACCTCTTTGCTAGAAGTCATCTGTGTATTAAGTGCCTCCTATTTCACCATTTAAAATTTTCTTCCATTTTCTGCTTGTGTGGGATGGGTGGCTGTATGTTGTCTTTGGAGCTTTGTCTCTGTCAAAGTGAAGTACCTAAGTATTCCAGTTGTCTTCTTGATAGTTGCCTTTCTAATTCCTGTAGAAGGTACGTGGTGACTCAGTTTTTCTGTACTGGTTTACTGCTTGCTTGCTACTCTCTTCCGTAGGGCTGTAGGTTTTCACAGGTTGCTTTGCTTTGCTGGAAAACGTGGTTCATGTTCACTGTAGTGGAATATGAGAGCTAGCAACACATTTGTATCTTTTATTACTTATTACCCTTATTTAGGGTGTCTGCATGTACGCAGACATGAGTCTCCTGAAATCGTCACTATGGTTATTTTCAGATATGCCCTTGGAGAGCCCTTTTCAGTAAGATCAACACAAATGAAATTGTAATTCTTTCAATAATATTTACACACAGGGAAATAACACTTATCTTTTATAATAGACCTAAACAATTCCTAAGAAAAATTCCAGGTTCTGCTACTGGCTTGCCATTATGTCCCCTGCGTAAGGCAGGCTACAATTTCCCACTGGTCCAGCAAGACCCGTGAGAGGGGGTTACGTACGTTGTACAGTCGTATATCACTGTCAGCGCTAAAGATTTTTTTGGTGCCAACCACTTGTGGACCTCAGGAAATAAAGGCGTTAAAGTTAGTCGATGTTTGACTCTTTTTTTTTATTTAAAGAAAAAGGTATTGAATGTTCTTTCTTGGGGATCCTAATCTTGTATTTAGCAGTACTTTACAAGAAACAATTAATTCATTAATGCCCTGATGCTGTCTTATTGTATGAAAATGCGGAGTGCTGTCTTTGCTGAACTATGATGATGATTCTGCCTGAACTCCAACAACAGAATAGCCAGGGTAAAGACAGAAACAAATTAATTCCTAATTTAAATGAAGTTGCAGTAAATGTTGACTTCAGGACTTTAATGTCAGGAGTTTTGAGTTGCTTGGGAGCAGGCAATGGAAGACCCTCTCTGTAGCATCTCCTGTCCCTAACCCTTGCAAATACTGGGGAATTTTAGGGGTGTTTTAGAAATCATTAACGTCGTAGGTAAATCAGGATGGGTCAGAGATGAACCTTTTAGCTCCAACAGTTTTCATCCTTCTCAATTGCTCTACTCTGAAAAAAAATGAGAGTTCTGATAATTCTTCTTGTGTTTCAGGACTTAAAATGGCAGGAGAAGATCCCTATATTATGGGAGTGTCAGATCCCCAAGTAAGTGTATTATATTTGTGTATTTTCAATATCCCTGTATTCTATTCTAGCTCTCTGTGTTGCCTTCCTGTTGTGCTGTCCTGTCATTTCCTAGACCCCAAAACATGCAAATTTAAATGCATTCAGCTATTGGCAGAAATCAAATTTGAGGGGAATCTAGCTTTTATTTTTTTCCCTAAGCTGGTCTTTACATGATCTGTGAAGTACCTCACCACCGGTGAAATGGCTAAAGTGAGAAGGAAAGCCAGGCCTGTTTGCAAGAAGCAGTTGAAAACCATACTCATTTTTATGCCCTATCTGCCTGGGACACTTGCTCTGAAATTCTTTCTGTTGTGGGCATTGGACATGATCTGAAAAAGAGGCCCCTTATGCCCTAAAAGGCCACTTTATGTCATTTTTGGTGAGATTTGCATTCATACAGATGACTAAAACGTCCCTTCACTTACACAGATCAAAAGGTCTGGCTCTTCAGCCACTCTTCCAGATCTCATTAGGTCATTTTATGATTTAATTGTGAGAATTTTATCTGAATGAAGAACAGATCATTTCTACTCACTTTAATTTCCAAAAATAGATGATTTTCTCTTTTGTGCTTGCTCCACTTTAGAAGATTCATACTTGACAACATTTCAATGGATTAAGACATGTCTATGTTCAAAACAAAAATTGCAATTTAACCAGGGCATACCGTTTTTTTGCATTAGAGCTTGTAAATGTATTTGAATAAGGAATGTAGTCTGGTGGGGTTTTATCACAGAAGTTGAAATGAAAACTCACATGGCTCTCAACAAGGCCTTGTGCAAGACATCTAAGGTCACATTTTCAGAATTTGGCCTCTAAGATCTTTTGAACAAACAGCTGTTACTGTCTGTAAGCAAAATGCGTGCTTAGAAATTGTGCTGAGCTCAGTGCAGTCATGTAAGATTCGTGAAATTTTGTCCCTACCATCAACTTTGCTGGCATTGCTGTTGCCAGCAGAAATAAACTAGATACAAAATGTTTACTTATTGGAGCCTGAATATTTGCAGAGAACTCTGAAGTTCTTTGCTGAAAGTTACTTTATGAAACTATTTATGTGTGTAGTAATGAAGAGTATACTCTTTTTCAATACAGATGTTTGCAATGGACCAGTTCATGGGAATGAATACAATATTTAATAATACAGGTTACATCACTTCAGACTTACCACTACGAACAGGTAGGAACTGTTGCTATCGGATTGTGCTATTTTCATGCTGTTTCTTCCAGTTTTGTTTTTCTTTTGTGTGAAATTCTTGTCAGCGATTGTTTTGTTTACACTATTGTATTTCTTAATACTATATACAAAGTTGTCAACTAGACTAATGTTGGACTGACTTCATATTTAACCTCATGAAAGTTTCAAGAGTGAGACAAAGTGATTTTCATTTGACTTGTACAGAAACTGAAAGTTTCAATCAGTTAAATGATTTGAGTGACCAAAGAGCTTTGAGTGACCTCTTCTTAATTTATTTTTTTAATTTGCATCATCAGTGACCTCTAATGTTTGTATTGCCAGTTTGCAGAGTACAATATGTACTTTTTTTTTTTCTCTTGAACATTTGTTGTAATAATTCTTAAGGTGCTTGTTTTTCACTAATAAAAAGTAGAGTGTATTCAACTTCCTGTATCATTCGAATGTGTTTTTCCTTCTCAGTGACTTCGCTGTTTCCTGTACTGTGGCTGTCTGGTATTAAAAGTACCTGACAACTTCCTGAATAATAACACCAGTTTGAAAGTTCAGAGTCAAATTTTGCAACCGAACACTGAAAATAACCAAATAGTGTTCTGCAAAAGCCTGATATGCAGTTCTTCCAGTATGGTTCCAGAACAAGAATATCAAATGTGTGTGTTATATGTCAGCCAGTATTAGCTGCTTGATCAATTTAGGTCTGGTTTTGCATATTAAATTTCTTTATTAATTTTGCTTGAATTTAGAAAATCCTATGTTTCTCCTGCTTAATTTATTAAAATGGCTGATTGGAAAGGAGGTGGGAATTAAAAATCTATTTAACTATATGAGTTTTTTCTTGATTTACCATCTCCAGTATAGTTATTAATGTCTTTTAACATGGCAACTTTCTCTTGTTGATTTGATCTGTTTGAGTTGGTTGTGTAAGGATGTAGGTAGTATCTTCTATATCACAGATGGCTTTGTTTTGTTGAAAGAGCAAATCCCCTTTGTGTTTTTGCTTTTTTTTTATATATTTGATACACTTGACAGCAGCAAAGGTGTAAAGGATAGAATGAAATAAACAGTATTAGCCTTTTACTTCATAGGTAAAATTCCACTTTAACGTAAAAATAAATGCTGATTGAAAAATAAAGGCATGTTTACTGTTTCAGTGCTTCCTGGTTTAAACCATACTTCAAGTTCTCTTGACTGAATATTAGCGAGGAAGGATCAAGAAACACATATGGTACAGATAATTTTGTTTCAAGATAAAATGTTCCGATGAGCAAAGCTCTTGACAAATATGGACAGGCATCCAGCAAATGAATGTTGCAATCATTTGTTTGCACTGTTTTTATTAAGGCAGTATAATTATACAGTAAGATTCGTCTGTGTAAGATTAAAGGGCTTGTAAGTTATATACCAAGGGCTTCTTTTTTCACTGTTCTCCCAGAGTTTCTAAGGAACGAATAAGGTTATTGGAATTTTGATTTCCCCAGAATTATATCTTTTTTACACATTACTATTTAAGCTTACTTTGTACTCTTCATGCCAGGTTCATTCCATACAAATTATTCAGATATATAAAACTGATTTTCAGATATCTATGTCCTGTCTAAACTAGAAAACAGCTGTTTTTAAAATCACGTCAGGGAGTCAAGAATTCACTGAGATCTAGAATCACAGAAAACTCTTTCAAGTCTAAGTCTAGCTGTATCCTTTATTCGCAAAATTACTTAGAAACTGTCCTTTTTTCTTTCTTTCTTTCTTTTTTTTTTTTTACGGCACTGCTCTTGTCTACTGCTGAAATATAGGTGGCACATTCCCCGTGTACAAAATGGGATTTAATTAAGAAGTGTGGATTTCAAATTATTACAAACAAAAGCTCAATCATAAATTTCAGAAAAGGTTGTCAATTCAATGCTATCTAATGATTTTGTTTCTTGAGTACTATCACTATAATACTTACTTCCTCCCCTGCTTGAAACTATGGTGTATTGATAGCTAGCTTTTTAGTTATAATGTAATATAATAATTTATATATTACGTTCTGGTTGTTTCTAAGCAGGAACTAGTTATTTCTTTCTATACAAGAAGACCAGTTACAAATTCAAGTGGGATTTTCCAAAAGTACTTCCAGTCAAGATACAGAGAAGGTGAAATAAGTGTTCTAAAAAGGATTTTTGTTTAGTACAATTGGATGATTTAAACACAAAGATCCAAGGACATTAATTATTGCTCATGATTTGGTGTGGTGCCTACATCTTTCAATCTCTACGTTCATAAATGCGCATTGTCAGACGTATTACACTGGCAGGCAGTTTCAATGTATAACTGAATTGCCTTATCATGCCAGTGTAGGTGATTCAACAAATAGCTGGGGAATTTGGGGACTTTCTAATGATAGATGTTCTGCTGTTACATTAATATTTACAGTAATACTGGAAAACCTTTGAGGCGACGGGGCAAGGATTTTCTCTTTGCATTTGTCAGTGCTCAGATCTCTCTACCCACGTTTTTCTGTCTCACGTATATCAGTTTTAAGTAAAAATTACAGTCAGTGCTTGGTTATTTTGGCTCTAAACCTGTAGTAGGTAGTTACTTGGTTCAAGTTTTACATTTACATTTAAAACTAGAAGGAGAAGTGGTCTCTGTGTACCTTGGGTGAAAAAAGGTTATATTTATAACAACTACGGTAACAGCACAAGCTGTAGGACCAAGCTGTGCGTTTAAAATACCCCCAGTAGCAGGCATGGTGTAGCATGAAGTCAGCAGGTTCTTTGGCTCCTTAGGAAGCATCCTGCCTTTGAGAGTCAGGTACTAACCCTTGATGATGTAGGGGATGGAAAGAGAATTATCTGCAGCAGGTATTAAGGCAGTGTAAAAGCAGATATGCAGCAGTCTGATGTCCACTGTGTAGTGGAGGGATAAAGTGGTGCCTGAAATTGGAGAGGACATTGGCAGAACTCTTAGCAAAGTATTTTATAATTTTAGGTGTTTCTTTCTTACTCCTGATTATACAAGACCATCTATAACCGTATTGCAGAGTACTCAGGTGGGGGGAGAGAGAGAGGGGTGTTTGGGGGAACTGGTCACTTATTTTGTTTATTAGGGGCTCTCATCTAACTAGCCATTGGCTCTCAGTTGTTGTTTGTTTGTTTTTTCCTTTTTTTCTTTTTTTTAATTTTTTTCCAGTCAGACTAAGCCTGTGAAGTTGAAGCAGGACCATCAGCAGCTGAAAAGGCTGCTCAAATTACATTTTCTTGTATTATTTAACCTCCTCTGCCCAACATTCTGCAATGCTTGCTGTTGAGAACCAGGAAAGGTATAGAAGAATAAAGCATGCCCTTTAAAAAAAAAAAAAAGAGAGAGAAGCTTTATTTCATATTTTCTCAAAGAGACAGTTATTCTTAGTGGGAGATTCAGGGAAGCCTGACCATCAGCAAAAATGAGATGGGTGTTCATTTCCTGGTCCCACGGCAGCAGCCCTAGTCCATAAGCATGGGCAGAATTGCCTACAGCTTTTGGTGTTTTTTTCTAAATCTTCTGGAGAGTGAAATGGGGGAGGAAACAGGTTAAGCAAAGCCCATGTGCTGCTTGCTTTAAACATCTTGCTTTAAATATCACACTTTAAATTTTGCAGAGCCTTCCTGTAAGGGTAGATCCCTGAGGGGGAGGACTTATGAATCACAGAATGGTTTGGGTTGGCAGGAACCTTAAAAACCATCTAGTTCCAACCCCCTGCCGTGGGCAGGGACACCTCCCATCAGACCAGGTTGCTCAAAGCCCCATCCAGCCTGGCCTTAAACGCTTCCAGGGATGGGGTGTCCTGGTTTTGGCTGGTATAGAGTTAATTTTCCTAATCTTCCTAGTAGCTGATATGTTGCTATGTTTTGGATTTAGGATGAGAATAATGCTGATAACACATCAATGTTTTTAGCTGTTGCTGAGCAGTGCTTACACTGAGTCAAGGATTTTTGGCTTCTCATACTGCCCTGCCAACGAGGAGCACAAGAAGCTGGGACGGGACAAAGCCAGGACAGCTGATCCGTGGTGACCAAAGGGATGTCCCGTTCCACGTAGCATCATGTTGAAAATAAAACTGGGGGAAATGGCTGGGGGGAGGCGGATGCTGCTCATAGACTGGCTGGGCATCAGTTGGCAGCTGGTGAGCAATTGCGTTGTGCATCACTTGGGATTTTAATTCTTTTTTTTTTTTTTCTTCTTCCTTTCTTATTAAACTGTTCTTATCTCAACCCACGAGTTCTTGTACTTTTTCCTTGTACTCTCCCTGATGACGCTCGGGGGAGTGAGAGAATGGCTGTGTGGTGCTTAGCTGCCTGCTGGGTTAAGCCACACGGTGCATCCCCAACTTCTATGGGCAGCCTGTTCCAGTGCCTCACACCCTTTGAGTAAAGATTTTTTTCCTAATATCTAATCTAAATATCCCCACTTCTAGTTTAAAACCATTCACCCTTGTCTTATCACTGTCACCTTGACAAAGAGTTCCTCCCCAGCTTTCCTGGAGATCCCCTTTAGGTACTGGCAGGCTGCCGTGAGGTCTCCCCAGGGCCTTCTCTTCTACAGGCTGAACAACCCCAGCTCCCTCAGCCTGCCTTCACAGGAGAGGTGCTCTAGCCCTCTGATCATCCTTGTGGCTCTCCTCTGCCATAGACCTGCTCTAACAGGTCTATGTCTACAACAGGCCTTAAGGAAGGATAAGAGATCTGGAGTCTGAGGTTTTAGCAGCAAGGTACCACTTCCAGGATGGACACAAGAGAGTTGGTATTGGGTTTTTATAACCAAGACCTAGAGGCTGAGAGTGGTTTCATCCATATCCACTGGGTAAAACAGCACGCAATTACAAGGGCAGGATGCAATACAGCTGCCTATATCCTCCCAACCTCACAAACTCTTGACTTGGCTGTGGTGGAGAGAGCACACCTCAGTGGGTGCTCCTTTGGGAATTGTGTGCGCAGGGTGAGGCCTGTCAAGAGGAAGAAAGAATGTAAGCGGTGGGAGTGTCAAGATGCAGGAGGGCCTCTGACTCAGACAGGAAGGAAAATGAAGAAATGTAGCAGTTGGAGAAGATGTGGGGAAGTGCGACTGTGAGTCAGGCTGGAGGGGAGGCAGCGGGATGTGAGCTGGCCTGTGGCAAGCGAGGCGAGAAGACAGAAAAGGAAGCATTGAAGAGTATCAGGATGTGGCATTCTGCACCAAACCCCCTCCAGGCTGGAGGACTGCATGACCGAGTTGCCGTTCATAGCCCTCCTGGTTGTGCAGCAGTGCCAGGCAAGTCGTGAGCAGTCTCATGTCAAAACTCGGCTCTTGGCAGCTGTGGGAGTCATCCCTGTGTGGAGGCCAACTGCGTGACTGTATGCTGCTTCAGCCTCTCTGGGGCAAACGTGGAGCTCAAGCTGTGTGTTTAGTAGTGTTCCTCCTTCTGCTTGTGTAACTCTTAAAGGGGGGTTCCTCACCAACAACTTGACCAGCCTAGAACAGAGGTGCAAAAGGTCGTCACAAACCTCGTCATTATACGTGCCATTTACAAGGTGTACATCTTCAGCTTCCTGCCATCTGCTTAGACCAGACATGCCTACTAATAGAAATCAACTATTAAAAACTTCCCTGTGCAAAACACCTTGGTTTATTTCACATTCCCCCTCCTGGGGAAAAGATTTGAGAGAGGGAGAGGAAGAGACAGAGAAGGGACCACACAGCAAATGTTAGGCTGTCTGTCTAACGTACTTCTGGAAAGTATTCAGAGCTTAGGGAAGACAGCTGGATGAGACCTTTGCGAAGCAAAATCCATTTCATAGTCAAAATAATATGTCACTTAGGCTTGAAAGTTACCTTTAATATTTCTGCTTTATTTCTAGATAGCATTTCTGATATAATCAAGTGCCTTGTATTAGTGTGCCTTCTCTGTCCACTTACTCAGATCTGCTTCAAATGCTGTACCAGAGAATTACTTAGTCGTAAGAAAAGAGAAAATGTTTATTCATAAAATCCAAAGGCTAAAATAAGACCTTGCAAAGCTTTGTCTTTAATACATGGGTATATGATCAGTTAATGTCTATTACCACTGATTAGTGATAGCAGACTGCACCCTTTTTTGCACTTTCTTAGTATTGGTATGTAAAATACTTTATTTTTTAATATATCTGTATGCTTTTTAGAAGTTTTTTTCCCAAGGGGGCATTAGTACTACTGTCCTAAGTTTTCCATTTTCCAGAGTTTTCACAAATGCCATGCAAGGTGAAACCGTCTCAGTAGTACAAACAATTCCCCTTGAGCTTTCCACTAGGCCAATATAATGGAAATCCCTCTCTTAGGATTTTGAACTCCCTCATGCGGAGGAAAGTCTTGAACCTGGGTCTGCTGCATCCTGGGGGACTGCTGGAACCACGTAGTAGCTTTTGTATAAAAGAGCACTTAGTTTTTCTGGCTCATGCTTAAGAGGGAGCAGTAAGGTTTTGTGCCGATTCTAATCACAAGTATATGCCTTGAAAGTGAATTCCTAAGGGGAAGACAGCCGAAGAACAACTGCTTGGCAGGCCCTGACCTGGAGGCTTGGTTGAGAGTTGAGCTACGCGGTTGTATTTAAAGTGAATTGCTTCTGCCAGTGCCCAGAAGATACAAGGCCTCTGGATTGTTAAAGTATAAAATGTTAGGTGCCTAATGCATGGGGAGAGTTAGAGATCTGTGAACAGCGGTCTTACATTCAAGTGCCAGTATCATGCTTAAACTCAACTTTACTCATCTTGACTCCATGTTACAGTCAGAAAAAAGAGCATAAAACCACACTAAAACTAATTAATTAATCTACGTCTTTTAAACTTTCTAAAGCCCAAAATGTTTTTCCTGATTTCTAGTGTAAAGTAACGTGTGTATGGTCTTGAAGCAGTTGCTTTACATGACTTTAAAGATTTTAATTGTAGCACTGTTTACTTTTTCACAGGAAGAGTGTTGGATTTGGGAACTAAATTATCTTTTTATGTGAAATTGTTGTGACTGGCATTTGCAATGGAGCTTTAGCATGAAGTTAATTCAGTTTTGCTGACTTTGACAGCAAAATAATAATTCTATCTGTTAGCATATTTATCAAAACTTTTCATTTTGAGAGTAATCAGTTACGAACTGTGTTGTCTGAGGACGTGAAGGTCTCTTTTATTAAAGTTGTATTGAGGAGCAGAGGACACACAGTGATACTGCAAATTGTAAATGAATTAATCCTCTGCCATTTTTAATTATCAGTGGACACTGAAGTTGAAGCAAACATGTCGTTCTGTGCTCAAGCCAAGTACTACCTGGTTGAGGTAGCTGGATAGCATGGTACTTGCAGGTGGTACAGATGTTCAGAGGCTGACCATACCTTTTCGTGGATGCTGGCAAGGCACAATATGCTTTTTTTTGCTTGCAGGCCCTGCCGTATAGATGTAGCTTGTCTCTTCTGGAGGTTTCATGTGTCCCAGTGAGCTTGCTAGATTCCTCAGCATGAATAGCTTCAGTAGGGTATAAGTGATGATGCATAAACTCAACAGGAATATAGCTGGCAATATATTGTGCAGGTATTCACAGTGAAGCTGTCATTTGGGGTCTGCTTTGATAACAACTGATTTTTTAGCATTGAAACCCAAATCCTCTTCTTTGCTTGTCAAGAGACAGGAAGGAAATTATACCTCACAGAACTGTTGTTTTCAGCCTCAGGAATAGCTTGCATTTGAAGAGGCGTTTCACACCCATCCACCTAGAGAGCTTTCCTCCTCTCTGTGTAAATAATCCAATTGATCAGAGTTGGAGCTTCCTTTGACGAGGTGATTAATTCTGAGCTCTGGTGGCACCGAGTTCTCATTGGATTTAGGGTCTGCTCGAAGGCTATTTAAACTGGTGCGTTTTGAATGAGGTTTGTGTTGTGAAGTTAGCTAAGATTCAGGGAATAGTGCAAGGTTTCAAGTTGTTGAAGCTAATAAGCCTTCTTTGAAAAAACAATCAGAATTTCTTAGAACATAACCCAGTGTGTCAGCAACATGCACAAAGATGGATTTCATTAAAGAGTCTGCATATAGTCAAATAGAGTGTGCTCAATGTTTTAGAGGCACAGCAGAGCAGTATATTTAGAAGTACATTTGAAATTATCGAAAGAATGTAAATGGTTTAGTCTCCTCAGTTCCATTTTTTAAAGCAGCTCTGACTGTTAGGACATGTTGAGACAGCTTGAATTCCTCCTATATTCCCATACCTCAGAGCTACCGATTGGCTCTCAACTTTCAAAAGCACCTAGTTGGTAGGAAGCCCCAGGGCCAAGGCTTGTGAATATAGTCTTTAGAGCCCAAGGGGTTTAAATACAAAAGTTAACCTTAGCTCAAGAAGGCCAGGCAGCTCATCTGTGGCAAGGAGAGGATCCAATTTTTACTCACTGCTCAGAGTCTTAACTGGGTGATCTGAATTACTCCTTTAGGTCCTCTGAGCTAAAAGTAGCTTTTGTTATTTAATCAATCCCTTCTTACTCCAGTGGTCTTGGTAAAGGTTACAAATGGTAGACTCCCAACTGATAAATTAGTTATTAGAATTTTACTTAAGTTCTGAAGATACGTGGGTGCTTTCAAAAAATTTCAAGACATTCAAGGATATCCATTTTATCCCTGTAACTTATGTTTCATTGTAATAGGAATATAATTTGCATTATGACATTTCTTCTTTCTTTTATGTTAGCAGACGGACCTTATCTTCAAATCATTGAGCAGCCAAAACAGGTAAGAACACTACATTTTGAAAATCTTTAGGATAGCTATGTCACTATGTTCAGCTTTGAATAAAGCTATGACTTAAGATGAGAGAGAAGGGTTGAAGAGGTTAAACTTAATAACAAATATGGCATTTAACCATGAGCAGTTTTTCCTCTCACTTTTGTAGTTAAATCGTTTCCTGTTTTGTTCTGTCTTCATCTCTGTGTCTCTTTGGAAGTGTCATAAGACAAAAAAAAAATGGAGGGTTTTAAAAAATGTCTTGCTAAATATAGACTTGTCATCTTAGAAATGAGTGTTATAGTACCCCAGGATTTTGAAACGTAAATTCGTAGACCAATCATGGGAGTTTTTTATAATTTGTTTCATGTTTCTTGAAAGATGTGAAAGAAAAAAATCCAAACATTTCATTCCGTTCCCAGAAGTTACAGGAAGTTTTGACTTGTGTTTTGTCATCATGAAGAAATCCTGTTGTCCTTTGAGATTCCTTTTATCACAGTTGGCTTTTCTGAATAACCCAAGACAAATGAAGATAAATACTTGAAAGTAACTTTTTTTGGTGACTCAGTAGCGAACGTTCACTTATGCTGCTCTGATAGTGTCAGTTTCATCCTAATGTACTGGTTATTATTCATGCAACTGAAGTACAAAGTAATTCTGGCTGGTGGCATCAGCAATTACAAGTATTCCTCCTTAAGCTGTTACAGTACAAAGTCCTTTTTTTTGCCTCTCCCACGTAGTTGCATAAAATCCTACATTATGCAGCTGTTAAGTAGATGGTTGTCTAGAAGCCATTCTGTCCTCTGCTTGGTCTTCTGCAAACGCATGTCACAATCCAGTCACTCTTCTAGGGGACTGTAGAGAACATCTGTTTCAGGCACACACTAAGGACATTTTTATACTTGAGCATCCCTATGGGAACAGGCGACACTTAAGTGTCTTATGTGAAACAGCAATGTACTGTGAACACTTGGAAGAATATGCTGCCTCTTCCTTGTTTTAGATTATCACAAATTAGGCCACGTCTTTGCATGGCAGAGCCTATAGTGTGCAGTGCCTAAAGAGAAACCACCCTTTTCCATACATGACATCTCCACAAGCAGCTCTTTAGTGGAATGGCATGTGGCAAGCTGAGCGATGGTTTATAACAGGGTAATGAGGGTGATCCATAGGCGGTGCTGTGACCGTGTTCTTTTTAGGAGCAAAGAGACAGTGGGGGAGAGTAGGACTGTATGTGTCAAAACACAGCTGCCATAGGAAGGGCAATAGGCTGGGGAAGGCCACTCGGATGTCTGCTGTACCTGTTGGGCGTAACGCATAAGAGGTGAAGAGAGACTGGGTTGTCCCTGGCATCATGACTGTGGAATTTGCTTTTCCTTCTGGACGACTTGAGTACAAGCTCATCATAGTTGGGCACTTCACTTGCAATACACTTGGTCACTTGGTCACCATAGGAAGGCAAATATATGATTTAGGATTAATTACACTGTCTGATCAGCATCTGAACAAAAGACAGACCTTTCCATTTGCTTGGGAGATATGTTCTTAAACTGAAAAGGCTTTGTTTAGTGAGATAGATATTGAAGCTAATGATTACAGAGTAATTTTTTGAGACGTTCACTGTCAGCTAATACAGACTTCAAATTCAGAGCTGCCTACTATTGCAGTCCGAATGATCCTTGAAGGATACAACACTTACCTGGTGCTATTTGAACAGACACATCGGGAGGCCTGTATAAGACAGGGACTTTGCCAGAAATTGCAGGACTGTGGAGTAGGTCTGAAAGTATTCAAAGGTGGGGGCCATATAAAACAGCATAGCTAAGTAGAGTTACCAAGTACATTTGCTTAAGAGTTGCATCTTCTGTACAGTGTAGAATACTTAGTAAAGCAAAGGGAATATAATTTCCTGTAATAACAAAGACATCCATGGACGTTTGTACTCTAGAGCGGTTGCTACTTGGTCATTCAATGTCCCCTGAATCTTTTGTGCTGCCTCTGGACTCTTCTCAGGGATACAGCTTTCCCATGCTTTTCCTACAAGGAGGAAGGATTTCTGTTTCATCCATGCTCTTTTTTCTGTGGTGCTGTGTACTTCCCTGATTGGTTGCAACCCTCTCTACCTAGCAGCTATTGTGGGAGAAAGAGCAACAGTTCTTACATTCTGTCTTTTAATTTTTATCTTGTTTTGAGAGTATAAATAGATCTCTGCCTCAAAATATCTGCACTTACTGAAAGAAGAATATCTGGTTGTTGCTAATGTGTAAGAGTGAGAATAGGACAATTTCTCTGGAGCTACAGTTCAGTGGTGCTTTGTCAACCATTGCTCAGACAACATTTATGGGATGAGCAGTTGTAACTACTGTTTGTGGGCAAGTCGTGTGTGTGTGTGTGTATGCATGCACATGTGCATGTGCTGTCTTTTTTCAGTTTTGTTTTTAAAGAGCTTTCAAGTTTCTTTTCCTTTATTTCCACAGAGGGGTTTTCGATTCCGATACGTATGCGAAGGGCCTTCACATGGCGGACTTCCTGGTGCTTCCAGTGAAAAGAACAAAAAATCATTCCCTCAAGTCAAAGTAAGAACATAAAACTTTAATATTTTGCAAGCTGAATGCAAGTGCATGTAGGACCTTACTGCAAATCAACACACTTTTGTATGAAATTACTCTGCCTGGCTGCACTTCAATTCCCACTTTAAAAGTGAAATTGATTTTAAAAAGCAAGTAGTTTTCAGATTTGTGGAGATACTTTGGCACCATACTTATTTGCTAGCAGTTAAGCAGTAAGCTTTCCTACATCTACCACCTCACTGTCCTTGTGCACACCAATGGAGCTCTTCTGAAAGGTGCAGTTTCAGTATAATGTAAGGCCTAAGATGGTCAGTCACACCACTACCAGCACAATGCTAGAGTCCAGTCACTTATTCCAGTTCAGTCTAAAATGCTATTTACCAAGTTTTCCTTCCTTTTCTATTCATGTTACTCCTTACTCTAGGGTATTGAGTCCTTAAGTTCTTAAGGACTTCATCAAGATTACTTGAAAATCAACAGAAATTTTGTCATTTTAACAGGAGCAGCATTGTGTTCAGGAGTTCGCTGAATCTCTTTCTTTTATTCCAGGAAAAATTCAAGCATGTTAATCAAAGAAACATTCTGTGCTAGCACAATATGGAGATTATAACAGTGATGATTAATCATTCTAGGATTAGGGATGAACTTTCTTTGCCTAAGGTTCTTGCAGCAAATTCTTTCTGCATAGAAGTGGGGAAAAGATGCATCGTGTTTTCTGCATTTTTTTGAACTTAATGAACTCTCAGTCATGTCGCTGTGTTATGTCTTTGATGAACTTATTGCGCTAGAGATTGTCTCATGAGGAGCAGGGTTAATATTTTTTAATTCTGGTGTTGTATTTTACTCCATTACAGGGAGATAAAGGCATGGAAGGCTGGCAAGCAGTTAGCAGTTAGCATCTGGACTAGGCCTTGATGTGTGCCACTCATTAGCTTTCCCTGTTGTATGCGTGTAGTTCTTTTGCAGTTCTTGAGAAAGAGTAGAGTTTGGAACAGTTGCATGTCCATAATGAATCAGTATGAGCATGACTCAACGGAAAATAATCAGCATTGGCTGAGTTAGCCTAGGGGGTGTTAGTCTGGCAAATTGAGAAGAGGCTGAAAAAGCTGATTTCATGTAGCCTTGCAAAACTGTTATGAAAAATTACCAGCCCAGGCAAAGAATCTACTTGCTTTTCCCTTTCCTATTGTGACGATAATGATGAACCATTGAATAAAATTTTACTGGTATTTTCAAATAAAAAGAATGTACCTCAGTTGTTGAGCCAGATCTTTGGATTCCAATTCCATCTGTATTGATGATTAATACAAATAATTATCAGTTGTTATTGATGATACTTGTTATGTTATTGTATTTCCCAAAGGTGTGATGGGACACAAAATAGCACAACGAGATAAGCAATGAGGAGTTCTATAGGGAATGGAATTTCTCTGTGGAAAAACTAGAAAGCAAAATGTTCTTTGGCTTTCCATCAAACCTGGTTTCATTGATCATCAGATTTTAATTTCATCTAAAGCTCCCCCAACACACACGTGTCCCTTCCCCTCCCTTCCTCTCGTCCTACTGTGCGCATCTGGTTTTTTTCTAGTACAAATCCCCACATGGCAACACCTGCTGGGAGAGGCTGGCAAAGGAACACAACAAGTAAATTCCTCAAGGCCATTGCTTGTTAGTGCTTGTTCTCGATTCAAGTGGTGCCAGTAAAGACAGAACCGTTTCACACCTTTTCCTGTAAGTCTCTCCTGTGTTTTGTCAAAGGGTGCTCACCTTGTTGTAAATGAGGCAAGCACAGTTGAAGATTACTGTATTTTATTTTATTTTTACAATTATGTCAAGGCTTTCACTGTAAACCTCCATTTGTTGATCATGGTGATGCAAAAGGGCAGTAGTGTGAGCATTGGCTGTTCTGTAAAAAGGAGGCTTTGTGACAGATCTTTAAACCTTGGCCATGGGGTGGGTGGTCAGTGCAGCTCGCACCAGGGTCTCTCTTGTGCTTGGCCAGCTCTGCACAGGAAGCTGATGCAATTTACCAGTAGCCCCCATGGGATGTTCTGAAAATACACGTCTTCAGTGCACTAAAAAGCACTGCAGTCTCCCTACCCACTTTTGTTAGTATTATGGGTTAAAAGCCTAAAGAAAAACATGTATCTGATATGACTGCTTGCATAATGTGGACTATTGAACCTCACCCTTTTTTTTTTCCTGCACCTACTCCCTAACTTCCAGCTGAGCTGGAAAGCATAGAGATGTGTCTTTCATTTCCAGTGCTGAAGACTTTGCCATGTCTCTAAGCAAGATGTTTTGGTAGTTAATTACATATTTAACCACCTCCTGTAGAGCATATTAGGAGATGGTATACACCAGGAGTTAGTGCAGCAGTTCTACAGTGCCAGCGAGTCTTTGCACTTGAGACAAATCTGTACTGGCTGGCAACTTGGAATTGATTTAAAAACTCTTGTTTTAACAACACAGTAGCACAGTCATAGCAAATGGAGTCCGCTTACCAGTAGTATATTTCCTGTAATATCAAAAATAGGATTCATTCAACTTCATACTTTAGGGCCTTGTATTCCTTTGTTTACTGCCGTCTTTGCTAATAGTAGTCTTAATGTTATGTACAAAACATGTTGTGTTTTTAGAGGATTTAGTGAATTTTATATAACTTTGCAGAGGAGCTGCAGATATTGAACATACTATAATGAAGGAAGATTTCATGGCAAGCCACCTAAAATTCTCCGGTTTAAATTTCATTTCTGTCTGCTTGATGAAAGTAACACTAGAAAATTGAGTCTATCTAAAATACCATCTAGAACAGCTGAAATTAAAGCTTTTGAGCTGTTTCCTCATCATTTGCTTGTTGTCCAGGTAAAAAACAGTTGTATTTCTGTAGTTGGATATAGTTATTGTATATCTAAATAACAACAGATTTGCTCTCCCAAAGCTCTCTAAAGAGTTTTAGAACAACAACAACAAAAAAAAGAGAACCACCAAAAGAACAAAACTGGATTGTCTGATATTATCAGCAGCTCACTGAATAAGTTGCTTGTTTTTATGCATTTGGAAAACTGCCAGACAACTTCCATAGAATATTTCCACTCACCTTTTTACACATTTACTATGTATGTCCTGATCTTGCATACTGATGTTAGTGTATTCATGTTTGACACTGAAGTGCTTGATCCAGTTTTGGGTGTGAAAATAATTTGCTGAAAATAGCGGTGTGAAGGAAATGTCCTGAGTTTTCATCTCCTTGGGGGCAAATCTACATGGGTGGCTGCAAACAAATTCACGTTGCCTATTCTGTGAGCTGGATGTAAATGAGTTCCAGCCCAGAGGCTGGGTTACCACTGTTGCTCAGAGATGTGCCCAAGCTAATGAGCACTGTCTTTCTGCCGATGAGTCTGGACATAGTGCAGTTCAGCTTGTGAATCAAAGCCGAGTACCAGTTAGGCAGTCCCGAGCCCAGGCGCCCATACAGGAGCACTGCCCATCCAGACATGTCCTTGGGCTATATCCTAAATTATGCCTCAATTTGGAGATAAGCTTTTTTATTGAAATCAGGGGGATTTCAGCACCTACTTCAAGTTCAGGAGGAAAATCTGGAAAATTAGGCAAGTTATTTACTTGATGAACTTTCTTGTTGAAGAGAAGAGCAACATACTTGCTTTTTTTTTCCCTATAGGAATTAACTTGTGGAGTGATAGATCACTGATTAGGGGTTAAAGATTAATTCATTCAATGGCCAAGAAAAGAAATAATCACTAGTCAAAAACGAGCAGATTTTTTGTTATAAATCTTTAATGCCTCTTAAAAACCTGCACTGAACCAATTCAACCGAAGCTAAATTCAGGGAGATTTGTGCTTTTTACTGCCGTGGCTAGTTTGGCTGAATATGGAGTACTGGGGCCCTGTGCTTGGGCTCCTAAGGCAGTGCACCAAAGTCCGTATTTTTGGTGTAAGAGCGACCTCAGATTCAGAGGATCAAAAGATCTACAACTCCCATTGATTTAAGTTACTTTACATTGTTTGTTCTTAGGTGGCCTAAAGGTCTTGGGTCTATGTAAGTATTCAGTTGCCTAAACAGTTCCTAACAAGCCTGAAATGTCTTGTCTTAAACTGGCAATTGAAAAAAAAAAAATAATGCTGTTCTCTGAAAACATGGCATTTATGAAGAGTGAGTGATGCCTCATCTGTGGAACACTTTTTGTATGTGAGTATTTAAGGCAGCACTGGTCATACTCAAAAGGTCAGGCAGGATTGGGGATGTAGCTGCTATAACAAAGTGATTAGAAAGAGAAATAGATATTTTTATCATTGCTGGTTTTGTATGTTTGACATGGTCCTTTCCATCATTTGCTTTCTTTAGTTAACTGCTTGGTTTCACTTCTTGCTTGTACGAGTAACTCAAAAAAACATCTTTCAAGTAGAAAAATGTTTTTCTACAAGTTTTTTTCTAAGTTTTAGAAAGTATAAAAAACTGGTTGGGGTCTGGATCTCAGGAAGATGTGAAATAACTGAAAAACCTTTCAACTCTTGTTTTGAAATTGACTCAATTTCAAGTTCACAGGGTCCTCTTAATCTCTCAGACAAATCTCTCTCAAACAGGAACAGCAGATAAATGTGAGCCTGCAGCATTTTAACTTTATCAGATTAGATCAATTGAATGCTGCTTCAGTACAGGATGTAATCACGTATTACAGCTATGCTCTTCCCAGGAACTCCTTATTTTCTTTTTTTTTCCCAATCTTTAATTTGGTGTTCAGTAGCTAGTTTTTCAGATCACAGGTCTGATTTCGAGTGATACAGCTCCCAAACGCTATCTCCTCATATTGTGTATGTGTTTTCCTGTCAACACCATAATCATTGGGTTTCTGTATGGGTATTCATCACTGTAATATACTCTCTACCTTCTAACACCTTTACATGAAGGAAAAGGTGATAGTTATTAATATATCTTAATAGCAGGAAAAAAATAGGTTATTCTGAAGTTGTGGTATCAATGATTCAAGGACCCAAAAATGATTTCAGGCTTAGTTTATGTTATATAAGGCTGGTTAACCAATGGGACTATTTCGCTGGCCACTGAGATAAGCTGGATATCTCAAAATCAAGTAGGAAATACTGTCTGTAAGACATACAGGTAGGAAACAGTTCAAGGACATCCTATAGCCTCTGCAGCATAGGATGTCAGACTAGATGACGAAAATAGTCCTTTCTTGTCTAATGACCTATATAAGGTATTACGTTTTAAGAACTCTTTTGTTTTTCCCCTGAGAGAGACTACAAAGATCATGCTGAGCTGAGTAACAGGGGGAGATTGCAATCTGGTTACCACTGCAGTTATATGTTCTGCTTTCAGAGGCTGGAAAGTCCTTGACGTGCAGCAGTCCTACCTACAGTTTCACTGTGGTTTCTACAGCTGATGAAGGATTGTCTTGAACTTTTCTGATGTGATACAAGAACATGCGTGTTACTCATAATGAATATAACACTATAGATGTGCTGGGAACTTTATAGCAGGGAGAGGCTTGTTTAGTGAGGGAAGAAAAGAAAATATTTTTTAAAAAGCCCCTCTCTCAGCCTTAATTGTAGTAATGAAGGTGATATGTGGCATAAAACATAATCATTTTTATTTTCACGTCACTTTGTGAAAGTTGCACAGGGATTCTTGCATTTTCTCACTGCTGATAATTGGGGAAATGGTGAAGGAGTGATTATTCGGTGTCTTTGTGCAGTTTCAGTCCAGGAGAGGTTAGAATTTGGGAACAGGAGAAAGCATGAGTACCCTGTGCTTCATATTTCAGAAAGCAACACTTGCAAAATCCACATTAATACAGTATTATACAGTTACCTTGCAGGCAGTGAGTAATGAGAATACTTTTGCACACCTGTTCCTCCTGGAACACCTTTTTCATAGTTTGGGTGGTTTTGTTTTTTTTTTTTTGCTTGTAGCAGCGAATAGGAAGACGGTGAAGGCACACGTTGTATATATGCAGAGTGTTTCAACTATGATGGAAGGGATTCAAGAGAGGGGTTAAATGGAGTGAAGGAAGGTGGCAGGACTTAGTAATGTGGTGAAATCGTGGCAATCCCCGGTTATCTGCATTTTATCAACAGTATAACCTTAAGTATTCAGTTCATCACCGATTCATCACTTTAATGTTTATCGTGATCCTTTAATACCTTGGTTGATTAGATCTATAAGCTGCTGTAATACAAAGAACTTTGCCTCGGGCACATTAGAAGAAAAATTAGAGGAGGAGGGAAAAAAACAACATTGATAAAAGGGTTAATTAAGTGAATTGGAAGGGAAGGTAATGTTTGCTTTTTAAAGTGAGATAATTTTATATTTGGCATAATTTGAAAATGATGCATAACCGATAACCGAGTTGAAGAGTATTACTTATGAGGAAAGAAAATAATGTTTGAATAACATATGTAAAGCAACTAACTTACCAAAATGATATATTGTTAGTAATTTTAGGGGTTTTTTTGAAGCATTACTTGACATCACAATTTTAAAAGCTATTAAAAATGTATGATGATTAGAAACTATAATGAAGGAAAAAAAGCTTCATAGTCCTCCAGAGTGCCTCCTAAGGCACTCAGTTTATCATAACTGACTAACAATGTCTATTGTGAATTTAATGTACTAATTGAAGTTTAAGGAAAGCAATGTAGCATAACTGGCTAGAATGTAAAACTGGTGTTCATGATTTGGGAAACAGGTCGCTCTCCCTTACATTTGTTTTATTTCTTAACTTTTTTGTCACCACTGTTGCCATTTGTACATTAACTTGAATTACAAAAAAAGTGTTGACTTTGTGATGGTCTGTTGCTGTTATTTTGTCACTTGGAATTCATGAGAAGACACATTCACATTTCTCCTATGTAAGCTTGATTGTACTTAGCTGACAGAAAACACTCAACTGGAATCATTGCTTGTTCCATCTTTAAAAAAATAATAACGATTTAATCTTTATTTACAGATTTGCAATTATGTTGGACCTGCAAAAGTAATTGTCCAGTTAGTTACTAACGGGAAATACGTCCACTTGCATGCTCACAGCTTGGTGGGTAAATTTTGTGAAGATGGAGTATGCACAGTTAATGCAGGACCTAAAGATATGGTTGTAGGGTAAGTCTGTCAAATATATTTGTAAAACTGAACTAAGGTAGAGAGAATCAATTAGAAACACTATAAGAAGCAATACAAAATTTCTACTAATAAGCAGCTAAGTGGAGCGCTAGTCTTCATGCTCTAATGTGTGCTTTGTATGTTAAACAGAAAAATAGACTAGGTTTCTGTTTTACCTCTTTAGAATATGGCCTAGGCAGGCCAAATAGATTAGAGCAAATAATTTTCAGTTAGAATTTGTAGAATTTTGGTCTCTCGATGTGCAATCCAAATTTGTACTGCAAGCTCATTCTTTAAAATGTAAGTAGGTTTTTTTGGAAAGACCGGACCGTAATGTTACTGAACAAAAGTTTTTGTTACGTTTTTGATCAATATTTTACCATCACTGAAATACACCAATAGGAATGTAGCGAAGAGAAAAGCATTAAGAAAATGAAGTTAGTAAATTTGAAATTAATGCAAGACAGGTATAAACATGAAAATACTAAATGAGTCAAACTTTTTAAGTTTAAAGCAGTAAGATTATAGTGAAATTGTAGTTGGTCTGTTCTTGTTTAATTTAAAAGAATAATTGTTTATATCAGTAAATGGAACTCAGGCTCCTGTCTACGTTTTCAGGCTTAGATCAGGTTTCATGCTGGCTGTGAGTTTTAGTTCTGTGATCTCAAGAATGTCTTTGTTGGTGAAGAAGAAGAAGTTTAAAAAGCTGAGGAGGTTGGAAGAGAGAGATTCTTTTAAACTGTAACTTTTGATGTCCAAGCCCAGCGCACTAACTTTACCAAGCACGGCAATTTAAATAGCTTTATTTGAAATGCTCCTTTTCATCTTGAAAAGTTTGGCTCATTTCCTAACCTGTCTTGTTTTTCATCAGATGTTTAGAAACAGCTTTCGTATCCTCAATTGACCCGTATGAAAATTGAGTTATTGTCTTGTTTTCATACTTCCAGATCTAATTGATTTTTGAATGTGCCAGGAGATTTTTACAAAAGCATATTTTGTATTATGGAAATTTTCATTCAGAGATACCTGAAGTGTCTCGCTGAAAGCCCAGAGCCCAGCCTAAAACATTTTCTTTGGAAAACTTACACTGTTTTTAGCTTGCTCTCTAAGTCAGTTTGAACTGACCAAACTTCTTCTGATCAATTGTTTGCTTTGCGTAACAGCCATAAAATTACATATTAATGACAGAGCAAACAAAGTGTGACAAGCAGATTTTCAAAGGTTTTCTTAGTTGCTTCCACAGTGTAAGTCTGAAAACTAATAGATTACCTCTTATGCCATGGGAAAGTCCTGTGCAGCCATATGATCGTTGCCATATGATGGTACACGTTTTACATGCTTTTCAAGGTTGGCTGAAATTTTCATGCTGGAGTTCAGTGGAGCAGCTTCCTCTGGTAAGAGAGACTGCCTGCTGCAGGTTTGGCATAAGACATTAAGAAAATATTTCTCTCAATCAAAATTTGTCAGGTTTGCAAACCTTGGAATACTTCATGTCACAAAGAAGAAGGTGTTTGAAACTCTGGAAACACGCATGATAGATGCTTGCAAAAAAGGATACAACCCAGGACTCTTGGTGCATCCTGAACTTGGCTATCTGCAGGCAGAAGGATGTGGAGACAGACAGCTAACTGGTATGTGGAAACGGTGGCCTGGTTTTAATAGGTCTTGTACTAAAAACCAGACTTAGCTTCTGAAAATGCAGATTCTTAGCCAGAAAAAGGTCCTGGGTAGGAAAACAGCCTATGGCTACGTGCTTGTTGTGTATTGTTGCTGTGTTTTAGGAAATCTGAAAGTTTTTGCTGTTAACATGCACATGAGTACAGAACAAATTTCTTCCGTAGCTGCCTGTACCCTCCTCGACACCTGTATTTCATTGCTCTTTTCCTGTTTAGTAAGTTTATAAATAGAGTCATTTTGTGTTATCGCTGTGCAACATGATATCACAGAATCACAGATTGTAGGGGTTGGAAAGGACCTCGAAAGATCATCGGGTCCAACCCCCCTGCCAAAGCAGGGTCCTTAGAGCAGGCTGCCCAGGTAGGCATCCAGACGGGCCTTGAATATCTCCAGAGAAGGAGACTCCACAACCTCCCTGGGCAGCCTGTTCCAGTGCTCGGTCACCCTCATCGTGAAGAAGTTCTTTCGCATGTTGGTGTGGAACTTCCTGTGCTCAATTTTGTGGCCATTACCCCTTGTCCTTTCCCCACAAACCACTGAAAAGAGGATGGCCAAATCCCTCTGTCTCCCACACTTCAGGTATTTATAAATATTGATAATATCCCCTCTCAGTCTTCTTTTCTCCAGGCTGAACAGACCCAGGTCTCTCAGCCTTTCTTCATAGGGAAGATGCTCCAGGGCACATATCATCTTTGTGGCCCTCCGCTGGACTCTTTCCAGGAGATCCCTGTCTTTTTTGTATCGGGGAGCCCAGAACCGGACACACAATATCCTTAAGTAACCATGGAGACTTTCTTTGAGGATACCTGTTTAGTTCAGCTGTGCTCCCTGTAAAACCTGTGGTCTACATTGCTTTCAGGAATCATATAAAGGGGCCAGCCTACTCTTTATCACTTTAATACCTGGCATTCAAATGTCCTTAGGGGCAGCCTCTGTCCTTTTCACAACCTTTTTAAATTGAGAGCAGAAAATAGTCATTTTCTGTATGTCTCTTAATTATATACCTTATCTTAAATAATATCTTACTCACAAACTGCAAGATGAATACAGTATATTGTGAACAGCTCCTCCTCTCTGAATAAAAAGATAGAAGCTGATGGATACTAAATGAAAATGTTTCCTTGCTATTGGTGCTTTTTGGTAGTAATGTTTGGAAAATGCACAGTCCCCCACCCTTTGTGTTAATTTGTGTGTGCTATTTGTTGGTTCCAGAACGAGAAAGAGAAATTATTCGTCAGGCAGCAGTACAGCAGACTAAAGAAATGGATCTCAGTGTGGTGCGTCTTATGTTTACAGCCTTTCTCCCCGACAGCAATGGCAGTTTCACACGGAAACTTGATCCTGTTATATCAGATGCAATATATGACAGCAGTAAGTGTATTTGGCTTTAATTACCTTTTCAATAAGGGGCAAGCTTTTTTACATACAAAAATGATATGTAGATACTGCTATAGCTAGGTAGCCCATGGATATTGGCCCCATGTCTATCCAAGTACACATGGTATCATTCTGTTTTTAATAGATATTGATGTAACCCTAAAGGAAGTTTTTATTTTGCTGTTAGCATGTTTAATCCTGCCATCTGTATTGTGAGGATTCTGTAAATTCTTCCTACATTGTGTTTGAATTTTGCAGACTTGTCTTCTTGTTTTCAGTTGCTGTCTGTGGCAAAGCCTTGTCACACAAGATGTGAGGAAAAACTTAACTTTACTTCAGTCTTTCTTGAGAATTACACACTTTTCAGTTTTGCTGGCCATCTGCTTGCCCTTGTTTTCTGAGACTAAAACAACCAGAGTTTTTGATCCATTTATTTCCTCTGGACCCGTCAGTATTTTTATACTTGTGTTACATCTCTCTATTTTCACTTCTCTAAGTGAAACTTTTCACTTTGTTTCTCCTTGTGCCTTTGGATTATACTTACTCATTTCATCTGAACCCTTTCTGCTGCCTGAGTTTTCCTCCTGAGTTTTCCTCCCTGTACCTGTGGGTTGCCACGTTCCTGATAATCATTATTCAATGAGTCAGAAAAAGTACCATTTTCTTTCTTTGTGCAATGGTCGTCAATTTATATGGACAGAGTCTGGATGAAAAGGTATTAAATGCAGCTGTTCTAAAGCTTCTGTAGAGTGTTGCCTGCTATTAGGTGGAGAATGCAGGCCTACTTTGTATTTGTTCACTGTGTGAGAAAACATGATGTCTGATATTCGTATGGCACATGTGTCCCTTATTTTCTGGATGAGAAGACAGTTTTTTCATCTGCAGGTTGAGGTGATTTGCCTAATAGTGTCTTTAAGGAATACTGATTTTCAATACTAGCCATTACAGATTCCATTTGTTTTCTTACTCTTAAGTACATAATGATAGCGAGTATTGGTAAAGCAAAGAGGAAGAGGAGGACAGAGCATCAACAGAGGCAGAGTGTTTATCAAGCCATATAGAAAAACTATTGAAGTTATCCTATCCTTACGAATCTGACCATCAAAATTTTAACTCCAGCTAAGGAGAATAATAGAAAGGGAAAATATGCATGTTTCTGCTGTTTAAGTTGCTACATAGCTTTCATTTGCTAGATTTTTAGCTCCCAAGGTAAACTCTTATCTGTTGATTCCAAAAGATTTTTCCCTTTTTTTTTTTTCCTAATGTCCTTTTTTGAACCATCCAAGTCTTTTCCACAGAGAGGACACAATTTGTCGCATAATTGTCTATCACACATGATTTAATTATGAGTTGATAGCTCTATCTCAAGAACCCATAGGTGTCCATTGATGCCTCTGCTAAGATCTGTGGAGGTGAGCTTTTTGATCGCAGTCTGGTATGTTGGTCAGGGACTGAGGTTGCTTTCAAGTAAGCCACAGTGCAGAGCAAGCATTGCATATTGCATTAGCCTAGTGACTTAAAGGTAACAGCCTTCAGCAGTGTCACATTGCAAAGAAAACAGGAAAGAAAATGTTCTCTTGTAATGCACTCTTGTCATAAAGTTAGTGCTAATGCAGGATGCAGTTCACTGCTCTGTTTTTGTACTAGTGCTGTAATTGTGCAGGAATGGCCAGGGCCTTATTTTATAGTTAACAGTTCACTCAGAGCTTAGAGTACACAAGATTACACCCATAAGATGAAAAACTGTTGATTCATCCTTTTTAAAAGTCATAGACAAATTTAAGTGGGTTGAATTGGTGGCTTGTCTTTCTGTGGCATTTGTGTATTTTTATTTTCACTTCATGTAATCTAAAATTGTTGTGAAGTTAAACATTTTTAAAATCTTTTCCTTTCAATAGAAGCTCCCAATGCCTCCAACTTAAAAATTGTAAGAATGGACAGAACAGCAGGGTGCGTAACAGGAGGGGAAGAGATTTACCTTCTCTGTGACAAGGTTCAGAAAGGTAAGCGTCCTGGGTATTGTAAGGCACACCAGGGGGTTCATCCGGAGTAACACATGAGGCCTGCTGGCCTGCCTTACTATTCTCCTGTTCTGATGGCGCAGCAGGATGTGTAAGTGCTCAGCCTTTCTGGAAGCCAGGCCAGCAGTCCAGAAAATGAATAAATCAAAATAGGCTTGCAAAGCAAATTCAGCGTATGTTGCCTCCCCAGAGACCATGTGATCAACTTTGTTCTTCTCAAATTTCTGCCCTTCCCATGTTCTATTTTTATTTTTTTTTTTGGGTAATGGGTTCTGGGTGATCTTTGATTCCATTATCTCACACCTGCTCTGAATTATTCTAAAGTTTCTGATTTATTATTAAGTTTCTGACTATAAAGGGTGGGTATGAGCATTCAGTATTAATCACCAATGGGAACTGAATGTTTTCAGTGCTGCTGCTAATAACTTCATTTTTGCGTATATGCTAATGGTAGAGATTACTCAGGGTAAACTGATACTTCTTACACACTTGTTTTAGGAATCTCCGCTCGTGGCTATGAATGTGTCAGGATTGGGCTCTTAATGGTTTATGTGGTTGTTTGTAGTATTTGGGCTGAACTAAAAAGAAAAAAATAAACAAGGAGTGGGGTAAATCCTTTGCATTTTTCAGCTATAGGTGATACCTGGGACTCCCTGGCATAGATTGGATGGCAGAGCAAGTGCCCAGTTCTCACCTGTTTGCAATGAGTCTCTGCTCATGTTGTTAAAATCGTGTTGCTGTTTTCCATTAATGCAGGCTATCCTCTTCCACCTCTCTTCCTTGCCATGTTCTTCTACCAGTTTATCAGAAAAGAGAGAGCACTTTGGAGGCTTTGAAAAAACTGTTTTCTTCAGTAGTGTGTATACCTTCTGCTTTCAGGAGAACTGAGATGAAACATAAATCTTGTGCACAAAATAAATAAATAAAAGTCTGACTCAGTGGAAGCCCCAAGGTGGGGTTTCCCCTCAGCCCTAGTGGGGTTTCCCCTGACCTCACTGCTCTCAGAAACCTCCTGCCTGAAGGAACTTGAGCATGCAGGACAGCAGGACTGGAAGTGGTGGTTCGCAATCTTGAGACTAGCAGGTGGTGGATCAGAGGAAGCAGTCTGCCTGCTCCAAAAGCATGTCCTGCTTCAGTCACCTCACGAGAAAATAGTTTTGCTATTGTTTTTTCTCCTCAGAGGTGCTGGGGAAGGAATATGCGAGTGTGGTATTTCCCAAGCTCTCCTAAAAATATATATTAATAAGTAACCAAATAGAGAACGAAAGAAAAGTTGTTTAGAGGAGCAGAAGCCAAATCTCACGTTTATGGTGTGGCCTGTGCTGTGTTTGGGGGGTGAGGGATCGCTGCTGACAAGCTGCTCGCTCACACCTCTGCCGTCTCGCTGAGCCGCAGCTCCGAATGGCGCTCTGCCAGCAGCAAGCGGAACTTGAACTGTGGCACTTCGGGTTTTGCTACAGTTTTTTGAACTGAAACTGCTGGAGGAGAGGGGGTGGTTTCTACAGTTCACGCTTCAAGTTCTCCCCTCCCTACACGCTTGTTCCAAATAAAGCTCCTCTGGAATGTTTGCTAGCCCTTGAATAGGAAGAGGTAGTGAACCTAATTCTCCTTTTACTGCTCAGGAAACAGAGTAACATCAGTCAAGTCATTAGAATCAGGCTGATCTAAAATTGATGTCAAAAATGGGTTATCTATGTTGTTTTCATAACACGGATAACGATGATTCATGCATTATTCATGTAATATTATCACCCAGCTAAAAAGTAACCGTGTTGATTTTTATCTGAAATAAACTTAGCCAAAGGTTAAACGAATGCACAAACATCCCAAAGTTATTGTTTCTTTCACTCTTTGCAGATGATATTCAAATACGTTTCTATGAGGAGGATGAGAATGGTGGTATGTGGGAAGGCTTTGGAGACTTTTCTCCTACAGATGTACATAGGCAGGTAAGTAACAGAGCATTTGCCATTTGTTAATGGTTTTCCGATCTTAAGAAACCAGGATTATATTAAAACTAGAAAATTAGGTGAGAACCTATATATCCCATACTAACCTCTTCAGTCCCTGTCTTTTGTTGGCTACTTCCTAATAATAATAGAATCTTAACTGTTCTTCTAAGATCTAAGTTAGGAATGTAGCTCTAGGAAAGCAGGAGAGAGATCACTTGCTTTAAACATACACCAGTGCAAATTGGGATAGGATATATAGAAAACTCTCACAGCTTCTATGAGGATGCTGAGAAAGCCACAGCGTAGATGCTCAGCGATGAGGGGAGAAGCAGTGTGGTACTGACATACATGGCATGGTGATTCCTGGTGGTTCTGTCTTTCACAAAAGACTTTAGGACTCTAACTCAAAGGTACAGCTGAAAACTAAAATGGAAGTTTGTTGTGGTAGAAGCCTTTCGCAAATTTTTGACTCCCTAGTAATGAACCAACTCCCACAAAAATAACACAAATGTACATGCAGAGTTGCCAAAAACCACTGTCCGTGACAAATGTGCTTATCATTGTTTCCTTCACAGTTTGCTATTGTGTTTAAAACACCCAAGTATCGAGATGTCAATATCACAAAGCCAGCCTCTGTATTTGTACAACTGCGTCGGAAATCTGATCTGGAAACAAGTGAACCAAAGCCTTTTCTTTACTATCCGGAAATCAAAGGTAATTCATTAAACCCACTTTGTATCCCAGAAACAGAAACTGCAAGGTCCCTAGGAATACTTTTAATAGGATAGGACATGTGTTGAGTGAAACATTCTTTGTAGTTATTATTTTTAGAAAACAGGATAATTGCCGCCTTGTTTTGTGCAGAGCTAATAGGAAAACTGTTACCTCTGTTATGGCTTATTGGTTTTTGTTGTTGTTGGACTGGTAAGCAGAAAATCTATGTCTTTCTACTGAGGTTTACTCCGGGTAAGTTTCCTATATGCCTGTTCATACAGTAGATGGCACTCTCTTCTTTGAGTTTCTGCAAAATAATATCTGAGGACATTTTGTTGTCAGTACTTTCAGTTGAAACCTTACACAAAAGATTGGTTGGTATCTGGTGGAAAAAGTACATATTTTCTAGTTCTCTCCTTTCACCATCATGCCTCACAATTTCTCTGATGTTTTTCAATTTTCCAATTGCTTATCCTGCCTAACGAGCCCAAGACCCTTTTTGTAAGAGTAGGGAAAGTGCTGTTTCAACCTCTTAGGGTAAAATGTTAGCTAGCTGAGGTAGAACAGCTGGCATCAGACCTGCTTTCTGAGTTGTTAGTGAGAAGTCTAACC
The DNA here is from genome assembly GCF_040182565.1 of Anser cygnoides. NCBI lineage: Eukaryota > Metazoa > Chordata > Aves > Anseriformes > Anatidae > Anser > Anser cygnoides. The sequence goes on from NC_089876.1 coordinate 74,154,517, forward strand.
AGCAAGTCTGTGCCCATTAAAAACTCTTCTACATTTCAAATGAGCTTGATGTGAAAGACAGCATCAGTATGTTTTTAAGTATTAATAATGTTAAAGATACGGAAATACCTTGAGGTCCCAGTCAGAATTAGTGTTTTGTTGCACTAATAGTCTATCTCCTTAACAGTTAACCTGCCTGCAGTTTGTGCTGTTAAGTCCTAATCTTGCAAGTTTGCAGTACCTAATTTGGAGCCATGCTGAAATCAGTACCCTGTCAAACTCTGAAATGTGCGTGCATCAGTGCTAATGGACTAAGCTGAGGAGAGGGGAGGTGGTAGTTGTACAGCTGAATCTATTTTACACTTATTATAATAAAATAGCAGAAGGCATGCCTTTTCAAAATCTTCCAGAGTAGCTAGATCTTGTATCAGTAATGATTTAAGGAATCTCTTGCCCAAGTTTCATGGAGATGAAATGTCTAACTACAGAACAAAGTTGCCAAATGTGAAGCAAACTTTTTTTTATGAACCTCTCAAGTAAAATTAATTCAATATTATGTGCATTTTAGGATGCCCTATACAGTCTAATCATAAAATTACCATTTAGGGTCTGTATTTTTCCCCTGTTGCAAGTGTTCACATGAACTTAGACGCGTGTCTGTGGATTTTTTGTTTGTTTCTCTGACTAGATTGCTCTCTAGAGTTTTCTCTCCTCGTCAGTGTGAGTATGCCTGGTGCTTGCATGCATACATACTTACAGATCATGTATGCCTGGAAATAATGCACTTCTACTTTTCAGTGTACTGTTCCATGTTTGCTGTCCAGTTTGATGCACTGACTGATGTGGCTGTGCATGTAATTTCTTTTTGTTGTATGTTTGTTGAAAACTAATAGATCGTTTATTGAAGGTGGTTTTGTATATTCTTCTCTTAACAGTTTTAGTGGGTTTTAACCTTGTAATCTTTGTATCCCTATACAGATAGTTCTTGTCGTGCCATTTTCACTTTCCCCAGTCACTGGGATACTTTTTCTAAACCTTTGTGTTTTGCTTTCCAGTAGATCTAAGGATTATTTTTTACTTACACGATAAAATTCTTAGTTTTTTTTGCCTACTGCTGCTCTGCATGGTTTGACAGTATTATATCCTGCCTGAAAATAAGCTGTCTTTATTCTGTTGGCCTTTCTGTTAATTTAAGTAAATCATTTCAATCAAACATTCTTTTCAACATTTCTCACCATCCTTAACCTTAAACAAAAGTTTAAAGGGCACTGCAGGTGCTCTGAGCTGTTGGAGATCAGTGTCTTGTGATTTGCTGACCCTTTTTGATAAGTGTCTGTTTCTGAAGTGAATTTGTTTAGTGGAGGAACCTGTGCCTGTATTCCCCAAAGATGAATTTTCTTGAGCAAGTATTTGGTTCAAGGCACTTGTGCTGATTCATGACTTCGCGTAGACATTGAAGAATTTGCAGGCCACTGGACAGGAGCTGCTGTTGAAGGAAGCTCTGAGCCTCCCAGGACATTTCTGCATGTGTCCCTCCCAGTGTGGGCATAAGGCACCTGACAGAACAGCAGAGGCCATGCAGGCCTGAATGATGCTGTCAGTCTGGCTGGGGTCTTAGCGATAGCTTGATTCTCACTGCTCCATTATGTACAAGATTGTTCTGTTTGAGGCTAGAAGTGAGTTTACTCTTCTACAGCACTCCTCATTTTCCCTTACAAACTAGTAATTTTTACTAGTAATTTGTGAATACTCATCCTTTTCTGTGCATGGCTGCTACTAAGAGTGACTCCTTTTTCCATCTGTTCCTTCTCACCTGAAACGCAGATAAAGAAGAAGTGCAAAGAAAACGACAGAAGCTCATGCCAAACTTCTCAGATGGCTACGGCGGAGGCAGCAGTGCAGGAGGAGGTGGCATGTATGGCGGGGGAGGCGGCGGTGCTGGCTCTGGTAAGACAGTGGTTTGTGGGGAAGAGGGAAAGGGGTTCTGCTTTGAGAGCCTGCAGATAATTATTCTGATTATAAAAATGAAATGAGGAATTCATCAACTTCTAGTGAGATGAGATCTGACTCTCCTATCTTTATACCTGGTATAAAGGAGTAATTCCTAGAGGAATTTAGCATATTAACCCTGTTACTGCAAAGCATTATTATAAAATTAGCGATGCTTTATAGTAAATTTCTTGCTGTGCTCTATCTATTGAAACCTGAGCATATCTGAGATGCAGGATATAAGAGCAATGCTCTGATTTCTTGCAGCAGAGCACTGATGAGCTATAGATCAGCAAATGCCATCTGAACTACAATACAAGTAGCCCTTTCTTCAGAGAAGGGTGCAGAGCAGTAGTTTTCAAATCGTTACATGCATTGCTAGCAGCACATGTACAACATAACACCAAAATACAAATCTGTTGTAATCACAGTGATTTACAAGAATGGAGACAACTTGTGAGGTTTCAGTTGAGTTTTAAATGCGGCGTACTAGCGATATTACATGTGTGAGGTCTTAGGGATTTGGGGACTGAGAATGTCACTAGTCAGCCATCTAGAATTTCTCTGGGTTTTTGAAGGGGGGTGGCAGAGTGCACCTTCAGTTTGGAAAATTTGTTTGAAATGGATGGAATAAACCACAAAATGTGTAGAAAATAAAATTTCATCTCTTTAGTCTCAGTGCTCTTCTAGATTGCATTTTCATTGTTTTAGGGTGTCATTCTATTAATTCTTAATCTTTTTCCTTTCTTTAGGGTTCAGTTATCCTTCGTACGGTTACTCAGCTTTTGGAGGGATGCATTTCCACCCTGGCACAACAAAGTCCAATGCTGGAATGAAACATGGCAATGGTAAAGATGTCATTCTTGCAACAGTTTAATTGAGTTTGACCGTCTTTTTCTTTTACAGTATGAGCTGAGGTTATGCGTGTTTAACAATGTGCTGTGATGCATGTTTAACTTAAGCGTGCTGTGGAAGGTTAGCTTTTTCCCTAGAGCCACTCCTAGAACTTCTGGTAGCACAGAGGCTTGTATACATTATATTGCTCTGCTTCTTTTCAGTTGTGTCGAAGTCCACCTTAAACACTGTGTGCATTTTCCTTTTTACTGCTAACCCCTGAGAAGCAGTCACCAAAACCCCTCAGCATGCTTTATATATTCAGTGTATGCTTCAAGCACCAGCCCTTTCTCTTGCTTGAATGTGCTGATTAGGGGATGACCCAAGTACTAGACCAGATAAATGGTATCTTCCTTTGTTGCCAGTCTGGTGCTACACAGTAGCCAGAAGAAATAACATAAGAATCAATGGAAAGGTTAAGTTAATAACAAGGATGTCCCTGTCTTCCTAAAATAGAGACCCACATGAAATCTACTTGTTGAATATTCTGTAGTTATTTCTAAATTCTGAGGGATGAATTTGCTGTCAGAAAAGCAAAAGTATATCTGATTATTTTGCTAGATTTCCAGGGAATACTTCAGACTTGGATTGTTGTACTTTCAGAGAAGAGGTATTCCTGTTGTGGGTATATAAAAATTTATCTGTAAAGCAGAGGCTGGGAAAGACATAATCACTTTAGAGCAAGTCACATTGCTCCATCCGTCCCTGTGAGTTGGCATCTGGAGTATTATGATTCATGAGTGTTTACTGATAACACCTATATCAAAGTAAATTTTATGCACAGTTCTTCAGGGTTTGTTTCTGGCTAGCTGAGCTTTCATTTGCATAAAAAAGCAGTAGTATTGAACACTAATGGTATTAATTTCTGTTTGAAGGACTGTCAAATTGCACAGCTGAAAAAGATAGGAAGAGGTCTGATAAACCAAGTGACAAATGCAACATGGAGCATGACGTGAAAATGGAAACTACGGAGAGGAATGAGTGCAGAACCTCTGGTGTTAATGAGGAGAAGGAGGAGGATGCTTCATCCTGTAGAGGTGAAGTAAATGAAGCAGATTGCAGGTGGCACGGTAAGTGAACAAGTAAATATATTTAGGGTAGATCAGACTGCCAAAGGGAGCAAAGCTCGTGTTAAAGGCCTGGAAACTTCATAACGTCTGCTGCTGTTTTCAAAATATGATAATTCTTCTTTGAGGAAACAGTTCCCCCAGATCTCAGGTCCCTCCCCACACATGGTTGGGTAGATAGTCCTCCACCTTTGCTTTGTACTGTCACTGGCCAACTGAGCTTCGGCTTGCCGTGCAAGGAGATGAGATAGCTTAGCCTGCTGGGCATATTTAACACTGCATTGTAATAACGCTGTCTGAGGTTCACTGAAAACAGTGTCAGTACTTGGAATACTATTCACGGGTTGACTTGGCTTTTGATGTTTGACAGGCTTTAATGGATGAGTATAAAGAATGTCTGTGTGATTTCTGTGTAGTCCTTCATTGTAATTCTGCTGTTAAATTGCATGCGAAGTAGCATGAAAGGTTTAAATTTAAAATGTAAACCGTATTTGTTTTCATGCAACGAGTACACAGTAAAATAACAGTTTGGTAGCAAACCTTTTATGCATCAAACCAGCGAACAAAAGGGGAGGAAGGCAGGAGTAGTTAGTAAGAACAGTTTAGAAGTAGATTTTAAATAAGTGAAAACTACAAATCACCCTTTCACAGGCAGCAAGACTTCCTTTTCCTGCACATCTACAGGCTATTTTTTTCTAAAGAGTTGCTAATCACTTTTTTAAAGGCCTTGAGTAACCATGCTTCTCATCACATTAAAAAAAAAAAAACCTTCAAAAAAAAAAAAAAAAAAAAAAAACGATTGAACTTCTAGAGAGACGTGGTAGTGGTAAGAATTGAGTGGTAAGGATTTTTTTTTGTTTGCTTTCAGCAAGTGCAACGTGATCAAGACCACTTCTGTTGTTCTGTCCTTGGTCAGGGAGAGAGCATGTTATCTTTTGGGTATCAGTCCTCTGTGGCACTTGCTATTAACAGCCCTGCAGACTGTGGCTTGGGAAACCAGAGCTGCATAGTAGATGGGTTGTATTTGTAAAAACCTCCAAGGTGTAGCTTCTTGTGGTCTGAGGAGTTGATGGTGCTCTAGAGAAAAGGTGAAGAACTTTCTGCTTGTGGTTCTGGTTGTGATGAATTCTGTGACTGATTCAAAGAGCAAAATCTTTGGCTGATATGTGAAGTAAAATAATTTCACTTTAGGAGTCACCAAAGAGAGTGTTGTTCCTGAGTAATGTACATTGTGTAGGCAGGCAGCTGGCTATTACTTTTCCTTATCTATTGTAATTGCTTGAAAGGAGACAATTTCAGTTTCCAGATTACGTAAAGAATAGATGCAAAAGAACAGGCTCCGTGAAATGGCTGCTGCAGGTTAGAACATCATAGTTTTTAGACTAAAAGATGCTATCTTCTGGTATTTTGAAGGATATTTTTTCTATGTGCTTGCCATGCGAAAGCAGAGGTTCAGCATCCAATTTTTTTGGACATGCATATTTTATGAGAAAAGACAGAATTGCTTAACACCCTTTACCTTGGATATGTGGTGAACATCTATTTATTAGTGTTTAATAGTGTTAAGAGGTAAACAGCAAATAACAATATATCAGTCTAGGCACATAGCATAGGAACCACAGTGATCTATGGCCCAGAACAATAAGCTTCATGGATAGCCGAGTAAGCTGTTGGCTTACAGAAATGATGTGTTCATTCTCACCAGGGATACGCATCTGAGACTAAATCCCTGGTTATGTGTAGCTGGAAATCCTGGGTATTCCCTCCCTACATGTGCTTTAAATGACAACATCTGTTTTACTTGTTTGCTGTTAGTGATTTCGAACCTTACATGGTTTTATAGAAACATGAAACTGTTGAGAATACAGGCTGGTTTCGGATAATACTACTTCCCAGAATGACGACTGTGGTTTGAAAGTTCATCTGTTTCATTTTCGCTAGTTTCTTGACAATACAGAACCACAAAGGTATTGGCAGAGCAGCTAGGGTGACCTTTTAAGTGTTCTATGGACAAGAGTCCTTAGCTGTTGCTTATATCTAAGATCCAAGTTTCTGCTCCTTTTGTTTCATTGCACACAAATGCATGTAAATGGAATGAATTCAGTGCCATTCAAACTGAAGGTGGCTTCCAGAGTTGCACCATTCCCAGGGTTCCTACTGCCTGAATGCTCAGAGTGCACCTCCTTTTCCTTCCCAGAGACTCATTCCCTCTGTCCTGTCCTCTCAGCAGTAGTTAACAACCTGTCTCAGTGAATCAGCAAATAATGTTTCTGGTTTGCACTTTGTATTTCTGTGGCAGCACAAACCCCTGCCAAAAGAGGGAGGTTTTGCAGGGAAGACAACCGAGCTGATGAAGATAAAACTTTGCCTTGCAGATGGTCCCTTCCTGGAGAAGGCAATGCAGCTTGCCAAGCGCCATTGCAATGCTCTCTTTGATTACGCTATAACTGGAGATGTGAAGATGCTGTTGGCTGTTCAGCGCCATCTCACCGTTGTCCAGGATGATAACGGAGACAAGTAAGTCATTGCTGGCAAGGACCTCTGCTTGCTGGCCTGAAAATCACCTCTTTGATGGCAGTCAGTTTGTCCCATCTCCTGTGGGTGCTGGTTGTGGATTACAGCACCACTCAAATGAACATCAATCAAATGAACATCATTCCCCTTTCTGCTGTTTGGGAGAGGTACAGTTGCAACTTAGAAATCTGTGCTGCTTTTGCAGAAAAGTTGCTTCCATCACAAAGTTTGTTCATCCTGTACCCCTCAGAAAATAACCTGAGTATCAGTGTGTGTCAAAGATGTTGTGAGTCTGCCTGCCTTCTTTTTACTTCCAGTCATCGCAGTGTGAAGTGCTGTGCTCACATCATGAGACACAGCTGATGGGGATCATCAGCTTTGTGCTGAAGGAGAGTGGCCTGCTTTTTATTCCATGCAAATCCTTAACTTTTCATAGGGAATTTTAAGTTGCAGATGTGCTGGGAGATGTAGAAGTAATAGCTAGTGGGTCCTTGCTGCTTTTCTCCCACTGACACCAGTTTCTTCCCAGAGGACTGTATTTTGTTCTTGCTTGTGTCTGTAGTGTACTGTTGTCTTCCACGAGATTGCATGGATGTTCGGGGGGTGCTTTGCTGCTAATATTTCCTGACCAGTCCTTCGATAACATGAGCTGGAGTAGAAATCCATTTTGCTGCTCTACAGCTATGCACATTTTGTGGGACTCGAACTGAAATACAGCAAGGATCAGATTATTAGTAGTTATTTAAAAGCAAATTCAATGGAAGTGATTCTGAACACAAACAAAGATAACCTCTCTTGGGTAAGCAAGTGACATTTTCACATTGTCACTGTTTTAGCTGGCAGGCTTTGAGCAGCCCCTGTGCAATCTCTTATGTTTCCTTAAATTGCAGTATTTTGTACAGTAGAAGCCCTGTAAGCCTTAAGGTCTCTAACTAGACGGAAAATTATAAGTGACTGAAACAGGCCTACCCTACTGTTTGATTATGCTGTGAGAGGCTACTACTTTCACTCTGCTTTCGGTGAAAACAGGCCTCAGATTACTGATAAACAGCATACATAAATAGTGCAAAATCACAGCTAGCTACTTGCTTTGCTTCCCAATTGGCAACCTAATGTCTGCTTTGAGGAAAGCAGCAATATAGATGAGGCAGGTGCTAGCAACAAAGCCTGCTAGCACTTGGGACAATACAGCTTCTGTGTGTGTTTGTTTTTGTTTTTTTATTTGTTTTTTGGAGGGGAAGGAGTATTGATCTCAGTCCTAGCAAGCAGGACCTACATTTAAACATCAGTAAGGTGCTACCCAGATTTGGATTTGCAGGGCATTTCAACAAAGTCAAAGTACTTAATCGTGATGATAAATAGTTTCAAGATGTACCTGCAAGTATGCGAGGCTCAAGCTCATGTGACATTTCTCCTGGGAAGGAGTTTAGTCTATGAGCACGTAATACATATAAATTATTCTGCAGCTATTTAACAAAACAAAAAGTTTTGGTGATTGCTTTGCAGCTCTCTCACAGGAGCTGTTAAAAAAAAAAAGCCAAATTTCATAAATCAGTTCTGCCAAACATTCATTTTAGTCATTAAAATTTTGTGGCAAAGACTATAAATTTTTTGCTTAAGCCATTAAAGAAATGTTGCTGACAACAGTTTTGCTGATCTTTCATCAGAGTAGTCTTGAGGGAATGAAAATACCTTCATTGGGACCCTGTGTTGTGTTTTATGGCTCTGAGACAAAATACATTAGCCTGTGATTAGCATATATTTGCAGTGAGCACGCAGCAGCACTCACCCGCTGTTACTGCGTTCGTACCAGTACCACCGATCTCGTGAAGTCCGAGGGCATTATGACACTTTGCCTCCACGGGGCTAAATTAAAATATTTGCTTCAGGAAAGAGAAGTAAAGGCAACAGAAGAGCAAATTGTTTCTAAGGTGAGATGTCCTGTGCTGATGTTGCGTGTCTCCAGCACTACGCTAAAAAGAATCTAGAGGCTGGCCACATCAGATAAGGGAGAGCTTGGTAAGGTATGTTTCAAAACAAAGAGCATGGCTTTGAAATGACATCTCAAGGGAACGAGACAAATCGAGCTCTTGTGTAGAGGGGCGATGAGATTCACAACCTGCTTTTCTCCTGGCGGTGTTTTGCATGGCCAGCCACTCTGGCTGGAGCTGGCTCTAGAGCAGAAAACAGGAAAGGCTGCTGCGTCAGCCCAGTAGAAGTGGAGCCTTGCTATGCAGAGTAACTCACGTCCTAAAACAGTTTTTTCCTTCAACATGACATCTCTGGCCACTGCTGCAAATCCTGTGGCTGTTAGTCACCGGGCCCAAGGCCCTAGTCATTTTCTGTTTGAAAAGGAAGAAAAGAAAAACCCACAGAGCTGGGGAAACCCCCAAGGGAAAATCTGCTTGGGTGGTAGAGACTTGTGGAAATTCTGGAGGAAGGTTTTGACAGTAAGAGATGTTCATGCGCTGTGTAATTCAAAACATGAAGAAAAAAAAAAAAGGCACAAAAACTGGGGATTTCAAACAAGTTCTGAGACAATTCTTCTTACATGATAAAAAGATTTTACTTATTAGACTAGTAAAGTCATACTCAGGACCCGCAAAATCCAACCTGATTCTGCTTTTGTGATTGAAGGGTTAAACACAGCTATGATCTGATTAGCCTTTTTTAATATTAGGATTCATTTTAGGTGCTGCTTTTTAGTGCTGGATTCAGGACTTCTAATAGTCAAATGTTTCTATCAGAATTCAGTCAGATGTACAACAAAATCTTAGATTTTATAGAATACATTTGAAAATACTTAAATAATCTGTTAAATATCTGAAAATAATCTGTTTGTTTTTTTTTTTGTTTCAGTGTCCTTCATTTAGCAATTATCCACCTTCATACAGAACTGGTTAAAAACCTCTTGGACGTGATCCCAGATTTGAATTATAACGACATTATCAACATGAGGAATGACCTTTATCAGGTATGCTGTTGTGGTGGGATAGGTGATGTTGATTGTTCTGCCAGCAATAATTGTGCTACTTGCCGTCTTATTTTTCTTCTGTTTATTGGAGTGAGCCCAGGTCAGACTGTAACGCAAACCAGCTGAGAAATTCACAGAGGAACACAGTGACACGTTGTAAGGTGGTGGAAGAACAGGAGCATGTTTTCACTGTTTTAATTCATAACTCCCCTTGATGTTGAGAGAAACATCTCCATGTGTTTATTTTAGGGTAGACCCCAAATACTAAGTTCTTCAGACTATGTCTTCATTATTTGGCTTCTCTGTTATTAAACCAGTGGTACAGATTACAGACAACTCCGGGCTCTTTTAAACTTTTCAACATAGGATAAGTCAGGATGAGTTGTCGGTTGCTGTGAAAGCTGTAACAAACTCTGCCCTTCCTGTAGCCCGGGTGGTACCTGTGCCCATCATATGAGCACCAACATTTCCCTTTCATTTCTTGGTTCACAGTGTATCAGAAAACAAAGGAAAACATCCCCATACCTTTTACCTAGTAGAAAAAGACCTTTTAGCAGCCTGGCACAGTTCTCTCTCAACTTGATCTAGGACACAGTCCGAGTTTTTTGTATTTTAACTCAGATGGGCTTTAAAAAGAGCTGTGGAAACCTGCCTGTAAAAGAAACTCTTTTCAAGTGTGTGCACCATTCAGTTGTCCCAAAGGGAGCCAGCTGGACTTTGCATGGCAGCACTCCTGACATTTGTGCCGTTTCCTTCTGTTCAGCTCCAAGCTGTAAATGGCAAAGCCAGGACTTTATGCTACACAGATAATCCCAGAGGGTTTATTTTGACTTTTTTGTTCTCTTTCACATTTCATTTTTATGTTCACATAAAGGAAGTTTGAAATATGGAAGGCAATGAAAGCAAGAAGATTCTCAATTGAATTCTGTGTGCCCTCTGTTTAACAGAAATAGGAAGCAAAGCTGTGCTCCATGCAAGACATAAATCTAACTGCCAGGACCTCTACAGCTGTTCTATTTCTACTTAAACCTTAGGCCAGTGATGGGAGGAAATGTAGGTTTAAGCCAGGATTTTTCTTCTCTACAGATATTCTGAAAGATGAATCCTACACGTATCCTGTAAATTCAGTAATTGCAAATGTGCTGGCAATTCTGTTAACAAACACAAGCTTATTGTACGAAGCTGGAATTAGTCCTTTTTATTAGGCATATCTGTTAATGTCAGAATAATAGGACAGAGATGGAATCTCGTGCGTTTTTTCAGATTATATTAGTGTTAGGAATATGATTTCCCAAACCTCACTGGAATGCCTTACTGTTAAATACATACATCTTTGACAGTGTTACCCATGATGATGTTTACTGGCAAGTTGGTCAAGAATGCAGTATACAATCAACATTTGGAAATACTTGAAACCTCTCAGCCTGAGATCCTCTCTGTGCTGCAGGTGTCTTTGTGCAAAAATGGAAAACCTGCAAATAGAATCAGCTAGCTAGGCAAGATGCTGTGTAATCTGCACTTTGACAAATGCACAGAACAGCAAGAGTTTCTGTCTAGAGTCATTTTAAGGGATACGGAGATCCTAAACCCATGTCTCAGAACCTGCTTTTTAGGAACAAAATTAGAGCATGGTTTAGTGAGAAAGGCAGACTTTAAGAGGTTCTAGAAAGCACGTGGACTTCCTCTGTAGTAGGAGCTTGGCTATAGGGCAGCTGGAAGCAGGGTTACAGCACCTGGGTACAGGGATTATCCCTGGGACATTTCCCAAGTCCTTTGCACCGCAACTCCCTAAGGGCCAGGTCAGTCCCCTGGTCTTAGAGAGTAGGCAACGTCTTTCTTCCTCCCAAAGTCTGAGTGCTGATGGCAGCAAGGTGGCTTTTATTTCAAATAAAAACCCTATCTGTAGTGTACAGTAGAAAAAAGTACGTGCACAAACTTTTCACCTGTGTGAGCTTTAAAGTGGAGTAACATCTCACACAAGGAGCTTTTGTTGGGTTAAGAGATCTCTGGTCAGTGTTGTGGCTGCTGCTCATCCTCTCATGGCTCACTTCTGTCACTTCCAGACCCCCTTGCACCTGGCAGTAATCACAAAGCAGGCAGAGATGGTGGAAGACTTGCTGAAGGCTGGAGCAGATGTCAGCCTTCTGGATCGCCACGGTAATTCTGCCCTACATTTAGCTGCTGCTGAAGGAGACGACAAGATTTTGAGTCTACTCCTCAAGCATAAGAAGATACCTTCGATGGTCGACCTTTTCAATGGTGAAGGTAGGTGAAGGATGACAGCTGTGTTTTACGCTTACCTACTAGACGAGCACACCACCATTTCTGAGAACGGTGCTTGAAAATAGCACCTTCCCCCTTTGTGCACACAGTAACCTTTGCTTTTATATGCCTGCAGTCACAGATGAGAGAACAGAGATGTATAGGTTTTCTGGTTACACAGAACATAATGATTGATAATGTCCATATTATACAGTATGGATTTGAACTTTTTGTTACTGTGAATATTTTAATCTCACAGAGTTTCAAGCACTGTGTTCCTTCTGGCATGCCTTATATAAGCACTGCTTAAACATCCTCCCCCTGCCCCCCAAAAAAGAAGTGGTTCCTCCTCTCTAGCGAATGAAATCCCCTCAAAAATAATTTCTGGACTAGTGTCAAGTTTCACACCTAGCACTTTTTGACCATGCAGAATTAGAGCTTATAAAATACCCACAAAGACCCAAGTCTCCCACTTCTCAATGGCACAGGTCATTTCAAATTAGTACTCTTGCACTAGATGGTAAGATGTCTGACGTAGAGTGTCATTATGTGATTTAAAAAAAACCTGTGTTAAGTTCCTCAGAAGGGTTATTTATTTTTACTTTTTTTTTTTTTTTTTAATATAAGGCTTTATTATTCTCTTTTTGAGCCACCACGGTTGATTATGAGGTGATAGGGCTGTCTGACCTTACAGAAGCATCAGTTATTCCCCAGAATATTTCTCGACGGGATTTAATCTCCTTTAAGGCAAAAAGATGGTCTAGGTGAGCTCTTCAGTTCCCCCCTTCTGTTCCACCTTCCGATTTGCTTTTTTTTTTGTGTATGGCATTGAGTCACCATCAGCAACACAACTAGTTCCAGTTTATGCACAAAGAACATTTTTATTAACACCATCTTTAGTACATAGACAAGCAAAGTAAGTCACTTGTGCTCAGGTAGCTACAGTAACTCTCGGTCATGTTACAGACTCTTAAGGTATGCAACCACTTAAAATCTGATAATTCTGACATTTCTGTACTTGTCAAATATTAATGCACACGACGAATGGGTTTTGCGTTGTGTAGGTCTCTGTGCAATTCACATGGTGGTGATGGCAAACAGCATGTCCTGTCTCAAACAACTGATTGCTGCTGGAGTTAATGTCAACGCTCAGGAACAAAAATCTGGACGAACTGCATTGCATTTAGCTGTTGAACTAGAGAACATCCCTTTGGCGGGCTACCTGTTGCTTGAGGTGAGGGCAGAATTTCTTTCTCCCAGGTCTTTTCAGTTATGTATTTTAAAAGTCACAAAAATATGCCAGTGTTTCTGTGGACCAGAAGCAATGCTTTTCTCTGTTTATTGACGTGAGTGCCTAAATTGGGATAATGGCAAAATTATTGCTGACGTTATTATTACTTGTTGAGCACTGCCGATGAACCTTTTGCGTAAGTTGAGGAATGCAGTTTGTGACCCTGACCTGACTGCATGTGCCATGTTTAATTTGCACTGCGTAACCCCAGCAGCCCACGAACCCACTCAGGAACAAGTGAATCACTTAGCATTGCCAAGTGGAATGCGTATACAGATGTGCACAGAGAGATAGCTGTGTGTATCCATAAATATTTGTCTCATCTCTTTAACACCTTGAGCTTAGTGCGTTTAATTGTGCACACCCACCGCTCACCACGGTAGCTCTCCTGAGTATCTGCACAGATGTGCTGCTACTGGCCTGTCTGCTCTTCTCCTGAAGGGCAGTGGGAAGGCAGAGTTCGGCGACCTCCAAATGTTGCAGGTAATCAGATAATAGTTTTATTATCTGATTATTATTACAGGATGCAAAGTGGCTTTTGAATTTTATCTACCCGACCTATTTGGGTTGATACGCCGTGTCTCCTGCCATAGTTCTAAGTGTACAACCACCATCTATTCTTGTGTGCAGAGAGTTGTAGTTACTTTCTAATTCCTTCTTTTCAGACAATGATTAGAGTTTTTATGCAAACAGGTGTGGAATGGTGCTTATTTGCACAGTAGCAATGTTTATGGAGACACGAGTCTCTGCAAGTGTATTGTATAAATGAATAGCACTTTTCTTTTTCTCTTGCAACAACAACTTAGACTGATGTAGACGTGAACAGCACTACATATGATGGGACAACACCTCTTCACATAGCAGCTGGAAGGGGCTCTACAAAATTGGCAGCAGTTCTCAAAGCAGCAGGTATGGAATCAGATATTTGCAGGAGCATTTTGTTTAACTGTGGCAGTTCAGGGTAGGAGGCTGCACACAGAAAAGAACGAGCTCAGAGCAGAAGACAGATATTAAAGACGGAGGTTTGTTTCTCCACGGGGAAGTCCTACTTTCAGGTCCTCTGCTACTCTTTAGCACCATCTAATGGCTGAAAAAGGCAAATTAGTTAGTCATGGAAAAAAAAAAACCTCCCAAGCACTCTTGAAAGCTTTCAAGCATGTCTTGTGTACTTTTTTTTCTATCTGAAGAAGCAGAGACCTTGTTACATAGTTGGGATATGGGCTGGACTGCTTTAAAGACAGAAAGAGATTACTGAAACATAAGTTTGTTAGTGTCTTCTATTTCATATCACTGTGGTAGAGTTATTTTGAATATCTAGTGGAGCATTTTTTCAGTTCTCTTTAGACCCTTAATACCTGAGTTTTCTCCTTTGACGCAGAAGTCCAAGCCTCCCACTGCTCTAACTGTGTGCTTGGTCTTTTAATAATATTCATACTTATCTCTGACACTACAAAAAGAAGCATCACAACACTGCTTCAGGACGTACACAGTCCTGAGCCAAGAACAGGACTGGAAGTCAGTTTATATAATCAAAATCTTTCTTTGGGCCTTAACATGCTGCTTGCCATTTTTTTCCTATCTGTTTAACAGAAAGTAGCATTTTTACAGGGATGAGATAGTATTTAACTTCAGCTGATTGAAAACATTGTTTGCTGACTTAAACTGTGTTTAGCTTGAGTAGCTAAATTAGCAGATTTGCAATTCAAAACTTAGAATACATGTTTTAAGTATTGAAGCATTTTCTTAGGAGTTTCTTGCACACTTGTTTTCCAGGTGCAGATCCTCACATTGAGAACTTTGAGCCACTGTTTGATCTAGAGGATATGAAAGATGATGATGATGATGAAGGAATAGTACCTGGGACAACACCACTGGATATGGCGTCCAATTGTGAGGTATGTGATCTTTCCTCTGTTGTTTTGTTTTGCTTTTTTTAAGTATTAGATGATAGTTCAGCTCTCCCCCCCACAATTCCTTTAATTTCTTCCACAGTCATTTAAATGTTTACAAACTATGGGAACACCTGAATTGACATCAAAAATAAACTTACTGAGCCACAAAAAAAAATAAAATATGAAAATAATAAAAATGAAAATAAAAAATGAAATACTACTGGGATTGTACTGGAAGAAAGCCCCACTTTGCAGACTACTTTTGTTGAACAGGATTGTATAAACAATACACTGTGACTTGTCAAGATAATGGACAAATAACCAGGTTTTGCTAAATACTGACTTTAATGTATTCTCTTAGGTGTACGACATATTAAATGACAAGCCTTACAAACCAGCAGCAGCAGTTTCGAAGGACTTACTGACACAAGGTATCATCTGTAAAGATAATTACTAGAGGGATATTGTTAAGTTAACAGCTGAGTACTGAAAGCATATTTGCAGAAGAAATAACCCCACCATTCCTTGTAAGTGAGCTGGGGAGGGAGAAGAGGGATACCCTTCCCCGTACACACATCCTTAGAATGAGCATGATTCTGTAAAGAGGTAGGTCACAAGGACACAAGGTACTAAATTTTCAAGATTATACCAATATATTAGTAAACCCCAATGGACACTAAAATAGATGCTCTTTAATTTGGCTTTGTTTCTGCTTAGAAATGAACTGGTGCATGATTCGTATAAATAATAAACATATTTCTCTGTTCCCCAGGACATATAAGAGAGCTGAATGAAAGCATCAAGATGCAGCTTTGCAAAGTATTGGAAGGACGTGACCCAAGCAAAAACTGGTTTACTCTAGCACAAAAGCTGGGTCTTGGCATACTTTGTAACGCCTTCAGGTTGTGCCCTTCCCCATCAAGAACTCTGCTAGATAACTATGAGGTAATGTGGCTGTTACAGGTTATAAAGAACACACTGCTGTGTGCTGAGCGTCATCCTCCTCCACAGCGCGACAGTGCGGCCCGTTGGTTTTAGCTAGCCTGGGTGGTGCTGAGCATCTGCTGTTGTCTTCTCTTAGGTTTCTGGTGGTACAATTGAAGAGCTGAGTGCTGCTTTGAGACAGATGGATCACACGGAAGCCATTGAAATCATTCAGAACGCACAATCCATCTCGCAAAGGCAGCCTCACCAGGAGGACAACACCATAGAAGCTCTTCTTTCATCATCTCCACCCACCTTTGCAAAGAGGGACACAGGTAAAATTGACAGCAAAACATCACGAGTTTCAAACCATTTTTTCTCGCCCTGCCTGGCCATGTTAAGTAACGAAAACATTTGTTTCCTCCTGATGCCCTGTTCAAAGGCCAGTTCTGCTGCCAGCACCCTAATGTAGACATTCACGCTACATGCAAATACTGTAGATAGTTCTGGTGGAAAAAAGCAAACACAGTAACTCCATCCTAGTCTAACCTTACGCTTTATAGAACATTGTTTGTTCAGTCATGGAATGAATGTTCACACCTTTCAGAACTGTGCTTGTACATATTTGCCTCTTTAGCTTAATTTTACCCCTTAGACTCTTTAACCCCTTAAAGAGGGGTTCTGCTGCTTTGCAACATGAATGGATTGCATTTTTTTTTTTTTTTAAACAGCTGTTTTGAAAAATACTACTGAACTCTGTAATATGGTGACCACTGTTTGAGTCATACCGAGACCTCATCACACCTTCAGCTTGGATAGGGCTCTCTTGCAGTCAGACGCTCCTTTTGGGGATCTTGCACAAATGACTGCTGCTGCTGATCACATGCTCTGGTCAACTAAAAACATCCAGCTCAGCTTTTCCTATTGCTATATCTAAAGCTACAGTTATTTTCCTATACAAGAGCTTTAACCTAGTGGGTTGTATTCCTCTGTTTTTTCAGGACATTGCTGAAGCAAAGCAAACAGTAATGCATTTCCCTTCTCTCTCTGTCTCTTTCAGGTGAAGTTTATAATAGCAAATTTCAAGACAATGAAAGCACATGCGACAGTGGTGTGGAGACCTCCTTCCGCAAACTGAGCTTTACTTACTCAGACTCTCTGAACAGCAAGTCATCAATAACACTCAGCAAAATCAACCTCGGCTATGGACATGAAAGCTCAGTGCAAAGCAATTATATAGCTAACTAGCAATACTCAATTAGCAATATGCAGACACAAGAACAAACGTGACATTTAGAATTACACCGGCACCATCCCAGCCAGAGGGAAGTAAATTCACAACCAAAAACACTCTGGAGGAACCACACACGAATCTGAACCAATGGGAACTTCAGTGTGCAACGCCTGGCCATTGCTTCCTTCCTCAAGTGCATTTAATTTTATCCACTTAACAAGCCACGTACCAGAACCAGGGCTCTACTGCCACACCAATACACGGGACCAGACACTGAATGACTGACGGAGCTCTCCTGGCATGTGAGGATTTTCTTTTATAGATGAAAGTCACTCCTTGTTAAAGCATAATAGCAACTCACTTAACACAAAGAGGTAAGGCACACAGAGCAATCAAAGGATAGTTTCTAGCTGCTCCCTTCATAATTTTTGCAGCACACTTGTCTGAAAAAAAACTCATAGAATGACTGGCAAAGAAAAATCATGACTTCAATTGCAGCAATGACAACTCAGAGAGAAAAGAGAATGCTAAAGCAAAGAATCTTGTATAGTTCAAATAATGTATTTAAACCTAACTTTTGTGCCTCTTATTCAAAAAAAAAATCAAGTTTGGCATTTTCCTACTTGTAAATAGTTTTTTATATCAGTTCCTTTCAAAAAAAAAAGTGTGCTTTTTAAAAGCTTATTTTTATTTTACTTTTATAATAAAAACCCAAAATGAAATCCCTTGTCTACACTTGCTGTCATTTTTACATCTTTCAAATTGAGTTACTGAAGATTTAGCATTTCAGTTTTAGGAATTGATATAAAAATAAGCTGATTTCACAGTACTGAAATAAATGAAGGGTAGAAAGCCACTTGTCTTCAAGCTTGAGTATCTTTTACAGGGTGAGACCAGGAGCATCAGCTACTGCTGAGCATCTGTGCTTTGGAACTAAGCCTCTGTTTGTGGTCTTGGTTAGATCTCTTCGCGTAATTATGGCAGCACAGAGCCATTTATACTGAAACCAACTTTGGAGCATCTCAACAAAACCATAGCGATGGTTCTTCCTTGGGCTATCTAAAAACTCTTCTATGACTGTGTTCCTGAGCAGTGTTTCTTTTTGTTTCATGGTAATTGCGGTGAGTGAGGTGGTGAGTAATGCTTACAGATGTTGGCCCTACTAAGCATACAGAACAGGCATCAGATTTCATTATGAGAATGCAAAGCACCGTTATACCGTACCACTTACTTGTAGTCAGCTGTTTTGACACAGAGGTGGAGCGCTGACAGTGGTGTTCTTGGTTCACAGCAGTCTTCAGTAACCTGGTGTAGTTCCTGAGAAAAGTAATCAAAATAAGCCTTGAGAATTTTTACTTATCAGTATTTGCTGTAATGAATTAAGCCATGGTCAGTGAAAAAAAAACTTGTGAAATAATTTCATATTCAGCTGAATTACATCCAGACAAACAGGATGCAGAACAGCAGAAAAAACCATGCTTTCTTTCAATTGCCATCTGTATAACCTACAGATGCAGTGTCATAGGTGGGTGGATTTTTGTTCAATGAATGTAGTTGTCTGTTGCATTCCAACTGCAACTATTTTTTTATGCAGAAACAGTAAAAGATCTCATGTCCTGGGACTGGAAAAGCTTTTTCAGCCCTATCAGAGTTTCTGAGTCAATGTACCTTCTACTGTCACGTTATTTCCAGCACAGCTCGGGGGGGCGGCAGAGACTTCCATCGAGGTTTCTACAACCTTGCAGGTCCCCAGGGCAAGCTGTCTGGTGATGAGCACCTTTTGCCTTACTTCTGGCCCTGCTCTGCTTTTAAACCAGCAGAAGATGCTTGGGTCTGTATTTTCTTACGTACTTCATGGCCAAATGCTGCATAACTGTTATTCATCAGGTGAGTGATCATGCAACGAACAGCAGGAGAGCTGTCTGAGGCCCCCTATATTCACATACTGTAAATGACATGCTAGTTTCTTTCCTTGCAGTCCCTTTGAAGCAACTCTGTTTCAGTCTATTTAACAAAACAGGCTTCAGACCTTTTTTTTGTTTTTGGTTTAGCTATAGAAAAATATTAATTTAAAATCATTCTCACTAACTCAAACAGGAACACTAAACTTCTCTGTGACAGAGTAAGGTCACATAATACAGCAGCTTTTCCCATCTCCTTTAACCGGAGGCACTTTACGTATGTGCTGCAGCCATGCAGTTTGTCAGGAGCAGGCAAGAGCAGGAGGCAGAAGCCACCAGCAAGCACAGGGCAC
Organism: Anser cygnoides; assembly: GCF_040182565.1. Taxonomy (NCBI): domain Eukaryota; kingdom Metazoa; phylum Chordata; class Aves; order Anseriformes; family Anatidae; genus Anser; species Anser cygnoides. Next base: position 74,173,791 of record NC_089876.1, read on the forward strand.
ACTAAGTGTCCTGACACCTAGTAGGAGACACATTTGTTTCTTTTTGTGTCGTTCCAGTCTGGCAGAGGGAACTTAGCAGAGCGCCCACTGTTTACCTCAAGCAGCTCAGTTAACAGAAAATGCCCATACACGCAGCTTTGTGCTTTCTGCCTTACCTTTATCCCTGTTGGTAGGTGGTCAGCCTGTACGGGGCACGCTGCCTTGTGCTGCTGGCACCTGGAAGGAGGCCAGCACCACACCAGGGTGGGAGTGCCAGAGCACCCTGCTGCCTCCTTGCAGCCGTGAGGAAGAAGCAAGCACACAGAAGAACCGCGCTCTGCGAGAGAAAGTACAAGCAGTGCAGACAAGTCTTAACAGAAACATGTAAAGCTGCTGTGTTCCTCATAATAATTAACTACTACGAGAGACTGATATGCCTCATTCGCTCCCCTCAGACACAGATTTATCCTTACATCTGGAGCAGAAAGAAGTGCTACTCCTGTTTCCCAAGTGTGACAAAATAAACCAAAAAAACAGGCCTGCAAGAGCCCGGGAGCTCACTGCCCAAGTGCTCCTGTCTAGAACTGGGTTATACAGAAACCTGTCTCACTCGGCACAGTAAGTTCAAGTGTGGACCTCACTACACCCCGCAGGCCTAGGTGTTGTCCCCATCTACTCCATATTACCTCTGAGGAAACAAGAGGTTCTGGGCTACAGAAACAAGGCCCACACCGCAGAGCTCTCTTCTAACATCACTGTGCAGGAAGCCTGCTGTGCACAAATAAAACACCAGAGGTATGGCCAAAACGCATCAACCAACAACTTCAAACAGATCCTAACAAGCCTGCATCGCCGTTTTGTCCCTCTGAGTGCTAGTCACACTTCTCCTTGGCAGAGAATGCAGAGATTGATCTGGAAATGCTTGCAATGCTCTAAGGGATCAATACCAAAAAAAGACTAATTAATTAAGCTTTTTCTCCTGGTCCATAGGGAGACATGACCTTTGGGCATCCTCAATCAAGTTTATTATTAACGTATAAATAAATTACAGTGAGGATCAAAATCGGAAATAATTCTAAACAATCTGCACTTGTGGTAATTGGGATCTGGTACATCATTTTGCTACTGTACTACAGTAACAGACACCAGAAACTTGTGGAATGGAGCAAAAATAAACTGACAACAGAACTCTACACATCTTCTCTGCGTTTGGTGTATAAAGGACTATTCAGAAAGTACAACTGACCTTTATTTTTTAGAGTCACTGCCACAGCTGTAAGTTTCCAGTGTCGTCTTATGATGTATTCAGAGACTTGAAAGCTAAATGTGATAGTGGAAAGTTATAGGCAACATTCAGAGATTCTGTAGACTGTGGAGAGGATCTTACTTGCATGTAGTGGTATAGGAAGCATCTTTTCTCCCTTCTCTTGGCCCATGAAGTGCTGTTTACCTGTGTTCAAGGAAAAAGAGCAACTCTCCCTCCCTTGGAGTGACAAAAACAATGATGACCATTCATTAGCTCAAGATACAATGATTAACACTCACCCAACAGCTTCCAGCTCTTCTGGAGCACACTCGTGTTAAAGTAGAGCAGTTCTGGAGTGACCAACAAAGGCTTTGTCCAAATTTTTGCTGGATTCAGAAGATTCCTACTGCTACAAGCAAAAACAGTACAAGTTAATCCCAGAAGATGCTTTTCTGTATTTAGGGTTATGAAGTAGTCTGATGCCCCACTTAGAGCTATGCTGCAGTATGTACAAAGCCTGTAGAGCTTTTAAATGAGTCAATGAGAAAACCAAATGCTGTAAAAAACGTTCAGCCATCCATTTACCCTCACTGCTTTCACAATACAGAGGAGTGCGGGCAGATTTGTGGACCACTGCACCCTGCAAACACTTGAGACTGACAACATCAGCTACCCATGGCCTAGAGCAGCAGCTGCCAACACTCCAGGTGAATCAGCACGCACACACACACACTCCACCCCCTTCTGGTACGCTCTGGTTAGCAGCTACTGTTTGCCAGAAAGACGGGAGCATGACTAACGATTCTCTTCTCCTTCAGATGTGCGATCACCTTACTATCTTTTTGTCTTCACCATCCCAGGCGAGAAACACGTTTGGCCACAGCACAAACCGGGTGCTGTGGCCAGAACGCCTCCCAGCTGAGCAGCAGGCAGCTCGGTACACGACGCACAGCACATCGCTGTCCTGAGCACTGGGCTTGCCTCCGGGAAGCTCCTCTGCTGTCTTCAGCGCCTCAGCAGCCACCCGGCCAGGCAGCCCCTGCAGCCGCCCCCTGCCCTACCACGAACGCGGAACAGCTCCTAGCAGGAGATCCAGCTCTCCAGGAGCTCTTTCACAGGAAACCACCTGGGGGCTGGCTCACACCGCTGCTCCTTTACAGCTGTTGGGGAAGTGAGCTGAAGCCTGCAAGGCCGAGTGCTTAAATCCTGGTACACTCACGTGCTAGCGGACAAAATCAGTGGGGCAGCGTGCCCAGCATGCCAGAGCATTACTGCTTAGCTGTAACTGTTTACCGTGGGATCGCTATAAAGAATGAACAGAGACAAGCTGCAATGCTGGCAAAAGCCCCAAGATTACAATGTCTGCAAGGAGCTATCAGAGGCCAGCACTTCAGGTTTTGACTTCTCACCACTCTAAAGAAAGTTTCAGCACCGGTATCTCAACAGCACGCTTCCACCAGGCCAACAGCTCTACGTTATTTGGAGCTCCTGTGCTGGATCACCCAGCCACTCACCAGCCCAGATCTACAACCCTTCTACCCTGCGGTAACGTCCCTTCTACCACAGCCACTTCCTGACAGTAGGTCAGGTCACCAGCCAGCCACGACGTAAAAATCTACACAAAGGAAGAGCACTACTGCACTTTTCTTGATGGGCTCAGTGAGAGCAATTTCAAGATCAGTTTCCAAGTCCAGAGCAGACTGAAGATAACTGAAGTGGCTCTGCTACAAATCTCCAAAGGCAAAAGGGGCACTACAAGAAAAAAACATGCTGAAGAAAAACATGCCTCTAAAGCAGAAAACCCATCCAGGCCCCAAGCTAAGCAAACAGCAGGTAACACCACAGACTAAGAGCTCTGCACTTAGGGAGGAATTCTAGATACACACTTCTTTCTTGGAAACCCGTTGCAGAAAATCCAGAAAAGCTTCCAAACAAGTGTTTGTGGTAAACCAGAGCAAAATAAATCTTCTTGTGTGGCAGAAATTATCAGCAGAGAGGTGCCTTCTGCAGCTCTCTGACCATCAGACAGACCTTTTCTGCAGGTCCTGAATGGGTTCAGAGCAAAATCAGTGCCAGAGACCAGTTTTGGGACAATGAACTGATCAGCATCATAGAGCTTTCTACCAAAACCTGTCTCAAGTTGTGTTGTGGAAGGGTATTTGTTCCTGCTGAAGGGGACTCTGACTGCTGCTTTTGTCATTTGCAGAGAACAGCCCAGAGGGAGCCTGGTGGGCAAAAAGCTTCCACCCTTTTGTCCATTAGCAAAATCCATCAGCACGAGCTAACCCAGCAACCCCTTGAACAAAGAACCGCAAGACTGCATCTTCAAAGAATACTAATGAGGCTATTAGGCTATTCCCCTCTACTGTTGCCACCAATATTCTAAGGACACTGAGGACAAGCACCATGGCACTTACCAGACGTGTTTCCTAGTCCTCCTGCTGACGATCCCCAGCCCATCAGATACACCTGGCCATACAAGCACAGCTGAGCAGCAGCAACAGCACTCAGGTGGCTACGGGTGATGTGAGATATGATGGATACTCTGAAGATCTCCTCATTGTTGCATTCCTGTCTTTGCCCTGACCTGAGACAAAGGCAGAACAATGTAATTAAGTACGTCACAGTATGGAACAGCAAAAGTACTGAGGGGAAATGGACAACCAAGGTAGATGTTACAGCCACTGCTGTGCTGGGGAGAAAGGAAATAGCACCTGTAAATGCAAACCTGCTGCTACACCGTTAAACCAAAGGAGTATATTAAAGATATTAAGACAATAATGGAAGGGAACCTCCCCCATTGATTCTGCTTTCAGACCAGGAATTTGGCTTAAGCAATCACAAACCTTTGATTACAGTGTGAATTCAAGTTTTCTAGTGAGAAAGAAAGGGCACAGGCTTTAGCGAGCCTCTGACCTTCAAAAATAATAGCAAATAAAAAATTCTCTTAACCTTTTTATGCCAATACAGTAACTGAAAACAAAAATAGCAAAAAGCATCTTACAGAAGAACGCTCTTCTGTATACCATTGCTGATGGGCACAGCCACTTCATTCAGTGCTGAAGAACCACATCATGTTCTTTCATGATTTTACCTGAAATTCATGGCAGGTTAAACAAGTTCACAGCTATCCAAATTCCTTGACAGCTTCTACAGATCTGAAAGATCTTTATTATGACTCTGAAACTTTTTTTATTCCAAGATGCACTCAGAACAAGTATCATTGGTCTAAAGATAGTCCTTTCAATATCCTTTGAAGTAATTCTGTCAGATTTATTTGTTTGACACTATTAAGTGTCATTTTCAAACTCCAGCTAGATTTCCTGGAGACATTTCTACATCAATGCAAGACAAAGACATTGACCAACCTGTTCTTTTCCTAATACTCTGCAGTAATATTTATTAATAATATTTATTCCGTCTTTTCTGCACAGTGGCTGCATTCTTCCATCCTTACCTTATCCGGACTCTGTTGTTGTTTGGATCCCACTTGATCCCAGGACACTGCAAAAACTATGTATTTTTCTTATACTGTTGGCCCAAGATGCCTCTCGGGTAACCTTTAAGTGCTGTCATTGTGTGTGTGCATTTTCTAACTGTTCTGTTTTATTCACAGCTATCATTTTCCCTATTTATTTTATATAATCCATAAATACTGGCACATACACACATGCACATTTTAATTACTTTTGTGTCTTCTTTTAACTAGAACAACTCTTTAATCAGAAAAGCTCTCCTTAGCTGTTCTGATTACCTAGAAAAGCATTTGTAAGAACTTCCATTCATCATTTCCCTTTTATGTCCAAGTTTTTCCCCCTTGCTCAGGACTAGGTCAGTTTTGGTTAATGAACCATCCAAAAACAGCCACAGATTACCAAGCATCAGTCAACACGCTCATCTGTTTGCCATTAAAACTGCAGTCACTGCAACAAAGCAGCTCTTCATTTCAGATTTTTGGACAGACCAACAAATGGGACACACAAGCACCCTCCTCACACTTGCTCCAGACTCCAGCATGAGCAGCACACGTCACCCACACGGAGCTTTCACTGCGACGGCGGACATCCCCAGCACAGTTTGGTCAAGCACTTTCTGTTCTGAAGTGCTGATTCTGCTCGGTGCTGTGCAGGACAACGCGGCTGCACTGTGGCAGGTTCCCCGTGGAACCCCAGCAAGATCCCAGCTGCATTTCAAACCACGTCAGACACACAAGGCCAACGTTCAGCAACCTGCCTGCGGCACAGCTCCACAGCCTGGACTTCATGACAGCCACATCTCCAGCTTTTGGCTGCACAGACTGCTGCAGCCCCCTACCCTGAAGCACATTTTCTTTGTATCAAATGCCCATTTCCATAGGAAATCAAAACATTTAAAAAACAACTTGTTCAAAACCAGAGTAAAGGGTGAAGCACTGTTACTCTGCATGGCCTAAGGAGCATAACATGCCACCAGATCTCATCATGAGTAAATACTGTCTTCTACTGGGAACCCACACACTGAGATATTTAAGATATTCAGGTTTCCCTTTGATGATATCTGTATCATATTTTAAAGGTAACACACACACAAGAGGTTAAAGAACGCAGAACAAAACATAAAACCAAATTATGACACAATTTGCTTGATAAATGAAACGAAGCCAACCCCTCTGGAAGGAGAGGAGGATCAGCGTGAGTCACAGGCCACACATGAGGGATACTAGGAGGTAACACAACAGCTGTGCAGCGATGTGTGAGTGACAACAGCAGCCCCTGCACTGTGCCTGTCGTAGAGAAAAGGGAGCCATTTATAACTCTGTGATCCTCCCACATGACCATTTCTTCTCTCTACTGCCTCCTTTCTCTTTGCACTTTTGGCCAACTCTTCTCCTCTCCCTTTTCCCACAGCCAGGCACGCCTCGTACCACGCCACATTATCCAGGATCCCACACAACAGCAGAGTCTCTTCCCTGACAGCTGCAGTCACAGACAAAGCAAGATGCAGAGCTCTCAAGGTTATTGGTCAATGTTGCATGAGAAGAGAGAAGAAAACAAGCCTTATATTTGATTCCCCTTTGGAAAGCGGGAACAGATCCTGCTGATGTCTGACCAGGCAGCCCAGATGCCAGGCCTAGCTGGACGCCTACCTTGCAGGAGGCAGGCAGAACACCTGCCCCGAGTGACTGCCATAGATCCGAAGGGACAGGACTAGCAGGGATGAATCAAGGGGGAAAAGGGTGAAAAAAGGCAAAAAGGCATCATCCAACTCCTTTCGTATGCCGGTGGAGGTGGTCTCAGCTTCACTCCCTGTCCTTCCTCCTTACCCCCAGGATACCTTGTGGTTATCCTACCATGAAATTCACTTCTGAGTATACTGAAACTGGAAAAAAATAAGGGTTTTTACAAACAGGGTGTGGACGTACGTATTTGTCCTGCCTCTTACTTATGAGATATTCACAACCTAATGATTCCTCTCAAGGGAATTGGAGGACTCAAGCTAGCTGTCTTGCATCAGCTGACCCCACCCATTTTATGTGGGACATATTTTTCCAGTTACCTGAGAAAGCCTTACTTTCAATGCATCATACATATATTATAATCAAGTTTTGTTGCTGGTTTACATTGAACCAACAGTTAAAATTCACACATGACAGAAACAGACATTATATTCTCCAGTCAACTCGTCTCATACATCACTTCTACTTGAGTCAAATTCTTCTCAGTTTTTCCTCCTCCTGTTTCACTTCTTTCTTTCACACTAGAAAGAAATCCTCAGGCAACGTCCATCAGAGATGTCAAGGTGAGCGACTTTTCTAGCTCTTCAGCACTGGTAGGCTCCCAAGGATAAAACACAACCGCTTTCTTCTTTTCAATCATGAGGAAACCGTTGTCACTAAATCTGCCTTTTATACTCCCTACATCCAGAGTCACAAAAGGAGCAATTGCAGTGGTCTGGAGATCAAATACATAAATGTCATCTTGTTGGGATACAGCAGCCTGGAAGAAAGAAAAAATGAAATATGTATATATTTATATATATACACACACACACACACACACATTAAGTAAGAACAACCAATTACTCCCAAAGTGGGAAAGGGCTATATGTCAGTAAAACAGACTGCAAAAAAAACAAAAGTTTATCAAAATTATTTTTCTCTTCGACTTCTCTTATTAAAATATATTCTGGAACAACAGGTCAAGCCAACAGGTTTAATATATAAGAATCATGCAAAACCTGCAAACATTGGTTATAGCCTTCCTACAGAATACTACAGATTGTGGAAAAATGCCATGAGCTGTTATCACTTCACTGTTTTCTTTTGAAAATAACCAAATAAAAGGTAATCTGATTTGTACCTAGTACTTGTATCCTATACTTACCGCGGTGATAGAGGTTTGCCCTTTTGCCAACGTACTTCACCCATAACCTATAAATTCACACTCTAAAGTAGTTGGTCTTTCTGATTATATCAGTAACAGAAGCACATAGATGCAAAAGATGATAAAAGTCACAGTAACAAAGGCAGTCACCTCATCTTAATGGAACAGGGCAGTGAAAACTATGCTGCGTTTAGAAGGCAGCTATGTTGTAAAATACCAGGACAAGGTTTAATGCTTTATATTAAGTTCTATGAGTAGTTAATCTCTCTGAGGTTTAGAAGCACAACCAGGATGCATTTTCAAGGAGCAGTCTCCATTCCCCATCATTAAACATTATGCTACATCATTTTCAAATACTCTGTGACTACATGTAGAAAGCAAACAAGTGCAGAAAACACATCCTGCTTGAAAGAAAAACAATACTATTAACTTTTAAGAAAAAAAAAACACACGTGCTTTGCATTTTGTGCTTTCTGAAGAAACACTAAAGCAATGCTGTGAAAAGTAGCACTTGGATGAGGAATATATCTGAAAGTCTAGTTAGATTGTTAGTAACTATGTATAGAAGTGCCAGCTTCTCAGGAAACAGAATTATTTTTTTAAATCACAGCTGCATATGTTCTTAAAATAACTACTCTGCATTTATCCTTGCTAGCTATCCTTATTAGTTACTACTGCAGAGACAACACAGCCATGGGAAAAAGGAGAGAAATCTCCCAACGGTGCTCCAGTTGCAGAGCTTTTATTATTGGTGATGTCATCCACAAAAAACCCTGCATGACTCAGACTCCAGATTGTGCCACCAGCTGAAAAAAAATAAAAAACAGGCTGATTTCTTTCCTTTGTATACTGAGGAGGCAGGCCATGCTGCCATGAAAGAGATAAGAGGGGAAAATCTAGCCCATTTTCTTTTTGTAAATCAATTATGCTGGTCCAGATTTAAAGAGATTAAAGACCTCTATTCCCCCCTTGTTTAGTTTAGCTCTAAAAAGCAAAGCTGCAGTTTGGAAACCTCATGTGAGAACGCACAGGTCGCCATCCGGACACTCTGCTGATTAAGAATTTTGCAGTAAGATTTACAAACAAAAAGTGAAGCTTAACCAAATGTGTCTGTACACATACACAGAGCATGCTTGCACATATGTATATAAAGCATGGCTGCAAGAAATGGAAGAAATCTAAGGAAAAGCAGCAAATGGAATAAGTGAATGTTACACAACCCTTTGGTGCTTTTTGTGCCTGTTCAGAGGACTGCCACACTTCACAGATATTATGAAATAATCGCTATTATGCAAATCAGAACCCCTTCGCTGGAGGGCAGGGATTTGCAGAAGAAGGAAATGAGCATGCAATATTGCATGTTAGCAATGGTACACTGATCTCAGAGTCTGAGCACTTCAGGAAGAAATACCGTTGACAATAATGTACTCCACATCACCTAGTACTGACCTACACTACTGTTTGCAAAGCAAAAGCACTTGATATAATGGTATTTGCTACCTAGAGACAAAAAGAATGAAGGGAGCAATGCTGCAGCAGTAAGGCGACAGAGTGAAAACAAATGAACGGGAGACTTCATTATTTAAAAAAAAACAAAAAAAAAAACTTCATACATTAAAAAAGTGTTATTCGGATATGCATATCATGGCACAGAGGGAAAAAAAACAGCACGATTTAGAACTCCTCTACATGGAATCTAAACTTGCCACAGCTAAAGAGACAGAACACTGAGTGAAAGCAGGCACTGAATACACAGCAGGCAAGCAACTCAAAATACTGAGATTAGCAGAACCAAATGCTGCAATTTAGCATGACTGACGCTTACACTAAGTCGTGCCTTTTCCAATCCGACAGCATCCTTCAGGGATGAAAGGAAGTGATGATTTGTGGGACTCCGGAGCCCACCTTCTCCCACAAGATAAAAAGTAAAAACACAGCTTTTCCTCGTGCAATTTCTGCATCTTTCCAGCAAGTCGTTCACGGACTCCTTGTAGATGGGGACAGCACTTTGTGCTTTAACAGTCACGGCGTCTTTGGCAAGGGTGCATACTGGCTCCAGAGAACTCCACGAGTGCACAGTGACCTATCAGGCACAAAGAGTACTTGAGAGAGCACAAAGCTTAGCAGAAGAGAAATTACATCTGTGAAAACAACCCAGCACCCTAGGTTTCCCATCACTCATAGGAAGAGATGTTCTCCTGACAGTACCAGCCAATTTTCAACTGTAATACAAAGAAACTTCACAAAGATTTAAACAATCAATACTGAATAATAATTAGATCATTATATAAACCTAACTGCAAGTCTGTTTCAAACAACCTGGATCTGCTACTCTTTCTGATCTGCAAGGCTTTTTGTTTTCTCCAGGCTCCTTGAGAGGAGGGCATTGACAGTTCCTCTCAAGGGCGTGCTGGAAAATGGAATTACTTGGCTCTTTTTCCTCCTCTACCTGATTAAAAAAGTGAAACAAAGGATTTTCTTGAAATTGCTCAGTGTTATTTGATGTAACCCAACTGGGTAATCTAGGGCTTCTGCACAATCACTGTTAAACAGAAGCAGGCTGCATCATCTTAAAAGGGACTTCAGAAGTTTTATTAAGACAGTAAAATATACATTCCCAGAGATCACACATGCATTATGAATACACCCTTACATTTCAAAATGCATAATTTGGAAGACAGGCACTTAATGAGAATGACAAAATTCTCTCTTTAAATATTTTAGGTTGGTTTTGGACCTTAACACAGTTCTGCAGTAAGAAACACATCTTGACTCCAAAGTTTGACTCAAAAGTTTGACATTCTAAATTCTCTTGAAGTGCTAAATGCAATATTCACTGGAACTAGCCTATTGCCAATGCTTCTCTGATTTTATCAGAAAATGTTAATTTAAGTCTGTGACAATAACTCAGATCAGAAATAAACAATTCCATTAATTGCAATCCTAATTTAAAAACTGACAATCCAGAATGTCAACCATTTTCCATATTGGAGGCTGTCTGTTGCCAAAAACCTCTCCAGAACAGAAATATGAGCTGATTTTTTTTTTTTAATTTTTATTGAAAACAAACAAAACCTACTAAACTTATAAATCTGAAAATTCACCAAAACCTACCAGACAGAGCAGTGAAAGAGGAACAGACATACTCAGAATATTAGTTCTGAACTGACTAGTGAGTCACTCCTTATCTCTAGGGCTCTTTTTCTATCCTTCTCAGCTTTTTCACACGGGAAGCTCTTTATGTCAGGAACTGTATCTTGCAATGCATAATGGTGACTACTTTTACTTGGAGTCTGGTTTTCATATAATTAACAGCAATAAAACTTAGGAAACTGAAAAGAAAGACTGTGTTCTACAAGACAACTCAGCAGCCCAAATACTATCTAATAAAACCTACCACTTTCTATAGCAGTGTTGGAAAACACAGTAAAGGCATCAACTGTAAAATGGTGACATTGCATAGGTGACCTTGCAGTTAAAGTATACCTAGATGTTTTCTTGATATTTCACGCATGCAAAAAAAAAATAGTTATTTTCCCAAAGCAGTGTAGTTTAAGTGCTGTCAAGTGAAGGTGTGAACCTTTTTTCCCCTACTTCAGCTCATCAATCTAGTTCTAACACCCAAGGAACAGATTAAGTAATGAGGTACCATTTTACAGACTGTTTTTTTAACCATAAATCCCTACAAGATTGCAACAGAATAGTTAGCTTCAGGCCTGTACCTACAGGCACTTAGTTCCTTGTTCTGTGAAACAGTGCACAGTACTGTAACAACAAAGTGCGATATTGCCCCTAAGAATATTACAGACATGAATTGCATCCCATTGTGTTTGGGAATGGATTTACTGAAGTTTGTCTATATGAAGATGTGCTCATTTCAGTTTTGTTCATTCAGTAGCTGACGTTCTACAGGGAGGGACACAAGGGCAGTTGGAGGAGTGTCCCTTACCTTCAGAGTCAGCTTGTAGTCCATGTGAAGATCTGAGACACCGTAGATGTACAACACACCTTTGTCTTCATAGGCCACAGGCAGCAGTGGGGCAAAGAAGTGCTGGGCAAAATAATGGAGCAGTTTCCACTTACCACCATACTCTGGAAAGGGATAGAAAAAGACCAGAAAGACTCAGATGAATCCAACACTGCCTTGGCACAGTATCCCTTCCTGTGCTCTCAAGTTCTGCTATAGCAACACCATGTCATCACCACCCTTTTTCACCTCTACCAGGTGCAGAGAACAACTGAAGTTAATCTTGTTTCCTTCCAGACAAGGCTCTCCTCTGGAAGGAATTTGATACTCTTCCAAGCTTTTTTTCGTCTTCACCAAAAAGTCACATTTTTTAAGTTTCAGCCCTATCACTGATATTCTGTTATCCAATTTAAGGAAGCCTTCAACACAAGTGACGTTAACAGAACTGACGCAGCGTACTACATGGCGAACAAGCAGTTAGAGCATCTGGACAAACACAAAGGCATTGGTGGCACTGCCACCAACTCCCACCACTGTAAAGAAAGGGACAATAGTCTGACTAATCTCTCTCCCCCTTTCAACAGTTTTCTTTCAGTTCTTCCTTAGAACATCAGGAGCAATGAAGCCCAAGTTCTCAAACAAGGGCAGCTCTAAGTTAGGCAAAATTAATTTACTGAAGTCTAGAGACAATGCTTACTGTATGGGATTTAGTTAAGCACATGTTGCAGACATGCCAAACAGTTTGCTCTGCTTATTTAATGGGAAACAGTACCTCATTATTTTTAATACCTGATAGTCTGTCAATAACAAGCTGGAAAAGCAGGAAACCTTGTCTCCTCTTCAAAAAAAAAAAAAAAAAGGCAATTTTGCCAGATACCACACTTCCATACAGACATTTTGAAAGAGGAACCATTTCCATTCCTTTCTCTTTTCATTTTGCACTTAGCACCCACTGTCAGCCTTTTCACCCTCTGCTTGGCCGTTATCTCGTCATTGAAACAGCACTAAAAAGAAGCAGCAAGCCAGCTGCACAACCTCACAAGGAAAGAAAACTTAGATACCAGCTTCAGTTTTGTTTCTGGCTCTTTGTTTTACACAACAGGTTTAGAGTTCAGGGATGCTGAAAAAAGATTTCCAGTAACGCGCTTTTGTTGGAACCAATTACCTTGCTGTTTTGGTGCTTGTACAGAGCTCTCTGCACTTTCAAACACTTCATAATTAAGGACTTCATATCCAGAGTGATGCAGGTCTTTAAAGGGTGTGTTTGTGGCTTTCAACAGGCAGACCTGAACATGCTCAGCCTGCACTGCACACAGACATGAATGAACTTTATGGAGAACAAAGCACATTAGCTCCAGCTCAGCACCCTGCACATCACCTTGTTTTAAGCAAGCTCACTAACAAACAGCCAGATGGGTGAACAGACAAGAAAAGCTTGTGTCTGCCTGGACAACCCGTACAAAATTGAACTGGGCTACAAGATCAGACTGCTGCCAACAAAACAACACTGGCATTCAAGCTAACTGTACTGAAGCAAACTGAAGAGATGAAGTCGGAAAGAATACTTCAGGAGAGGCTGCAGAGTTTCTTCAAAACAGTTTGCTAAACTGATGAACATCGCACGTTGGTGCTGTTCAGCACACGAACAAAGCCATGCTGTTGCACTCCAAGGACAACTTCTGGTACAAAGCACTGGTGGTCTAAAGGACAACAACTCCAAAAACAAGGGAGTGCTAACCAGTTATTTTTCAGGGCCACAAAATTTGAGAAGATGAGAAATTTGGACTGGGGATGGCTTCTCTGAAACATGCCAAACCGTGGGGCTGTATCCGATCTAAAAACTATAAGCAACAGTCCTTGTATGAGAAACAAGCACTGTGCCCAAGCTCAGGCTTTGGGAGAGGCTGAACTTTCTGAAGCCCTCAGGACTGCCACAGGACTGTCAGGAATTTGAGTCGTCAGGGCAATAGATGCTGCTCGCTGCAGGCCTCAGACAGAGCCCACCATGACTGCAGACAGGACACCCAATATGGGCTGAGGTTCCAGTGCCTGCCGACTCGAATTTTTTTCTCAGCTTTATTTACATGATGAAAATCTAGTCTTTTACTGTCTTAAATACTAAGGTGAACAACGCAATTGAAGTAGAGCAGTTTCTGTCACTAAGAGTAGTGTGGAGTCCCATTTCTCTTTTAATGGGTCCTACCCTCAGTTTTCCCTGTGCCTTCGTTTCTGACTGGTTTCCATAATCACATTACAACAGCTGCTGGAAGGAAAGACAGCTTTTCTACCTCCGCAGCAAATACAGAGATCCTCAAGAAACTTGCCCAGTGGAGGAAACCATTCAGAGTAAACTTGGCAACATACTTTCACACAGAAAAAACAACCAAACAAGGAACTCAGGAAACAAACAAGAGCAAACAAACCGCACACTTAAAAGTTTTTACCATTTCAAAACTCATTCTAGGGTTCAACTACTACAGCTATTGTTCTGGGATGTTTACAACATCGCTAGTCTGTTTACCTGAAATCAGCTTTTTAAGGTTGGCATTCCCCTTCCCCAAAAGCCTGCAGCCCCTTTGAAGAACAAAGTTCAACTGCTGGAGCAGTTTCACACAGGAAGGGACTTCCAAAGATAACTTTTCCAGCAACAGGATCTTGGTAACATAATTGTCAAAGTAATTTCAGTCAGCACAGAGGACTGAAGTTCACTGATTACAAAAGTCATATTTTTCAGCTCATCTGTTGCCTTCATTTCCTTAAGATCAGTCATATTTCTTGATTTAAAAACTAGGCAATTTGCACATAAAATACTCTCCCCACCCCTAAAATGGATGCAAGAAATGTGGAGATCAAGTAGTTATCATGAGATATTTCTGGGTTTAAACTTTCCTGTAACAGGCCAGCATACCCAAAAGCAACAGTCCAAAGTTATTTGAAACAGACCTGAGGTGGTTTCCTCCTCCCCACATATTTAAACAAATTATTGAAGAAATCCAAGTTCCCCATTTTTTTCCTGATAGTAAGATGGGGTCTGTATTCTTTGTAATAACAAACTTCATAACAGGAAACTAAAATTAGGTTTGAAAAGAGACCCTAGTACGCTCTTTTCTGGCTGTTCCCCGAAGCCTTTTACACTCATAGCAGGAGTGAGAACAAACTGTTCTTCTCCCTGGTATGGATTTTAAATTAATCACTTGAAATCATTAAATGCAACCTGAGAAACATGCTGCTAGCTCTTTCCTCACATCAGCCTCATGAATTCAAATCTATTATTCTCCATAATATCCTGTGGTTTCAGCTCACCGGGGGTTTGAATATTGAACCTGCAATAAAAGCTAGTTATCTCTTCCAGGGAATCTCATGACAACCAGTTTGGCACCTCGAGGTGACGTTGTGTGGGAGGGTGATAAATTGCCACGTGCATCGCAGCACTTCCCAAAACACACTACATGGATGCTAAAACACAACTGGCTTCATAACCAGCTGCTAACAATCAAAATCCCAGTTGTGGTGAAACATGTTTCGTTCTGAACCGAAGGCAGAAGTACTGTGCTGTCTTTTCATTCAATTCCAAGCTAACATTTTAAAGATAAGTTAGTGAGATGTATTTGCTATCATTTTCCCTCCCCATTTCATGAGGAAACACTTCCGCTTGGTACAGGAAATTATGCAAGCCCCTCCATGGGTCCCTGTGAAGTAACAGATTTAAATAAGAACAGCTTTGGTGATACTACTGTGCCATCTAACAAGACGCAGAACCATGTTTTTGAAGTGCAAGTAGAACTAATTTCCCTGAAGTTTTGCATAATTTCAGCCATTAGCATTTCAAAAATCCCTCTACCACAGTGCCTAATTAAATGAATATTAAACCTTTCCTCATTCCACTGAGGGAACAGAATGAAACAAAGGGACAGCTGCATCTCTGCTCAGCTTCTTTTCTGCAAACTAACTTCAACAACATATGAATAATTCAAGTATTTGATGTATTTTCTACAATGACATCAGCACTGTACTTAAAAAGACATTTATGGTCTTCACAATCACTTCATCTATCAATACACCTGTCTTTACAAAGAGGCATTTTTCCAAGTATCTTTTTCTTCTGAGGCACTGAAAGCCCAAGATCATCGGTAACTGCTAGAATCATAAAAATAAACATTGGGATACTTGGACTACAAGTACGAGAACAGAAAGTCCAGGAACATGACCATTATAGCTGGACCACTGTCTTAATGTTTAAATAAAATAGCCTGTTACTTCTACTACTTTGTTTTCCTTTCTTGGTGCCCGCTGTTTTGCTTGGATAAATGGAGAAAAAATGAGAGAAGGACAAATGACTCTCAGAGAACTAAAAAGGAAGACAGGTAGGGTAGGGCAAGCTAAGTTTCTAAAACAAGACCAAATGGCATTTTGTAATAAGGAAAGATCCAGAACTTAACACTATCTGGAAGTCACTAAGAGTTAAAGTGTACAAAACATGAAACACAGCCACTTCCTTCATACCACACATTCCTCTCCTATTTCTTATTGCCTAAGCAAGTTCTTTCTTCATATATCTGCTTCCTCCATTTTGGTGCTCTGAAAATAACATATATAAAAAGAATAAAAGGAGATATCACGTGCAGTTTAGCTAAATAGCATATTAGCAAAATAATTTAGCCACAAAGAGTGATTCACCTCACCTGACACTAAGTTAGACACCAAATCTCAGCTAGTCATCTTGCCTATAAAGAGTTTCTCAGAAGCTATGCTGGGTGAGAGGCATCATACAAAGTTCTGGTGAAAATCAAATTGTGCATTGAGAAGATAACTTCATCCCACTTATGAGACAGCTAAGGACACCATCAGATCATAAATCCCACCCTGCTTCGAACAGGATCACAGTTCCATAGGTTTTGGACAACATGCTACTGCCACTGAAGGGAGTTGTTTTGATCGTTTTACCTCAGGGGACACAGTATCACCAAATTTGTTCGGATTATTATGGAAGTCATTATTTTATGCATAGGTGCTCCTTATCTTATCTCACTAGCTGTCTTTCTGTCCATTCTCATTCAGGGTGGCTAGGTGCTCACATGCACCAGTATAGCTGAGCCAACTACTATAATCAGGGATTTCTAGGCCCTTCTGGAAATAAAATTTCTTAGAAATTTCCAATTTTAAAAGAATTTTTGCAAAAAATAAATACAAAATTTCTCTGGAAAATGGGGTTGTGCTCTCATTCTTAACCATTGCTGCTTCCTAGTAGGCAGCTTTATCCTTCTTCAATCATCTCCTTATTTTCTTTGGAGAAATCAGAATACCACTTAAATGACAAACATATTTTCAGGAATTAAGAATTAAATATAATTTTAACTTCTCTACACCAAACCTTTCGAAAACATTGTTATGAGTTGCTGGCTGCCAAATCTGAACCTAAAGAGCAAAACTTCCGTAGGAAAATAATTGCTTTTTTCATTACCCTCTTCCACAGACTATTAGGATGATCCTGCGTAAAACACTTTTCTGGAAAGCATTTCTCAACGATGGACAGACACATGCTTAAATTGTGCAAAGTCACCAGAGAGAGAGCGCAGAGCCTTCCTTCTTATCCTGACATTTCCAGTTGAGCAAAACAAAGACTGACGGTGCATTTCATCAGACTGTTGCAAAACTTACCCAAGGAAGCCCACGAAGGTGCTTGCCAGATGTCATTGAGTTGCCAATACAGAGCACCCATTGTGTGACCTTCTCCGCCAATTATTTCACTTTGACTAAAACGATAGAATTCAGTTTCTGTCTTTATACACTGAGCCTGCATCACCTTGGTCAAGAAATACATTTTAAAAATAGTTATTTTTAGTGTGCTTTACTTTCAAAGCATATGTGTATATATTGACTTATAAAACAGGCGTCGCAGCAACGGCACATAACTTCAAACACACGCAATACACGGTTCCAGTATACATTCAACATTCTGCACCCAAAGAGCAACCTCTTCTCACTTGCACTTCCACTTCTGTCCTGCCTCCCCACTTCATCTTTAATAAAACATCTTCTGTAATTTTGCATTGGCGACCTTCTCGACAGAAGCCAAATAACCTGTTATTTTCTTCACAAAGAATGTTACTAGTCCGAGGAGGTACTAAAGGAAGTCTCAAAATGAAGAGAAAAAGTACCTTTGAGCTTTCCTAAAGAAGAAAAGAACGCTTCTAAGTTAACAATTAGAGCCAAGTTTACTCTCCTTATCTGTTTTGCTATCATCATTCTGGTATTCTTAAATTGTTTAGCCTGTTAATGAGGCCTCAACAGACTTAACCCTGCAGAAGCTCTCATAGCGTTCTGAGTCAAGACCTCACAGTGCAAGTTTACCCCTGTTTTCAATTTCACAGCATCATCTATCCTTGTTCTCCTGTCATCAGTGCTTAAAGTTCCCCAGCTGTTTTGTTTTTATATAAAACTTGCTGACAGCAGCTCTCAAACATCAAAAACATAGTGAATGTGCAGTTATTCCCAGCAAGAGTGTTTCTGAAATTCTTGGAACACAACAAAAAACTAATAGCACTTTAATCTTGCTTAGCAACATTGAAAAGTTACTTAACGTTATTTATTAGTCACATAAAAATCACAAAGAAAGAAGAAGCATGAGGCAAGCTTACTTCAGATGAAGACCAACATATAACCTACTTATGAAAAAAACGAAGTAGATTCTCTAAAACATAAATATTAGAGTTCATAACAAAACAAAAGCTACCAATGGTCGCATTCACAGACAACTGCATTCTCTACAAATAATTTTGTTTCGAAAGCTAATGTATTTCTTCTGGCAAAATTGGAAATAATAAGCTTACTGGGGCCACATGAAAAGCAAAACATACCCTGTCTACAACAGGGAATAAAACAGAGTAGCCCCAGGAAGAATTGTGTTCCAAGAAAAGTCCAACACATCCCTGCATGTGCCCTCCTGAGGACAGGGAACAAAGTAGCACATGCAGCCAGGCTTTCTCCTGACTGAGCTCATTTCTGGGAAATTCCCCATGAAGTATCCCAGCCCTTCTGTCATGAAAATTGCAGTCTCTCATTTGTTGGAGAGACAAGCTAGTTCCAAATTAAACTGGACTCTCCAATGGTTCAATGCAGAATGTTTCTGCGTGACTGAACATTGTGTAACAGCACAAAATCAAAGAATCACGGAATGGTTCGGGTTGGAAGGGACCTTAAAGATCACCCAGTTCCAACCCCCCTGCCATGGTCCAGTTTCAGCCACTGACAGTATCTACAGGAACAAGTACAAACAGCTCCTTATATTGAAGATATCACTGTTACCTGAGTGAGATAGATCGTATCTTTGAACTTTTTTATGGGATCTGTGGTCTGGGGAAGCTTGAAATGATATCCAGTCTGTTGAAGCATCTGGTCATTGCCATTTTCATGGTGCTGTCGATGGAGAGAAAAATTGCTTGTGTAGGACCAGTCCTCAGAGGAGGAAACCTTTTAAAAACACAAAAGTAATATACCTGAATGAAAACATGCATTGAATTCACATTTTGCAATTAATGACTGACAAGATATTCAGGAAAGGTGTTCTATTACACTCTGCTGACGTCATCCAAAACCTTTACCATTGGTAATACATTTCCGTATTGCAGCCATGCAGAAATTTTGAGTAAGTAACACCTTTTGCTAACACTCTTCGTACAAACACATGAAAACAGACACTGCTGTTGAACCTGCAAGAGTAATGTGTAGCTTACTGGCTACACATGAAGTTTATTTGTTCTTTGGTTGAGTTTGACCGAGGGACCCCAAAAGATTTCCTTGGGTTTGTATCAAATCAGAAACACCATACATTAAGATGAAAGCATGTACTCTAGTCAAATATATCTAGGCATGTTTGGTGTCTTAGAAGGAAGGAACCTGCATTCTTTCCAGGTTTAATAAATATCAGAAGCTAGGAGGACTATAAATTCTAATAATACGCATTCAAAACCTGCTACAACAATCTGCCTCTGGAAACAAATGATCATGAAACAGGTTTGGTTTTTTTCCAACTAAGAACAACAACAATGCAGTATAGGTCACACAGCTACGACTGTTAAGCTTTCATTGTAATTACCATCTCTATAAAATCTTTTATTTAAATTCATTCATCTTAGGCTGGATAGATTGAAAAATTTTCATTGTCATTAATTTGGATGATTGTACTGATTATGCCCCAGACAATATTTTTTGTCCAGCAAACTGAAAGGAACATTCTGAACTTTTAGACACATGCACAGGTATCAACATTATATATATCTCTCTCCGAACAAATGGGCAAACAGCATCATGTATCTCTGCTTGAACTACAAAAATAAGATAGAATACACAGTACCTTGATTTAATAGGAGACAAAAACAAATCTTCTTAATTTTTTCTTTATGTATTGCATATAAGCAAATAACTTGAAAAAAGAATAAAAGGTAAATAAAAATAAAAGGTAAATAAAAAGGTAAAAAAGAATAAAAATCAATACTTTTTAGAGTTCAGCACAATTCAGCATTGGTTGAGTTTCTTCTGTGTCTAATTGACACAGAATCTTTCAACACAGCCACTGAAAACAGATGCCAGGCTATCATTACTAAGCTATATATTAAATAGAATTGATATTAAAATTAATAGTCTTTAACATTCTCTCATCTACCAGGCACAGCCACCTGACTTTTTATTACTAAGTCACAATATTGCTTATCTTTTATAGTTCACATCCAATGGAAGAAGAGCCATAAAACAAGTAAATCTGGAATTAAGCTAGTAGCCAGGGTCAAGCAGTGCCTTAACATTTCAATCAATACAAGCTTCTCCATCTGAAGAGATCATAAAAAAGTGTCACTTACTCATTAAGAAAGGAAAAGATATTTTTAAAACTCAGATAATTAGAAAAAAAATATGACTTTTCTTTGGCGTTCCTGTAATAGCAACTCTAATAAAACAACTGATTGTATTAAAGCTGGTTCCTCTTACAACATCAAGGCAAATATACTAACCACTGAGGAGGGATCCAAGTCCAGTTTCATCCCCTTCCTCCTCACCACTACACACTTCTATCCCACCTGCCACTTACCAGACCTAACACTGTATCAATCCAGCAGCAGTTGTGATGCTCTAGTTTGTTGGGACGAGACCCACTGCCCTCACTAAATGACGGCAGAGGGAACAATAAAGTTTGGAAGCCCAGCCTTACCTTTTCCAGTGTACTGAAGGATGGCCAGGATTGAAATCCATATTCTGAAGCAAAACGAGTTTTAGGATACACTGTCCAGTTCCAGCAGTCACTGCTGTAGTCGTAAAAGTGAGTGTCACCATAATGGGTATCATAAGGATTCTGGGAGAGCCAGCCTTCTTTAACTGACTCCACGCCATTGGTAGGACTGGATGCAACAAAAGGACGACTCTTATCTTCCTGGGATTAGAGAAAAGAAAAACAACAACCCACAACCCCTCTTAAAGTGATTGGCTTTTATCGTCTAAATATCTAGAATGCATTTTGAAAAGGGAGGGGGATGCAGGGGAAGAACATGCCTTTTCCAAAATTCTGAGTCACCACCTAGGAAACATTCTTTTTTGTGTCCTGACATTCATCATCTTTACTAGCTTAATTAGCTTCTTATTCCTGTTCCTGGAACACAGTTAGGCATGATATTGCTTGCTCTGCTGTTCTAAAGAATTTTCTCCTCACATCAAGAGATTTTCTATCTTTATATGCTTCTAAATTCTTAATGAAACCTATTTAAAGTGCGTCTCATGAAAAATAAACTCAAGGAACATTAATATTTGAGTACCGTAACTTCTTTCCTTTATGTAAAATCATTACTTTTGTAGTGTTTTTGCAGCAGCAAGGCCATGATCTTTTCCCTTTGTTATTAAGCAGTTACCTGTATTTAGTCTCAACAAACCCAAGGTATTCTGCTACTAATGCCTGCATGGTAGCATTGCAGGTTATTGTCATTTTGGCTGGCTCTGCACGTCAAGGTAGATGACACTATATAAGGGGTTACATTTCAAATTATTCAGAGTGGCCTTTATTTATAGCCTCAGCAGATTTGCTATAATAAATCTTCTATCACTATCCTCAGTACCCTACAAAGTACCGAAGGAATCCTTCTGCAGGTATAATTCATTTATCCCTCTACTGGTAAGACAGAGGCCTGAATTACCAGTCACAACATACTGCAATTGGCTCTAACGCAGCACAGCACTTAGACATGTAATTCATTTCAAGAAAGAGTAGCCCTGCTCCTCACCACCCCGGTGCTTTTTTTTTTTTTGAATATGAGTAATTGACAATTAACTAAAACAATTTATTACAGGATATTCTAGGTTCCCCAAAGTCTTTAAGTGATACAGTTCAGTTCTGCTAGTAGTTAAGGGTTTCCTCAGCTGGTTTGTATTATACAGGACCTGAAATTACATCACTGTATGGTTCTTCCTGGCACTCAAGATAGTTAATCTATGTGTTTAAAATAAAAAACGCTCCCTGCTGGACAGCGACAATGCACAAGTGGACTGTAACTGACAAACAGTATCAAGCCAGAACACCTCACTTTGTGAAACATGCACTGGCCATCCAAACTGTTCAGCCAGCCACTGAAACACCACAGTATACCTGTACAGGCCACTCAGTGCAAAGAAACTACCTGAAATACAGGCATCTACATTCCTGATAGACACCTTGATTCTAAGAAGCAACTAACACTCAGCATGCATAACTTCTCAGAGCAGGATCCTTTTCAGCAGGTTCTTTCAAACCCATCCCTTGTTTTTATTATTTCCCTGTATCTCTGTCTTTCCAGTAGAAAGGTACTATGAGTTCTCAGAGTACAGCTACTCTGACAATGCCAGTAGCCTCTAACAAGCAATAACATTGCTATCACCTACATACTGTTTGCCTGCCTTAGTGCAAAGGAAGCATCAGGTCATGAGCCCCAAAACATAAAATGCATCTCATCATCAAAATGACAGAGGTTACCATCAACCTGGAGTATTATCATACCCTGAAGTCAGTAACATCAAGCTGTACAAGGGATAACTGGGTTAAAAAAAGGCCACTAACATTTTTAGGTTAACAAAACCTCATGCTCTCTTATTGAAAAGGGAATTTCTAACTACACAAAACACTTGCAATATTTTGTCATTCTACACATCTCTTAGCCAAAAGGAGAGCTAAGAATATCACTTGGGTTCAAGCATTGTTTATAAGTCCTTACATATGCAACATCAATTTGGCACTTTCAAATCAATTTCACTCTGCATATGCAAAAAAAAAGTTAGTTAAAAGTAGATTCTACAACGTAATGAAGAACTGCAATACTTCCAAGAAGGAAGAAATAAAGCTACAAGAACTGTGCTGAGTAGTGCCGAATCACAGTAGGCATCATCACAGATTTCAGGTATTTCTGGTTTGCACGCTCACAGTTTAAGTCTTATCTCAAACATTTTATTTTGCTTTCATATACTGTAAAACATCATTAGCCTGTTTAAAACAAAACAAAACCACACATCACAAAAAACAATATAATGACCAAATGGCATGGAAAGGACAATGTTTGGTGTAGCTTTTGTTTAACATACTTAAGCCAAACACTTCAGTCAAGTACTAGAAGTGCACACTGGACAAATAGTATTTTCATGAATTTTTTCAACTACAGTTGAAAAGCTTAGGGTTGTTAAATCCATCATACAGTATGCTTCAATAAAATCAGGATAACGGAAATTGATCATCATCTAGATCAATTAATGGGCAAGCTGATTTTTGTCCATTGCAAGTGAAGGCATTTTGTGGAGCAAATAAAATAGGAAAGAGTCAAGACTGTCTACACTTTCAGGTCTTCTTTAACATATCACAGAGTCATTTTTTTGTTTTGTTTTGTAGATGACCCTTGAGTTTAGAGTTGTTTACACAAGCTTGGAAAGTACAATCCCTCAATAATGTGCTGTTTTTCATTTCCAAAGAGAATTAAAAAAAAAAAAAATGCTTAAATTACAAACATTAAAATCTTTTGCCAAGCCACATTCCCCCCTGGTTTCTTGAGATTACTTACAGCAAGAACTATTTCTCGGATGTTCTTCACATACAGCAGCACGTAATCTTTGATATAGACTTCTCTGTCAGCACGTGGTATGGAGAACCAGTCACTTGCAATTGCTGCTTCATTTTCATTGTTACCACTCCACAGAATAATTGATGGATGGGATTTTAACCGCCTTACCTGAAATACAATTCAGTTTCAGTGGTTAAGCAAAATACAACTCTTAGAAGTAATAAAAAAAATCACTTTGTTATTACTTGAATTACAAGTCCACTTGCATATTTTACATATTCTGAGTCTACACTCACATGTTTTTATCCACACTTCACTATTCCCCCAGCTCCAGATCAGGCTTAAACTTTTGTATGCTTGCATAAACTTTTAGTATGCCGACACACATTCATTATACACACACGTGTAGCTCCAACCGCTTCTACTCAGCCACATGTGAAGGGTAAATTCTGTGCTAAGGCACGTTACTACTGTGAGAGCTCACTCTCTCAGTGGATGCTCTTTAATATCCTTGAGAAGAGAGCAGTTTGCACGTGAGGAAGGCCTGGACCTCTGCTTCACCTACTACTCCCGCAAGTAAGTTAAAGAGGATTTACCAAGATTACCTTTTGTTTCAGCTACCTAAATTAACAAATACTTTCAAGTGAGCATTTCTGGGAAACTAAATTATGCAGACACTCAAACAAAGCCAAGTTATGCGAAATAAATCACATGGACAAAATACCTGATGAGAAACTTCTGCTCTTACTGATTCCAAGTAATTCTGGTCAGTTGGATACAGCGCACATGCAAACATAAAATCCTGCCAAATCTATGAGAAATAGGAAATAAAAAAAAAATCTGTTAGCAAATAATTTTCCATGCTTGAGAAAATAGATGTTTATTTGGATACACAATACTTTGTTCAAACAGAAGTTATTTATATCAAAGAAAATTAAACTGAAATGCTGTATTCGTTAGTTTTGGAAAGCATCACCAAAACAATCGCATTCCCTATGGCATTCGGCATGTGCATACTGTACCGTGTTTTTTCTCAATATAAAGAGTTACAAAATATTTACTCTTAGGAACTAGAGCCTGACAGCCTTCACTGATCAGCAGAATATTTCTCAGTAAGATGTACTTCAATAGGTTTCTGTGGAATAAGTAGAACCCATGCATTGCTCAAACATTAATACGGGGCAGTCTCCAGCTAAACAGAGCAATTTTGTATTTAATGCTTTGCATATGTAACATTAAAACCCCATTACTTGTTAAAAGAAGAGAGTAATTCTTCTGATGAGGTATCATGCATGCTTCAAGTGTACTGCTTAACAAAACACTTCCACACCAAATGCACAAACTGATCTTAAAAAGAGCAAATCTTACTCAGTAAGAGGGGCAGAAACAAACTTTAACAGCATGCTTCTCTTTCTCTTCAAAGAAAGATCAAGTAGACCCTGGCAGAAAACAGCAAGCCTTTCAATTCAACAATGAACTCTGTCATTTGTACCTTGAAGGAGATTACAAAAAAGTGGAAAGGAAGAAGCCCAAAGGGATGGGTAGGATTTCTTGTTTTACCTCTTTTTTTTTTAATGCCCTAACTCTGTACTGTCTATCTGAAATGTTAATGGAAAAATCTCTTGAAGGAGTGCATTAACCTAAAGGAGGGAGTCCTTCCCAACGGACTACACTTTTCTGCACACCATACTACATATATAATGAAGAGATCCAGCTCAGCTCCTCATACAGTCGTGATTTCCTTGCAGTGGCAACATGCTTTTCCATGACTTTTTCAGTGTACCATACCCCAGAAAACCTGGAGATATGGAAGAAGGCAGGGTGTATGTATGTAATGCATCCATAATTGTTACAGTCCCACACTCTAAGAAAAAACAAAGCTACTGCTGAAAAACTACTCAGAATCCTTCAGTGACTGTGTGGAGTCAAAGCTCTCGGTACCAAATTAAACTCTTTCTTTCACTACTTCCCTCGGTGAGCTATTACTGGTTTTCCTTAAACACAGCTTGACTCTAATGCTCTTTTAAGCCTTTGCAAGACCATCAGAAGGAATAAAACCAAAAGCCTCCAGCACCGCTCCGCTCCAGAATAAGGGTCTGATTTTCCGCATCTACTTGCTATTCCGGCTGCTAAATAAGATCTAAATCTTGCATTGAGCACTGCCCAGGCACAGATCTACGTGGCCTACTTAGATGCACAGTGTCAAAAATGAAAGAACTGCAAGTGCTCAGAAGCCCTGAAAAAAGCAGGGCATTCATTCAGATGACTAAAATAGATGTAACTACTATTTTTTTTTTTTTGCCATGCACACCCAGGAGAAGGCAGCAAGGTGTCAATTCTGTTTTCCTTTTTTTTTTTTTTTAATATGCTGTAGATAAAGACCATAAACATTTCTTGGGATTTTAATACCAGATGCATCTCAGCCTTCACTCATCCAGTCCCTATTTCATCAAAGCTTATTAACATGTGCCTCCAAGCTCATATAATCAAAGGTACTCATCTAGGATTATATACGTTTGCCATAGGTGTTCCCCTTACAGCTACATTTATACTCAATTATAGCTTGTTCAAAAATGGTCCTTTAGATAAGGCCTTCCATGCTCGGTGTACAACCAAATGAAACTTTTTTTTTCTTAAGAAGTTTGAGTACAATATATATATTTATCTTGACTACCCTTGTGAAAGAGAAAATACTTTTTAAAGAAATAAAATTCATTTCCCCAGCAGGGAAAAACATGAGTACCTTCCATGGTGTTTTGATTACTGAGAGGTAGCTTTAAGCACAGAAGTCAAATTGTGCAAAACTTAAATCCTCACTGAGGTCAGATTCCAAGGCCTTTGCTCTCAACCTGGGGCATATACTGAAGTGCTCAGATTTTTCAGTAGGGCTATTCTCACACAAGTAAGTACTAAACACAGCCAAAAGGCCCCAGAGTCTGGCTGCAGTGCAAAAAATATTAGTTGAGCTTGTCAATAACCCCCTCCCACGCACTATCTGTTTCACAACTATTTCAAGTCCCTGTTGCTGCTTACTCCAGGCCTATAATCCACAGAAGTTCTTCTTTCATGCTCATCAACACAGTGCAAACATCAACATCCTGCATTAAGTGACATCACTTGTACCAGTCCCTCAGATGTTCATTATTTCCTCTCAGTCTTTCCCAAGAGAGTAGGAAATGTAGAACTGTGGAGAGGTACAATATAGATAGATGATGGTTTTGGCCTGAGAAGAGATAGAAGACAAAGAGCTAAAGGCACAAGCCTCTAGCTCTGATTTTGGAAAATGTAAGAGTGCAGGAAAAAGACAGTAGAGAGAAAAGGAAGGGAAAATGGGAAACTGAGGTTCTGGGCTGGGAAGGGTGGTGGGGAAAAGTGAGGAACATAGAGTTGTAGCCTTAATTAGAAGAGAAAATACAAGTTGGGGTTCTAATATAGACTCCAAAATATTACTATATCACTTCCAGTTTCAACAGACAGCCTCACTAATGAGCTATTTATATATATTTAAAAAAATCTTTTAAATTATTTATGTACACACATATGTATCTATCAGGCTGGTAATCTATGCATCCTTTGGAAAGATGGCTAGAACTTAAGCATTAATTCTCCTATTTTGTTCATTTAGAGTAGACTTTAATTTGCTAGTTCTTGTCCATTTTCAAATACGTGGTCTGTATTTTTGTTTTACCATTATTCCTAGTTCATCGCAAATATCGTAAAAATCATCTTGCTCGTATACTCCTCCTCCCCAAACCCGAAGTGCATTCATGTTAGCATCTGCTGCAGACTTCAAGAGTAGCCATAATCTGTCAAATACAAAAAGATTTATACATGTTTTGTGAAAGTGTATCACTTAGGAGTTTCTACAAAAAAAAAAGTACATCATTAGCAGGCAATCTAAGATTTATAACTCTGATAGAAACCAGACTGTTTTGATACCTTCTAATCCTGTATATTAGGAGAGAGATCTCAAAAACCAATTTTTTTGTGTAGAAAAAGTTACTTGGTCCTGTTAACTAATAGCCAAAATAGATGGAGTGGTACATATAAGAAAGTGCTTTTACAAAAGTAGTGGCAGAAGCAGATTTGGAAATGTCCATTATTGATCAGGTTGCTCTCTTCTTCTTAGATATTACTTGCTTTAAATATCTATCATTTGAGTTGAAATCTCTTTTAAACGTGTTTGGAAATCTATATTCTCCTCTTAAGGTCCACAATGCATTATGAGAAGGGGGAGAACAGAAAGACTGAGGCTCTGAATCTCATTATAAGGGATTCAGGGCCTGTTAATTTTCCTTATTCATGCGGGCAGCCTCTAAATTACATGTGGATACACAGTGTGCTGAGGCATGCCCTGTCATCCAGGTGCTCCAACTGCCCAGAACAAAGCTAGTCAAAAGTACACTGTGGCCTCCACCCTACCTCTGGCGTGCCACGTCTGTGAAATCCAAGAAGCCTCCACCAGATATGGGAAGAGCAAGAGGCTGTTTGTGCATTTCTCTCTCCCTGTACTAGAAGGGGTGGGACATGGCTGAAGTGCACCTCCTCTGAGTGCCAATGAACATGTCCCAGGCAACAGGATCAGAGAGCCTGAGAATTATCCTTAAAAATAACAGAAAGGCCAGTATCCTGTAGACAGTAAAAAAAAAAACCTTCCCAGCAGCTGTTGCACCTCCATACCTTGGACATCATTCCAATCCTTCAGTGTTAATTAACCCTTAATTCTGAGTTCCCTGACCCGCAACAATTTGTCCTACCAAAGGAGTCCCGGCCCTCCACACCACTCTTTGATAGAGAATCACAAGGAGGAAAAGATGACCCTTTATCCTAAGAAAACATCAAACGTGGCTTACTTGTCATAGGTCACTCTGTCCTGGAAAGAATCTGCTGGAATCCAATTTGAGCCCTTGATGAAAATGGGTCGGCCATTGATTCTGAAGTAGAAACTCAGACCTGGTGACCCAGGAATAGGCTCCTGAACGAGTTCTACTGTCCGAAAATATGCCTGTAAAGACATGAAATTTAGGTTTAAAGCAGACAAAAATAAAATAAATCGAGAAAACTATGAGAAAAGTGATTTAGCTGAATAATAACAACTAAGAATTTGTCAAGAAGTCAAAAGACATGGTCTTGTCTCTAAATTCCTGCTTGCAACGCACTGTGGCATGGCTAGAAAGAATTCTTCTGATAAACCTATTCACTTCTGAAAGTTACTATCATATAAAGAGAAGTAGGAGGCTGGAGACGGAAAGAGAGTACACAAATGCACACAAGCGTGTGTGCATGTATTTGTGTGCATGTTTGAGACAGACGCATATTTGCTTCCTGCAAAATTCAGTCAAAATTCCAGCTGGGGACCACTGAAAGGAATACAGCGGTTGCATTAGATCAGACACACCATTTAATCTGCAATTTTCTCTTTACGGAAGAAAACTGCAGGAGCTCAGCTGTAGGTCTTGTCCCTGAACAGCATTATTCAGGTTCATGCAATAAAAGCAAAATCATCTTCTTTTGTTGCTCTGAAATGAGAGCTTTTAAAAGGTATGGCAATTAAACAGAAAAAGACATGCAAATACAAATACTGGTTTGGAAGTGAAGGCCTCTCTGGCCATCACAGCCGTATATTTGAACAGCATGCTCAGCTACAAGGTTTCAGAGAGACCAGTTCAGCTAAACCACCACTAGCTCCGTGTAAGGTATTAAAGGTCATTCCAGATAAAAGCACATCCTTTACAGCTGCCCTTTCAGCCTAATATCTGGGACTGCGCACTGCAGACAATTAAAAACTAAAAATCATTCCTTCTTCCTGCAAGTGGAAGAAAAGTTCTCAGGAAGTCATTCTGGGCATTTTAGGGGACTTTATTTCAGCCCAACTGATGGTGCGGCTCTGTTGGGTATGCCTATTGTCCCAACGTATAGATAACACTGCAGTCATGACACAACATTTACTGGACTGCTTTAATACCTTGTACTGAGCCCTTACTTGCAGAGGTGTCTTCCCTACCTGCCACGGGGCACGTGCAGAGCACCTGCCGTGCTGGGGTCCCGAGCAGTTGCAAAGTTTCACAGAATACCTCTCTTTCAGGAAGAGTTTAAGAGTTCTTCTCCCACATCCTTCTTGCACTTCAACTTATCTAGACCAGAAATAAAACTCTTCTCTTCTGGTACCCGTTGCTCATTGCCACAGGGAGAGGGCTGGGAAATTAAATGAAGTGAAGGAAAGCAAATAGCAAATTTCAGCCAACACACACGCTAAGCAACAAGCCTGGGTCATCAGGGCAGGAACCTGAGTGGTTTTTTTCCTAGGCTACCCCTGAGCTAACAACCACTTCTTCCTCAAATGACTATTTGCTATACCTTTTCAAAAGGTCAACTCGCAGAGCACAGGCTGTTCTGTCTCTGCCATAGGCTACAGTTGAGACAAGTATCTGTCAGTACACCCGGCTAAAATTAACCTAGTTAAGTGCAACTGATATACCTGTCTTTAGGACAAAATGTAATTATTTGTTTCACACACCAAACAATTCTGCAATTCAACAAGGGAGTGACTAATCCCACCGTGTGACTATTAAGTTTGCAGCTTACTAAAAATCATGCAGATAGACAGAAAATTATTTCCAGTGGCAGGAAAGAAACACACACACAAAAAAAAAACACTGCTTTTTTTTTCCTTCCTCTGGTGCCTCTTAGTCAACTGAACAATAATTAATTAACCCCCTGGACAGATGCAATGCAAACTACAAGCATGAGTGAAAACCACAGATCTCTTACCTCAAACTGAACACCTCCGCATCATGGCAGTGACCAAAACCCAGAAACTTAAATGGAAAAAAAAGAAGGGGGGGACTTGCCCAAGCCCTGCAGTGTTCTTCAGCACTGCCCTACAGAAAACCTACAAAATCAGACCACTGAGAGGACACTTCTGACTACCTGACCAATATTTCTGTGCACGTAGAAAAAGCACACAGTGTGTCCTGCCTTATCTTTACCGCGTTCCTGTTGCATACCGGGTCAGCTGAATACAGACCAGCACGCTGAACTGAGCTCTGGGACAGGAATCTTGCACCTATTCATAGAATTTCACGTATTTATTTTAACATGAGAAGTTGAATTAAAAAAAAATAATAATCATGCAACTCTCACATTTCCCCTAACTACCGAACACTACAAAAGAAAAACTACATTATGAGTACCGCATTAGCTAAAAATCTCTGACCTTCTTCCAGCGAATTAAATTACTTGTGAAAAAAACTCCTTAGTCTCCAGTGCATTTTTTTTTTTTTGTGACACAAAATGGAATGGGATTTATAGCTGGGGCTCCCAAAGTATTTGGGATGTCCTCTTAATGGATGTCATCAAACAGGCTGGGATTGCCTCAGAGTACATTTGTAATGGAGCATTTATATTACTACCAGAAATAACGTGATACTGTTTTACTCATGCTCAAGTGGAACTCAAGCAACTGGCCAAACCAGAGGCAATTTGAAAGGCTGAAAGACCCAGGCAGGACCACCCGGACAGCACAAGCACAGGGAAAAGTTCCTCAACCCCATCTCACACTGCCAGAACTCAGTGCCTTTGTGCTCTCGCTCCATTGCTCCCCGGGGACCCACCTGGTCACGCAGCACCTCTTCCTGCTGCAGCCTCCTTCTGCCACGTGGCGTAAAAAGGACAGAGGGAGACGAGTAGGATCTGGCGTGCTTGAGCACGTGCCTTTCTGGCTGGCAACTTTGCAATCTGGGTGACATATTTTGATCCCCAAGGACTGAATGTTTCTCCTAGTCTTGGAGCATGCAAGAGAGGCTTTCCAGCCACCAAAGACCATGCAATCAGCTGGTTCTCTGCACTATTAAGAGACGGATACCCGTCTTTTTAAGTCACATACGAAAGCTTTGTACCCTAGTGGCCTGTAGATCACATTTGGCACTCTCAGATTTAGCAACCGGAAAAGTAACAGGGATGAAGATGCCCAGAGCTGTAATAAGATCAGAGAATGCCTCAGTGATCTAATAAATTAGCAAGCAGCATGAAAGCAGTATGAAAACTACCAAGTCAAATTAAAAGACTTCTGGAAGTCATGTTAAAAGGCCTGAGGGAGATAAGGGCGTAGAGGGAAGGAAGGAACGATGGCTGAAGGTTAAGATTCAAGTTCTGAAAATAGCATCATGAAATAAAAAACTCTGATCGCAGTGTTGTAGAAATAAGCATACAGAAAGATGAAGAAACTGAATCCAAAAGCAAATAAATGCCTCAAGAGGCAACGAAAGAGGTATTAAGTTGCTTTTCTTCTTGCTGTGCCTACATCAAGGAACTTACCAACAGCAAACAGAACTAGAACTCTCTCAAGAAAACCCATTTCACGTTAAGGTCATTTCTGGCTATGACTTTGTCTCACATTATTCTGAGAAACAAACTCCAAACCAAAGTATTCAAATGGAAAACCAAAACAAAAACCAACCTTGTCCTGGGTATTGGCTTTATTCTATTTTGGCTTTCCGCCACTCCCAACGACAGTAAGTAGGTACTTCCTCAGTCAGAGATTCCTGGCAGAGCTGGCTAAAGCCTTAGAGATCTCTACGAGTACAAACTGGGAGGCTTCCCAGAAGTTTTCCCAAAGGATTTGCTAATGTTTTGAGGTTACTCTAACATCAGAAACCAGACAGCAGTTCCTGCTAAGGATAGCTGAATCTGACATAAGACTTCACACTGCATGTTCTTGCACATACAGCTCTTTAGTGTTTGCCTGTCCAAAGGTATACAGATACTCAGAACTCATCCAGAGACATCCCCCTTGAGAAACATTGCATCCCTATTATTTGCCTTTTTAAAAAGAGGGGGGAAAAAAACATATCTCACTAGAACACAGCACTAGGTCACCAACAGTAATCTCACAAGAATTTTCAGGAATCTCTATCCCTGGCTTATTATCTCCTAAACTACTCCAAGTTCTTATTAAGCTATATAAACATTGCTAGTCCTGCTGACATGAGAGCAAATTGAGCTAGAAAATGAAAAAAAAATGCTTATGGAGCCATTTTCCACTCATATAGCTTGCAGCAGGGGAGTGTCAGAATCCAAGACAGAGCTTCGCAGAACACACGAAGGATGACCAGACTTTGCACTACAAATCTATAAACACTTCATAGGCTGCTTAATTTATAATGCACGCTGTGTGGTGCATTTGCCTTTTTTCTTCCCCTCTTTCCCTTTAAGGAGAAAAAAAGAAGAGGCTTTTGAGTATCTTTTGTAGACCATGAAGTCCTTGTGGCCATATGCCACAGGGCTCTATGAAATACCCTGATGCAATTACCCTAGTGGAATCAATTCATTTCCCTATCACTGTGCAGGTTTCACACAATAACAACACTGCTTCCCTTTCTACAGGCTTTAGAGCTATATTTCCTACAACCTGTTTTCCCAAGCACAATGCACTGTGTTTATTTAGTGTGTTTTTTCAATTGCTTCAAAATTATCTTGCCAATAATAGCAAAGAACTACTATTAGGACTTCATAATCAAAGTCGCCCTATAAAGACCATGACTCCAGAAGCTACTGTTTTTTGTAAGATTTTTCACATCAACAAATGTGACAGTGAATAGCAGCTTTAGGTGCCTGGTGACCAGATCAGCTTTTAGTGAAACAATGCACATCAGAACCACCTAATAAACACGTACATTTATGTCATTGTTTCCACATGTTGATAGCATAAGGGACCCAGTTTAATTTATGTGACTTTTTTTTTTAATCAATAGATGGTTGAAAAATACTTCTTCTAGGCTTCTTAGTAACAACAATCAGATAATTATGCAGCCAGTGCGTTGCAGGAAACCTTATGCAAATATCCCTGAATATTACTTTCGTGGTCACATTTAAAATGTTGTCTTTTCTACAACCTGAAGCACATCTATCACATTCTAATAAGTGAACGTATGTTAGCTTTTTAAGAATATACCTATTCTGCAAATTAAAAAAAAAAAAAAAAAGAATTAACAAAAAAAAACTTGGTAACAAACCTTCCTCTTCACATCATCTATAGAAATCTAAACGGGCTTTTCTACGCATGACACAACAATATCACGGTGATATATCATGTTTAAAAGAGCCTTTTTCAGAGGTAGAGAACATAAGTAAACATCTTTTGTTTTCTGAGGTCTCCAACTAACTGTGAGGCGTTTTCCAATCCGAATGCAAGTGAAGGCACCCATATGGGCTAATGCTACCAGAAAAGAGGTAAACATATACTGTGACATTAAAAAGCTCTTGTTTCTCATTACTGCTTCCATATGTATATTAAAATCCAGTAAAATAATTTAAAGCTATAGATACATGATATGCAGAGCAGATGTTCTCACAGTGCAATGCCAGCTAGAACCAAGCCGAAGGGCTCACCTTTGAAAATTTCTCAATCTGGTATCCTGCCTCCATGATGAAAGTTGTTGTCACGTTATATCCAGTTTGGTTTCCATGTCCATTCGGCCACCAAGCTTCCACTGTAGAACTCTTGAATACAGAAGAAGAAAAGTCAAAAAGTTGCATATGAGTTGGAGGCATAACATGCACCCAGGAGCACAGCTGCCTTTGAGTGAATTACTACAAGCCTCATGAGTTTATGTGCCTCAGCTGAGCCATGGTAACTGGGATCCCTCCAGCTGCAGCACTCAGGTGAAAAGAATTCAACGTGTGATTTCTACCACTCAAATCCAGGCTATCACTTCACCTTAAGTCCACAACGGGCCATGAGAACAAACACGCACACACACATCTACCCACTAACCTTCAGCTGAGGTACACTGACAGAACATTCCTCCAAAACTCAAACATCTAAGTCTCAGGAGTAGACACTGCTCACTAGCCTCTGTATTCTGCCTCTCCTCTAACCGGCCCTTTTACCTACTGTATGTAACATCTGATACACAGAAGTGACACCTTTCAGTTGTGACCAGGCTGTTTCATTTATGTTAAGCTTTTCAGTCAAATTAGAAGTTTCGTTCCCTTTTCAGTGCTTTCTGCTTTTTCTCTGTGCTTCCTGATCACTTCAGTGGTACTCCATGATTTTCACAAACATAAAAAACTACTTCTAAGATGACAGAACGATTTAATTTTCCCATTCTTCTAGCCACTGAGGGTAATATTTATCTAAAGAATTTCCTATGCTTCTTTCTATTTTCATTCCAGTAGCCTACTTCTGCTGCTCAGTCCTACTGCCAACATTTCCCAGTTGAATGCACAACACAAAAACAGTGGAAAGAAAGCAATAATGCATGCAACCGTACAATGGAGGGATCAGCACTGAATAGAGTCATGAAAGGAGTGCCTCAATCTTTTCAAATAAAACGAGGCCAGAGAGCAGCCCAACAATACGTTTTGCTGTAGCCACACTTGGACGTAATCATTAACGTATCTCCTAACATTTCGGCTTCCTTGATCTGGAGTTATCATAACCGCATGTGCTGAAGTACCGATCTCTGTGTGGCAGGGGGGCAGGAGGAAGCACAAAATCAGCGTGTGCCCCAGCAGTGAGGGCGCGTTTGCAGCCGCCGAGCATTGGCCACGAGTGATGTCACCCCCACGCTCACCGTTAGCTGATCAGCAAAACGCTGGCATGTCAGCAGCACGGCGCTCTGCGAGGCAACTGCAGGAAGACCCGCTACTCCTCTCAGCTGACAGGCACCACTCGAGCATCTGCTGGCTTTGCAACGCAATCTGCAATGAACTCTCAGCACATTTCTGGCGAGGTCTCGCTATTTAACATGCACCGCACGGGGCCGTTGCACAGAGCAAGGGCTCCGTTAGGCGCACCAATACGTAGGAACACATTGCAGGGCTTCTTGTAAAATCAGCTGCTGTGAATTCACGCAGCAAAGCCCTTTGTGTACAAAGAATAATAAAACGCTGTTGCCTCCGCTCTGAAGGATATGCTTCCTCACAAACTTGCACGTGTACCCCACTTACAGATTTCTTCTGAAGTTGGGGACAGGGTGGTTAAATAAACCAAAATCATTTTTGCAGTTTCATATTGTAGTGCCTGCTTAATGTAACCCCTGGAAAGACTAATGATCGTTTGAAATAAAATTGGGTATTTGTAATTACTCATGTAACTTGCACATCTGATGACAACAGTAACAAAAATCATATGTTTGCATGTCTTTATGCTTTCATGTCGAAATAAAACCAAGTCATCAGTATGCAAGTCACTGAGCATGCATTCTAAGACACAAATATCCTGCTCGTCTTTAACACGCTCTTTCTCCACTCAAACAACTGACGAGAACTTGAGAATACACGCACAACACATTCAAACTGGGGAAACAAATGCAGAGTTACACAGCAAAAAAAAAAATAAAAATAAAGGCCAGCATAACATACAGAGGTCACCGAAGAGCCTCAGATGTTATTACCTGCCAGGACAGCCCCCAGATTTCCACTCACAACACAGCCCTCACCCATAAACCTAACCGTGCCCTGGGGCAGTGAAGCTGACCGCAGCTCCCTTAGCTGCTTGGCTCCGATGGAGCAGGCTCAGCTGCTCTCAGGCTCAGCTCCGCATTGTCAGCTCCACCAGGGCCTCACTTTCGAGCAGGAAGGTCAAGTTCATGCTTCTTACCACTGCACTGGGCTCACTGGCTAATTCAAGGCACCCACCTATTTGTTAGCACAAACAGATAACTCTGGTTTTCTTCACCATCTCTCAAGCCTAGGCATCTTTTCTTAATTATACCTATAAAACTCAGCACAGTTTCTAAGAAAGCACAAACAAAAACTCTACAAGTGATATAAGTGTTGGTGAATTAAGCCTTCTACCAGATCATTTCCCAGCACTCTCTGAAGGTGAACAGACCAATTCTTCCCTTTTCCATCACTGGGGGAGTATACCAAATTCATTGTTTTTCAGTTGGATTATTTCCTCATTAGAGCATCCTTTACCTCTGAAATTTGTCTACCTAACGGACTAAAAGCCAATGTAAGAAGTACTACTCAACAAAATTTCCACCAGCTTTACTGCCAGTCAAGTCCTTAACAGGGTTCTTTTGTGTTTATTTACCTGAAAGGGCATCTACCGAGAGGTTTGGGGAATGTTTCCTCTCTTTCCTGTGAGAGTCATGAATACTGCAGTATATTCTAGTCCCAATCAACCTGGTAAACAACAGCATAGGAGACAAGATACCTATTGACAAAAAAGTGACGTGACACATGGTATCCAAAAGTTATCTGCCTTAGCAGCTTTTCTTACAGTGGCCAGTGATGATGTGATCTTTGTAATAAGGGAAAGGCTTCACCATCTCTTTTAACACTGAACTACGTAGCTCCACAGAAACCAATTTTAACAGAGGAAAAAAATCCTCTCCTATTCTCCAAGGGGTACAGAACTGTTGTTAAAGTCAGGAATAAAGAAAGAAAGGGGAGGTGGGCCTGTAGCTGATATGGAGGCAGAAGGACCCATTGGAAACCAGGCAAAACAGTTTGCGTTTGGTTAGTGCTCCACGCGAACCTCCTTACCTTGTTGATGTTTACAAGCAGCACAATGCTGCCTTCTCCAGGTTGAAGCTTCACATTGTATGTTTGCTGTGTTTGCAGCTTGGGAATGTTCACAGTCACAAGACCTGCAATTGGCTTGGAGCTGACTACATCAAAGATGGACTCGATTTCAAGACTCCACTGCTGAGTGCTCTTTACTAAGTGAAAGGGGAGAAGAAATGGGAATATAGAAATTGTGTTTATACACCTATTAGTAAACATGATCGCCCATCAAAGAAACAATTTAAATACCTCAGATTAAATTTAACAGGTTTTGGGCCGTGTTTGAGCCAGACCTATAGGGTTAATCTTGCTTAGTGCATTTGACATCTGTGTTTACATTTGCTGACTTGAGAGGAACTATGCAATGTGATTTTTCTTTTATACCTCACTTTTTTTTCATTCCAAAGCCATCCAGGCCTTTTACAGAGTCCTGTACAAAAGTCAGAACATGGCACTAGTCACTCTTTATTATTAGAAAGGGTTTTTTTTCCCACCAGCTCCCACGGACATTATATTTGCCTTTCGTCAGCACTCATATGAACATGGTACTCTTTGGGAAAGATCGTAATCACAGGGCAGTACAACCACTTTTGTCTATGAAACAAAAACAGTATTAACAGAAAACGAGCCCAATTCATCCCAGAGTCACTACACAATATGAGTGGAGTTATGCTGGGGATGAATCGGGCCCATTGTGTCTAGACTTGATGGGTTGTACCGTTATGCCCCTTTTGCCACCAAAATGCGATGGAGGAAACAAGTTAATTACTTGCCTGAGACATCCCAAAGCTACCTGCGATTCCTCTCCTTTACAGAACAACTTACTGAATAAGGCAAGACAGGGTCAAGGGTACTCAAGACTGATGTTTACATTTCCCACTAACTTCAGCAATTAAGTTATCTATCTAGAAGCACAGCCTGGGTAATCCTGTAATTCACATGTTACAGATGAACATCTATCCAAGCAAAAGCAACTTAAACAGAAAACAAGGAAAACTAGAACTAAGACACATCCTGTATACATAAGCTGCTCACCACTTACTTTCTCTTTTCACATGTATATTCTAGCTCTCCTTCCAAGACAAAAAGAGAGCTCCCTCCAAAACTAAGAATTACGTTCAGTCCTGGCCTGATTTCACTCCTCTTACAGAATTAAGAGCACCAAAGGGGTTTGCAAGTTTATATTACTCACGACATTATCCAGGCAAGACCAATTTTCAGAAATGTTAATGGGGTTGAAAAAAACAACCTACACGAAGGGTCAGTCATTACAGAGCATTTTCCCTCCCCTCTATGGGACTAAATAAATTCCAGCCCACTCCTTAACCGCATGACCTGTGGGCCTAGGCACAGAAATCAAGAACAATTCATCTTTCACAGACTCAGTGGTCAAAAAGCTATGACACCAAATCTGATGAGCAATGTAAGCGCATATGTAGTTTAAATTCAAGTTGTTCATTTATTCTTTATTTTTCAAATGTTATTATGTTTGAATACTAAAAAGCTCTGGCTCTGGTTCCAAAGCACAAGCACTCTCTGCTGAATGAAAGAGGTTTCCTCTCTCTGCTTATCCAGAGACTAAGACTTTACCTACCAGAAGGTGGAGTTGTGGGAATGTGGGAGGGACCAGAAAAGATTTTTACTGTAGCTAAATTTTAGAGAGCAGAGTCTGTGCTGGGGCTTTCCATGGAAATTCCAGTCACGTTAATTCTAGCTAAGACCTGCAGCTATTTCAGGAAGCTTTAAAAGCATCCAGGGAGTGACGTCTTCCTATTTTATTCATACACAGCAACTCTGTTCCCAAGGGCTGAAATTCAACCCAGTGCGGAGGACTCACGTGCTAGCCTTTACTCCACCGAAGACTGGGCTCAACAGGCAGAGAAAGAAAGCACGCGGGTGGTCTACAAAGGCACATATTACCTTTTACAGAAAGTTTCAACAGGAAAATTAACTACTTTTGCTCAGCTGCAATGATCTTCTAGACAAAGGAGAGGAAAATCAAAGGCCATGTCAAGGGAAGAAACCGGTTAGGTAAGTTAGGTAGCAGGAATGCAGAAGGCTGTCCTCTCAAATTGCAGCCTTAACAAATTATCCTTGCATAGCATAGCTGCTCTTCTGTCTCAGACTTCGTGTTGTGTCCCGAAAATTTGGTGCTCTTGAAACTCTGCTTACTCTGCAGCTGCCTTCCCAACACAGAACTAAATTCCCAGAGCAGCTTTACCTTTGTTTTAAATGGAGGTGAGACAAAAGTGAGAATTATTTACTGGTAGTCTTGGTAAAAATATGTGCCAACAAAAAAACTTTTTCTGAAACAAGAGAACAGGAGCTAACCTCAGTTGTATTTCACATTTTCTTATATATACTATATATATATTTCATATTTTCATTCTGGGATCTTCAAGTAAAAAAAGATTCTGGGTTCTAACATTTTAATCGCTGTTGTTTGTACTGAAGTACTGTTTCAAGACCAAAACCGGTGTGCTGTGCTAAGCAGTACACACAAAGTCACCATAAAACAACAGGACCTTTCCTAAATGGACAGTTAATTTAGCTTAACAATAAAATGGTTTGTATTCCAAAGGTAAAACAACAATAAAAGATAGTAACATGACTTACCAAAGAAAGGAGTTAAAGAAAAGTAAATCAGGTGATAATAGTTATAGGCCTCAATCCTAACATCTTTCCAGATTCCTTGAGTGGGAAAAGAAGGGCCCCAGTCCCAACTAAATGAACACTGCTCCTGGAATACAAAGCGATTATGTTACAAGTGCCTACTTTTCACACAGAAATTGATGCTGTGCCAGAAATAAAAATGATTTGCTATCTAGACATGAAATACTGCCATGCACTGGAAGAATTTTTCCAATTTCCATCAACCCAGAATAGCCTACAATACCTTTTCTCTTACTTCTTGAACAAAACTCTGCTGCCACTACTTTATATAACTATACAAATTTGTATTAAATATCCAAGTATATTAAAACTTAATATTAGCGAGAGCAAA
Organism: Anser cygnoides; assembly: GCF_040182565.1. Taxonomy (NCBI): domain Eukaryota; kingdom Metazoa; phylum Chordata; class Aves; order Anseriformes; family Anatidae; genus Anser; species Anser cygnoides. Next base: position 74,213,926 of record NC_089876.1, read on the forward strand.
ACAGCACCTGCTCCAACATTAAAAAAGTTAAAAAAAAAAAAAAAGCCAGAAGGTTACTTTCAATTCAGCTCTGAATTATCTTAGTTTGTAAGGCCAGTATTTAATTTTATACCTAAAAGACAAAGTAAGCAGAAAGCTGATGGTTACAAATGTTAAAGAGAAGTACTGTAAAAGAATGACATCAAATTAAGCATCGTGGGCATATCTAAAATATTTTACCCTGTTTTTTTGTTTTAACACCATAGATTAGTACAAGGAAAGAGATGCACATGTCTGGTGCAATTGTGTAGTTCAGTCTTGTTCACTGTTTCTCCCTTTTTATGACTCTTTCATACAAAAACAAAGGGAACAGAAGTACAGTCGAGGAATATCTTTGTTCTGGTTCTAACATCAGAAAAACTGTCAGAATTATAAAATGCTGCTCAGGCAGAGAAGTACTGCTTTCCATTTAGCTGTTTTCAAACCTGGACAGACCTCTAGTTAACAAATCCCTTGAAGACATCTATTCAGCTGCCCTCCAAGCTTCACACACAGCCCCAGCCCCCAAAGCAAATACAATAGATCTCCTTAAAGTCTTGTACAGTGACCTACAGTTCTAAATTTAGAGACTAATAACTTACAGCCGAGGCATACTAATTTTGGCAAACCACATTGCACAAGTCTGGCCTATCCCTTGCATCGCTGGAGTCAGCCAGCCTGCCTATCAAGTTGCAAAAGAGCCTTCCAGGAAGCAAGCGCTGCACCTATTTCAAGTGCAAAAACAGGGACAATACATTCTTAGAAAACAGATCAGATAGAAAGTCATTTTCCCTTTATAAAAGATAAATAAATGAATCACTGACAGATTGTCAGATTTCACTAATAACACTGCAGAGACTATCAGAAGTAACATCATAAGAACAATACACTCGTATCACTGATGTACATTACCAGTGAAAGGTTTGCGTTTCGCCACAAATTCTTATTAAGATTTAGGTACATTTACTGCATGTAACACTGAACCTCAAACATGTGTACAGCTCTCCATTATTGTATGACGATAAGCAGCCAGCTTACTTTAGCAATGCCCTAGTGTGTTTGTTTACTTTTAAATGTGACATTGCTGCTGTTTTTGCCACGTACTTGGACCTAAAAATTTTTCTGGAAAAGTCTGAAGCAAGTTTCCAAGCACAGTCAAGCAATTCCTTTGAGAAAATGAACTAAGGTACTTACAAATTTAAAGGTATCGTTCAGTAAAGCATAAAATCATTCCTGGCCATTTTTGCTCTATAAATAAGACTACAGCTGTTCAAGTGCCTTCTTCTCTTTAAGTTTCTCCCTGCTCTGATTTCTAAGAAGCACAATGGAGACAGCACATAGACTCAGAAGAATTAATTAACTTTCTAAAATGTAATAAAAATAAAAGCAGCATCTAGTCAAAAAGGCAACATCTTATACTGATGGATGTTCCCAGGGCAACATGAAGTCTACCTTCCTTTCCATTAATGTGTTTTAGAGCAAATTACACCTAGGTATAGATTAACAAGATTCACCTTGGTTTTTTGAGAAGCCTCTAAAGGACTTTCTTAAAAAGATCCAAATTCATTAACAAGAAAGGCATTTAAGTGGAGACAAACGTGAAAAATAAAAAACAAAAATAAAAATAGCAATTCCAAAGAAGTTCACCTAGCCACTTTCTAGCTGCTGCAAAGGTGTCAGAAATACATGAGATGCTACACGAATGACAGTTTACACAGAGGAAGTTTTAGCAGCAACGATGCCATGTCTTAAATCTGAGTTTAATTCTTTGTGTATTACATTGTTGGCTTCACTGAATGCGTACATTCTGAAGTCATACTTCACAACACCATAATAAGATGAGAACAGGTCCTCTGTTAGGTAACACTTCTCAGGACCTGCCAGAGCTTCCCAGTATAAATAGCACAGTACACGAGCAACAGCAAACACTCACAAAGCTGCCTGGCGGAGATTTTTACAGCTCTGGCAATATAAACTGGTATTTGTCATAGTGAACTCTATTGTCAGTACACATTGCTAAACCCACCCAGTGGATCAAAATGTAATGATCACACATTTCCCAGTGCTAGCCTGCTCTCTTAGCAGCCAATCTCCTTGCACTCCCTGAAAAAGCCAGCCTTTCAAACATTCTTATCAGCTAGGTATGCTCAGCCTGGCCTTCACATGCCTCTTGTATTATCGGCATGCTGGATTACAGGTTTCTTGGGGATGCAGGAGAAGGGAAACACAATGAAAACTATGCCCTGCTAATAAAATGACATTGCAGGTTTCAGAATACATCTGTAAGGACAGTCCGTGGTGCATTCCTATTTTTGAGCCCGAAGCCGGAGTCAGATGATTCTGCCCCTACCTTTCTGATGAAATTGGCATGGCACTCTCCTTTCTGCACAGGTGGAGGGCACGCCGGGGGGATGCTGTACGCTGTGTGACATCTGCTCTGCTCTGCAGCGTATGAAATTGCTGATAAGAAACGGACTTCAACAAAATTGACCTCCTTGATCACGCTGGTAATATCAAAGCTCTAGGTCAAGAAAACAAAACAAAATCATTACAGCACTGACACTTATTTATGAGACCTATAATCGCTGTCACATTGAGGCTTTAATACCATACGTATGTTATTCAAAAGCATTTGAACTGAAGCCTCAACAGGGTCTGCTTTTGAAGGAAAAGAAAATTAAGGTTATTTCTTAAGCTGGAAAACAAAATACACAGTAAGACTCTAGATAGAAGGAGATCTTTCTGGGCAAACCACTTTGCCCATACTGAGCCCCCACTGCCGGCTGCAGCGGTCTGCTTGCACACAGAACTGCTTGAAGGAGGAGGATGGCAAGGGGATCTTTACCTTCCTTCCTCACTCAGAGCTCATCTACATGTTTAGAAAGGCACTTTGTTCCAACTCAGAAAGCCGGTCTATACAGGAGTCCTTCCAACTCATGCTGTGCTGCCAGCTTCTCTACCACAAAGCACTGAGCTGCCTTTTGCATGAATGCAGCAAGGCTGTATTTCATGCTGCTTCCACTCCCATGCCTAAAATGTAGAGATACACATTCGTGTCTGCACCACACAAAGCATTTGGGGGCTTCCTCATTGGCTCACAAAACCGCCAGTGTGGCTGGACAGAGGGATAAACATCTAAGTTTCAGAATTGTCTTGTTCTATCAAGACAATAGGGTCCCAACACCTAAAAACTGTTTCTTCTTCAGAGCGTTCATTTGTGACAAGCCAAATCTTGGCAACTTTTTCCAACTTGTGAGCAGCCCAGCTAGCATCACTCACTTCGATTCGATAGCATTCAGCAGAAAATTGCAAAGGAAACAGCATCCCCTTACAGAGCCTTCATAGAGGCTTTCCTGCAGACATAGTTATCGCGGAACATTGTGAACAAAGCAGAAGTCTGGGTCACAGCAATTCTCGACTCAATCTAATACAGTTCACTCTGGTTTTACCCTGAAGGCCATTTCATGAACTGTTACAATCTGAGACAGAATGAAGTTGCAGAAATAAGAACAAACTAATAGCACTTCCCAATTCTACAGAGCCTGCTACCAGTAATCCTTTAAATACTCTCCAAATATTAAATAATTACAATTTCATAAGAGCCCTGTGAAATTTCTTATTTCACAGATGGCAAAACTAAGTCACAGAGAAACTGAGTGATTTGTCCCAGATCACACAGACCCAGGAGGCAGAATCTAGTTCTCATGTCTCAGTCCAGTACCTCTGCAATAAAACCTGCCAGAATGGTAAACGCTGAGATACGAAGACACAGGATTTACTTTTTCACTCAGTGACTCCACTGATATTCTTCTTTTGACTTTTCCTTTTTTGGATTCCTTTAAGAAAAAGGCAAGTACCCAGAACAATTTTACACTTTAAAACTACAGAATTAGTTTTAATGTTCTTGCCACTCTCCAGATCATTCTATGATGAGTACTCTCATCCTGACACAGTCTTACATCTTTGGACTCAGCCTATGTTATCAAAAGCCCAATATCAAAAATCAAAAACAATATAACAAAAGGTATGGAAACACTTGTAAGGGCTTTGCACCATGTGCATTTTTATTTCAGTATTCAAATGTAAACCATTCTAATACCAATTAGTAAGCAGATTTACAGCTAATATAACTGATTTAAGCTTACGTTTTCTTGGAGCTGTGACAGGTCCCAAGAAGCAAGACTTATATTATTAGCTGAACTGATCCTCTTCCATGGGTTCACTTGTTCTGAACAAGACACACTTACCTCTAGTTCTGACCCTGTTGCTACTGAAAGGGAAGTACGAGTTCTCTTTCCAACACTTCTCTGATTCCCTGTGCAGCCCTCAGGTCAACAGTTTCTGCGACCAAGCACCTCGTTTCATGTGTACTTGAAAAATGAAAGTGTTCAGCACAAAAGGCCTTTGAATGAAAAACAGAAGCACTTTCAGAACTGAACACATTACTTACGTATCTGTTGAACATGTTCTCTGTTGTCCCAAGAGTGACATTGTTGATCAAGATGTGTGCTACTGTATCTACTCCTTCAAAAACCAAATTAATTTTCTGCCACTTTCTACAAAAGACAACATACACATACGAAACTGTTAGAATACCTACAGCTAGCAGCAAACAGAAAACACATAATTTAAAAATGTACATTCCCACTACTGTTAGCGGCAGTTGTCTCAACTATATCCAAAAATGTTTGACTCAGTGTGGCTACTTTATATCTTTCAATAGTCAAATTAAGATGACAGCTGAAGTGTCTCAAGTCTGCAACACAGCATGTTCGCACAGCCACGAAGTATCAGATGGGCTGGCTTCCAATTAGCCTAAGTATTTTTCTTCCTCAGTCAGCAATTCATAAGTAATTTTTAACAATGGAGAAAAAAATGCGAAAAAGCAACTCCTGCAGCGTCCTTTAGCAACAGCTTTGCAGCTGTACATTATTGCATAATTTATTAGATACAAAAGTAGCATGTAGATTTTGAGCTGATGGATTAACCAGCAATTCTGCATGAAAGATACTGTAAAACTATTTTAGACATAGCCTTATTGCATACCTGACGTCAAAAGGAGTTTTGAACGTCCTGCTGTAAGTCCAGTTATCCAGAGAGATCCACCTGTACATCACATCATTAAATCTATAATATGGATCCTAATAACAGACCAAAAAAAGAAAATGACATGACTTATTTAGTGATAGTGTTACTACATGTATGTTCATTAGAAAAGCTCTTCTTAATTCGGACAGCCTGCAAATGCAAAACGCACCTAGTTCTGATATTCCTTTTTACCTTTGAAATAACACGTGAAAGCAAAGCTCTGGCAATATTTGGCTTTAACTATATAGGTCATATCCTGTTTGCCATAATCATTCATACTGAAAATAGAAGGTGCAGGATTTGTCTTTATATAAGAAATGACTGGGCTGGAAATTAAAAAAAAAAAAATAAATCAAGACAGCTTGTGACTTAACGAGAGGAATAGAAACATGATGGCCGTTATAACGATGGAGAAAGTAAGATTAAAAGGATTTTAAAGAGGCAAAAAAACAGCATTTTAGGCCGCTGGGGACAGCTGTGAACAAATCTTACAGTTTAAAATAATAGCAAATACTCGAGTTGTTTCGTGTCAACCTGTGCTGATGTGGTAAGACTAAGTGACATTGGTTTGTTTGGAAGGAGGGAGAGAGCAAAAAGAAACATCGCAGTTTGGTTTGTTGCATAAAATTAAATGATTACCTTTAGAGAATAATGCTGCATTTATACTGAATGTGTTCTTTCCCCTTTAGTCACACCACTCAGGAAGAATAAAGGCACAGCTGGTACAAGCTACGTGCTCAGCCTTCCTGGCTTCATGCCGTGTTATTATTACCTTGTGGCGGGTCACAGCGCTCCTCACCTCAGCTGAAGGTATCGGCTGCTGCCGCACACCTCACACCAGGGCGAGGAGAGGTGATGTGCTACGTGTGTGGGGACCTGGGTCAGCCACCGACAGCTCGGTCCCATCCTCGGCAGCAGCAGCACGGCCGAACTGCCTTCCCCAAACAAAGACCAACCTCCTCTGGACTACAGGACTCAAACCCAGCTACGAAGAGAGAGCAGGGCTGCATTAAGGGTCGCTTCGGGAAGGGTCCTCTGCAGCACCAGCACACCTCACCACCTGCTCCAAATATCCACATCCGTGCTGAAGAAAATCTGTCCACTTCTTTCTTTTTTTTGCTGGAACTCAATTTTTCTTCCCATTTCAGGAGTCAATATAAATACTGACGACACTTCTGGATTTGAATCCTTCTGAAAAACGTTGGTTTATATCTCACACTTGTTTTACAAGTGATAGGGGCAGGCTCTGCAATACAGACACAAGCCTATTTATACAGCAGAGCAAAATTACAAAAAAAAAATATGGAATTACAGCATTTAAGTGTCTTTTCTCAGCAGCATAATCTCTTCTGAGTCCTGCAGCAGTATAAATGCCAGTCCTTGAGCCCATAGAGAGGGCAAGTTGTAGCCTTGCCTCATGCTGTGTTCTATCAGTCAAACCTCCTGCCACAATCTCTTACCAGCGTCAAGAAGCCTGGATGTTAAAGATGTCAAAGAAGACAGAGCTGACATCTGGAGAACACAAAACTGTTCATCTAGCAGCAGACAGACACGTAGGAGAGTTTCATCAGAGGCAGAAATTACGTCCTCAGATGGGCTCTTACAGAAGTGTACAAATCCTCTCAAGGTTTGGGGAAAATGGACCACAACAAAGAACAATGACTTCTCCAATAAACTCATGAGATTATCGGCATCTTCATTACTCAAAGAAACTGGTTTTGAGTGCTGGCAGATGTATCTATACAAGTCAAACTGGTTGGATTTATTTGAAATAGAATTTCCTCCCGCATTACATCAGCTCCCATTAAAATTCAAGGTTCATTTCAGAAAACCGGATGAAGAAAAAGACAAATTTAAGACTCTCGTAAGGCACTGGCAGAACTGGAAAGATGGTAAGCAATAGGCTGCACATGTATTAAACACACTTCACATTCATTAGCTCAACATGTTCCTGGAAGCAAGCCGTGACGGGGTGGAGCCAGCTACAGCTATTTTTAGAGCCCACCGAACGTGACAGCCTTGCGTTTTCCTGCTCCTTGCAATTTTGGGAAAAATGCTCATCTGCTCAAGCTCCCTGCTTGATTGTTCTCTACTCCCAACCTCAGCGCTGTAAGCAAGCAGCAAACAGCCCGCCGAGATGAAGCCCTGCTGGAGAGCAGTGAAAGGAAGCAATTTTCCCTTCAGGTAGCAGGACATGAAAAGCGCCGGCAGTATGAAACAGCCAAGGGTTTCTGATGTAAGCTCCTCCTTGCAATGACCTTAAGGGGATATGGAAAAGCTGCGGTCATACGAGCCACGAACCTCTGCGTTTGGCAGGAAACGGAGGAGACACGGACACACCTCAAGGGAGGCTCAAAGCCAGCGTGTGCGGTGCCAGGCACGCACCGGCCCCGCGCAGGACTGGCTTCAGGGGGCATGACACGAAGACCTGAAGGCCACACCAGGCAGATCAGCTTGTCATAAAATGAAATGAAAGAACAGGAATAAAAAACCAGATTCTCCTGCGTTATCCTACCGTTATTATGATCCAGATTGAAACTGCCTTGCAAGCTCCTCTCATAAATCACTTCTGCTGACAGTTTATAACGTACACCATTAAGAGAATCCTGCTGAAGTCACAGAACAGCAAAATAAAACTTTCAGGAGATATTTAATGATTTTGCCGTTGCCAACTTCAGACTAGAAGCAGAACAGTTAGGACGCTCACCTATACCCCCCAACGCCTTAGTACCTCAAGCTACGGTACCCGTTCTTCACCGAGCCCAGCTTGAAGCGAAGCTGAGCCTAGCGGCAGCGAGGAGTGACCCATGCTCGTGGACCATGCCTTTTGGAAGTCTGTCCCACGGCCACTTGTTTTCAATACTTACTCTGCCAAAGCTGTTACTGAATGTCACCTCATGGTCAAGATGTGATACAGCTGAACACAGCCAAACATTACGGCAGAGTCAAGCTACAAGACTAGTATTAGGATAACTGATAAGATGCTAATAGCCATTTCTTAATATTCTTTGAACACTTTGTTGCACTTAAAAGGCTGCTACAACTTTTACCTACTATAACTTCACAGGCATTTGAAAGAACTCCTGCTCATCCTAAGTCTCACCAAGGTTTTTGGACGTTTCCACGTATGCTCACACTGCTCACCAGGGTACGAACATTTCAACGAAAAATATATTTATATTAATGAACTATTTCATCAATGACTGCCATTTAACCCGTTAGAACCGTATGATAACAAACCCAATTGTTACCTGGCATGATCTGAAAAATCTGGGCTATGAAGAAGTGCCAGAAAACACACAACATAATATTTCATATGAATGCAGGAGAAGCTACAGAAAATACGCGCTGCTTTACAGAACTGCAGAAATACCACTTGAGATACGTAAGCTTCTGTCTCTTCTAATATCTTTTAATACACAAGTAGGACCGAGACCACCGTAACCTTCTGTGTCAAGTGCACGCCCTCGTCGTATAATGGGGCACAAGCTGCCCTGTTATCCAGCCCCTGTATTAGCATCACAGTTGCACACCCCCTATAATAGTTCTTTACAAATCAAAGTGACAGCTAATAAGACAAAACACCCTTTCTGTATGAATGCAAATGGCTGGCAGATGAGAAAATCCAGCTACAATAGCCATATTCATCAGGAGTGAAACTTTATAGGAGTCACCTGCCAGCAGGAACGGCATCAAGCAGCACTTGGACAGTACACGCAGGAGGACTATTATTTCTAGCACAAAGATTTAATGCACAAGTTACCTGCTGATACGTCTCGCTTATCAGAACTGTGCCTGAAAGAAAATACTAGGCTGGCAGCACAGTTAAAAATTAAATCTTCCAATCTTTTTTCAGTGATCTGGGGATAGCAGTAGGTTTGCTGCAAATTGGTGAAATGTCTGCACTTATGTTCAGAAGCTTTGCACTGGCTTCACTCAAGTGACTACTACCCTTGTTTAAATGCATTTCTCCTTTTTTTAATTTTACACGTAAACAGTAATAAGAGCTACTGATTCTTAATGAAATCTTATTAAAACAATACAGCTCAACACATGTCTGAAGCTATCTCCTACTCTTGGAGCTTTTATCAGTTAGTCTAGCATCTGAAATACGTTGTTTGAATGCAGAAAGAAAATAATACTTCAGTAGGAACCTTGGAAGCATCTTCTCCAAGAGCGTTTTCTAAGATACGTACATTTGGTGCTTTCAAAAAGACGGGTTCATTCAATGCAAATTTTATGAGCCAAAGAGTACCAACATCTCTAGAAGGAATCCTAAGAGGATCCTGAGGGATGAGTAACAAACCCTCGGTGCCAGAGCTTTCTTTCAACTCAAATGTATAGCCTGCACAGCCGATTCACATGAAGCTACAGACGTGCAACCAGCTACAGCATCCCTGGGCAAAAACACTTTGCGCCTCAACCTAAATTTGAAACAAACCGCACATTGGCAAGTAAGCTGCTCGCAGCCTACTCTTGCAATCCAAACCACGTTTTGCAGGCTTAGAAACCAGCAGCTTTTTTTTGATGCCTTGCTCCCCCTCATTTGTGGGGCACCCACCAGGCTCCTCTGATGGGTGTAGGCATTCCCAAGACTTATTAATTTTACCCTTGTGTTTTGGGTGCTCACCCATGAAAAAATCCCAAGGCTAAGGAAGCAAAGGATGCAGTGCTATTTGCCACGTGCAAACCACACAGGAGAACAGCAAATAGACCTCACTGGGCCCCTAAACATATGGGTCTTGCTATGCAGAAGAATTTAATTCCCACCAGTTTTGTTCTCCTGTTTTCTGGTACAGCTTTTGAGAACAATCTTCACTTTGATTACAAACAGAAAGATTCTGGATTGCTGTCCTAGTAACATTTTCAGTGGGATGAACAAAAGCTCTACACTCCATGGCAGGGAGCGAAAGGAGCAAATGGAAAAAAAAAATAGGACCAAAGCTTTTGTACTTGGACAACTGCAATAAAACTCCTAATTCTACACTTGACACAACCCCAAAACGGTCTGATTTCTAGAGATAATAAGCACTGATGAAACGGGGCAACCTCTCCCTAAAATTCAGACTGTGTACACGCTTTTGTATAAATACAAAAATATGATTTTAGGCAGCTGCATTCAAAATGTTTGGCCGTAAGCATTTTCACCACAACGAAAAAAACTCAGGACGAACAACTGAGCTGTACTTTTTTGCAGCAGGAAGGCAACAAAGAATTTTGTCACCAGCTCCCTCCAAACAACCCAGGTTCGCTGCTGGCGAGGCACGTCGGTCCCCTCGGCTCCCGCGCAGAGCACGCTAACCCTAATGCCACCAGCTGAGCACCGGCTTCCACGCCACTGCGGTTTCACAGCTGGCCCTACCAGCACGTGCCTGGAGCAAGCCCATACTTGCACGCACGTAAACATGTTGTAATCGCCCACAAATAACCATCGTCGATTTAATTAGCCTCGTGCCCGTCTTCCTATTCACAAGAGGTGTGCTGCAGGCTGACTAAGCTCTCCTACCTGTGTGCAGACTCGGGATCCTGCCCAGGCACACCAGAGTTCATGATCGCAGCCTCATTTCCAAATACCATACTGCTGCTTGAAATGACTGAAATTACCAGTCGGTTTACAGCAGTGCAGCTAAATTAGCAATCACATTTTCTCACTTCGTAAGAGCACTTAATGTGCGAGTAGTTAAATGTGAGTCTTTCACAACGTCATTAACTTGTGTGCATGAGTCAGTGCATTGGTCACAGTTTCTCCCGGATGATTATTCACACTTATTAGAGCAATGCCTCACAGCACAGCCAAGCATCTGAGACATTCAGCTTATCTTATGCGCTTTGCACGGCATGAAGGGGCGCAGCCCTCGTCGCTGATCCTCCACGTATTCTCTACCTGCCCGCTGCATTTTTTGAAACTTGCTTTGAAAAGCCATTGTTACACCTTTCCCTTTACACCTAACTTTAGTCTGAGCAGAGCAGGATGGTAATCCGAAGGATCACAATTACAGAATAGAAAACATAAAATTCACGCATCCAGAAAGTATTGATTAAATAAATACTGTACAGGAAATGCAACACTGGGCCCTTAATAAATATGATATATAGTTATGTCTGATACACTTGGACAACAGGATGCTATTTTGGATTTTTTAGTACGGCAGCTTATTTATCAGTTTTATAAATGATCCCGTTAAATTCACCGTGCTCTATGCCTTTTGTTTCACTTAGCGTCTACACAAATCCTCATAAAAAGGCATCTCGATGACGACCCAGACTCAGTGCCACGCTCCTTGCCGTGCTGAGTCACGATATCAGGATGCTGATATCTGAAGAAACTCTGCTACCAATCTACAACTGCAGTTCTGATCACTTGTCAGGGAGAGCGGTCACTACGTTTTCATAAAGCTAAAAACTGAAAGAGGCAGTGGTAAGCAGAAAAGGCAAAGCTTCTGGAAAGTGTTATTTATGTCAGGAACAAGTCTATTCAACGGAACTTCCTCGTGGTTCGGAATATAATTCCTGGAGACAGCATGGGAACGTGCGATCTCAACCCTTCTGACGTGCTCTGCAGGTACGGAAAGCGATTTTTAACGGACTGCAATGCCTGAGATCCCTGGACTTCTTGCATCAACAAGTCCAACTTCAACAGGGGACCCTCAGGAACTCATCCTTTTGGGGCCACGCTGCAGGTACACACGACTCGTGCCCTGCGATGGCTACCAGGCGTCAAACCAGGGGATCTCGGGCACCCCGGCCCGACTCGGGGCCTTTCCCCACCGCTGCGGGCACGGAGCCCCTGGCGGCTGCCCACCGTACCTGGATGAGGCCCCGGCGGTGCAGGGCGGTGTGCACGCAGCCCGGCACCTCCGCCGGGAGCCGCACCGAGCCGTTGCCGTTGCCCAGCCGCCAGCCGCCCCGCAGGCTGCGCACCTCGGGGCCGCCCCACGCCGCCGCCAGCAGCACCGGCACCGGCAGCAAGAAGATGGCGGCGCGGCCCATGGCCGCCGGGGGGACGGAGCGGGGCCGCCCGGCCACGTCGGCGCCAGGCCCGGGGCGGCGCCTCGGGCTCCTCCCGCCGGCCGTTAACGGGGCCGAGGGGGAAAGATGGCGCTGCGGAGGAGGCGGGAGGGCTGAGGGCTTTTCCCCTGCCGCCCTGACAGCGAGAGACGGGGCACCCGGTTTTACGCGGCCCCCAGCTGCCGCCTCTTTTAACTGTAAAATGGCAGAGGGGTAGAAAAGCAGAAGGCTCGTGAAAGAGCGCTCTGGGTTCTCACGGAGAGGTGCCAGGGCGGTTGCTGTGGGTTTTGTTTATAAAAGCCGAGTACAGTCATCCACAAAGGAGCAAAAGGGCAAGCTCCACGGAAACAACGCGGACACCCTCCCCAAACCGCACTGCAGGCTTCCTGCGGGCCCTCACTACCTCAGGCCCTTCCGTCACAGCTCAAAAACATAAATTAAAGCGTGAGCGGAGGGACCAAAAAGCACACAGTGCCAGTAATTCTCAGGCTGGCCTGCCCCACACTGCGTTTCGCCTCCATGACTTGGAGATGCTTTGCACCACCAAACATTTGCACTTTGTCGAGCTCTTCCCCCAGCTGAAGCTGTACTGTAAGCGGATGGCAGCTGTGCAGTTCCCTGCATCTCGTGTTTATGGATATAGAAAAGTGAGCCCCTGCAATTGCAAGAATCACCAACTCCAGTACTATCTGCTAGAAATAGTGTTGTGGCACCACAAAACAACATAGAGTACCTATGAACCTTCATTATTAATTCCCCCCTAGGCCTGTTTAGCCGTGAGCAGGCTAGAAAGCAGTTTTGCTTTTCTTTGGATGCAAATGGTTTTATTCCCCTCACGCAGCTCAACATGAAATTTAAAATGCTTTTTTCAGCCACCACTCCATGGCCTTAGATTACTCCTTGTGGCATTCGGGGTGTTTGTTGTTATTGTTGTTTCTTAAAGCACAGCTGATTAAATGAAACTTCCAGAAATCTACTGATGTGAATAAGCCCAACGTTGCCCATGCATTTTCATTTATACAATTTTTACTCCATGTATGAGCAATGTTAGAATCTCAGGCAGGTAGGTTACTTGCTGTTTCACAATACACTCAAGTGAGAAGGTGAAATGTGTTTAAAAACAGAAAACCACGCAAAATGCTCTAAAGTCATAACATTACCATTAGCATCACAACTTCCTGTTACTGTATGATTTTTTCCCCTCTTTAAAACAGAATAGTCAGGTCATTGTGCATCCAAAGCAAGCAAAACTACTAAATGCACGTAGGTTCATACGTGTGATTCTGCACAGAAATGCAACTAACCAATATCATTCAAAGGAACCTCAGCTAACTGTGGGGTTTTATCTCTATTCTGTTTTTCCATTTCCAGCCTTATGTTTCCTTATTGTCTATAATTATGGACTGTAAAATTAGAGGAAGGGATACGTAAAGCACCTTGGGATGCTTGAGTTAATTACTTCAACAACGTATATACGCTTCATATTCCAAGTCACATAAGAATGAAGTATGAGTGACGCGTGAAAACATGCTGCTGCTCCTGGCACACAGCATGGAGCCTAAGAGCGAACTACAGACAAGAATAGGAATAACCAGGGTTTTGTTGGTTTGTTCATTTGTTTTAGCTGCTGGCTTTCACACAACTAATTTAGCACACCTTAAGAATCCACCCTAGATATGTCCTTAGAAGATTTAGAACATCCTCTTGGGCTGACAACCCTTCATTTCAATTTAAGAGAAAAATGCCAGCCCTTCCATATATCTCCTGTATAAAATATACAATATAACCATGGGTGATTTTTTTTCAGAGCACAGTTCTAATAAATACTGGTCCAAGAAACAGCAGCTGATTCTCATTTTGTCACTCTGAAAACCCTCTGCTACCAACTTCGAAAAGGAACGGCTAGAGCCCACACTGACAACAGAGTCTGTGCAGAAATCTAACTATGAGAACAGTTACTCTGTGTGCACTTTTAAGACCGAGTAATCCGCGTTCAATATATTGGCTAATTGAAATCCAGGTCCCATTTGAGCTGAACTCCCAGCCATCTTTTAGTAAGATAGGCAAAAAAGACTACTGTCGTAGAAGATTGAGTTACCTCAGCTGGCTTCACACGTTGTAGAATTCAGTCAAAATAAATAACTGTCTTCTCACCTTTAAAAGTTCAGACTATAAATCCATTATACATCAACAGTACAAAGTCTTGTTCTGTTTCTGCCCTCATCTGTCAACGAGTAATGCAAATCAGCTTTTGGGACTGTCACGAAATTCAGTGTATTTTCTTTAAATTCACTCATACAACACTAAAAGCATTTGAAGACTGTGGTGCTGCCTGAGAGATCTTCTGGGATGTTATTTCTCAAGAAGCAGATTTATAGAGGATTAAGTTTTAATGCTACTGAAGAACAACTGCAAGCTGGCTTTTTTCCTTCCTCCCCCACCCCCCCTTTTTAAAGCTTTTTCAGCAAGTCATGTGATATCTTCCCAGTAAGAAGGAAACTGCATTTCAAGATGTTTACTGTACTTCCGGGTTTTCTTTGCCTTTTATTTTTCTGCCGAAGACTGACTGAGGCAACACACAAAAAAACACTAAAAACAATGCTGTAATTAAGTATTCTGAGAACATGCTGCTTCCTTGTTCAAGGCTTATAATTAAGTTAAATCATGTCTCATTTTCATGTCTCAGTTATAGGGTTTGGGTTTTTTTTTTGTTTATTTGTTTGAGGGTATTTTTAAGCAAATGACATTTTTACCGTTTAAAGATACTACAGTCTGAAAAGCTGTGTTAAACTTCTAAGACACACAGCAAGATCTTTTGTGCAGCTTTCTTTTATTGTGTACCATATTCCATCTTTCTGAAATGCCACAAATTTAGGAGGTTACTACGATTCTTACTTTACACGACTGCAAGCAGATATTCTTTATCAACTAAGACAAAAAGCTGAGCATAAAACCATGCCTTTGGCTATATTAGAATAAATTCAGAGTAGTTCCATTGAAGCTGCTCAAATTCTGCCGTGTTAATCCAAAAGTCTTTTGTTTCCAATTGCTATGCAATCTCTATCATCATGACAGGCTGTAGATGCTTTCTCTTTCAAATTCAAGTTCAGTGAGTTCACACAAAGGTTTTAAACAAACAGGTTCTCACAGATTTGGCTGCGGTACTTTAAGATCTTACTGCCCCCACCTGTCCACCCTGTATCATTCTTCTGCTGAAGGTTACCACCTCTGAAGCAAAATAGGACTTGTGTTCACACCAGTCCATGCTGGAGCTTGCGGTCTTTTGTACGCCACTGCAGACACCACCACCACCAGCAGTTTGTCAAAGCAGCAAAACAACCGAAGGGTCACCTACTCTGGGGAGTTCTGCATTGATGCAGCAACACTGATGCAGACCTGTTGAATAAATACTGGTGTAGAACAGGACTGGTGTTTGGATCATCATATATCCCTTCTGACGGTGCAGCACATCTGCATGAAAGCTTATGTGCAGCTCCTCAACATAACGCACATCCTCTGCTTCATCACTGCCTCTACAAAACAGAGAACTGCTATGCAAAATAGTTACTTTTTCAGCGGGCGTAAAGGAAATACGGTGCAGGGAGCCTTACGGCTATGGATTTGTAAAGGATGGACAGACAGAACAGATTTCAAGCGTTATTTTATGTTTATCTTGAATTCCATCCCAAAAGGATGCTGAAAATAAAATGAGGAAATAAATTAACATTGCTTTTAGATGAGGACACTGTTAATACATCACTAGAAGAGAATGTTTTACTGGGTTATCATGAGCAAAATACAAAATGCCAACTTAAGTGACAGGCCTTAAGTTTCTTTTATAATTATTTTAAAATCTGTAAGTCACTGCAAGGGTATTTCCTCAGCAAACAAAATTACTCAGCCCTAATAATCATGTGCAATTCAAGGTAAGTATGTGGAAGCGAAGCTACTGCTCCAGGCAAATGCTATATGGAGGGGAAACAGAAAAAAAAAAAAGGTAATAAGAATTTTAAAATTGCATATGCAGAAAGGCAGCCAATACCTTGACTATCGCCTTAAATTTGATCAGGTATGCCAGGGAAAAAGCTGTATTTCTACCTCTACACAGCATCTTGCTTTGAGATGGGATCAAACCAAAGGACTCGGGTTTCAGAGTACCACCTTCCAGGGCACGGGCACAAAAGGTGTAAGGATCTTAAAAGCCAGCATGATCAGGTTTCTAACAACAGCCTCCTTAGAAGATGGAATTCTCCCAGCTTTTATTCTCTTTGGTTTATGAACAATTTTGAGGCAATCTTAATCTATTTATAAGATTATATAACACTGACCATTGCCATTCACCCCGTCTCATGAGCAGAAAGTTACCGTCTGAAGACTAGGCACGGTGCTGTCCAAGCTACCTGTGAACTGTCATTACAACTTACTGAAAAGTTATCTGGAAACAAAACTGATTCTCTGGCATTTAGAGGAAAACAGTAGTACATACGGGGACAACAGTACAAAACAGCTTGCTTTGCCTTTCTCAGAGGTCTCAAACTAGTCACCTGTAACCACACTACAACATATGACTCGTCCCTAAACACCTGCAATTAAATCCCTCAAAATGTCGGTGTCAGAGGTAACAAACTGTTTCTCCCATGACGGAAGTTTGAGAGGCTTCAGAGTTTTACTGATGTGGTGTGCTTCGCCTGGCATCTTGCCAGCTGAGCGCAGGACATACCAAACCGATTACACTAAAATATGAAAGGCACATCCATCCTGCTGTTTTAATGGATGTTTTCCTTGCAGGTGAATATTATGAGGATGTCAACAAAAAATTTATAGCCGATAAACTGGATGAGTAAACTTAAATGGATTTAAAGACAGACCAGGTCAGGACCTCGGTTTCTCAGACTCAAATGGGGGTAACACACCTGCGTCAGCAGCACCACAGAACTCATTAGGACCCGCTCCTCCCATTCATTTCCACAAGCCCCCAGGAACATGCAAAATAACTTTACTGAAAACTGCTGGTGCTCCAGAGTCACTTCTTCCCCCTCCTGAAACAATGATTTAGCATCTAGGAGACTTGCTAGACTTCTTCACCAAGGAAGTCCCTGCTGAATGAACTCACGTCCCACTTGGGCAACAGCAAAATCCTAAGAACCTGCTGCCTACCTATGAAAAATCTTCACTCATCTAAACAATTCCAGTGCAAACCCCTTAATGTAAAGGAACTACATTCCTGTGCAGTTCAGGATGCTACATACCACATCACTCACTGCACCGGCACAAATATTTGAGGCATAAGAATTACAAAAATTGACTCACACATGTTAACCAAGCAGACATACTTTACTATGGGCTCTGTTTTTTTAAAAATGTTTCAATACATAAAAAAAACACTATACATGCCCACCTATAGAAAAGTGATACACGTATTTTATTTTAATTTTTAAACAAAAAGGAAGCAAGGCTTAAGACTACCACAGCAAAAAAAAAGAGAATAAGTACTGTCTTTGACTACAAATTTCTTGATTTGCTACTATTCAAAAGGTTAAAGAGTATTTTGATACTTGCACTGGAAGTGGGAAGGCAGGCAGTAGCTTTATGGCTATAAGCACGGTAAAGAGGAATTTGTAAAGAACCTTGTCTGTTCAGCTCAGCCCTGGGTGAAAGAAGGGCCCTCTTCTCTTCAGGTAGCGGAGCTGTTAAGATACAGCTCATGCTCGTTTTGTTCACAGGGAAATTCTCGGCCCAGTGGATCCAAATAATCCACTGTCTTTCATAGCTGCCACAAGAGTTGCAGCTGCATGGAAGAGCTGTCTGTTCTCACCCCTAGGACTATAGATAGGTGCAAAGGCGACTGCAACCTGTGATGATCTGAAAAACACGAGAGATCACTGCCTGTACTCCTCTGAGATTGATTCCACAAGCGCAAAGATTTTCAGCCAGCGTAAAGTGGTATAGCCCGACTGAAGTGAGGAATGCCACACCATAACTTTAATATAACCCCTGTAAATAAATATTCAGCATGCATTTTGATGTCTCGCTTCACAGAAGTTCCACTATATTCTGAAGGTAATTCAAATTTTAATTATTAATGAGTTAAAGAGTGACCAGACACTTAAGTTTTTGGCACTTTTTACATGCTAGCAAAATAAAGAGCATTCAGCAAACAGTAATTTCCAAAGGTAAGCTTAAAACGCTTCTTCATGACAGAAAACTGTCATGATTCCAAAAGGTTATTAAGCACTTACAAAATTTCTTCATCTTTAAAGGTTTAAGATGCAAAATCATCTTGAAAATTTATCTGTCAATAAAAGTGAAGTGGACCCACTGTTCTATTACACCGATTCTCTCAGAATTTTTTGAATATGGTTTCATCAGCAGTGGCCATGTTGACAAATGCAGTTTTCAAGGCCTGGAACTATGCCCTGAGGAACTTCACTCACACCAGAGACACTTTAAGTGTTAAAAGCAAACAAACTAAAAAACAAACAAACCCCCACCCACAATAAAAAACTCATAAGTTATTTAGGCAATTTAGACTAATAAGTAGTTCAGTATGCCTAGCAAGTTCAAAAATAACTACAATTTTTCTCATCACTCCCTTCTGAGGCCTCCCTACTTGCTCACAGCCCCGGAGGTGAAACTTGGAGGACAGAAGGGTGCAGCCAAGCTTCTCCCTGCTGTTGTCCACTTTGACAGTTAACAGTGGACAGCTTAACACAGACATGAAAAACCCACGGCATTGCTGAGAAGTCACTGATTGTTTAGGAAATATCCCGGTGGCAATCTGAACTTGTGGATTTTTTAAGACCTCTTCTGTTTTGTTGTGTTTTCTTAATACCAAGGATGCTGATCCACTGTTTATCCTTCTAGCTTCCCGGCGATGATCCATGATCTCGTAACCACAAACTGTGATTACTGCTATTTCCTCCTAGCAGAACTCTTCTGGAAGGGCTTATCAGCTAGCTACAGCTGGCTCAGAAGGTACATCTGGCTGCTCTCTCCACTGCCCACACCCTAAAGTGTTCATGATACACGTCAGTCTATGCTACATAACTTTTCTTTACAAATTCAGTGAGACTGACAACATTGAGATCTTCCCCCTCACTTTGTCCCAGCATATCTACACTTTGGATTCCTAATCTTAATACACAGCTGTTCTTTCACATTTACTTAGAGCTTCAGAAAGCTTAACCTCCTTATTATTTTTGAAAGCTTTCCTCCTAACTAGAGCCACTACAGCAAGCTTAAGAGATTCTAAAGATTGCTAGAAATATTCTTTACTAGCAGTTACCCTTTCCCCCTTTCTTCATGTCTTTGCACCTCACAAAGCACAGTGCGCTCTAGCAATTGCCTGAAATCCTGGTTCTGAATTTAGAAGTGCTCAGAGCCCCCAGACACTGCCAAGCTAAGTTATAGGGAAGAGATTCCCCTTTGGACCAGGGAAAGCAGCAGAACGAAGCCCCAACAGTGTGGCTGCACTATGCAAAAAACAGGGGTGCAAAGAAGTTCAGGTTTCTAAACGGTGGAGACAAACACTGCAGGGTGGCTGTGAAAGGGAAAACAAGGCTGGGAGGATGGGTCAGCTCCAACCCATTTCTGTATCAGGTCTCCTGCTCTGGGAACTTAGAGATGCTTCTATCTCAAGCTAATGGCAACTTCTCTTTTCATCTTCCTGTTTTTGTTTGTTTGTTTGTTTTTGGTGGTGGTTTTTATATTTTTGGTTTTGTTTTAGTTAAGAATAGCATGAAACGTATCTATGACCAGAAAGATGACACAGCAGCTAAGCTTAAAAAAAAAAGAAAAGAGCTGTTTCAAGGAAATTATCTCAAGGAAACTGAATTTCCTTGATTCAATTTCCTTGAAACACCTGCACATCCCAAAGTTTGAAGGTACCTGGTCAATGGTTTTCCAGAAGGCTGTTTTTTCATCCGTTTTTGTTCTGAAAACCTGGAATATTTTTCTACACTATGCATCAAAGAACATTACATGTACAAATACATTTCAGGGTTACCTGCATTTTCTTAAAGCTCAAGTTTTCTCGCATCATCTATAGTTAAACCCAAAAGAACGCACATTGACTTCTTCCCCAATTTATAAACACGAAGTTAAGACAAAGAAAAATTCACATCCTTAGCACTAAAACACTAATTCTGAGTTTAAGGGGCAGCACACAAAGCAGGGGTGGAGAAAGAAAAAAAAAAAAAAACACTAAGTAATAGTCAACTACCTACCTCTCATCTAATTCAACTGCTTGTGATTGTGTAACCCTACCTTGAAGTGTAGCTTTCAATGAATTTGGAATGGATTCTCAGGAAACATAAATCACTGTGTAAACAAGACTTAGGGATATCCTCATGAAATACAACTCAAACTGTAAAAAACATTAATAAAATAAATTAATACAGCTCGCAATAGAAAAAGGTCACACTTAATATACCCAAGTTCTACCTCTTAAATTTGTTAAGTTCTTTATCAGCATTTGTCCCATAGCATCTCACTACCCAGCTTAGAGCTCATTCCCAATCAAACCATGAGCCCAAAAACCAAAATATTTTCATACAAAAACAGGGCGAAAGGAGGCTTGTACTAGTATAAATTGTATGTACTTAAGCGCACACATTGGCTTACACATTGCAATTAACGTCTTTAAAAAGTAGTGTTTTTTATAGCACTACTGTATATCAATGTGTAGAACTGCCACCTTCTGAGTCTTTGGAAATGCCTTATTTATGCAAAGCTAAGAAACCCAACTATATTAAAATAATTGTATCCTAAGGATTTTATAACCCTTATAACAAATATGATGGTTATTACCACATTTTAAAAAATTACACATAATAACTGTGCAAAATAATCATCTGGAAAGCCACGGTCATTCTGTCTTTTGGGGGCCTTATGTTTACACCCACTTCATACAGTGGGTTCTGGACTTGCAGAATCACACAAAGGCTTAAAATACAGTAACGGCAGGCTGCGTTTATAAGCTTACATGGTAGGATTTTCTACTCAGATCATAGCATCATTGAAGCAAGATGGCCTCTAAACATCATGGATCTCACTCGCATCTTGTTTTTTAATTTAAATGCATTTGTATATGGTTTGTCCACTGGCCTTTTAAAAACAAAAACAAAACAATAAAAAATGTCAATTAGACAAGACAGATGCTTAAGAGGAGCAACATTTTAAGGGGCTTCTCTCACTGATACAAAGATTTGAACAGCATTCAGTCCCACATACCAAATTTAATTCTCCAGCCAGAACTCACCCATTCTATAACAGGATGTATTGGTACCACGTTCTGGAAGCTGTCTTGCTCTCCACTAAGGTTGTCAACTGAACTCCTACAGTAGCTAACAGTGATACTTTCGTCAATGCTCTTTTGAGTACAAAGTCTAGCATTTTATGAAGAGATCTGGACCTCTGACTTCAATAAAAGAATTCCAAACCTTGCAATAGGAAAAAAGAACAAAATAATGGTTATACTTAGAAGAATTTTCAAATTCTAAGGTACCTGTGAATTAGTTACTTAGCTTTTCTGTATTCGTTATCAGAGGCGGATTAACAGCTTTGTGGAGACTCTGTAGACCTCATTTTAGCAAGAGCAGCCTTCCCCAAAGAATTAACAGCTTCATACTAAACTAAATGCCAAAGCTATGACACATCTTTGCTATTCACCTTCACAAGTTTGTCAGGAGGAAAGGGTTATATACTCATGCTAAGCTCTGTACACAAGATTGCACCTTGCAGTTCCTGACTTAGATGGCAACAGGGCCTGGGCTGTGCAATAAAAAGTAAAGTCACATTCCAGAAAGTTGCCTTAAAACTCGAGACAGTACTCATGACTACATGAGCGTGGTTTTCTTTCAGACTTGAATCAAATGCTGTGAGGTAAGAAATGCTGAGGCTTACTCTGGTAAGAAAAAAAAAAAAAAAAAAAAAGGCTTGATTTAGAAACGAGCATCAGCTTCTCTTTTCCTCAGCACAGATTAAAGTATCCCACTCAGTGCCCCCCATCAATCGGGTACAACCACAGACCAAGGATCAGTCAAAAGCAACCTTGCAGAAACTGTTGTCGAAAAACACATTCTGATCAATGTTACAGGTCTCCTGATGAAGCTTCCTTCCCTCATATAAAAGCTTGCCTGCTTGCATGCAACATTGAATTCTCCCGGTCAAGCTTTCCCAACGGACAGGAGAGAGGGAGGAATAATAAAAAAGACAGCAGCTCGTGAACTATTGCATACACACCTGCAACAGCTCATCTGTCTACACCCTGAGTTATTCTTACTAAGACAGGTCTGCACTGGTATTCTTCAGCAGGCTAACTTGGACACTTAAAGTAACAACTTACCAGCTATCTTATTGCAGGTTATTTTGAAGCCAGTGGACTTTACCCTACATCGCGCTGAGTTCTGACAGCAACGCATTTTCACCTCACAGTAATATGGGCAGCACATCTTTACCTTATGTATCTTCTCGTTACATTTCTGCAGTTTTGTTTCCTGCTTTACCACGCTTTCTCTGCACTGCCCCTGCGCTGTTCCCAGTGGATAAGCCCTCAGCCTTATACTCTAAATACTTTAGCCATAATTTCAACTACCATTTAAACAAGCAATTGCCTATTGAGGTCAGAATCCAACACTTCTCCAACTTATTTCTGTTCTAGGTTTATGTTAAAGGCACTGGGGTAAAACATCTTCCTTTCAATTACACCAAGAACCGCAGAGCGCAAAACAAGCAGGTTATTCCTACCAGCAGCATCGGGGTTGTTTTTGCTTTTTTTTTTTGGGGCGGGGGGGGGGGGGGGGGGGAGCAGGGGGAGTGTTCAGGCTCTGGGGATTACAGTATAGTCTATGTTCTCGTGAAACCTTTATACCTTAAGATCCTTTATTGATCATGGATTATTTCTCTCATTTCATTCTTCTTGTGCCAATTTGCTTCCCTTAACTCACTAAAGGAGACAGTTCCCTTTGCTTCCCTAGTCTTAATGGATAAAAATTAAATGCTTTTTTATTTTTGTTGTTCTAACGCCTATAAACACAGCAAGAAACCTTCAGCTGCGTTCCAGCTTTTACCATGTGTTAAGCGTTATTAAGGACTTGCAGCCTGGAGATTTCTTTTCAATCACTAGCCACACATCTGATGTACCTATTGAATCTGCTTCAGATTACGATGCTTTTAAGACTTTTTTTGAACAATGAAGAATTTGAAGTAAAATTACTAGAGAACAACAAATGGAAATTGCAGAAAAGAATACAATACGTTATTTAGGCTGCTTCTGCTTGTGACTGCTTAAGCCATTAAATTCTTTTTGTTAATGCTATTTCTTTTTTATGTAAGCAGTTATCAAATCTAACAGTATGTCTGCACACTTATATATTAACCTGTTGTCTTTTAATCATTTGCCAGGCTGCAGTTCCATCCCTCCACTGAAATCAAACCTCACTGTCGTGGTCTGCTTAAAACCAGACTTTTGTTTCAGAGCTAACATCTACAATCTTCGTATAAAATAAACCATGCAAGGTGCAACTACATGTTTTTATACAAACATGTAAAAATGTACTTACACTCATTTTCAACCAAGACAGACAAAGTGCTGTATGCAACAATACACAGGGAAAGAAAACGAACCTCTCTAATCAATTTTACAGATCAAATTTTTCTGCAACTCTGAGAAGACTCAGGAATATGCTTGAAATCACTGAAAGTTTTTCAAGTAAAATTTGAGTAACTGACTGGAACCATGCTGTCAAATTCAAACTCCATTTAAACATAGCAAGAACTCTTCAAAAAAAAAAAAAGAACACTGATGTACAACTTTCTTTCCTCGTTACATGCTTTTAAATTTAAGTACCTTGGCTTAACTCGTTTTCTATGAATACCCTCAAATAAAAGCCATTTAAAAATTTAGATTTCCATTTCAAGACTTTAGGTTGAACCTGGCTACTGCGTTATGAAGCTATTATTGTATTTATCATCCTAAAATAAGTCTTTTAATTAAGAGTTGGACAGGGCAACTCACTTCAATGCTTTCCACAACCTTCAGTTTTCACAAGTTCAAATTGTTTGTTCCTCCGTATGTTTCACTAAAATCAAGACCTACTACGTACTTCCTAGACTTTCAGTAGGTAGATTACTCATTGAGGTAATCACTAATTAACCTTTCTGTTTCGGTAGAAGCTCTTAACTTCTTTCATCTCCTCACAGGCCCACACTAACCAGCTTCTCCCCTCCAGCCCCCCGCCTCCTTCAAGAGTGAGGCCCAAACGCAACTTCCACAGAGAGCCTGCGTGTGACGCTACCCAGGACCACTTCAAGGACAAAACACTTGCTGTGTCACCTCACAAACATAAGATTTAAGTCTTAGCATGACCTCCGGCACGGAGTTATAACATCTACAATTCACCCATCATTTTTTCATCAAAAAACATGTTTTCGAGTTACAGAAAGTTACCACAGAAGTACCATCACAGATGTACAAGAGAAATGCGTAGTGGTCCAAAGAACACTTCCATGTAATATTTTACTATCTTCTCCTTCCTTCACCCTCCCTCATCCACACCCCTTTTAGTTTTACAAAGCCCGGTGCCTTACATCTCACAGGACACCCTCCTAGTTGACCACATAGGTGATTTCAGTGGCTATGGCTCCAAGACAAAGCAATAAGCATTAGATTAACACAATTTCCCAAAAGGTAAGAACAACATGTTCACCAGCTTAAAAATATAAGCTTTCACCTCAGCAGCAATGCTATTGGCAGCTGTATTTCAAGTATATCCAATTCCAGCAAAACGGTGCAAGTAAAAACCTTTGGTTAGCATGGCAGAAACGCTGCATGAACTGCAGCTTCATCAACAAATCTACAAACACATCATTTCAGTGAGGCATGCACTGTTAAAGACAGCCCGAGTTTCTTAATTTCAAGCCAACTAGACTTTAAAAAGTTCACTTTCATTTTAAAACCAGAACAAACCATGTCCAAACTACATGTGCAAATTTTTATAAAAATTAAGGTTTAACATTTATTTTACATCTAGCTTTCCACATCCATGTGGGGACAAGGAATCAGAATGTACATAACTATAAGCAGTGCAAAAGTGGTGCCAGTGCGAAGTCACAGATGCACAATAAACTGATAGTACAGGACTAGAGAAAATGAAGCTATGGATGTTAAGAATGGAGACCAAAAAAATTAAACAAGGAAAAATATGAAGAGGGCAGGAAAGAGGAGAGCCGGATGTTTAATAATGCCCTTGTTGCTGCAAAGATAAACTAATGGCACAAGACAATGTTTCTTGTAGAACAAAAATCCAATAGCAATGAGTCTTTATTCACGTTTAGTCACCTGACATGAGGAAAGTGTCTGTTGCATTAAAATAGTCATTAATGTAAATGGCAGCATGGCTGAACAAGTCCTTTTCAATGGTAACGAACATCCCACATAGTAAAGTCACTTCAACACAGCCTCATGACAATTCCCACATCAAAACAGTACTTTATTTTATATTTTTTTTGCCTCATCATTACTCCCACATTAAGATCTTTCAGCTGTCAAGTGTACAAGGTGAAGAAAAAGGTTCTCAGTCAGCAAACACAGGTGCATCAGGAAGTGTCTCCACAATACACCACTTCAGATCTGCTGGGTCCCCAGTCCATCCTTGAACGCTGGGCTCCCAGCACCATGTGTAGCACACTACTAAGGCTACACTACTAGGTTAGCTTATTAATTCTGCATACATCAGGCCGAACAATGTGTCAACCTGCAACAGACTGAGCATTATAACTGAAAATGGCAAAAGATTCACTCTATTGAACTTCACATCATTATTTGATGTTAAACAATGAGGCAAATCCCAACAGTATATACAAAAACCAGCTTTGCTTTTACAAAAGATTTTGTTTCCCATATTGATTAATCCAGGCAGCTAACTCATTGGTTTATGCAACTTTATTGAAGAAAATAAATCAATTACTAGTAGAGCTATTAGTTGATCACTCATCCATTGACAACTTGCATCATTTATTCAGTGCTATATTAAACAGTGTTTTGGAAGACAGATTAACTAATAGCTCCAAGCCTCCTAACAAAATTTAAATGAATTACAAAAATGTTCTTAGACCCTATTTTGGAATACAAGGGATGTTTGACTTCCAATTTCCATTCTCTGTAAAACAAGAACTGGTCATTCCTTTATTGACATGCATAAGATACATCACATTTTCTGTTCTGCTGATGCTATAGATTCAGTACCAATTCTCCAGACACATCAGTTATGAGCAAAAATATATAATAAAACCTCAGTTCTCTAACACTGGAAGGTTTGGAACAAGATGGATGTTGCTACAGCGAAGTTACTTCTTTGATGGGTGAAAACTGAACATCCATCTCCCCTCCCCCCTTTCAGGTGGTATCTTCAGTATCTGTTAGAGCAGTGAGGAATGTTTGTTTTTTAATCTCATAACCAAGTTAGAATGAAGACATTGGCCACATAATACACATGCTCCATTAAAAAAAAAAATTCAGAATCTTGGGCAATTGTTCTTGTGTAACTACTTTACAGATTCTAAAAGCAGTTATTGTCCAAAGCTGGAAGAACTAAAGTCTTCTCAGATGAGCATGTGCATGAATGGAAGGAGGTAAACAAAAAAATAAAAAAGATGAGGTCTGATAGGGGAGCAGCCGGATAAGAAAATCAAAAAAGGAACAGTAATTTAAAGTTTATTCCAGCTATAATGCAGGTTATTCTGACTTTAAGGTAGCATCACATGGCATACTTCTGAGTCCATTCCCGAGATATTCTGTTGTACCTGCAAAGAACAACAGGAACTGAGTTAGTGCCAGCACGAAAATAACAATTTCCTACAAGGTTAACGATCAGGTATTAAGTTATTCCCATCTCCCTGATCTCTTCACACTAAGAGAAGTCTTTCTGTAATAACATTTAGTTAAACTGAAAAAAAAAACCTTGAAAAAATCCCTCCCCAGACTAACCAGGGTGTTCTTAAGTTTATTTGAAACAGTTCAGCTTCAAGGCAAGCGGATTTGCTAGAAATCTCCTGTGAAAAACTACCCAAGGGGAAGAAACAGAGACCACTTGGAGCAGGAGGGGCAAGGGGAGTGTTTTGTTTAAATATTGTTCTTAGATAAAGATTACAGGGGATCACATGCCATAAGTAAAGATTACTTGGTTAATAATATCATTGGATACAGAATTTATGTCAAAATTCTCATTTTAGAGTAAAACAACAGTTAACTTTCTTCATACTTAATATTCTCTTTCCACATGAACACATCACTGAAACATTTTTTTTTTAAAAGATCATAATATCTTTATGTACACTACTTCCACAGGAATTGAGCTGAATTAGTTTATACTTAACTCCATGCTTGTCAGTAAGAAGTTAATTTTCAACTATACAAGCAGAACATAATCCCCATACATTTTCCTAGCTTAGATGTAGAAGATGGACACTACTGAATAATGAACAGTTGAAATTTGGATTGTCCAAATTCATGCATGTGGTCTGATTACAAAGTATTGCTTCCAGGGCATCACTTTTAATGAAATTCTGGCAAAATGTGTGTAAATACTTACCAGAACAGGATGACAAACTCGCTCAACCTTGGTAATTATTTCATACTATCTTTTTTTTTTTTTTTCCCCCACCATGCAAGAGCGGTATCTGTGAGAAAGTAACTAGCCAATACATTTCACACTAACCACAGATCAAGCTGTTAAATATTCAGGTTCAGTAACTGGTACATCCATTATCTGTTAGTTAATCCAGTGCCTTAAAGCATGCAGCACTCAAGTGCTGACAAGCCTCCATTTTGTTAAATGCACCATAATGTGCAGATATTCTTACCCTACAGCATAGCGTATTTCTCTGTCCACTCTCTTGCTAACCTATTGTACCTAATTGGACAAGTATATTTAGCATTAATATATATATATATATAAAACAAACAAAGGCTACTTCATATAGCTATCTGTGCAAAACATTAAAAACACGTAAGGAACAAAAACAGTTGTTTCAACACAGATAGGAAAAAAAGTTACGAAGCCTTTCTCAAGGGGAGCTCCAAAATTAAAGTCCAGGCTGCTTCTAAAAAGAAAAAAGCACCGAAATAACAAAGCTGTCTTTTCCTCAATCTAAATATATCCTATTTATGCATAGTAAGCCAATAAATGGGCAACACGGACTTTCAAATATTGTCACACTTTGGGAAAAAGATGAAGTTTCCTTCCCCCTGAACTTCAAAGATACTAAGCCTCGTTGTTTTTAAGTTATGCACTACCAAGAATAGGTACTTTGACACACAAGTTCTCTCCATCCCAGATTTTCACAAAAGGCTCACTCAATACAATTGCAGTCTGACAAAGCACTCTTCATGAAGTTTGTTAAAATATTGGTCTTACGCAACTCCGTACTTACTTGTCTCTGTCTGTTTTATAGATACGTGCAATCTCTGGCACTAGAGGGTCATCTGGATTTGGATCACATAACAGTGAACAAATGGATAAGAGAACTGTAAAAAAAAAATTCTCAATAGCAAAACAGGAGCAATGATCTCGGAAACAATGGAGCACAGTTCTCTGCATTAGCACAACGTCAGCACACTAGAGAGTCCAAATAACCTTTTCCTGACACATGGCCAAAATAATTTTGTAGCCCGCTTGAAATTAAAAAACAAAAACAACAAGAAAAACCCAACAGAATAAGTTAAAAGTTCCTAAGAACTATTTCCCAATACCCACAACGTTCAGTAAGCATACATGAAAACAGCACTGTTGTTTGTCCCCTGCATTATGAAGCAAGGTAGCAGGCAACTAAAGCATATTATTATGCATTCTAATGACCAGCGTATTCGATATTTTTAATTATTAAAACCAGCGTTTATTTATTTATTTTTGATCGGGCTGAATTTTTTCTCTGTAGTATGTAAGATGGTATACCCTGATCTGCATTGATTAAACTACATGTGTGTTATAAGTAAAGGAGTAAGGCTCCTGCAGGCAGCTGGGAAGTCTGCTGCATCCTCTACTCTCACAGCAGCTTTGAAAGAAAAACATAGTAACAACATTAAAACGTAGGGAATCCACATTCAGATCACAAACCTACTCCTCACACAGACAGGAATTACAAGTTCTAAAGACAAAGCAGCACTTTGATGGATCATTTTGAAGCCACAGTGACCAGCAGCTTCGAGGAAAAACAAAATTTGATCATCATGAAAACATTTGAGAATTAAATGTTATTTACTATACTAAAATGAAGAAAGCAACAAAGTTTGTATTGCAGGACAACATCAACTTATCTTGAAGTATATAATCAGTAAGCTGAGTTCAGGAAGTTAATGTAATACAATGCCAGGGCAGGGCAGCAGAAAGCAACATGTATCAACAACCATTTTCTTTTGTTTACCACAGCCATGTGCCAATATAATTTTCCATGGAATTCTGGACAGACTCGGTAAAAAAAAAAAAAAAACAACCAACAACCTGAAGAATTCACTACTAAAAGCGGAATTCATCTTTAAATTGATATGCAAGAGTATTTTTACATGGAGAACAGCAAACAAGCAATTCCTCAGCCTTAGGTAGTTTCACAGGCCTGCTTCAGTCCAAATGCTGGCGGTTTGCTCTGGGACCAAGCTAGTAAGCTCTCCCATGAATACTGGAGCAAATAAGCAGCCAGATAAGGTTGGCTGCTACAGCCATGTAGCAGAAGGTATTTGAAAAAACAAACTTCCATTAAAAAATGCCGTAAGATATTATTATCAAATTGGCAAAAACACAGGCTAGATTGAGTAAGGGAAAATTCAAGAGATGGGCAGAAGCTCAAGACAATCAAAGCTAAAAGCACAGTATTCGACACCAGATGGAAACATTTCTCCTTCACAAAAGTTACCTTTAGAAATAGTTAAAGCAGGAGACCACTGTGATCTTAGAATATCGAGACAAATGCTGCCATTACTGTTAATATTTGGATGATAGATTCTTGTTGTAAATGCAACCTGCAACAACAAAAAAAACCGATACTAAGAACGTGTTTCGGTTTATAGCCACAATGATGTCATCCTCTCTCTTCAGTCAAGCTATTAGTCAACTCCTTTAGCTCTGAAAGAAAAGGAATTAAGCAGTTCTACTCCATCGCGGATTCATGGAAAAGCAGCCGAGCCACAACCTCTCCATTTCCAACAACCAGGCATTCTACTTCAAACAGAGAGAGGGCAAGGAGGAAGCTGCAATTTAATCACAGGTGTCTGCACCATGATGAAGACACTTAACACAAGTGTTTGAACCATGGCAACACAGCCATCGCAGGGCTAAAGAATATCAAAGATTATAGTTACTGCCAGCGTGCACCTTCACATTGCCTGAAATTTGGAATACAGGCTTTTGTTGTAGTTTTACTAGCTGCTTGTCTTATTTTGTAACTACTGCCAAATTCTAACAGGTACTATCACCTCTGATTTCAGGCACTCAGTAAATTAATCTCTGTCCATGGGGTCACATTTTTACAGAACCCAAACAGCTGTACTGAGAGACCTGACAGCCCCCTTCGCAAGAATTCTGTTACAATAGCACAAATCTATTGAGTTTTCCTAACAGTCAAGAAAAACAGAAATAAAAACAAACATAATTCCAAGACAATCAGAATTCACATATATGAATTTGCTCCTAAGAATATATGCCAACACACTCATTTTGGTGATAGGAAGGTATATAAGATATTGTAAGCACATGAAAGAAGCGAGACCTTGACAATATTTGAACACAGATGTTGGCATTTTCTATTGTGTATTTGGTTCCTTAAAGAGTGCTAATATCACAAATGAGAAATCAATACTTACCTTAGGTGGTTTGAAAGGGTAGTCTGTAGGAAAGTGAATTGTCAAGAAGAATACACCACCCTGATATGGACTGTCATTCTGCCAAAGTAAAGAAATAATTCTCCTATTACCATCTTTAGGACAAATTTCAGTGAAAATATTGCTTTTAAATAATGAAACTTATTTAAATGACCAAACTGTTTATTCCACCAATGTAATGGACACAGTAAAAACTCAATTACTACTTCTTCAGGTGAGTGATACTGAACAGACACAGGTCACTTTCTGGATGGACCTCTGAGTTGATGCTTCAGAGAAAACTTCTCTACCAATTCGAACGGAGCAATGTGACAAAAGCATCCAAGCCTCTCTGAGGTGGCTCCAAGAAGTAACGGTAACGGAGCGGAAGTCCTCTCTAACAAGTTCAAAAATGTGAAGTTCTGCGTTTGGAAATTATTTGTTATAACCACCCAACTTGATAGTGGCCAAGGGCCTCCCTCTAAGTTCTATCCTTCGCCTAGGTGTTGCTTAGCCCTCCAAAAAACCTACCAATACACAGCTAGCTCCTTGTTCCTTGGGGTGGGGAGCACAGACAAAGAAAAAACATCAAGATTGAAGTGAATCCTTCCTCCCTTTCTCTAATAAAAATTGACCATGATCAGGTATGGGGGAATACATTCCCCCTGCCCCATAGAAATAGTTAAAGGGATAATTCATTCAGGCTTTAACTATTAGCAGTAAAACAACATTTGGATTTTTGGGAAAAGCTCACAGGAAGCATGGGATAAACGTGGTGACTAAAGACTAAATATGGACTGCCTATGTTACTAATTACAAGAAGAAAGATGTAAGAAGTTTTTACTTGAAACTACAAACTAAATTTCCAAAATGAAGCAAATATTTTGTTGTTTAACCTGAAGACTACAACACTCTTAATTCCACGCTCATGGCTATGAAAAATGTATCTGAGACAGAGTACACTTCTTAATTATTTGTAAATTCAATCTTCACATTCCTTGTAAGAACATCTCACCAATGTAAGCGGAAAATAAATCTTTCTTAGCTAAATAAAAGCAAATTAAATTCTGGAACACAAGACAAGGGACTGAAACCTGGAAACACGTAGGGCATATCCTACGCAATCTCTACCTGAAACCTAGCAAAAAAGATGTAACTTCTTGCAGTCGGTCAAGGAATACTCCGTGAGGATGCATTTTAGCAATTGCAGGAGCAAACTCCTCCCAAAATCTGTTAAAACTGAAGATAAACTAATGCAAGCACCCTTACATCTTACGAAGATAATCACAGCCTGTACAATATTACATTGCAGAAGGGGAATGCTAAATGATTGGGTACTGCAACCCTCGTCTTTTATTAAAGGCACTAAGCAACACCACAGGAGCACTAGAGCTACTAACACCACACTGTCAGGATATTTCCAAGGCCTGGTTTTGAAACAGGAAAGCAGGCCTTTGTGACTGGCACCACAAAAACCACACGGGGAAAGAAAGGAGCTGTACATTGTTGAACCAGAAGGAGAAGCTAAAAATAATAATCCCATTTTTAAATTTGACTGATGTTTTAATACCTTACAACCCCACAGACACATAAAATCAAACTCAGTACAGCATGGAAAACACCTTGTATTTCAAACATGAATACAGCTGTTAAACGATTTTATCTTTGAGACACCTAGTTACAATCAATGAGGACCAGGGACTTGGGAACAGAAAGCCATTTTTCCAATCAGGTGAACCTCTAATACACAAACTTTCAGTGATCTACTTAAACCCCACTTGCAGATATATAGAGAGAGAGTCTGGGCGATGCTGCATCACTGGTATTTAATTCCTGCTCTGTAGCCTCACCAGAAGCATCACTCAGGGGCTCCAGACCTACTGGCATCTCGTATTGGACTCCTCAAGTTACAAAACGTTTTGTTTCCTAAATATAAATAATCAGCCCTGAGAACTCCAGATGTCAAGTGTTTGTCTTCACTAAAAGCATAAATGGAAACATTTGCCTTCTTTAACACGGAAATGGCCTTGTTCAGGTTTCAGATATGTACCATACATTTAACACACACTCTTCTCCTCAGTCATAACCGGAGCCTCACATTTCAGTGACTTACCCTCTGCTCCCAAAAGCACTCAAGATCTCAGTACATGACACTAGATCAAATAGATTCCCTCATCTACTTCAAAATCTCCACAAAAGCATCCCAAGTAATTACTAAAACCAGGATGAGCTCTTACTACAAGCAAAATCCACGCTAGATTCAAATAGCAGAAACGGTTAAACGCAAAGTTTCTAAGTAAAGTGATAACAGCTTACATTGTTCTAGAGATTATTTCAGCTCAAATACGTGTCCTGGTAAAACGTCACAGCAATGCAATAATCATCAGACTCATTTTTTTTCCCTCCTTCATTCTGTGTTACTGTAAGGAGTATCTCTAGAGCTAAAGCCTGATAATGGGAGTTGAAAAAAAGCAAAGCAAAACAAAAAAACACACAAGTTCTTCCTGAATCAGAACTACTAGTTCAATATTACATCACAAGAATTAGAATACTTACAGGTCCCATAATTGTGGCTTGCCAATGAAACACTACAAAAGAAAAACTCCGCATTATTATCTAGGCATGGTATGCTTTGAGTTAGTAGAGCAAAACATAAAACTTAAGATTACTTACTGTCATCTCCAACGGGACCTGCTGAACACTGTGCTGGAGGATCACGGGCTAAGTCACTAAGTTCCTTTAAAAAAAGAAAAAAAATCTGTTCAGAGAGGGAACACTAATGAATTCAACAGCCCTTTTCACTTGATATCCAACAAAAAACTTTAACAGTTTTTCCATAAACAAACACAGAAGAACATACAGTAACAACTATTAGCGCCAACAGATCAGTATCAGAAACATCTTTGTAAAAGATGACGATTCCCAAAACTGGCTATGAAGCTGAACAGTTACAAGGACTGCTTTTCCAAATAAATGTCATTACTTTTTGTTCCTGTCAAGACAACCCTGCTGGAGAAGGGACAGAGACAACAGGAGGACACAGCCTGAAGAGGGCTAAGTCTAACCAGTTTCTGATCAAGATTTTTAATGATCAAGTCTTAGCTAGAGAAGCCTTAAGCTGGAATTGAGAAAGCTACTGATTAGTCAGTCTTCATGGCATAAGAAGCATGAAGTGTATAACATCCGGTACTAAAATTCAAAACGATGACAACAAGAACAGAACAATGCCAGAAACTCAGTTTCTTTTTCTCCACTACCTCCAGCAGGGATAAATCTTGTATATATTAAAGAAGAAAAGAAAGCTGATAAGTATTGGAACCAGGCAAAATATCTGCATTTTTTAATTTTAAACTTTATATTTATGATAATTATGCCTTTAAAATTCTGAATTAACTGAAATGCAGAAACCAGGCCCCTCCCTCCCTGTTACAGGGGGAATGAAAACAGAAACTTAGAATGGAGGATTCCTTGTCTAGGATCAAGATTCTGGTGATGAATCACTCAAACACATCATTAATTTGTTTAAACACTCCGCAGTTTACTTGATTGGATGGTGTCCTTTAAAATGAAATGTATGCTTTCAGTTGAAGAATGTAAGAGATACCTTCCTTCTTCCCTGCTCAGTTTTGAATCTAAAAATGGCTTCAGGAACTTCTATAAATCTGCACTTGTCAAGGCATCTAGAAGTCACAAGAAAGGGGAAAATCTTCAGTTCCTCTCCCATATATTAACAGTCGCACACAAGTTATTTTACTACAAGTCCACACAAGCCACTAAAACAAGAACTTTCCATTACATTCTCAGACATTTAAGAAACCCAGGCATCCCTGTTATGCTGGAAATATGCACATTTGGACCAGACAGCTAACAACTCAGCCTAGGAAGAGCCTGATGTATATCCTCCGCATTTGACAAATTCCGCACTTGATAAAAATGTAGTACATGTAAGCTAACACAAAACGAGAAGAAAAATACATTACTTGGAGCTTGAACACCTTTGTTCTTGCAAACACAGAAAGAGAAGAGAACACTATTTCAATGTGTAGAAGTCCATAGGCTATATATAAAAACCCTTCATTTTTAGAAGTCCTTAAGTCCACAGATTTTTAGACCCTCATTTCACCACCCTACACAGGCCAATTTTCATCACCTTCCCAGTTAACCAGATCTGACTTTTGCACTGGAATGAGACTATACTGCAAATTTGAATTGTACCAGTTTTCAAAAGCAATAGCACGGTGAAATTACTATTATGGTCCATTTCACTGCTGCTGTTACTTTCAAGGGTGGACAACAGCTCTTTCCAGACCACAGTACATCTCTTTACAGGGTGTTCCTCTACCATATAGCACTCCCCACCTATTACTGGTGTTCCCTGTGAAATCCTTATTTCTGCAAGTAAATATCACTTATTAGGTCCATACATTGTTCAGTAGATTTGCTAAGTTAGACTGGTATCACTCATGTAAAGGCAAAGAAGAAATGTGAAAGAACTTTCAGATTGAAAGTGGTTTTTTTTTTTTGTTTGTTTTTGTTTTTAATTTTCAGGGTCCCCAGTTCCTGCACTTGGCAAATCAGAAAGTCCTGTTAATCAGGCTTACTTCTCATCTAAAAGCCTTTCCATTAAAAGAACGATCAGCCAATTATTTCCAATACCTGGAAGCAAGAAGTTCCACTGGATTTTTTGTCCCTTAAAGTAAATTGTAGCAATAGAATGAGCAGAAAGACAAGTGTTTGGTATTTTAATGTAGCTGTGTAGTTATTACTGGATTATTTGATTTAATCAGGGAAGAAGATTGGATCTTATTTTTGGAAAACTGTCATGGGGACTAAGAGGTATGAAAAGGCTCTTCATGCAGTTTATCAAAATTATTAAAATGAGTAGTATGAAGAAGGGCAAGAAAAGACCAGCATAAAAACGCACTGTTGAAGATATGTGCAACAGCCTTGAGAGCTCCTCTAAAGGTACTACGATCTTTCAGAGAAGCAAGAAGCCAGTACTCAAGATAAAAAACAGTTGACAAATAAGGTATTTTAACACGTCAGGAAAAAAAAATTAATAAGAGTATGTCAATAATCCAAGAAGGAAAGGCAAATAAGTAGAATTCCAGGCGTAAGAAAAATATTTAAGAAGTCCCAGTGAAAAAAATCATGGGGGAAAAAAAGAAAAAGGTGTCAGTAACATTAAGAATAGTGTACAAGCTGGAACATATGAGTTTTAATATTCTGGTCATCCAGACTCAAAATGTATGTCCATAGAGAGTTACCTCTCTGAAACATTTAAACTAGCCTGGAGAACAAGCAAGCAGTGACTTCAATGAGCTAAAGGGCTGAAGTTTTGTCTGGCCCAAAACAAGTAAGTATAAAAACCCCGTTGGTACTAAACAAAGCAATTCAAACTATAGATAAGGCTAGGAGCACCCGATCCACCACTCAGCGCTTCAGCCACAGCACAAGTGATTTACCCACTAGTCAGAAACACAGGAGAGGCAGCACCCATTCAATTCTCTTCTTGCACCCTTTGCTATTGCAGTCAGAGGAGTAAAATTTGTAGCAAAGCTCTTTGTTTCAGCAGAGTTTAAAATGCTGGGGAAGAACAGAGGCCGCGGCCAAACAAACACGGGCAGGTTCTTCCTGCTTACTGTAACACCGGCTCTATTTTTACCTCGCCGTTAAGCGTGTGACACTCCGGCATCTACACAAAAGGAGGGAGGCTTTTCTTCGCAGACAGGGAGCAGAAAGTTCTCCCTGTGTGACTTCAAAAAGCGCCTGCTGCTGAATCCAAGGGGCAAACTGGAATAACTGGAAACGCGGCAAGCAGAGGCATATGGGCTGTGACATTCGGAGCGCAGCTGAAGCATTTCATGCAAGGAAAGGGAGGAGCCTCCCCCCCAAGTCAGCGGCGGAAAAACAGACTTGTCTTCTTAGCTTATAGAATAGCTGATCTTGATTGCTACCAGGCAAACGTTGCATCTGAAAGTATTTCTAGAAGCAGAACTAAGCTTGGTGATTGCCATGGGCCGACAGAAGTCAGCTCAGAATTGTTCCCCTGCTTTCCCATTTCGTACCAAGAAGGTAAGACCGTGTGAAGTTTGTTAGAATTTAAGTAAAACAGTAAAAAAAAAACAAGTCCCCAGCACTGTTCTGTAAAATACCTAAGCATAAGGGCTTCGTGCTGCTTGTGCTGCAGTCCCTCCACCTTTGCTCCTTCTTGTTCCCAGTCAGTCTCCACAGTCCTTTCCTCTGTCAAAGGATCCCAAGCTACATCGCAAACTTCCTTAAAAATGCCCAAAGTAGAGCCCACGCTTTCCTGGAGTCAGCTGCTGTAGCTTTTCGTTTTACAGGTGGCTTAGGAAAAAGAAGAAGAAGCGTTCCCAAGAAGCGAATTCCCAGGCCTTCGCACAGAACCGACCGCACCAAGCTGGGCTCAGAACGACCCGTTGCACGCCTGTTGGGACGGATTAGTCTCGAATTACAACCGTGACTCCCAGGCTCTGGCTCTGCCGCAGGTTTCCGGTACGGCTCCGGCGTATCACCATTCTTGTGGCCCAGTTTCCAAATATAAAGTCGTGATAGTGCCTACCTCGCCACTGGGTGGATTAGTCACCCAGCATTTTACAGATTTAAGCACTATTTAAGGGCCGAGGACCAACGCTGCCATCAGAGGACAACGGCAATGAAGCATGCAGACGAAGGCATGCAGGTCCATCTTTGCACCAGTTTTGGAAAACCGGTAGGTAACTGGAAGTGCAGCCACTATACCTGCTCCCTACAACAGACCAACCTGCTTCAACACAAATTCAGCACCACGGTATGCCGCCAGGTTCACATCAAGTATGCGGTAGATGTAGTTTTTGTGGAAAAACAGATGTATTCTTGGCTCATCTGTCTCCTCTCTGTGAATTCAGCAAAACACTAGCCAAAAAATAAACCAGTAACTTCAAGACAGATATAGTTTAAAAAGCTAAATGCTTGTTTTACACATACGTAATCGTAACTAACAGAATATATAGTACATGCTTCAACTGATGAAGTGAAACCTTGGCATGTGACTGCAGGACTCTGATCCTGGGCAATATTATAAACCACCAAGTGCCTTTTGTTTTTTTCCTGACAGAAAAGCTGCTAAAGAACCCTCAAACAATTCCTCCCTGCCAGCTGTTCAGAAAGATTACAGCAGTCATCTGAAGGGTGAAGAACATCTGAAGAATGACGAAGGATGCCTCATCCAAATACACACGAGCAGGACCACGAAGGGAAGTACTGAAGGCAACTAGTCGCTCTCCTCGCAGTTCTTCACAGCACTTCTTCACGTTTCCAGGCCTCAGCAAACCCAGTAGCAAACGGCAGCCTGCTGCCTAGGCAAGCTGCCTTCTTTCGAGGCACCAAGCAGAGCTGTCAGTGGCAGCAGCTCCTTTGCTTCCCATTTCTCAGAATCCACGTTCCCTGCAGCTCCACTGCTACATTTTTCTAGTTTAAGATGGAAATAGCCAGGGCTTATTTTTAATGATAGTAGCAGCTGACTTAAATACAGAGTGGCAGAACATCGCTCATCTTCACAGGCATAAATGCATAGTTAGATTTAATATTGGTTCGTAACACGATTACTCGTTAAAATCATAAATTGCAGCTTGCTGGTTTCTAGTCAAGAGAGCACAATGAAAAGAATGAAGTTTATTTGCTTTAAGTTTCCAGACACTGACTTGTTCTACACTGGAGGGAGGGAAAGGTGATATGCAGTTAAATCAGAAGTCTAAAAGAAAAGAAACACCACACATAACAAAACAAAATCACTAAGCCAAACGAAAACCAGCATTTGAGTGCTTGTCTAATATAGTCTGTCATAAACAGGACAGCTCAAATAACTAAGCATCCAAAAATTCACTCCATTAGTCTTTACTCATTAGCTCACAGCTGAAAACAGCTTTAAAAAAGAAAGGATTGGAAGCAGCTATAAAGGGAGGGGAAGAACATTTAAGCCTGTTTGAAGATTAAGAAGTGTCAGCCAGCAAAGAACTACTGCTTTATCCCACACACCTGCATCTGCAACATTCGTTTCGGCATGAAAATTAATTATCCCTGGAAGCAGAAAATAACCGTTTGAAAAAAAGAGTCTGAATGTGGATTTTTAAGCTGAATAAGACGACACTGGCACAACACACACGCGTAACCAACAGAAAAGTGTCAATTTCAAACAAACGGACCTTGTGGCTAACGCTTAAAAATATGGATACAAACTACCTATAGTGACAGTGCATAATGCAGAAGGACG
Source organism: Anser cygnoides (assembly GCF_040182565.1). Lineage (NCBI taxonomy): Eukaryota > Metazoa > Chordata > Aves > Anseriformes > Anatidae > Anser > Anser cygnoides. Next base: position 74,253,162 of record NC_089876.1, read on the forward strand.
TAGGCTGTTGTTTACAGAAAACCGGGGGCCAGAGAGCAGAGTGCTTCTTAACAAACCCAAGCCACTATGGCCAGGAACGTAAGACTTGGGATCATCTCCATCTTGATTATTTCGCTTGTTCTAACCTTCAGGATGTCATCTCCATAGTATAAAAGCTTTCAGGCTACCCACTGCATCTTGGTCGTACAACGTCTAGCAACAATATCATGACGACGTATTAAAAAACAGACATTGAAATATCCAGGTTTTAAACCTAGCAGTCGAAGGAAATGCCAAACTGCTGTGCAGCTGTAATTAAGTCACTTTGTGTGCCTGGACTGATGCAAACTACTCGGATGACTACATGCTATCTTGCCAGAGAACCTACCTTTCAATACCCAGACCTTTGTGAAAGGGGCTATTGTCTACAGCTCTTCTCACCTGTTCTGAAATTTGGAAGGTGTACAATGTAGGTAATGGTTTCCAGCAAATTTCACTGCTACAACAGCTAAAATATCACTCTATTCTACTCCGGCCTTTCCCAGAGCTCACCCCTGTAGCTGGACAGATCTGACTGGAAAAGGAGGTCACTCACCAAAAAGGCATTCAGAACAAACTCGAAAAAGGTGGCAGCAACTCCTACAGTTGTGCTTTGGACTCGGAAATATGGCTTGTTTCCCCACAAGTAACCAAAACCCACAGCAGCTGTCTTACTCAAGACGAAGAAAATCTGACTGCTTTACACACACGAATTCTGGGCTATTACAACAACTACCATTCTCTGAAAATAACAGGGTTACTAAAACACAAATGCACATCAGCACAGGATGAAGACTGAACACTGCCTAAAATATTCTGAAGGGAAAAGTGTGGTGTGAAGCTCGGGTTAACTTCCTGTTCGTTCAGTGATAACTGGGGGTTTTAATTCTGCCATTCCCAAGCTTCTGAGTGCTGGATCCTGAAACTTGACATACTTTCACTTACAAGCTTCCCCTGTGAGAACCACAGATCATCGGTTCTGCAACCAGAGCGGCACTCAGACACGAAGGTACGCAGTGGAAACCGTCCACAAGAGAAGTGAGATGTACGCAGCTAACTGAAACAGAACGGCGGGGGAAGGAAGGGGCAGATTAAATTCAACATAAACTCAAAATGATACCCTTGGAAAAACAAACAAAAAAACTATATTCAAAGTGAGGCACCCTAGCCCGGACCACTCCTTGCTTTGTATGAATCCCAAGAGGAAGGCGAAAGCAGCTGAAATATACCATATGGGTATACTCCACGGTCGTGCCCACGCGGTCATAGCCACGGCAGTGATTACGCTATCTTATCTACAGCTGTACCATTACGCGACCATATTATGCTATTGTGCACAGCCACCCCTCACAATGGACCTGTGTTCAGAACAGCTAGCGGCAGGGATGCAGAACGGAGGGCTGTAGGATTAGGTACAGTGAGGCACCAAATCAGCTCACGCTGAGCCAACGGCGTAAAAAAATTCCCAAGCTGTTCCCGAGGTGAACTGCAGATGCTCTCACAGTTCAGTTCCACCTCAGCTACCTAGAGGATATTGGTGTCCAGAGGGGTCTTAAAGAGCAGAAGAGGAAAAACAAACAAACAAACAAACAAAATAAACAAGCAGTGTTTAAAAGAGTATTTATAAAGAGACCGCGACCACCACATTGAACTGGGGGAACAGAAGGGGGGCATTGCCTATCTGGCGAATCATCGTTCAGGAGATTCTCCTCTGCCGCTCAGGGAAAGGACAAATTAAAACCAAGTCCAAAAGGAAAAACAAAGTTTGCAGTCATCCGATTTACAGTACTGGCTGGCATAATTACTCGGATAGGCGAGCAAAGGTTGGGAAATACAGCCTTAGAGCAGGGCACTCGTGTTTACCAGGAACCTGAAGATGACGGAAGCGATGAGCACCTGGCCAACCTAAGCCCAGGTTGGAGAGAAAACTCCCCGTAAAATCAGCCGAGCGCTTAGCAGTCCTCGTGCCCCCCTCCACCACCACGACCTACACCACTCGAGCATCCGCCCTCGGTTCAGCCTCAAACTCTGGTGGCCAGATGCTCGGGGAAAGGATTAAACTTTTGTCTCCTTCCTTTTTTTTTTTTTTTTTTTAAACTAGGCCCTAACATTTGCAAAGCAGCCTGAAATCCTCCCTTCTCTTTCTTAAAACCAGAATAAAAATGATCACAATTATAGCGAGACCCTGAAGATGCCTAACCTACCATGCATCTTACAGGAACGAGGTTCAGAACAAAGGCTTCCTACAATCAAAATTTTAAAATTGAAGCTAACTTTTGATACGAATGCACTGAACAATGTTTAAAAAAAAATCCTTTCCATTTAGCTTTCAGTCCTGAATCCTGCAATGCCCATTTTTCAGTAAACCCTGTCTACACTGAAGTGTTTGATGAATAGTTGCCAAAGGCATAAACGCTAATTTAAACTTGTGAATGTAATTTTAACTAATTTTTTGCATGGCTTCCCTCGCACAACCTACCACATTTAACGTAACGGATCAGTGCCCCATAAAAAGCCCACTGAAGAGAAAGTTTTGTTTTAAAATATTTCTTTAAAAAAAAAGCAAAAAGAGCCTTCAGTAGTTCCTGTTTAGAGTTTGAAGGATTAAATGTAGGTTCAAGAAGTTCCCAAAACTACCCAGCTTGTGCAACTCAACATCATTTAAGGCTCTCTACCGTTAAAGCCAACTTGACAGAAACAATTATGTTTAAGAACGCACTACTGACTGTGCTCCTATATACATTAACACAGCTGCTCTCGTTTCTTACCCTGGCTAGTTTATTTTTTCCTGCGCGTTGTACCGGCCGATTCCTACAGCACGTCAGTCACAGGAGAAAACACATGCCTGTAACTCAGCCGTCTCAATGCACAGTGTGTTAGCCTGAACTACCCGCCAAAGTCAGCTTATATTGGGGTACCAGCCCTGATGTTGGAGCACAAGGCACGTGTTCCCACCTGCCAGCTCTGATGCACAGGGAGGGACCCACAGGAGAACAGAGGGCAGGCAGTTAAAGCAGCAAAACCATCCTATCTGCAGCAGAAAGCTTGATCTGACATTGCGTATCGACGCCCTAATCCGAATTACGCAGAGGCGCTACCCCTTCCACTGCTCCTTACCGGCTGCCACCCCGCATCTCAGGCGAGGCCAAGGACCTCCATCCTCTCTCCCTCCTTACGCAGCTCAACCCAGGTCCGCCGGGAAAACGCCCGCCGGCAGGGGAGCATGCCAGGCTGGAGGTGGCCTCCACAAGGCACAGAGATGCCTTTGGCAGGAGGCAGTTCACTGCTGCGCGTTCAGCAGCTGTTGCTACAGCTGTTTGTATCCCCCCCGGCCACCCGGCCATGTAGCAGCTCGAAGGAAGGCGTTAGCGCTTCGGAGCCGCTCACGGCGCGGGGAGGCAGCCGAAGGGAGCTCATCTCGCAGAGCTGTGCATCGGCTCTCCTGCAGAAGAAGAAACTCGTGGAGGGAATAATACCAAAAGCGTTGGCTTACTTTCAAAAAACAGATCTTTAAAAGCTGGAATGATCGTAAAGAAAACGCTGGCTAGACAACCTTTTACCCAGTGCATTATCCCACCCAAATCCTTCAACATACCAGAGAAGTCTGTTTTTAAGGTATGCAAGAAGTACTCATCTAATGGACTATTGATCCCCGAAGTTCTGTAAATTACCTAAGCGAGATTACAACCCCGATTCCAGTGCACACACTTAAAGACCTATGCTGACCGGCAACTTGTTTCACAAGCGCAGAGCCCAATTCATGGGAGAAACCTTCAAGTTCCTGCAGCTTAAACTTCCTACGTACGGAAGCATTCATTTTCCACTCTGGTAAAAAAAAAAAAAAATGGCCAGTTCTCAGAGCACACTCCGGGCCTTCATAGGAAGCGCTGTACTTGAATGTGGCTGTCAAACCAACCCAATTAAGAAGCATTATTTCCATTTTAATAACATTCAGTTTGTAGGATAAATGTCACTTCTGACTATTCAAGTAAGCTAAATCCTAAACAGAATTTAAGCGATGACAGCTTCCAAGTGATGCTGAGTAATTTTGTCCTGTTTCTCAAATAAAACACCGAAGGTGTTTGACACTCGCTCCTCCCAAACACTCCATCCTGAAATGTCATGACTCAAAATCCCCCACTGCCCTCTGGCTACCCACGACCCTTCTAACCACCAAGGCCACATGGCGTTACCTACTTGACACAAGACTTATCTATTTTGAGTACCCCTGGACAGGCTGAGGTGAATTAACAGAGGTATTAAAAAGGTAACGCAACACACAGAGTGCATTCACAAATGTTTAAAGCATTTAAACTAATCTTACATCAACTGCATTTGATCAGCTAACCCATCTCAACTTCCTGAGCCCCTAAACAAATTCAGACTTATTTCTAGACATTCACTCAAAGTGCAAGATCAATCACCTAACTTCAAGGTATTTAATGATTTTGAATGAGCCCAGCAAATTAAGACAGCCCGCAAAAACAAAGTAATGCAGGTTTCATCCAGCAAAGCTAAATTCCAAACAGTTAGCTTTTCTAGTTAGGCTCACTTTTAATTTTTTGTCCTAAGCTGAAAACAAACTAGTGGTAATTTCAAATGAATGTAACAAGTAGGTTTTATCACATTTCAATTGAATCACCTCTACGCAAGTTACACCTTCGGTTCAAGTGATGCAAATTTTCGTGCTGCCTTCATCCCTGCACGTTGCATCCAATCTCCTAAAAATATTATGAATGCCTCCAGGGTTTGTAGCATTTCTTATTTTGAGCGTTTAGAGGAGGGCAGTGGGGGGAGTGCAGTTGCAATTAAATATACATCTAGGAATAGCGCTGGAGGCTACAACCTTGAGGAAAATTGTTATTTAGTCTCCACTCTAGCCCTACCAACAGAAGCCTCCTATCTGTACTTACGTAGCAGTAAAAGGTTTTGCCACCTTCAGCTTCCAGGATGCCTGCTCCACTTAATTTTTCCTAACACCACCCCCTGACATCATGATGCTGGCTTGCACCGTGTTTAACCAAACGGACACGAAACACGGCAGGCACAAGTTTTCCCGAGGATTTCACAGATGAGACATTTCGTACACACATCCCCACCTCCTGCATTTATTCTATTTTTAGGCCTTTCATACCACTTCACCCTAACGGATGTATACAGCAGTGATAAAACGGATGCCTGCCAATGACGTCACCTCCCCGAGTTTTACCCGTTTTATGCACTCCCGGCCCCGTACTCCAGTGCGAAAGTTTCTCCTCGACAGAGACGTGATGCCGTTCGAACCCAAGTGCCAGCGCTGCAGCGATTATGGGATGCACATTTAGCAGCTACCGCTCAACGCTTCAGACCGAGACAACGTGCAACGAGCACGCATCGAGCATTTACATACAAGTTCATAAACAGATGCTCATTTGTTCCACTGCCCTTGTGCTCATTTGGGGAAAAAAAAATCATCATCCTCAGGAAAGGAACCTACGTCTTAATTTTAGCTGTTTCCCATTATTCCACGGCAAAAGCAGTTTATTGGTATAATAAAACAACTGCCACCCTTTTGCAAAGCGAGCCGTGTCAATAAAGCCGAGTTTTGCCAACCGAATGCAGGCCACCCTCGGGGCAGATGGCACAGATGCGAGGATGAGATCCAGCATAACGTCATCTTCCTGGGACTGGCTGCGTACCTGACGGCTCCTTCAGCTGGAAGAGCTTAATACAGCATGTTCCAGAAGCAGGTAACCCAACGCACAACACACGAGCACTCATGTGCTTTCATTTCCACGTCAGAAAGCAGACTTCGCTAGTTAGGCTTTAAGTGGGGGGCGGCAGCACTCTGAAGGTGCTACATACTTCAGATTACATTTACACACACTAACGCCATCTGAGTCTGATTTGCCATGTATAACGAAGGATTTTATTTTACTCAGAACACTAGTCCATAAATAAGAAGTGGGTCAAAGACCCTGAAAACACCTTCCTAGTATATTTGGGATGTCATCGGCTGCACAAGACAATGAGTTCCAGCCCTGACAGGTAATGCCACGAGTCAGACTAAACCAGCTACGTGTGATTACAATGTTGTGAGGTCCTGGTCTCTCTTTAGCCTGCTCTGATCTAGTGCCAACTACGTACTGCGAGGAAGCAGAGTTTCAAGGTCTGATCTGTGACCTTACTATCGGAAGACGGGGGATCCCAGATCACCAAGTGACAGAGTGCCATTCCCTGGCTTTACAGGTCGGTAAGATTAAAATCCAAATTCAAAACAGCCTCGTCATGAAATTGGTCCTCCTATTTTTGGATTTCAGCCTCAACCCGAGTAAATGCTTTTATCAGAAACCATGCTTCAGGAGAAAGCACCTCGCAAGCACTGGTTTCAGTCTGGCTGCACATCACCATTTTGACTTTCCAGGCCGGCAAAAACAAAATCGAAACCGTAAACCCCATGTGAATTTGGAAGCGTATCTTGTAGCAGCGTGATGAAATAGATTAAAAATAGCACCTTTAAAAAAAAAAAAAAGAGAACGACAACAACAAAAAAAAACAAAGAACCACCGATCCTGAACTCCAGCACCGGGTGAGGGAAGAAGCTCGCTGCTACACGCTGCCATAGAGCACAAGGATTAATACAGGCCCGGAGACTGCACACAACAGGCCCAAGCCGTGAAGTCAGGCGGATGACTTATCGATTCAAAAGTTATGATGAATCGTTTCAAGGCTTCGACCGCCAGCCCGATGGTTGGAGGGAGGCAAACCCTCCCTCTACATAATAACAATCCCCTGGTTTTAACAGTAAATTCTTACCTGCAGCGCCCGGCTGCGTTTCATAAGCATGAGTTGATGACAAAGCATACCAGGGAGTATCCTAGCCGTGCTTCAACCCAAGTGATACCACCCGCTCGCAGGGGGGGGGAACGAGTCCCGATGGCGGGTTCGAAAGGGATCGTTTTGCGATTCCTGCCCGAGCGCGGCTGCCATCTGAGGACGATCCACTCGGCCACACGACCCCGCAACACGTTTTGCGTTTCCCGAGCTAACAGGGAGCCATCCACCGACGCACGCCTGGCGAAGCGGCTCGCTCCGACCGAAATGGCCCCGGAAGCACGGCCGGGGAGGGAGACGGAGCCCCCGGCGGGGCTGCGGCAGGCAGCAGGCCCCCGGGGCGCCCCGAGGTGCCGGGACACGCCGACTTTCTGCCATCTTGCCGAGGGCACCGGGGGGGGGCCGGGCTGCGGGGGCCGCGATCGCTCCCGGGAGGCAGCGCTGAGGCAGCCGGCGTGCCGAGGGGCCCTTCCCGTCAGCGGGCAGCGCTTTAAACTTCCCTCACCTCCGCCTTTTTTTTTTTTATTTTCTTTTTTTTTTGTTTTTTTTTTTTTTTTCCTTCCCGAGCGCGCTGCGAAAGCCGCTCCGCCCGGCCGCGATTGTGCAACGGCGCAGAGCCGGGGCCCGGCGCTTCCGCGGGGAGAGCCGGGGCGAGGCCGGCGGGGGGCGGGGGGGGGGTGAGAGGGGCTCGGAGGGAGCCGCAGCGGAGCCTCCCCGGGCTGCGGGAGCCCGGCAAGGGCCCGGCCCGGCGGGGCCCCGCCGCCATCTTACGATGCGGGGAACAAGTTCCGCGCCGCGGGGGGGGGGAAGGGAGCCGGGCAGGGAGCGGGGCGCAGCCCCCCGGCCCCGGGGAGCCCCGGGCCGGGCTGACACCGGGGCGGCCCCGCCGCTGCTGCCTCGCCTCGGAGCCGGCCGGGCCGGGCCGAGCCGGGCCGGGATCCCCACAGCTCCGGGCCGAGCCGGGCTGGGTTCACACACCCCCCCCCCCCCCCGAACCCCGGTCCCAGCCGTGCTGGGTGCCCGCCCCCCCCCCAGCCCCGGTCGCCGAGGGGAAGCCGGTGTGGCGCAGCCGCCACCCCCCCCCCCCAAAAAAAAAAAAAGGTTAATAATAATAATTAATAATTAATTAAAAGGGGAGGGTGGGGAGGGGGCACGGCCCGGGGAACGGCCTCCTCACCTTGTTGATGCGTTTCAGCGCCATTGTGTCCGAGTGCCGCCGCCGCCGGGCCCGTCCGTGCGCCGCGGTGAGTCCGGAGCGAGGAGGAGGAGGAGGAGGAGGAGGAGGAGGAAGGCGGGGAGGGGGAGGGGGCAGCCGCGCCGCTCCTTCCTCCGGAAGCGGCCGAGGGGGGCGCCCGAGATGGAGCGCCCGGAGCCGGGGCTGCCTGCGGGCAGCGGGGCCGTGCGCCGGGAGGAGGCCGGGGACGGGGAGGAGGAGGACGAGGAGGGAGCCGCGAGGCCCGCCCGACACCGAGCGCAGAGCCCGGCCGCGCACCGCCGCCGCTGAGCCAGGCCCGGCCGCCAGGAGGGGAGGGGAGAGGAGGGGAGGGGACGGGGCGGGAGGGGACGGGGCGGGGCCTGCCCCGCTGGCTCCGCCCCGCGGGCGGGGCGACGCGCGGCGCACGGCGGGAGGCGGGGAGGGGCGGGGCCGCCGAGGCGCTCGCCCCCCGCCCCCGCCCGCGGGGGTGGTCTCGCGAGAGTTCGCCCCGCACCCCGGCGCGGCTGATGACGGCGGGGCCCCGCCCGGCCGCCGCCCTGCCCCGGCGTGGCTGCGCGCACACAAAATGGCGGCCGCCGGGCCTGCGGGGCTGCTGTGGGGCGGCCGCGCGGTATCCCTCCGCCTGGACGCGGCTGCCGTCTCCTTCCGCGGAGCGTGTTCGAGCGCTGCTCCTGGGGAGGGGGCGACCGGGGGGATAGGGCCCCGAAGCAAAGGGGGGCTGCTGGGGAGAGCGGCAGCGTCACACTCGGCTAATCTGCGTTCTTCCTACGTTAGGAAAATTTGGAATTACTTCTTTTGTAAAATCTACGTTTTCTGCTTATCGCTTAATTGTATTAAACACTATAGGCAGGAAATGTAGCCCCAACTATTGCGTTAATGTTCTTGTTGCCCTAATCAAGAATATTGTTGAAAAACACCTTACTGTTCCTTGCCCCAGTTTGGGTTAGGGATATTATTACACTGCTCCAAATCTTCAGTATATCTTCCTTTCTGTCAGACATTTCCTCTCTCTCTTAAATTGCTTACAAACTTCCTGAACTTCTTTACTGTCATCTCAGGAAACTGGGGTATCTAGTAATATTTCAGTTCTACATGTTTTAATTATTATTTGAGATTAATGACCTCCATATTTAGACTCTAGATCTACCTTATGATTATCATTTTGCAGCACAATTTAAGGAATAAAGAACTGCACAAACATGCTGTTGAGAGTGTGTAGTTTTCCCTGCTAATTTAAGACAACGGGTATTGTTAATTTGGTAAATCGGGTTTTGTTTATGTGCATTTCAGCAGTTACATTTTAAAATCAGTATCTCTGTTAGTATAGTTCTTGGTTATAGCCATTTCTCAGAAATTGGTTTGCATAGATCACTTTAGTATACTTTTTTAGAGAAACACTTTGTGGTGCTTAATGGTCATTTTTTCAAACAAATACATCAGTTTAAATACCATTAAATACAATTGGGGAAATGAATTAAACAATTCGTTTAGGTATGAAAAACAAGTGTAGTTACAGTGCTGGGACAATTTCTGCAAGTCACAGCACACAGCCCTGTCTGGAGAATGTTACACTTTTCACCCCCATCTCCTTTTCCTCAGACTGCAGGGTGAAAATCATGTGTTTTCCCCTCAGCTTTTGGATATTAATAAACTCAAATAAATATTTTACTTCAATAGGAATACCCATGCAAGAGAGGCCTTGTAACCTTAATACATCGATGTGCCACGCACACAAGTTTCTCACCTTTACCATACGCAGTAGGTGTGCTGCATGCTACTTGCACGGATACCTCATATTAGTAATGTAAAATGCAAGAGGCACAGATGATGGTTGCTGAATACGGGCGTTGCAGCTTACTGTGGAACTACCCGGTCCATTGGGGTTTGTTTCATTTTAATTTGATTTTTGAAGCTAATCCTCAGAAGTGGCTGAACGGAGGTATTACCATGTCCAATCCTTATATGCCAGTGGAGCTGGGTTAGGTTTTCAGAGGTTTATTATGCAAAATAGCTCAGTAGATGTGGCATGGTAATGACTGGTTTGCAAAAATACCGGGAATAGGCTACTTGACTCGAATTCTCTCCCTAAATTGTATTTGTTTGTTTTTTAAGTACAGCATTACAGGGCCCTGTGCAGCCAAATGGTCAGTAACCTCTGAAGGCTGATTTTGCCAGTCCCTCTCAGCCGTTTCACGATGTTCCAGCAGTGCAAGCACGAACAGAGATCGCCTTGATATATTGTTATAGCACTTCTCTCAGCATAGAGGGGACTCGAGGGAAAAGCAGCCCAGCCTTAGTTAAGTGTAGCTGGCTTGCACATCAGTGTTAAATTTTCACTTCTGCTTGCTTTAGACCAGCCATTTTTACACTTATCCCATTCTACCTGTCTCCAAAACAGGTGGATCAACCGAGCACCCAAGGCTCCAAGCAGCACTGCATATGCAACACTTCATGTATCTGAGAGGAAAGAGGAAAATGTCTTCCTTTTCAGGAAAACAAAAAATTACTTTGAAAAAAGAAAGACACTCTTCTCATTAGTGCATCCAGTAGATCATTATTAGTTTCTGTTTGGAAGAGACAAAACACAACAGCTTCTGCTGCTGGAAAACAAAGCACTAAGAAGATGAAAAACAACAACAGCTTCTCCCTGTTTGCACGTATTACCAGGCCTCAATTTTCTCTTCAGCATCCTGTCCAACTTGTTTTTCCTTTAATTATCATAAATCGAGGTTGCAAGTCAAATCCCTCGTCAGTCTGAACAAATCTCACCTTATTGGGGACCCATTTGATTCAGTGGAGACCATGAGGAATAAGATCACAGGGGAACGCTGATAAAATAAGATTGTTCGATCGACTATTTTTATTGCAACAAATCAAAAAAAAAAAAAAAGACTGAGCTTGCCAACCCGAGTGCCATTACATGACAGTGGAAGAAAAACAGGTTTGGGGATGTCACTGGCTTCCATCTGATCCGTGTTTTAAATACCAAAGGCCAGCAGCCCTTCCCGTATAGCTGGGGGCTTCTCCCCTTCAAGAAGGATGACAAGGTCACAGCTCCAGCCTTCGAAACACGTGCTCAGCTCCTGGCTGCTACCTCCAGGGCCATTACTTCATTTTCTGTTGGGAAGACGTAGTAAAACCCTTTCGCATCTGGAGTCCAGCCCAAGGTCAATGTGTGAGGCAGCAGTTACCTTTCTAAGGAATATAAGATCAAAGATCCAGCTTGGCATCTCTTCATCTTCCATTGTTTCTTCAACAGCTTCTCTGACATCCTCACTGAAACAATTTCCAAGCTATCCCACATGTTCCCTTTGTACAGCAGGGCTTTCTGTCTCACTGCTAGGTCATGGGGCAAAGCACAATAATCTATTTTAAGGTTTTGCTGCTATATGCAGGGAGTTGTCAGATCTAACATTTAGGTCCACATGCAAGTCTCGGTGAAAAGCTTGAGCGTTTTATTGAATAATAGCATGCTGAGGTTTCAGAGCTCGCACAACACCGTGTGGGATTCACAAGAATTTAAAATACTTCAGTAACTTACACCAATATCAACAGACCAACAATCTCCACAAAATCTTTTGGCCTTCAGGATTTTGGTTAGCGCTTCATAGTTCAGTACTTTTTTAGTCTTGTAGTGACAACATATTTTTTTTCAGTTGAAGATTTTTCTCTTCTCCTGAAATCCTTAGGAAAAGCAAGAGCTATTTTACAAGAAGAAAGTTTTGACAACATAAAGTTCATTATGTTATTTTCACAGACCTAAACAACTGAATGTCTGAAAACTGCTACAGGATATTTATTAGTATTCACAGAATTTTCTTCTTTTTTTTTTTCCCAGAAAAACTACCATTTGATCTAAATGAAAGAGATATTCCTTTCAAGTCAGCAGCAGTTTGTGTCAAAAGGAATGTTTATTTTCTGTGCTGATTCAGCTTATGGATATTGAAGCATGAAACCTCATAGGTGGGCATATGCACGGTGCAATTACGATGCCCATTTGGAAAAAAAGTTATGTTGCCATGTAGTTACTAACTACGTTAGGTTTCTCCTTTTGTATGAATTCTTTACATTGATGAGCAAGCACAAATTATACATATACATAATATATATATGGCAAAATAGCATCCTAAAGTAGCAGTGTGAGGGGCTGAGAGGGTAGGCACAGTTGCTGAGATAAGCTAACGCAGGCTGAACTGAGCAGGTGAAACACCTCTCTGGAGCAAAGCAGCGTGATCAGCTCCAGTAGGCTGGGTTACATCACTTGGAGATCCGTTCAGAAAGGTGCTTAATGGTGACCTACTTTACCCCGACTTTGGAGTTGGTTGTTTTTCCTCGTTATACCCGCTTTTTTGACCCCTCAGGCTGCCATCAGACTGAGTGCTAAGGCTGTAGCGCTCTTACTGAAAATGACCGAGCTCTTACAGCAGCTGACAGCAGTACTTAATTTGGCCTATTGTGTTTACTAAAGGAGACATCAAAGGAGTCTCTGTTGCACTTTCAAGATATGTCTGGTGTTTTATTACTTTGAGGTAACTGATTACTAGTCAGATTCAGACCGTCCTAATTTGGTTGCTCCTCCAATGCCTGTTCCAGGACGCAAACGTACTGAGCAAACCACAGTCTTTGAGGAGCATTCGGGTTCGACAAATGCTTTGAACAATTTGCCTAATACAGGGTAAAAGTCCAGATCAGATGATCAGGATGAAAGTTTATTATTCAGACAGGCTAGGTAACGTATTTCATGGGCTCCCTGGTATGGGTAAGGCAGGTCAGGCTTCACAACGTGCTGCATTGCTTGATCAGAAGCGTAGGCTTCAATTCACCTGGCTTGCTACATTCTGAGTTCAGTCTTCATTGTTTGGTTACTTAAAGGCAATTAGTGAGCCCGTGCCAATCAGGACACTGATACTGTACTTTATACTTGTGTATTTAATGCCCTTCATCTTAGTTGAGACAGGAGGTTTTAAACAAACTAATGCTGTTTCCCTGGCAGAAGTATTACATAGCTTTGTACACTGCAGTGTTTTAATTGTCTGATGCTATATTGACATACTTCACTCTAATGATTTAAGTAAATAGGAAAGTCCACAGAAATACTTTAATGTTTCTTTGGTTTGTTTGGTTTGTCTTTGAACTGACAGAAGTATATGCCGTGTATTTGGACAATGGATCTAACTAGCCAAGTATCGTGTTACTACGACTCATTTTACTTTGTCCTTTTGAGCAACCTCATCTGTAAAGATTTGGCTGATCTTTTCAGGTTTTGGTATGTCCCAATTAAAATGTCCAAGAGGTTGCTTGGAGTTCAAATGCCCAGGTAATTACAGCCAAATATAGCTCTTGGAAGGAAGGAATATTATTCTAGTTTGCTGTCAGTGTAATTTGGGAAATATTGCTGATGACTCTAAATCACCAATACTGAAATTAGCCAGTTGTTACACGATTCATCATTATGGTTATGGGGATGGATCAGGGCAGTATTTCCGGGCGAGTGGGTTGTGACACACATGATAGTCATGAAACGTGGTTAGCACGTTGTTGAAAATTTTGCAAAATAGAAAGCAAGGGCAACCTTGTTTCTCCACTCCTGAAAACTTTTTTTCTTCTAGGTCAAGCATGCTTTGCAGCCTCTTGAGAAAAAGTGACAAATCTTTTTTTTTTTTTTTCCAATAATGGGACTTCATCTGGAAAAAATACCCCAAAACTGAAAAAAATACTGGTTTAAAGACTTGTTAGTGGCATCTAGAGATACTAATTTTCCCGTCATAGCAATTTAAATTTCAAGTTAACTGGGAAAAAGAGAATTTATTAGTCCTTCCTGAATATTTGGTGGCCTTTGTTAAGTGATTTTGTGATCTCTGCATAGCTCCTGTATGAGAAAAACAAACACGGCTGCAATTAGGCATGGAGGACTCAGGTACTCTAAGACTAAATGATGTGCTCACCCTCATATAGTTTAGGATATTTGACAAACCAAGTCTTGTTGAACAGACATTCTGAGGGATGATGTGTGGCATTCATTTCTACTGTACCTGGTTTCTGAAAAATTAGAACATTTCTGTCCCTGAAGCTATCAAAATAACATCTTGTTCAGGCACCAAACGCACATAAAAGTGTAAAAAAAATGAAGAAAAATAATTCAATTCCTCCTGGGGAAGCAGCTTAAAACATTCTCAAGTATCTTAATAAACTGAATATAGATACTTATGACAAGAATAATTTTCAATAAAAGACTTTCTTCTCTAAAAAGAAGGGGCACTAAATCTTTTTCTGTTTTCCAGGAGCACTCTCCTAGCATGTTGATCAAGACAAATGCCTCTTAATTACTGTGTATTTCTTTTTCATTTTCCATTTAATTTTTATCTTTCACAGTCATTAGGCTCACCTTTCCTGTAAAGTAAGTAAACCTTTTAAACTTTGATGTGATGTGATTATAGCCTACTTTTCGTGTTGGTTGCTTTCACTGCTGATTAGAGGGGAAAAATAAACTGATTTTTACAAAATGCTTTTACTTTGCAGACGGTGTATCTCCCTGTACTGGGGTGATGTGCAGAATTGATACTAGATTCCGACGGTATCTCGAAGGGCAAGTGAGAAAGTGACTTAGAAATCTTTGAGGAAACAGCCAACTACCTAGATCTCGCACAGCTTAGCCTTGAGGAGGGAGGCAGGCTGAGAAATCTCCAGAGCGCTGCTGTTTCACAGCAGCCTGAGAAATGATCAAGTGCTGTTTTACTGCGGTGTCAGTGGGCAGCGTGACACAGGAAGAAGTTAAGAGCAGAGTGCAGGCGTATTGCAGAGATCGTGTACTCTGTCCTCGGGAGGGGAAGCCGGTAGTTTTTCTGTGCTATAATTAGGCACTGCCAACAAATGCACGTTGCGTCACAGGAATCAGTCTTGTGGCACGCTCACCTTTGCCTTCCAAAGTGAAGGAAATATCTTTCGGTGACAGCTATTACACCAGGGAGTAAAGTACTCTGGGGACAAAGACAGCCTTAGCTGTCTGGTCAAGGATACAGTCTTCCCTGACATCAGAGATCAATGCAGTTCAAAAGGGAATAGCGTGCAGTCGGTTCCCTGCTGAGAACGCACGGACGCACGGTGCTTCTTTTCCCTGGAATTCCCATGCTAAGAGAGCTGGTTGTATTTTTTGGTAGTGGCGTTACTCACAGCTGTCCGTGTAGTAGTGTGCCGCTTATGTCGGCTTTGTCCTCTGTCGGTCCTTCAGCGCAGGGGAGGAGGTATCTGTTTTTCATCACTGCAGCTTCCTCCCAGGGGACAGTCTGGGGATTTTGTAGTCTGTTTTGTTGCAACAAACCAGGCAGAACCTGCCACAAATCAGTAACCTATCTGGTCTTTTTTGAAGTTATTAGTGTATCCTAAAGATACTTGTTCTGATATGAGTAAAAATTTGAATTAGCAACTCTCTGGAAACCAATAAAGTTCCAAACCTGTGCAATTCTTTACGCAACCAGGGGTCGGTCTGGATCCTCGTGAGCTGTTACGTATTGGATCAACTTACTAATGCGGATGGAAAGATTGGATCAAAGTTTAAAACTCGTTGCAATGTTATATTTAGTAGTGCATCATTAGCACTACTTCACTGATGCTACCTACGATAGTGTCATGTCATACAGCTGCAGTTACTTCCTCAGCTTTATTTAAAGGCAACAGGAATCAGTAACCTGGCATTTGGATAGTTTTATCCTGCGTTATTTTTGCAAATATTCTAGTGACTGCGAAAGCCACTGTCGTGGACCAATGCTAACCATTGCAAAAAAGACAGTCCTGGCTTGTAAAAAGCTAACAATGTAAAAAGAGGCAAACTGTACTTTATCTGGGGATATCTAGGAAATCAACACTGAAGACACCTATTCCTTCTTGGGTTGGGATTTTCTTCAGCTTTGTTTCATATCCTCAACCATAACTTATGCACAGCACTTCCCCAAGACACTCCCCAGCAACAGCAGTCAGAAGAAGAAATTAAAATGTTAAACCTGTGGCTGAGAGATCAAAGAATGATTATTTCTTATGTACAATTGCACATAGGCTCTGGTCTTTCTTGCACAAAGTAGCATTTTGGAATTTGATACAATTCTTAGAAATCTTGCCATTTTTCTTTACATTCCTGTTTTCATTCTTTTCAGAAATGAGTGCTCTACAACCCATGACAATAAACAGCATTCTGAGCCGCAGGGCCATTTGAAAATGCAACAATAATACATGCTACAGTAGGACACTGCAGCTACTTAGGCAATTACAATAGCACCTGCTTTCAAAACATAATAGTTACATTGTAAAATGCTTAGACATTAGCTAGATTAAAAAGTAATACCAGGTTAACTTTTTTGGGTCTGGATTCTCCTTTCATCCCCCATTGATTGTAAAATAATTTAGTATAATTTTATAATATGGTAATTATGCTATCACAAAATTACCCTCCTGATTTGTTTATAAGTGATTTATTTTCTCTATCCATTTTTCTCTCAAGCATGGTGCACACTGCAGAGGAGCAGATATTTTCCACAAGCTCCAGCAGAAGCCACTTCCAGTGCCAGTTCGGAGAGTCAAGTGAAAGCGCGACAGTCTCAGCTTTCTTCTAACGGCAATTAAGCCTCTGGATGTAAAAATAACAAATGAAAACCTAACTTAGCTGCAACGCAACGGCAACTCGCTCACAATGTTCATAAAGCAGGAAAGTAACCTTATATATACATATGGTCTTATGGATTATGTGTTTTAAGCCAGTTTACTTATTCTTTGAGACTCGTTTTTTTAATACTTGGGTGTTGACAGTGCTGCATACTGACGGAGACCACATTAAATGAATCACAGTTCCTGCAGCCCTTCTGGGGTGTCATGATTTTGCTTGCTTTTGGGGAAGCAGAAGAATAAGAGATCTTTACAAACAGCAGGAACAGCAGCTAATCAACCCCCATTGTGAAATGATTCAAATACAAAGGGAGAGATCTAGCTTCCTCCTAGATAGAGCCATGCATTTGCTGATGCCAGAACCCAGCCCTTTGGCAACAGGCTAGTTTTTAGTTGACAACAGTAGTTTTGCCTGCTGCAGAGATTATTCTAGGCGCTCGGTATGGATAATGGCAATGCCAATTCCAAGAAAATGGTTTTAACAACACAAGACATCCTGTTGACAGAAAAGCTCATAAACACGAAAGAAAGCTGAGCAAATTACTGCGCTACTTAGGCTTGTTTTAGAGATGGAAGGATTGTGTGTCTGCTACCTCGGAATATTTCATCTTTTATCCTTACAGGTATGTACTTGGTAAAATAAAATACATAAATATCATCTATAAATGTTCTTTTCCTTTGCAAATCCTAATGTGTTCTAGACAGACCAGCACGCATTACCTCATTTTGCAGCTGAATTAAAGACACAGGGGCATTAAGCAATTTATGCAGGGTTAGAGAGGAGGAACACCAGCAGCTTCTTTTCACCTGCGTTCAGATGGAGCAGGGCTGACCAGCTTTTGGATGCTGAAGGCGACTCTTACTTCTACTGCGAGCTGGACAAATGCAGCTATGTTTTAGTAACATTGCACTTAACAGAACAAGCCCCACCGAACATGATCTGCACCTCTGCCATGAACTTTTCCACCATTCTCACCAAAGCATGCATAGGAGCAAGTCCTCTTGCCAATTCTCTTTTGAATTGCATTTTGGGAGTTCCTTGTAACAGACCTGAGCTAGCACTAATGATGTAGACCTCCTCACGTGGCCTCCAAGCTGCACCTTGTCTGTAATGTACTTAGTTGCTGAAAAATCTTAGTGATAGAGGATACTTACTGCTGAAAGCAACAATTGTATTTCAGTATTGGTGACCTGGGTTCTGTTCCAGTAGCTGTGCTTGGGCTTTTTGTGCTGTTTTTATTACAGCAGCTCCTATATTCCCTGCCCAATACCAGATTTTCAGTGGCCGTGTTCAGTATGAAGCACATAGGCAGAGGCAATCTCTACTTTAAACATTCACAAAACAAAGCTAAATATGCAACAACAAATGACCCTGCCCTTCTTCCCAAAGTGCTAGAAGATTTTCCAGATACCCAGCAGCACTGAGATTTGAGGCACAAAGAGACATGGACTTGTGTCCATATATATGTCCACACAGGGGGTTAAAGGTCTATAACAGAAAGAAGATGTCACACATGCCTGGTAAGCCTCTTGATATTAACCGATCTTAAGTCCTTCCCCTGTAACTAGGTCCCTAAAGATGGACAACGGCGTAAAACCCTCTTCTTTTCTGCAGGACTGAGCAAGCCTGCAGCTTACATTTTTCCCCTTAAGTCAAACAGGAAGTTTGTGGCCAAGTTGGAGAGTGAACACAGATCTCCCAAGCCCCAGTTCAAACCGGATGTCCAAAGACCATCTTTTGCCTCCCCTCCAGCTAATAATCTCATTCAGGCTTCACTTTCTTTATAGTTTTTCCACAAGCAATGACATCACCCTTTCATATACCAAAACTACTCACGCCTCACGTCAAGTGATGCCCATGCAGACAGGCAAGGCGCAGTGAGAGCGGTTCCTCTCTGCAGCATGTGCAGCGGTGTGCTGAGTGGAGCGCAGATCAAAGGCGGTGCAGCAGGGCTCAGAAGCTCAGTGAAATGTCAGCTGTGCTCCCCATGCCACAGCGAGCATCCAGAGGAGGCTGAAAGAGCAGAGGAAAGGATGGAGGGAAGGACAGGGACTCTCAGCCTCAGCGTGAAGTTGTTTGATTCACAGCTGAAGGATTTACTTGATGTATCTTCAGCCTTGCGTATTTTTCCTCCAGAGTTTCACAAACAAGGTTACATCATGACAGATCTGATTTGCAATCTTTGCAGAATAATCAAACATTTTGCTCTTTCATTATCTCGTCTAAGAGCAGGCATTTGCCTGCATAAGAAGGAATCATCTTAGGACATCAGACATAGTCATTATCAGACTAAACTTAGATGAGGCGGGGAACTAAGATACTCTGAGATCACAGGAATATTGTCACTAGCTAAAGATGATTCATCAGGAAAAGTTAATGTAGGGTCACAGGTAGGAAAGCAATATTCAGGCCAGAAGCACAAACAAGCTGCATTTGTTTGTCTTAAGCCTGGCTTCGAGTATTTAGTTTTTGCCTTAGTTCTTCATGGTAATTTTAACTTTAAATTAATTAATTTTGATTAATGTTGTCCAGGATCAATTGTTGAAGCAAAATAGTGAAAGAAAACTAGCACTGTGCTTTTATATCCCAGCCAACAGAAGGCAAGGAAAACCGTCAAGCAGATGCAGCTAAAGACAGCCGCGTTGCTTCAAGAAATAGGTACAACTACTTTGTCATTGCTTTGCTCAGCCCTACTCACTTAACCCAAAACGTAACAGCTACAAGTTCTGGGGTGGCAGGAAAAGAGCACGGCTGGTACAGGCAGCAGTGGTGTGGTTTCTATATGCTGAGGGAGGAGAGAGAACCGTGTTCCAGTCAGGATCACGTAAGGTCGAGAACAATCACGCTCTTTCAGCTTTCCTGGAGATGCTCGTGCTCCCTGCCGTTTGGCGTTAGCACGTGATGGACGAGCTCGCAGTAGCATTTTGACCCAAATGGCGTTAGGTTTGTGACCGAGGAATTACCACGAGAGTTTCCAGGTCTGGCAGGACTGCGAACTGGCCTGGAACGGCTCCATCTTTTCACCGGCTATACGGAGGCAAATTTTTACGCCCAAATGACCGGTCTCCTTGCCGTGAAATTAGAGAACACCGGATAACGTGCCCAGAGACACACAGCCCAGGACAAACACCCGCCCGTCCCCACAGCCCCCGCCCGGCCGCCTCCCCTCAGCAGCGCGCCCCCGGCACCGCCCTCGGCCCCTCCCTCCCTAGCGGCCGGCGCCGCCCGCGCGCCCCCCGGCGGCTGCAGCGCCCCCGCGCGGCGCGAGCTTGAGGGGGGCTCTGCTCGGCCGTGCGCGGCCCCGCCCGGCGGCGCATGCGCGGCGGCGGCGACGGTTGGCGGCCGTTGCCCCCCCCCCCCCCCAACGGGCGCCATGGTGCTGGAGAGCCTGGCCCGCATCGTCAAGGTGCAGCTGCCCGCCTACCTCAAGCGGCTGCCGCTGCCCGAGAGCGTCGGCGGCTTCCTCCGCCTCACAGGTAGGCGGCCCCGGGCCCTTCCTTTAATTCCCCGGCTTCTCCGGCTTTCTCCCGGCGGGAGAGGGACGCGCAGCCGGCGTTCGGTCGCCCTTAAAGCGCTGTGGAAGGAAAGCCGGCCGACAAAGCCGTGTGGGGTGGGCAGCAGCCCGAGTTAGGTGGGGGGGGTCGGGGGAAAGGAGGCTCCTGGGCCGCGGCTGGCTCGCACCGTGCTTCACCTGTCCGGCTGTGCGAGCAGGGGCGAGCCAGGGGCCCCGCGCGGGCATTGGGCTGCAGGCCCGAGCCCCTGCCTCTGCCTAAAGGGTCCGAGGTAGCCTCTGTGCAGAGCTAACGGACACAGCTGGAGAGGGCTCTGTACGGGAGCGTGAAATTAAGCTTTTTTTTAAATGTCCTTATATAATTTTTTACAAGTTTTTTAATTTTTTCCTGGGTGAGGGAGTGGAAATATCCATCTGTTAGTCGTAGCCTTATCACAGAGCGAACAAGAAAGAAAACGCTACGTAGCATTAAATCCTTAGGTGGTCAGGGCATCTCAGTACTTTGCAAACTGGAACTGTGTGAGCTCAGGCTCTGGCATGGTACTGCAGGCAGAGCCTCAAATAGCTTGAATAACAAGATCAGTTCGGCGATAATAAACAAGAGGAATATTCTAACCGGAGCTGTCTGGAAATAGAAAACATCTTCAAAGTGTAGGATCAAGCCCATGTGTTCTTGCAGCACCAAGCTGTATGACTTCAGTAGTGCTGGGAAGTGGTTTCATTTAAAACTAGGTCTGAGTACTTTTTACAGTGTGTATGCTCCTTGTAAACTTAAAAGCCCCATTATCTTTCTCAGGACAAGGAAACCTGTCCTTCTATCCCCGTAACTACTCTTTCATCTGAAAATGCTGTTAATTATATTGACCAAAAGAGAAGCTCAGCTGCTATAAAGTTGGAGGAAAGGGATACAATGAGATTCAGAACAAAGCAGCTTCTCCTACCCCAGCTTTTGACAGTTTCCTACTTAAGTCATTGTCTTTTTAACCACGAGTGGTACTTAGTTTCTTAAGCTTAATAATATCTGAGCTTACTATCTTCTTGCTTCACATTTCCAGACATACGTTTCTGTAACAGGATTATTGTGCAGCCTCTGTTCACACTACACCGTCTAGTAATTGAACTTATTTGGAAAACCTCTGGTCAGAGCTTTCTTTTTTCTTTTTTTTTTTTTTGAAATAGAAATGTTTTGCTGTCATGTTGTTAACCCCCTTAACAGGTGCTTGCTTGAATTTGGAAAGAGAGGAATAAGTAAGCAACTGAAACCCTCAAGGGGAGACCAAATGTATGAAATGTCAGTCCCAAAAATATTAAACATAGGTAAAAGAAGGAACAGAGTGGGAAATTGCTTTGAGACCTTTTAAAAATTCAGTGGGCATAGCTGAAAAAAAGCATTACCTCTAATTATTAGTGATTTCTTTGACTGGTCTCGTGTTAAACACTGAAAAGTGGAAACAGAGGGATAATTAAAAATACATAGCTATTAGAGCCAATGTTTTGACGCTCTTCATTTTTTCAGCAATCAGCTAGAATACTATCTGATGTCCTGCTTAGATATCTTCCTCTAAAGTGGAAATGAATGAAAATAAGAGAAAAACCAGCAAAATTTTACAAGGTGGTTAATAAGGCTTAGGGTAGATGCAACATGTTGAGGCTTTTCAACAGAAAATGCCAGGATGTTATACCCTAGGCACATCAATTAAAAATGATCCTATCTTAATGCTATTAAAAGTTATTGAAACTCACTGAAACCTCACTGCTCATGAAAGATTTCTGTACTTACCCGCACCCAGAGCTGCTGTCAGTCTCAAGTTTTGTCTAATAAGCGTGCTTCCGCAAGCATCTCCTCTTCTGTGTTGTTGTTGTTGTGTTCTTCGCGTGCCCCATCCTGAAGTTGTAGCCCTGTAAAAGTAGGGGATTGCCAGTTCTGGGAGTTGTTTTGCAGCAGTGACTTAGGGGTACTTCTGATAACAGGGTAATGGTAGCACCAACCATACTGTAAGTGGCTGTATTTTACATTGTTGAATAGTAATTCACCATTTCATAAAACAGATATGGTTTCTAGCTTTAAAATCAAATTTCCAGGACTGTTGAATGAGTATAGTGCAACTTAAAAACTGGAAGGAAAATGGTGATTATAAATATCTTTAATTGAATTAACATCAGTGAATGACTCTTAAACAATAGTGAAGATCAGATTTAAATTTCCTTTTGTGTTTACTACTACTACTAGAAGTTTTAGGGCATCATATTCTTTGGCAAATAATACATCAAGCATTTTCCTTTGCTTCATTTTGGAAGGTCAGAAATAATATTGATCTTAAATCATTTAAAATGTGTTAGTATTTGTCCTTTGGCATCTGCTGAACTTAGGGACCAGCACTATAAAGCTCTTGCTGGCATTGACTTTGTTCACAAAGTCGGGCCAGAACTGAAATTCGGAACGGTGCAGTGCTTTGCTTGCTATGGCTTTTATTGCTTCTATAAACCTTTGGTAGCTTCCAGGCAGATGCACCTTCAGTTCCTGTGGTGCATCAGTTGTAGAAACACCAGACCAAAAGTCCAGGGAAGAACCTTTCCTGTAGGGTATCGTTAAGGTGTGCTGATGATAGACCTTGAGACATCCGGTGTTTGTTATGACCTTGCCAGACCACAGTGGAAAACTGCTTGCTTGGAGAGAGGAAGACTCTTAATGTCCAGTGCAGAACTCCTGAAGGTAAAAGCAAGGAGGGAGGAGGGAATTAATGTGTTTGACCTTGGGTTTGAAAATGGATAGCTGAATTATCGCACTGCTGCTGCTCAGAAGCCTCTTTCAGTTCCTTGTCATAGCTGCTTTACCCTTCCCTTCTCAAGTTCGCTAAAATGAACAGTGTTGCCGTCTGCTGGCTTTGCTTTCTGTCCTGGTAAGTTTCTTTAAACTGGAACAGCAATTAACCTCAGAATAACATGTGATCAGAAGTGAGAAAAGAGAATTTCAAGGTCTCTCTAGGTGCCAGTCTCCTTTCCATAAACATGATGCATTCCTGTGTGGGCTGTCACGCACCTGGCATACATGTTACGAGGGACGCGAGTGTGACAAGCTGCCAGGCAGAAAGAGGACAGTTTTGTGGGTCATCTTTTACTGGCGGCAAGAAGGAGGGCTGACATCATGACCAGAGAGTCTGCAGAGCTCATTTGAACAACGAATTTCTCGTTTGCAGACTAGCTTGCTAACCTACCTTTGCTTTGGCTTTCTGCTTTATTATTTAGTGTGCTGTGCTGTTGTTAAAAGAACGGTCACCTCTCCACCTTCCCACCTGCTGAATAAGCTAACATTGAAGTGGTGTGCAGAGTCCTTTGATTTTAGTTTGTTTAGCAATGACAACATCAATAAATGATCAAGCAACCAAACAGAAAACGGGACAGAACAGCTTATTAGTTCTGAAGAGAAAATAGTTGGGTCAATATTTTGAACCTGCGTGAAGAATTGCAGCGGTTTAGAGAGAACACAACCACAGTTCCAGTATTCATTTTGACTGGTAGCTAATACTTGTTAAAACTTTGGCTTGCGGTTGAGTTGTTATCTTCAGAAACTGCTTTTGAGTCTGCACAGGGTCATTTCCACGTAAATGAGCTAAAACATAAAATCAAAGTGAAAGATAAAGAAGGGCTGGTGAAAGACATACAGGCAGTAAACACTGGCTTTGATTTGACTCTCAGTGGCTGGTCGGTCCTCTCCTGCTGACAATGTTTGTGTTTCTTATTTTTTGGACTTGTTACTGTTAGACTAAAAGTTAAGACAACCTTTTCTCAAAAACCTAACACCATGGCCTGTGGTCCATGGCCTCAGCTTCTTGCAGTTCTCTGGGCACTCCTGTTTCAGTGATGTTCCTGATACTTTCCAGGACTTATCTTTGGGATTGGTCTCTATCCTAATACAAGTCAAGTTTGAAGACTAACCTCTTCGATCCTCTGCTCTCCATTTCTGGCTCCAAAGACTGCCTCTTCCCATGCAGCAGAGCTGATAAAGAATCTCCAGAGTCAATGTAGTGGCTGAATTCTGAGTATCAGCTGTGAAAATAAACAGAATTTTGTGAATTGCCTTACATCTGCTTCAGAAAGGTATGACTGGCTTCAAAACCACCAAGCAGCTTGCGGTTGTAGGAAGATACCTTTGCATTAGTTTGGGTGAAGGCTCCCCTACCCCTCCTAGTCCAAAGGTCTGGGACTTCTTACTTTGTGACAGTATCTTGTTTCTCATGCCCTAGAAACATGGTCAAGTTGTTTTTTTCAGTCTAAAAGTATGAGCCTGTGGCAGTCTTGTTGACAATAAAGTCAATTTATGATTAAGATACAAGTTGGTATAACTTGGGGCTTTCCAGAGACTCCCAGAGTAGTGTTATCTCAATAAATCATTGGCTACTGAGGACAAAACTCTTTATCAGCACTTAGCACTGTACAGATGCTAAATAATACCCATGATAAATAATATCCCTGTACTTCCTATTCCTGTTTGTTTCTAGTTTCCTTTCTAAGAGGTTACAGCTGTCATGTTCCTCTTTCACTTGGATGAACCCAACTGGTTAGGAGTCTCCCACAGACACAACTGGTGCCCCAGTGAGTGTTCTGACTTCAAAGTCCTGTCAGGGAGTTTCAAGCTGTACTGAGATGCCACTTGCTGTTCAGTTGCTGGTCTCTTAATAATATTTAATTCTGGCCAGAGTGCCCTTTTTTGTGTCAGTCTTAGTCCAGTGGTATTTCTAACACTCAATAGGCATGCTGCTTCTCTTTATGGTGCAGCTGTTGGGATGCCTATTCTGTCTTGGAGTTCAGTGTAGCTTTGTAGATAGGGCAGCTCTTCGCCAACAGTCAAGTTAAATATTGAATTTGATTTTTTTTTTCAGTGACCAAAGCTTTTTTCCTCTCTTCTAAAGCATGTTTTAAGTCAGCCCTTCACATAAAGTCAGAAAGCACGTTCAGATGACTGTTGATGGGCTGTTCTGGAACAGTGCATCTCAACTGATGTTACTCATGATACCATTTTTGCTGTATGAATGATAAGGCTGGAACATGGCTTAGTTTGTGTGCCTGTGATTGTTATCATTTACCTCTCAGCTTCACAGTCCCACCAGAGTTACCACCATCTCGTGAAAGTTTGAGATGTTAAGTCCTTTCTAATAGTGGTAACTCAGAGAGTAAATGATGCTATGCCAGCAGCTTCTAAAATGGGGTTTGGCCATGTGTGGTGCAAGGCCAGAGGGGCTGCCTGGTTAGCTGGCTGTCCAGACCTCTTTCCTCAGGACACTCTGTGAGAGGTTTGCCTTGGTGGCTCCTGTCGTTATTCTGTCCTGTGTCTTTTCAGACGGTGACAGGGAAAAGTGTCTGTGAGAACTAAATGGTCAGCCTTTTTGGGGGACCACGCTGTCTGTCCAGAACTTAATGTTTCTCTCTACTGGAATATTCAGGCAACTTTCATTTTTAATGAGCATGTTCACTACGTTATTGAAGGAGAGTAAAACTGCTTGAATTTTTTGTCTTACTGTTATTTACAGTAATGATAGAAAAGACAAACAGTTACTGCTGTCCAGGAAGCCCAATGTTTTGTGTAGCATTGAGATACTTAAATGTTTCCAGATTGTTATTAATTAGGGCCCACAGCTTTTTGAGGGAACAGAGACCAGTCTGTTGTGGTGACTCCTAGGAAATACTGTCAAAAATTGTTGTGCAAAGGAACCACTGCAAATGCAGGCGTGGAAAGACAGTACTGAAAGTTCTTGCAGCATCTTTATTCATTTGTGGTGCATTTCCAGATAAATGCAGTAAGCATGGTTTTCACATCAAAGGATATAGAAAGCCCAGAGAACATAAAGCTATTCCTGCAAAGTATTTTTGTTACATGGTGTACTTCCAGAACCTTCAAATTGTTAAGAAAGAAATACTGCATTCTAACTGGAAAAGTATTAGCATGAGCAAGCTCTTTATTGTTACAAATAAAGTTAAGCCTCACAAAATAATGTGATTTCTGAGAGCTCACAGTCTACCTAGCATCCTCACCTGTTCTATTGCATTCAAATTGTAGAACAAAATTTTGATATGTTCTGATCCTAAATCATTTAAAAGAGGAACTTGATTATTGTTTTCTGTTACAAAGTGCTTGTGTAACTGTTTGTGCTCCAGCTCATTCAAGTTCTTTGTTTCTCAATTTAAAATGTTTGGAACACCCTTCTATTTCTTTATGACTATTCAGATTTAATGTATTCTCCAGAAATTAAAACCAAAAAACCTCTCTCTATTGCTACATGCATTGTTAAATTACACTGGAGTATTGTCACAGCTTGTTTTGTTGGAAAAGTGTATCAGCCTTTAAAGTACATCCGTTGCCGGGTGCTGAATTTCTTTCAAAGTTCAGTAAGTCTTTTTTGTACTAATATGTCTTACCTGTACTTAAAATAAATGTCTCAGATTGGTACAAAGCAGTTCCCTGGGGCTTGACTTACGTAAAGGTACCTAGCCAGTGTCAGGACTCCTTCTCTATGTGCATTGTAGGAACTTGGTGCGGGTCCCTGAGCAAACAGAGCTCTGAAAAATAAAACAAACAAACCAAAAGTAATGGTAAAGGTTTTGTTAGTGCTTACTTGATGATAGGCATTATATCTGCCAAAAGTTTCTAAACACAACTTGTGGAACAAAGCAAATGAGGAAAACTTCAAGAATAAAAATCTGAAATGAGCAATTAAAAAAACTAATTATAAAGCATATTGAATAGTTCTTTGTATACAGAATGTAAGATACTGGCACCGAACCATAGTGACTTTTTACTAACTTTCCACATGTAATCATGCCCAGTTTGCTATTACTTGGTGGTGTTTTATGTCTGGTGAACAGAACCTCTGTAACTTTAGTTCCTCATTTCAGTACACCTTTTACTTGTTTTAATTTTTGTTCCATCAAGTCATCTTCTAGAGTGTTAAAAAATAAACTTCAGATGAAATTCCAGGAGTCCAGTTTGTTCCTTAGCTACAGTAAAAGCCAGATTTTAATCTGGGGCTTCTTTCATCTTATGACTTACCCACAAAGTCTCATCTGCCCTCAGAGCCTTGCTGACTGAGCAGTCCTGTTCCCTACCCTAAGCCTAAATCATCTGAGAATAGCTGACGCTGCAGCAGACTGAAGTGGTGTCAAGAGCCAGTCTGAGTTCCACCTGTCTTTAGTTTCAGAATGGCTGCGGTTATTGCCTTTCCTGGGCGTGCTGGCCTTGCTGGGTTACCTTGCTGTTCGTCCGTTCCTTCCCAAGAAGAAACAGCAAAAGGATAGCTTGATTAACCTCAAGATCCAGAAGGAAAATCCAAAAGTAGTGAATGAAATAAACATCGAAGATCTGTGTCTCACTAAAGCTTACTGCAGGTGTTGGCGTTCAAAGACGGTAAGGTACTTCGTGCTACTGTAGGATTTGAGGTTGAAACTTGCATGTTTTTATCAGTTCTGTGGTAGTGAGTTGCAACAAGGTGACCTCTTGCTTTTCTTTGGAGGTGGAATAGCATCCTGGTTTCAGAGAATGGCACAGTTCTTACTTTTCTCTACTGTAAACCTAGCTACATGCAGAGAGAAACTGTTGAAATCTGTAATAAAAAAACAACACACACTGGGGTTTTTCCTAGAAATAGAGTGACCATCTGTGATTTAGATTAAAACAAAACAAACCTTAAGGTTTGAAAATATATTTCAACTAATTAGAAGATGAGTTAGAACTATTAAGGTTGGAAAAAAACTACAATTCTATTTTATGATGGAAAAACAATACTTAGAAAGTTGTTCATATTAGAATGAAAGTAGAGTGCTTTCCCTCTGAGGGAAAGCACATCCCCACGTGGTCCAGAGCAACCACTAGGTGACTGCTTTGGATGGTCCGTGTCCCATGCATCAAACAGAAGTAGATGGATGATTTTCATCTCGTTCTTGCGACTGTCCTGATGTCACTCTGATGTTGGCCTCTCTAGACTGAATGCTTTCCTGTTTTAACAAAAAACTATGCCTTGGACCTAGAAAGCTCTCCCAAGTACTTTTCGTTCAGAATAATCACTTCAGAAAAATATTTCAGTTTTGCTTAAAACGGTACTTACTGGCTGAAAATGATCTGTTGAGAGCACTTTTACTGGCTCCGCAATAAACCTTAAGCCCATAGTGGCTGCTTTGTTCCCTGTTCTTCATGGCGAAGGCTTCATCTCTAAATTTGTGTCTATGAACAGCTATTTTAGGACCTCACAAACTTAGCTACCTGTTAACAATGTGTTTTCTTTTTTTTTAGTAATGCGTCTGATAGGGGGACAGGGAGTTTGATGTTGAAATGGGGCATAGTAGGAGGAACGGAGAAACTAGCAGCAATTGCTATACAGAGGTGTACTAATTTCTCGTTTGTTTTCTTCCAGTTCCCTGTCTGTGATGGCTCTCATAACAAGCACAATGAACTCACAGGAGATAATGTAGGTCCACTAATACTCAAGAAGAAAGAAGTATAGCGAATGCTTTATCCAGTAGATCACGACCGATAAGTCTTTTATACTGTTGTAGTTGCAAGGGGCAGCATTTTATTATGTGATTGGTATGATTTAGTCTAATGATGGCTGTAGATTTCTTTTTGGGATAAACTGCATTTAGACAGTGCTAAATCTGTCACTGTTTGATACTTTATTCTGAGAAGAACTGTCTGCTTTGTAAAACTGTAAAGTAAGTATCTCTGTATATAAGTCGTTTATTTCAACAATAAAATGACTTCCTACAGTTAAGCCTTGTTTGTATGAACACATAATTGCAAAAATGTCACTATTTCCAAGGGAACAGGTCAGCCAGTAACATTGCCCCTTTATTCTGAGCTCCCGTTTGTCATTCATGCTCTTGTGAGGAAACAGATTTGCTCCTTGCAAAGTTCATATGCACTGCAGATGCTGCTACTTGTAGTGGGGACTTTTATGGGTGGAGTTGGTTAAATGACAGAACCACGAAAGGGGAGGTGAACTGTATTCTTGGCTTGTTACTGATTCAGAACGGTTATTAGGGCAAGTCAGAACTTCGCTGTGGTAGGGCTTAATTTCAGATGCAGGTAAGTAACTAAGTGCTACTTATTTAACTGCTAGACTCCATATTAATTCTTCTAAAGTGCTTTATGCTGCAAGGAAAAACTGTATCGGTCTGCTTAAAAGTACAAGTTAGACAGTTGTCTAAAATTGTGGCACAAATCTAAGGGAAGTTTTGACTGTTCCTTAACAAGCATTTTGTTTGGCTTGTTGTTAGGTAGGTGGGAAGCCCCAGAGCAGCATGCTACTGCCAAAACTTATCACCAGTGCTGGAACAAGTACAAGTTAGGAAGCCGTTCTCACACGAGGGCTGTCACAGCAGCAACAGAACTAAAGTAATGCCTGTATTTGTAACCGTTGTAGGTCTCGGTACCTAAAGCTCTTGCCTTGCAGCAGAACGTGGCAGATTCAGATGTGACTGTGGGTTACCTGATTAGGACGTGACTGTGGGTTACCTGACTGCTTCTACACAGCGTGTAACAGAACCGTGGTACAATCTAGCTTTGTTTAAATGCCTCACGGGAATCTTATCTTAATAGATGAAAGCAACCTGTAACCACTACCCCATTAGGATATAACATTTATAACAGAGGACGATCCATAATGATATTGTCTTGTATTGTACTGTTTTCCATTCTAGATAATGTATAATGAACACTGAGCTCATTTCTCGGGCTTGGTGGAGAAATTGCTAGATGAAATACAAAAACATGTTTAGACGGTGCTTTCCAGCTTTTCAATCCACAGCCTAGTGCAGCAGTCAGTTATTATATACAACTGTGTGCACTTCTAGCTTTTATCAGGATACTTCTGCATTCAGGTAATGTGATGTCTCCCTAAGTTTGAGAAGTAAGCTCTGTACATCATCCTGTTCTCACTTCCATTGCTCCACTCAGACAGATACTGTCAGTGTAAGTAGTACAGCAAAAGTGGTTTTGTTTCTCCCAAAATGCTATTCTAAAAGGAGAACGACAGTGTAAAGCTTGGCCTCTCGACTCTGGCTCTAGGACAGTTTGTGATGTTTTTTTTCTTCCTGCTTGCTATTAGACGTGACTGCTGCTACACTATCTACAACTACGGATACAAAACAGGTAGTTTTTCGTTTGTTTCTGCTTACGTTTATAGGGGAATGGAGCATATTTGGAACTGCCCTAGCAGCACTCACAGTTCCTTTTTAGAAAGGACATTTTCATAATTTCTACATGATACTAAAATTAAGATCATAAGGAAGATAGATGACCATGTCCTTGCATTTCAGTCTGTGAAGGGAATACTATCTCTCATGGCCTCAGTTAAATGGAAAGTCAAGGAGGTGCCCATCTTCCCTCATGCGGTGTTGAAGCAGGCCTACGTTAGGCGCAGTGAAGAGCCCTAACATACATGGATTGTACATTCTTGTAGGTTTTAATACCCTTGGCAGAAAAAATAATTTAATCTTCTGCAAGTATCACCTGCAAAAGTACAGCTATAAAACTGAAATAAACAAAAACTTAACACTGGCTATAGTATTTTTGCTGTAGAAAATCCAACCCAAAATTTCTGCTGCTGCTTTGGTTATCAAAGTAAGAGTTCAGTTTTCGCCTACCTGCCTTGTGAAAGTTGCTGTGCAATGCATTAGTGTTCGCATCAGTGCTGAGAAGGGCGGCAAAACACTTCCCAGGATGAAGGAGAATCAGGAGAATCTATCACCAACAGCTACCAGGGTCATTTTCATCCTCTTTGCTTTCAGGAGTCCTTGGAAGTTTGTTGTCTGTACCAACAGCTCTCGCCAAGTAAATGAAATTTACTTGGACCGCTAAGTTCACAGCACTGGGTAGGACTGGCTTATCTGATCCTGTGCTGCTTGCAGCTTGGATTCTTCATCTGCAAGCCACATGCAGGAATTTTCCCTCTGAAATTAAAATGATGTCCTTGAGAAGGCAGATGCCAAAGTAAGGAAAAAAAAAAGTCACTGCTGACTCCTTTAACAGTTAGCTTGCGCTCTTAGTGTAAGTCTGTCCATTTAAGCAGACACCCCTCCTCCTCCCAATCCAAGAAAACCCACCACAGTTTACTTATCTGTTCAAATTATCTTCATGAGGTCTATGGGGTTAGCTAAGAACTAAAGTGTCAGCAGAGCCCTTTATCTCGGTTGACAAGAGTTGAACCAATTACCTGCTGGAATATATTTGGTCACATCTTGGCACTGGGTGACTTTTCTGCCCTCATTTGGAAGCTCTACGCAAAGGGATAGATTTGCCCAGTTCTAAGAAAGACCAGGACTCAGGCAGTAGACCAAATCTTCACAGTCAGGAAAAAGCAAAAGCCAGAAAAGCAAGACATGGCATGCTGCAACATGCCTTCTTTACGCAACTCAAGCGCTGGCGCTTACCTTTCTCTTGACTATGAAGACTTGTTGTAATGAACTACAATGAAACATGTAAATGAATAAATTTAGAGAAGGGTGTCTGATTTGGGTTGACTATTAGACAAAGTAAATGTGAAATGCATCTGGCACAAAATTTCATTTCTTGCACTCTATTTAAAAAGCAAAATGCAAAAACTACCGTTCACCGTTTTGCAGCCATATTACACCCCCGAGTGTTTCACAATTAATTTTAGACTTCATCCAAGTTCTCTAGAATGCACAGTTTGGCTGTAAAAGAGAGAGAAAACAGTGATCATAATTACACTATCATTGCATCCCCAGCTTGTGTGATTTCCTGTGTCCAGATGGCCCATTTCTGTCTTTTCCCATATGCTGCCTGCTGTAACTGCCCGCCGCATGCCGCCAGGACCACGCTGTGCTGTCAGACTGTTCTGCTGCAGAGGCTCTCCTCAACCTTCTGGTGCTGCACGAGCACCCGGTGCTCAGTACTCCTCCATGTTACCCTGTGGTTGTGTCTGCATGACAGCAGGGCTCCATTGGCTATCGGTCACTGCAGGTTGCACCCTGATTTTATTTCCTCCATGTAAGAGTGCTTGGCACGGCACAAGATTTTATTGGCTTGAATTTATGCATTATTCAAGAATGATTTCATGGCATTTTGATCAAAGGGAGGTGGCCTTCTGACTTTACCCATGCAAACTCTAATATAAAGTGAAATCGTATCTCTTTAAATTAACAGCTATTTAAAATGAGCTGAAATTGTCAGTCTCAGCCCTAACGTCATGTTGCTTCTCATGAGAAGATAAGTGTTTTGTTCCTGTCTGGAAGACAAGGAGAGGAGCATTATAAAGCATTAATGCTCTTCATACTAGATCTGCAGGACTATGTAAGAGCTTCAGTCTGATTCTCGTTCACAATTTAATAAAGGTTGAGGAAAAAGGGTCTTGTAACAAACAGCCACACGCAATGGTGAGGAAAGGAAAATTGAGTTTGGATTAGAAGACAGAAACACTTTCATTGGTACAGCTATTCAAGGTCTCAGAATAGTGGGGGGCGTGATCTTGACGAATAAATTGGGAGTGCACAGAGGTTAAGGGAACATGATAAATCCAATTTATGAGCTGCTGTTATGATGGTGAGCAAGTATTAGAGGCCATCATGAACAACTGTTCGTCAGAGGTTTGCTTGCATGTTTAAGGTCGTGTTCAAATTTAAAGGACTTTAATTGTTTACACTTCTGTTACTGAACAGACTCCATACGAGGCATAATGATGCCTCCCTGAAAGAGGGTTCTAATTTGTATAAAACTTGATGAAAAAAATGAACTATGTACAGCTTCCCCTTGTAAATTTTACTCACGTAGAATGTATTATGTGATAGTCACTGATGAACTAAACAGCTTATTCCCTCACAGTATCAATTAAGTCTACAGACACTACAATTTCCAAATACAATTAGCTCCTTCTAAACTACCCCTGTTAAAGTAACTGAGTGCCTCCATCAGCCACCTAAAGCAGGCAGCAGGGGCAGAGAAGTCAGTGGACACATTAACCACCAAGTGCAGCACTGCAACCATGCATCAGTCTGTGCAGTTTGAGAGCACCTTCCTCTGGTGGGGGAACAAACGGGAACTGAGGACCGTACATTCCCTAAAGAAGTGGAGAGAACAGCAGCGTATATGGTAAGGATGCCTGGAGAACATGAAATAATAATTGTACTTGACAGCTGTTAGGGGAAACTTACCAAAGACCTTCTTAGTGTTTTTATCACTGTGCTGGAATTGCAGGCTATAAACCTTAAATATCTATATATTTTGGGAACCTTGCCTTTTGGCTTG
This sequence comes from Anser cygnoides, assembly GCF_040182565.1. NCBI lineage: Eukaryota > Metazoa > Chordata > Aves > Anseriformes > Anatidae > Anser > Anser cygnoides. The sequence continues at coordinate 74,286,625 of NC_089876.1, forward strand.
GAAAGGAAGCCCTATGAAAAGGCACACATACTAAGCTGTAATTATTCTGTATACGGAGGCATACACGCACTCAGCAAATCATACAGTTTCAGACAGCTTTCTTTTAAAGGTATTGTCTTACCTTTTTGTGTTGCATAGTTAACAATTCAAGAGCTAAAATAGGATTGGTTAGTCCTTGCTTACAGATGCCAAACATCTCTGGACACAAAGATATTCTATACAGTATCCTGTAAAACAACCTCAACGAATTGCAGTGTAGAGCTCTGCAGACAGCCCTCGTCCACCTCGATTACAACCACAGTATAAAATCCTTATTTTAAAAAAAATAAATAAAACTTAGATTCTGAGGAATGCTGTACTGACTCCATGTTTCTGAAAGGAGCAGAAAATGACCTGCTTAGAGCCAGTTACTCGCCCAAAATGTAGCAAAGATTTGCCAATATCTGTAACAGGCAGTACCAAACCCAAACTGATACCAAACCTAAAGGCAAGCGCAGGGTTTTGATCAACAAAGGAGGTTTATTCCTGGCTTTTGGACAGTCAAGGAGAAAAAAAAGTGTAACAAGTCATATGGGAAAGTCAAATGTGAACTATATTGCACTGACTCTGCAGGAGGCATCTATATTAAATAAAATGAAAACAAATCAAAAAACCAAACCAAAACAAAAGAACACCACCACCAAAGCTCACTTTTTGTTCTCCCTGGTGAAACATTTTGGCAAGAGATTCAAAATGAGCACTGCCACTCATTACCATCATCCACAGCTTTACACAACTTGTGTTTTCGGAATACGTGAAGGTGCTAGTGCTGTCACATAGCAGCCTTTCTGAAGGAAGGTGTGGTGAGGCTTCTTTCACTTTGTACCATCCCTCTCAGCACTGTTTTTTCCAGGCTGTTCAAGTCTATTGCTTTTCTGTATTGATTAGAGGTTAAAATGGCACGCCAAATCTGAGAGGCCTCCAATCCCCAAAGCCAACCCAGCCATCCACCTCTTGGAACACTGAGAACTAACTTGTTACTTTTTTGGTAAATACTTGTTTTACTTTTTTACAATTATCCAAATGCAGATGTGAGAAGGACCAGATCATTGCATTTTCTCAGCCAAATCAGTAAAAATTCAGGACAGAATAACAGGAGATACCTGCTGACCCATAAATCCTGGTTTGAGGTCTACCACAGAACTCTGCTGAGTTCTCCAGAAAGAGCTGAGGAAGAAGGGGACAACTCATTGCTACCTTGGCCTTGTCCTGCCAGCAACCCCATCCTAGGGGAGCTCTCCCCTGTCCTACAGCAGCCAGGGCCAGAACACAGCCGGTCTCAGCGGCTGAAGAGCTGGCTTTCCCTTGCTTGACGTAGTGTTGCACAAGAGCTGAGGTACACATGTGAAGCAGCAGCTGTCCCAGTCCCATATAACCCTCTCCCAGTCCCCACAGCCTCCTTGAAACTCTCATCCTATTTTCAAGCTCAGCCCTTTCTACCAGCACCAGATACTCCTGTATTACCACAGCCCTGATGGACCCTGGACCCAACTGCCTCCTCCAGCACACAAGAACAGCTTGCTGCTCCTTGCTGGCACCAGAACTGACAGGCCCTTGAAAGCAGGCACAAGGGAACGTGCGCGATGTGTGGGAGAACAGCAATGGGAAACAGCAAGTTTTGAAACCTGGATGAGGAAGGAGAGGGAATCACCAACCCATGGCAGGATTCGTTCACTGTGCGTCAATCCTCTCTAATTCAATAGTTGCATTCTTTGAGCTGTTGAACTTGTCATCTTACAGCCCAGTTTCAACCATCAAGAAGTTATTCACGTTAGTCTCCATTTTCTTCTGTTTATCTACCTCATGACTCCACTCCATGCCTGAACAATTCTGATCCTCTCCCTGGCCTCACACCCACACGTTTCAAGTAACTGTTGACTGCTAACTTCTGAGTGACTCACGGCCTGGCCAGCCTATTCACTGTGTGTTTAGCTGGTTCATCTCTTAAGGCACTATCAACACTTTTACGTATTTTATAAAACTCCACCAGAGCTGCTTTTGAAATAGCACATATAACCAGTACTTGTTTTGGTTTCCTCCACAAAGATTACAGGCACAACATGTTTACTCAAAAGCGTAAGGGCTGAAGGACCATATTCCTGTCGACGTCCATCTCACGAAGGTTCACAGGCCTCTGCCTCTTCTCCAGCTTCGGCACCTTCCTCATCTTCCTTGCTGTTTGTCTGCACCTTCTGCAGAAGTCTGGGCCCTGCCAAGCCAATAGCCAGGGCTCCAATTGGAGCAGTGATCAAGATAGCCAAGAAAGCTACCGTCAGTACATCCATTCCATACTTTTCCAGTTGCTCATCCTGATGACTTCTTGCGGTATCCAGGGCAAGGGAACCTATTGCAGCCTGTAGGAAAGAAAGCGCTGTTGAAATGGAGCAAGTGACCTTTACCAGTGAAACAGGGAAAAAAAGGTCTAATCCGCATTTAACATGAGGGTCCACATTTAACATAAATTCAAAATTTTTAATATATTCAAACCCCTTAGTTTCTAGTACATAGAAAAGTAAGGGTTCTATTAGCCCTAGAAGAACAATTTTCAGTTAGCCACACTTTGAATTTCCTAAGCTAATGAATTTATCCGGGTGGTTCCCTCCCGTGGAGAACACTGCTTAGCTGACATGTTATGCCATTTCTGGAGAAGGCACGACCAGCATATTGCATATTGGAGCTCTTAAAATTCCTCACCTTGAGAATGTGTCCTGACAGCAGGCTGACTAGTAGTAGCAGCTTCTGAATATTTAGTTTGCAAATCTTGCAATAATCCTTGCCCGTTCTGATTATTAACTTCTGCTTGCAAATAATCATGCTATTGAGGCAAAGCTCTAATGACTGATCACTGAGCAGGAATGCAAACAGCCTGAGGCTTCTCTAGCAATAAGCCTGTCAGACCACCCCTTACTGAAGTGACCACAAACTGAAAACCCTATCTGAGCCTTTGGTGTGGCTGTCTCAGCAGACAGTATGCGGTTTAAGAGGGAAATGCTTTTTACCTTTGTTTTGAGAGTCCTCAAAACCTGTATGTAAAGGCACAATGATCTGCAGTAGCAGAGGGAAGGTTATTCCCTGTTGAAGTATTTGTATGTACAATTCACTATTATTAGTACAACTTAGAATGTAAGCAAAACACCCTCACATGGAAGGTCCCCTACGCCCTTTTCAAGCAGACTTAGTGGAGAGTTTGTATTCTAAATTGCCCTACTACACTCTGCTGCTAAGAGGCCTGATCCTCCCCCTGATTACTGCTGTGCTAGTTAGGAAGAGCTGTGCTAAGGACAATAGATTTAGCCTGCACTGAAAGTGATGATGCACTGTTTTACCTGGACAGTGGCTTTGGGAATCCATGCCAACGAGACAAATACCTTCTCCTTGAAATTAAACCCAGCAAAACACACCATCAGGAACGTTGCTATGATTCGCACAACTAGGGCAATGCTTAACGTAGCAACACAGAGCCCTGTAACAAAGACACATACTTATCATTATTTTTGTGCAAAGGTACCTGAGGAGCATAAGGCTCCTAAAAATGTAGCTTTACAATGGTTTCACTTTTTACATTTTTTCTGTCAGCTATATACTGCTTTACTTGAGATTCCTTCATAGAGATTTTTTGGAAGCTAGTAATGAAAGTTGGATAACTAGCGAATGATCTTACCAACAGTTTCAGGTCTAAGAGATGTTACAGATACTTCTGCTCCAATTAAACCAAAAAGAAAAGGTTGAAAGATATTCCATGCAACTGCGACAATTTTTTCTACTTCCCTCTGCAATGAAAACAAAAAATAATCTTGATATTCACCAAAAAAATAAAAATCAAGCACACACATTTAATTAATCAAAGGACGAAGTGAAAACTTATCATGAAGATCGTCCAGAATTGCTCCTCAGACAGCTTATGGTAAACTGCTACTCTGACCTCATACGAAATGATTCAAAATCAGTTGTGTACCACTTGAAGGTCAGAGTGTGTCTTGCTCTCTTAGAAAATAAATGTTTGCTATCTCAAGAAGAGAAATAAAAGTTACTGATGTTTGAACAGTAACACAGCAGTTTGCAGACTAGAAGAAGAAAATAAAGCACAGTTGATTTCAGGATTTAGGAAGATGCAGTTTCAGCTGTTTTGCCATGAAGTTTCTGAGCCTTTGGTAACTGCATGCTTACACTTGTCCTTCTGTTTGTACCTGAGCAGAGTCAGGCCCTCAGAAATGTCAGTAATGACCTAAGTCTGCTCATACTACACTCAGGCCTATCTCCATGTGAGCAGGAGCAAAACTAGACGGAGTAAGCCTGAAATCCCATACCAGTAAAAAGTGTTGAAATTCACAGTGTGACGTACTATATAATTGCAAAGCCATTTTTTCTGCATGTGCTTGAACTTTACACCTGACACTTTTCCTAAAACAACTTGCTGCCAAGGTAAACAGGAACCTTCCATTTATACAAAGAGATACGTGTAGCACATCTAACAACACTTCTTTTTTAATTAACTGGGTTCTGCAACAGCAAATGAACATACAGGCTGGAGTCTGTGAAAATGCAAGTGCAGTGCTCTGTCACTGAATCAATCCAGGACCCAGATGTGTCCTGTCCCTCACGTTCTCTCTGGGACTGATCTTGCAACATGCTCTTCAGTCCATGGAAAGGTAGTTAACTGCAATGCAAAAACTTTCGTAACATTAGAGAAAATAAGGTAGAAATACATGGATCTGTAAACATTTTTCTTTATTTGCCACACTTCTCCCTGTTATCTCACCCTTTGCTTTTTTTTTGGAAGAGAAGCAATCCTCTTTACAGATGTTAGCATCGTTTCAGATTGTTTACGGCCCACTGTACCTATTGCTGAAGCAGATAAATGTTCCTTGTTCTCTGTGGACGTTATTTGTTAAGTAACTTCCACTGGGGACAGCATGAGGCAGTGGCCTTTGAGAGGCTCAGAAGGAAAATCTTGGTAAAATACTGAGTGTACAGTAAACAGACATCTCTGGCTGTTTTGACAAAAAGAGCTATGGCATTTGAAATCATCATCTTTACAACCAAGAAGTCTCATCTACAGATCAAAAGAATTTAAGCTAAGCATTTATAAACTGCATACCTTCTTTTAAGGACCTTCCTTCTGAAATGGCTTAAAAGCTTTCAGTGAGCTTTACGAGTTGTACTGCTCTTAAGTAGTTAAGTCTGAAGTTTCCCTTCCTTTAAAATTGGACAACAACGTAGTATTTTAAATAGAAACCATGGTTTCTTGTTTGTTATTTTAACAAACCTTGAGATCTTACTGAGGTCAGGGTCTAGATGGGAATAATTATATATCTGATTCCCTTTCCTTTCTTCTCTTCTCACCTTCTTTATTGCATGTCTCAAGGCTATACCTATGGAGAGAAAGATGACCTCAAAACATGAAGTGCTGGTGGTATCAAGCAAAAGAGGCAGTGAGATGTGCCAAGATACAGAAATGCAGCGGAGCAGCAACAGTAAGAGGAAGCAGGCTTCATAGCTAAGAGAAAGTGGCTCAGAAACAGTCTTCTGTATGGTTTCTGTATGGCTGTATATCACCATTTAGTGTGGGCATCCTGCTGTCTACATTTGTTCAGAATACACTGGCAAGGATTTGGGAAAGATGAAAAAATGGTTAGATAGTGCTTTCCATTTCACCTCCCAAAATCACAAGGAACAAAAGCTCAGGGTATTCAGGCCATGTGCACAACTGTATTTAGATACCTGTTAGTAAATCTTACCTTAAAATGACCGCTTAAGGTTACAGAGACCATCACACAACTCTGGGACAAAGCTCTGGACTCCTAGTCAAGTGCCATGACAATTAAATCTCTGTGGGGCTTAAAAGGCATTGCACTGATGTCTAAGGAAAGCTTGTTAGCATTTCACTGTCAGTATTCGTTACCTTATCCACATACATGGTACATTTCTGTCACACTAAATGTTAAAGACTTCCAAAATAAATGCAGATTTTTTTTTTAATCTGTATTCCCCCTAAAGTTTCATAAATGCACCGCTGCCACTTCTGACAGAAATTCAAACTTCTGTTAAGCTGTGCATTCAAACGAGTTTTTGTATGGTATGCTTCTTTATGTAAACACTCACCTTTTCATCAGACCATCCCACACCGGCAACAAAAGCTAAGACTAATGTGCAGAGCCCTCCCGATCCAGGGAAGCCGAAGTGGATGCTACCAAAAACAGCAAACATGGACAGCCCAAGTACAAAATACGATCTCTTCCATGACAGAGATGCCTGCAATCAAGGAAAGAAACAAACAAACAGAGTAAATTTCTTTTTAGAAATTGAGGAAAAAGTCTATGCTTATTCATTTGAAAGCAATAAAGGGTACCGTTGTGAAGGAATTGAAGCTTTCAAGTGAGACTTGAACTCCTCAGTTGTGTTGAAAGTTTTTTTTGGACACTTATTCCTAGCAAACTAAAATTTCAGAAATCCAACATTTCTTTTTCTCTGCCCATCCAAAAGTTTATTGCCAAAATACTTTTTGTATCACAAGGAACATGATTCTAACCACCGTGCTTCAGCTCTATGATAACAGGATTTTCTGCTTGTACAGTCAAGCAGCTGGAACAGTTTATCCAAGGAGGGGTGAAATCCATGCCACTAAATGTTTTTAAGGACAAGTCAAATGTCTGCCAGAGTCAGCTAGTTTTATTTGTTCCAGTTTCATAGCAGACATTTATCTCTCTTCTGTTGTCCTCCATTTCTATTTATTTGATTAGCTTCCGTGCCACACTTTTCATGTTATTTATTAAGAAAATTTGGTCCCACCAAGGGCAATAGGTGCTTTGGAAATTGACTTCAGTAATCCAGAATATATCTATTTACTTCTACAATTTTCTGTTCATTTAATTATCCTTGAAAGTAAATCCATCTATCACTTTATATAAGCATTATTTTTAATCAGAAGTAACACATTCTAATTGATGTTAATATGCCTGATCACTTGAAGCCCGTAATCTGTCTATTTTATCTTACACCTAATGGAAACATCTTAGAGAAGTAAATGAGTTGCACATCAATTTAATTGATGATTATTCTACTGTCTGAAATAGGTTTTCCCTTTATATGTGAACATCACCACCACCTTCAGTGAGCAGGATGGTGAGCTGGGCTCCAAGCTCTGCATCAGGAAGGACTGTGAGATCACACATTGTTGCAGTAAGCAAGTAATCGTCTTTAAAACACATCCTTGCTCCACAGGCTTTGAAATGTTAGAAGCTGTTAGAGCTGTACACTGCTTTCCCAAAAAACAGCTTCGTATGAAATTTGAAAATGGATAACATAAGAATAGCATCCCTTAGTGAAGAATCTCTTATATAACAGTTTTTTTAAACTATATATATATATTTTTTACCTGATCATGGCTTGGGAAATACCGAACAAACATTCCCAGAATCCCCCCAGCTGCTATGCCAACAGCAACCTCCAGCACTCCCCGGAGCACATTGTATAGAGTGGAACCTATTTGACAAAAGAAAAGTGTGTTCAGTAATCCTTAAACAGACCCTTCACACAGAAACCACACTGTAGACCTGTGAGGGTGATTCCAGGACAGTCTCTGCTTTAAATTACTTGGGGGAAGGGGCCAGGAGAGAACCCATGGGCCTGAAAGAACCAGACAGTGCAACTTTCTCTCTCTGCAAGTTCATGCCAAGAAAGTGTGCTAGAAAAGCCAAAGAAAGAGCCACTGCTAGAGCATTGTTAAACCCTGGAAGACTTTGGGAGCACTTATATTGGGCACACAGGGGCCAGACTTGGCAGCTGAGGGAGTAGACGGGGGAAAAAAAAAAAAAAAAAGAAAAAAGAAAAAAAGTATTTTGAAAGTTGACCTACAACTCAGAGTGGATGGAGTCACATGAAGACTTTTTTGACCACAGGTAATTTCTCTATCAATATTCAAGTCCATTCATGAACTTTACAAGGAGATGTCATTAAGATACAAACTAGCCAGTCATAACAGATCATACATTCCTCAAAATATCAGTTTGTCCTGGATGTCACCACCTACAGATTAACCAGCATACCAGAAGAGAAAGCCATCCCAAGGCAAGTGTTGAAGCCTGTAATAGCCAGAATGTCATCAATGCTGCCAGCTGCCATTAGCAAAGTCGGGACACCTTTCTCCACTCCATAGCCCCCAGCCTGTAAAATCAGCATTGAGGGAACCACAACAGCAGGAGAGACTGCACCTAGAACAAAACTGAAAACACATGGTGTCAGCCTCTCTTTGAAAGAAAGCAGTGAACTTCAAAACATTCTCATCCCTCTCCTGAAGTTTACATCAACCTTTACATAAGATATTGTCCTTACTTTTCCCTGCTAATTACAAGCAGGGATATTTTCATGCAGATTCACAGTCAGCTTTTACTTCCTGACTGTGTAACTCAACGTTCAAAATAAAGGGTTCCACAGACTAAGATTTGACTTTGCACAGTTGTACTCCCTGATACACACCTTGACTGTCCACTTTAGGAACCTGGTCTAGACACGCCTACAATTTGAACGCCTAGTTCCTTCTCAAAATTCAGCATGTGGCAGAGGAGTGCATCCATATTGCTCTAGTATGTGGTCTGGACTGAGTCCACCAGTTTAGACAGAACCTAATTGAACAGGTTTCCTCTTCAAGGATATTACTCCAAAATTTAATGATGCCATATCCTTATCCTCGACTCGTGACAGAAGGCTGTCCTATGTGCATCTCTCAAAGGGGAAATTCCGAATTTGAGTACAAAACTGTGGTATCATTTTCTGTCCCTAAAAGCCCTTTGTGTTGTGGTTAAATACCCAGGGATTGCACCATCCTTCTTCCTTCTGTAATGCCCAGATCACAAACAGAGAAGAAAAATGATGCAAGTACTCCTCCACAGCTTGGAAATGTGACCTTTAAATTAGCCACAGACCCAGACATGAATGGTAAGCAAACAACCACATGGGCTAAGCACAGCTTCCTAACTGGCATTAAATTGAGGCGTCTGCTTGGCAGAGAACTAACTGCATTTGGATCATCTAGCCGTAGCATGAAAATAGGCACCTTTGTCACACAGGAGAAAAGAGAGTACATTACCCTAATATAAATCCCCATTGCCATGGTAAATGCATGAATAAATAGGCGAGAACAGCAGCTGTGCATGTTTCTGAGAGGCATGGTCCGAAAGAGAGCCGTAAACAGACTGCTTTGAGTTTCTTAAGAGCCTACAATATAAAAGCAAATTCAAGCATTAGCATCAGTACCCTTAGCTTCATGGAGAGGAGTAACGTTTGTGATCTGATTGGTTTATTGAAAGAATTCCCTTTAAGCCGCAGTGTGGGATATTATTTTTTTACATGGCCTATGCCAGAGATAGGCTCAAGCACAACTGAATTTGGGTATCAAATCACAAGTGTGGCAGTGAAACCCACCAAATACACGTTTACTAAGGTCCCTCCACATTGGAGGAAGGGGAAGCTGAGGATTCTTTGGCTTCTTGTGCAGTGCAAACAACACAGGAGAGGCTTGAGCAACGATTCATTTGAAAAGTGCACCCTTAACCCATCTGACTCACCCACGGGTACTTGAGGTCATTTGCTCTGTCCACAGAAGATTTTGCTATCATCCCATAAGTTGCACGAGCAACACAAAAAATCATCCCCAAATCTGAACAAATGATGAAGAGTTAAAACTACATGAAATTAGAGAAGGGAGCCAAGCATTTCTTTCAGCTGACTCTCACTCGATACCCAGAGTAGAGTACGTTCCTTTTGGCTCAGCAACTTCTATCCAAAAACTTCTCTAAAACTGAGCATCCGATTCTAAAAGCAGCCTTTAACAGTTAGTCACAAACATGACTCTGCTAGGATGAGTCCCTAAATTTTGACATGGAAAAAATCACAATGAGTTGCAGTTTTTACTGGCGCAGTTTATCCCAGCATAATTAGGGCTGAGAATCACCAGAGCAACTGACATCTTTGTCTTCACAGCTTCAATTACACAAGGAACAATTGTAAGCACATCAAAGCGTTGCTACATATGGAGTCCAAATGACAGTTTCGATTGCCACATGGGAGACAAATGAGTCAAAGATGAAATTCCTTTGGCCAAAAAAGTTGTCAGGGAATAGAAAGAAAAGCAATCTCGTGTAACTGGGCACTCAAGCTGTGCGTAACAATGCACAGGACACACTAATACAAGATATACAAGCTTCAATATCTTCATAAAATGGACAACCGTAATATAAGAAAACCGTTTTTCAAGAATGACAAAACCCTGTTTTCCTAAATAGCTGAAAAATCACACTCCCTAGTTTTCATCGTGGGTAAGAAACTCAGATTTGTTGACCTGAGCTAGCTATAATTAAACTAAGTTTGCTATAAACTTTAAACAGCCACTTAAATAGATAGGGGCTAATATGGCACAGCTTTATTTCAGCTGATTTTGATCAAGCAAAACCTTTTATTAATTAATTTAGGGAATATAAATTTATTAGGGAAAATAACATTATAAATTATAAAACTTTATTATAAATTATCTATTATAAAATTATAAATAATTTATTAGGGAAAATGAATTCCTCAAGCATGTGGAGGAAAACTATTTTGTTCACAGAAGCATTATGGCCTTCACAGTGATGTGAAGCACTGTTTCTGTAGTACATCTGGAATCATCTGTAAATTTAACATATTGGCATAAAACCTGCAATGATTGAAAAAAGAGAAAGGAAAAAACGAAAAAGACAAAAGTTTTTGTTTGTTTGTTTGTTTGTTTGATTTGTGTCAGCACAAACAATATTTTTCTTTCAGGATAGGGACTCCCTTCATTACTTGTTTTAGTTTGTCAGTGTAAAGTGACAGGTAGTTTGTCAGGCAGTGTGAACTCCTCCCAACAGACTATGATGGATTGTCTGTCCTCAGGATGTCCTGCTCACAAAATTCAGGACATTTCTTTGAGGCAAGGGGGGTAAATAGTCATAAAGTCAGTTTCCTTCAGGTGTTTTTTGGATTGCTCACCACCTCTACAAATCCAGTCACCAATGTTGATTAACATGACTATACAAGTCAAAACTATGCTTTCTGTAATGCTCTAATTCAAAAATCCTTTAAGACTAAACAGTTCAATAATTTTAAATAATTAATTATTCAATTTTTAGAGGGCTCTTTTATGCTTTATACCCCAGACAAATGGCTGGTGCCATACCTTTGGATCCAGGCCAAGTCCTGCTCGAGTCAGGATAATTGAAAGAGAAATATTCCTCAGTGCTGCAGACCAGTGTAGGTTTATCTGGACAATGTCACTAACGAATGGGGTATTTCGGATGAGAAAACCAGCAAGTAGCATCCCTTAAATGAAAGCAAACAAACTGCTGTCAAATGATTTGTTTGACTGCAATAAAAACTTACCTCAAATTGTTAAAATAAACACTGTGTGATACATAAGAGACAAAGAAACAGCTCCGATTCTATATTAGCCTTGTTTTAAAGATGGGTACTTGGAAACAGTGATGTTTAAAGCAATGAAAGAGGTCTAGAACACAATAAATAAATTTAGCTGTAGCTAATTTTTTAACTCTAGCAAGAGTCAACAGAATTCAAATTTGTTCACTAAGTGCAGGTCATACTTACCATGAGCAAAACCACCTCTGGATCCTTAAACATATTTTGCTTGTCAGCTTGTTTTAACATGAAAAGAGTAAGATCATGTAATAATATTGTATATTTATGTCAGACGTTAGAAACTGTTAAAAAAATCCTTTTAGGTATAAGAAATGTAGCCATCACAGGAACCATAATGCTGAATTCCTTGGAAAATTAGCTAAAACAGCTGACCATGGACTAACTCAGATTTTAAAATGCTCTGGCAATACAGCTTTTATGCAAAGGGGAAAAAAGGGGAGAATATTAGGAACTTGCTCTTATCCTTTATTTAAGCTACTTGTAAGATCCAACCTTTTGCAAATATTAGCAAAACTTTTTAAGCAGAGACTTTCCGCAAAGCTATCAGAACTGGAGCTCTGGAAAGATACGGGTAAGTATGGAAAAGGGTAACTTTACCTATAGGTCTGTAAAGGTTGATTGTATCTTTGAGTCACTGGGACCTACATTTTCATGGTGTAATTTCATATTAACCATGTTAACAAACAGGAAATCAAAAAAAAGACAGAAAGTAAATAAATACTGCGCTCAGGTTGGTCACAGCTTGGTGTGAGCCTGTAAGCCTTGGCTGTGGAATTGGCTTGTCCTGGAACACGCTAAACTTTTGGACACTGTTCTTTGCACTCCCTCTCAGGAAAAAAAAAAGTGGCATTATTAGTCTGCAGTACCTCGTGACAATTATATCAAGCTAGCATAATGATCACATGCTCTTTGCAATTTTTTTTGTGTGTGTGTGTGGTATCCAAGTATTGGATCTACACAAATTTGGAAGTCTGCTTCACAAAGAAAAAAACCCACCACCTTAAAAGATACCTTCATTGTGCTGCTTCACCTTGCCAGCTACACCTCTCTGCAATGTATACCTAAAGTATACTATGTGACTGTTTCTGTACCAATTTCATTCCTTTTTTCCCCCTCATGCAGAAGCTCACTATAAGGTACAGAGTGCTAAGCCAGCCACAGTGCACTTAATACAGATTAAATGCAAGGATTCCTATGCAAGAGCATAAGATTTGTATTTTTAGTGGGGGGAAAAAAAAAAGACTACATAAAGACATTGTCTATTTCTTCCTTTGTCTCAGATTGCTCTGATTTTCCTCAAAGACCATGGATCTGAACAATGAACTCTAACACAAGCCGCTCGCCAGACATGTGCCATCATGCTTAAGTTGCTGTTGTTCATTAGTGCTGGTCAGACAAGCAGCTTCATGCTCAACTCAGCTTTTAGATACAGATGTAACTGAAAAAAGCAGAATCCAAATGGTCAGAATCTTTTTTTTTTTTAAAGGTGGATGTTTACTTAGGGCAGACTCCCTGCTTGTAAAAGTCTGTGTTACTGCAGCAGGCATGCCACATGCAAAACCTCCCTCCCTCATTTGAATTTGCTCTCACTTGTGAAGCTAAGCAGTACAAGAATATGCACACTGCCTGAACAGTGCTACATAGGAAGCTATCCAGCCCTTCTCCTGTAAGAGGTGCTAACGTGTGAGACACCACCAGCTATGCAGGTTACAAATCATATCAACACACTACAGGCAGGTATTTTTAGCCCACTCTGCCACAAAGACTTCCCTGTATCAAGAGCTCTACTTATTTACAGACTAAGCACAATAAGGGGGCAGCTGTTTTCAGTTTCATTGGCACTACAGCACTTCACAATATCATACTTGATCTAACCAAGAGGACAAAGAGGAGACTCGGTAACATACAGGCCATTTCACCTGAGCCAGTCTGGGACGTTTTGCACCTTCTCCAAGAGGACCAGACACAAGTCACTTGGAAAAGCTACAGATCTGGGGACTTTGCAGTTTGCATATTCCTAATCCAAACACATCTAGCATGCAGATGTTACTTGTTTAAACAACGCTGCTATGCAGGAAGAAAAGAAGGAAGGGTATCTTACCCAGAAGAGCAGGGAGAGGTGGCAGTGTTCGTATTTTAATGAGTCCAAAAATTTTACCACCAATGACAGCAAAAAAATAAAGAAACATAATTCCAAACAGGTTTCCACCTGGGAGACATTCAGTGCCAGTGATGGACCAAACCACAGCCCAAACCAGGACCACGAGTGCAACTAGAACAAGAAAAAAATATTCATATTTAATCATTTCTAATGCTAAAGTTCACTATGAGGTCACATTTGTTTTTCTACTGAGGAAAAAGGTACAATTAAATCCCAGAATTAAAACTTCTTACCTTAAAAATGAGTTTAATCATAACAATGCATTTAATCTTTCATGCTCCCTAAGCTGATGTTCTGATTTTGTAGACACAAAGATACTTCAGAAAATGGTAACAAGAAAATCATTAGGGTCCAAAATCATTGAGAAAAATCTTAGGCGACTGTGGAAAGCACTTAACAGGTCCCAGACAAAGCCGACTTTCACAAAACTTATCTTGCATTTCAGCTATCTTCCTTCAGCTGCTTAACAACTGCAGTAAGAGCCTGCTGCTGTACAGCCTGGCAAGTCTTTGAGCTAGTGACTGCAGCTCTAGGCTCATTTCTATAGGAACTGAAGTATCTCTTTTTTTGGCTAGATAGGTTCATACAATGCATTGCTATCCCTAGGGGAAAAATATCTGAAGAAGGTCATGTCTCCGGTCAGCCTAAGGTAGTACAGATACTGCTCTTGATACAGCAATCCAACAGGAATAATACAAAGAGCAAAAAAAAAAAGATATGTGAACAAGTTACAGAACATGTGAAGATGTTACACTCTTTCCAGGTTTCCAAGTCTGTTCCTACAGTTATGCAGCAAGAACAAACATGCATAGATATAAAAGCAGAAGAGGGAAGGAGAAAAAAAAGTTTGTTGTATAGATCTCCCTTCTCATAAGAAAATATATTGCATTTTCGAGGTGGACTTTTCTTAATTGTATTTGAGAGTGATGGGAGACCAGTAGTTTTCCAAACATAATATCAAAGAATCCCAACTGAGAGAGAGCAGAGACTGTAAAAGCAGTCAAAACCACAGAAAATATCTTTTGCTTGGAAAAGCCTGAAATAACTGGTTAGGCCAGGCATTCTCTTACTTGAGATTAGAGTGCAGGGCAAATCTTAAACAAAATGAATTTATTTGTCTTGGAGTTAGGATTCTTGGCTTTTAAAATATAGGGTATTCCACACAGAGAAAGGTATCACCACCGCCTCATTTTTGTTGCCTTAATTCAATAAAAAGCCATCTAGTGTGTGGAAAATGCACTGTGTTTATAATCATCTTGATGTTCTCACACAAAAAGAGACTATTAAGATGAGAATTAGGAGGTCTTTCTTGTGATGAAAACAATTTGCAATGCAAAGACGTATCTGCCACATTAAACACAGAATACAGGATAGAGGAACAAAAATAATACGAATATTTGTTTGACCTCTGCTAAAATGTTTAAGGTATGATGTGCAAAAACATGGCTATTTCCCTTCATTATCTTCAAGGAAAATAGTTAGAAATCATCACATTCAGAGAAACAAGTACTTCATTTGCCATTTCTCAGGTTAACTAAACATTTTGTGCTGTCACTTTTTTACATACCGTTTGTCACTATTAAGGCCAGTAAACCCTGGGGTGGGCAAGCAAATATTTGCCTCCATGTTCTTGTAGATGTTGAAGATCCTGGTATCGGTTCTGGAGGTTGCTGAGCAGAGTGATTCAAGAGAGCAGTTTCTTCTGTTTGTATATTCCCATCAGCACTTTTGGTGTCTACTGTTGGTCTCTCCTGAATGAAAGCAGTAAGATCCTCTCAGAAGCAGCACTGTCTGTATTTGTAGTGGTGTACCAGACATCTGCAATCAGCTGTGATGTGCTAGGTCCATCCTGTCTACTGACGACTACATTAAGTAAACTATTGCTGTACTACAGGAAAGCTCAGAGCTTTGTAGCATATTAGGCATTTTCTGTTGAGTTTGGTTTTATACCCCACAAAGATCTGCAAATGAGAAGCTGCAGGACATTTACCTTTTATCTGTGACTAACAGAACTCCTGTTGCTGAACACATAGCACCTGTTCAGCTGAAGAAGAATACTTGAAGAAAAACAACATTAACAACCGGGGTTCAGATTGTCTTGGGTATGAGCTAAATATATATCAGTATTTTCTAGAGTTTGATAAGGTTCTACTTCGACACTAGATTCCACAAAAAAGTTAACAATTAGCATCATCCCAGTGAGACAGTATCTTTATCATAACTCCTAAATAATTTCTGTTACAAAGCCTTGAACCAAAAAAATAACCAAAATATAATAATAACCAAATATAATAATAACCAAATATAATAATAACCAAAATAACCAAAAAATAACCAAACCCACTCGTTATTATATAAAGATGAAAGAAACAGCACAGGTGGCTGGTGCAAGCATCACTCACGCGATCCATTGTTGGAAGGCTCAAGCTGCTAAGTCAACGTAGAGGACAAGTACTACGCAGATTTCCTGAAGCACAGTTTGTTGAAGCTGCTCTCTTATACTAATTCAGCTGCTTATCCATATTCATAGCCAAAGCACTTTTTGACCATTTTTGGATATATGCCTCACTTCGTTTTAGGGTCTTTATTTTTGACAAGTTAATCATCTACCTTCCCTTAGAGTTATTCCGCTTCATGTCAGCTCATTGTCATAGCATGGACATGGAATTCTTGCCTATACTGTGGTTTGGCTTTCATCCAGTAACAGTTCCACGTTTCCCATTATTTGTCTGTCTCATATATATATAGCCCTTACTCAGAGTCACAGTTGGAAAACCAAATCTTGTGAGCTTTTGAGCGTGGAGCTACTTGGTTTTCTACCCTGTGATCCTGCTATCGCCAACCACACATGCACATAAAGCCATGCCATACACTACTTATCTTTACAGTCAATACCATGTGTTTATCTGAAAGTGCCTTTTCTATGAAGAATTTTATTCTTCCATTTACTGCAAGATATTTTTTTTTTTTTAAAATATAGAAGTCAACACCAGAACCATGCATAATGGAAGTTTAAAACTGTGATTTTAAAATTTTTATTAGTTGAGAAAAGGGAAGAGATGCATGAATAACTTCAGCAATCAGACTGATAGGCACAATTTGAAAGCAGAGAAGCAATCCCTAGTCCATTTAATTCTCTTCCATAGCTGACTGTGAATCTTACAGTGATTTATTTTCCAGTACAGGCTGAAATTGGAGCCAGTGATTTCCAGCAATCCAACATAACACACTTTTTAAAACTGAACTTTTGTTAATGATAAGAAATTCCCACAGAGATTTCTCTCTGCATTCTGTTCAGCAGTTTAACAGAGGCAGCAAGAAAAGGGAAAGGAAAAGGAGGGTTCTTCTAACTAAAGCTGTACTTCGAGATGCTAATTAATTACCTCACTTTTCTCATGCATGGGAATCATGCCATTTCTCTCACATACGGATGGCTCAGAATCCTCATTCTCATTTAACCTATCTTCTTTCATCGTTGTGGCGAACCTAATGAAAGCAATGAAGATAGAAAAGTTACAGAAGTAATATTATTTTCCATACACAAAACTTTTCAATATTATATTCTTCCTTATAAAACAGGTGAAAAAAAAACAAACCTCACAGCCCAATTTGAAATTAAATGTGTTTTTTTTTTTGCATGCCTGTGTATGCTGTAAGACAAAATACAGAAGCTAATAAGAGAATAGTATTAGGTTTACAAAGTCAAGCACTAAAAACCCCCTAAGTTTTAGAATCTTTGTGCTCTGTACTAACCTCTTATACCTTCTATAAGAGGTATGGCTGTAATACGTGCCTATATATTTATGCCTTCTATCAGTGCAAGAGAAAGGTCCCTTACTGCCTACACCTCTTGCCAGGACCATCAGTTCTGAAAGCAACAAAGGGCCCATGCACATGCTAATGCAAGTGACCATTTCTTAAAGCTAGGAATAACAAGCGTAGCTTCCAAAGCATACACACAAAGGGACACTTTTCCCCCTAGCTTAAACCTGACCAGATTCAGTTTGATTTTCAGCAGTTTTCAAGGACATAGCCGTTAGATATCACTATTCACAAACACATTGACTGAATATCTAAGAAACAGATGCCTATCTGAATAAAGATTAGAAATATATACAACTTGCATTCTACAAGGCTGAGAAAACATGGCTCTTTTTTACAGCTTATATCCAATGAGAGATACTTCTCAGAGAGCGGGATTTTAAGCTCCAAGCTGATTGTGGGTAATTATCATTGTATTTACTCAGTCTAATTGGTCCATTGCTGGTTCTGTTGACGGTAACAAGAGATATGTCAGTGTCCTAAATGA